>NC_086325.1:103215714-103820714 GCF_036172605.1 Pelobates fuscus
ATATTAGCTTCACCAGCCATTGCAGAGTGGATAAAAAATAACTAGGAATATTGTAAAAAATAATTAATTAATAAATCTTTCTGACAGGGAAACTGCACACAGAAAAAGCACCACCAGGATCCCTCGGCTGTGCTATAGCAGAATAGTGAGTACTCCCAGAGTTCCTTGCACTTAGCTCCTGCAACATAACTTGTAACAATTTTTGTTACCATGACAACTACTCCAGCCAGCAGTCATGTTCCCCCCTCCTTATTCAGTCCGTGGGTTGGCCTTTAATTTTAGGGGTGTGTGTGGCCAGGGGAGAGGGGCTGTTTTGAGAATCTCTAGATCACTTGCTAGTAACAATGTATGCAACTAGCTAGAACAAGATTTACAATAAAAAAGATAGCGGCTGCTTTTTTGGGGGCATTATTGTTATAACTACTTTTATTAAATATTGGTGTCTGAGGAAGTCCCAGAGGTGGGACGAAACGCGTAAGACCATATCTTTTTTATTGTACCTTTTATACTACCAATAAACCCTTTTCAACCTATCTACCTGTCGGAGTCCTGCATGGTTCCTGACACCGGGTGATACCTGATCCTGAGAGGGAGACACTAGCCCCCCAAGACATCGTGGGAGGCACCATTAGAGTGCATATTACTTAAATTTCTTGTGAGTGCAATCTATAGCAGTTTATATTATATTTCCACTGACTGTATTACGCTATGATTCTTTAGGTATATCAGCTGAATCCCACCGTGTTTGGTACATACATGTTTGGCTTGTTTAGACAAAACACTATTTGGGAGGTGTTCGGTGGGAAGCTGTATGTGTTAAATTGATAAGTATATTAAACATTTTTGTATATCCCCTTTTGTTGTATCATATAAGTATAAACATATATATCAATACAAATTGCTCCCTGGTAAACACATTTAATTAGCAAATTCAGGGACAGGTATACATTTTAGTGAATAGTTGCAGTTAAGGGAGTTTTTCACCTAATTTGCGAGCTGCACACAAATAATAGACTACAAATTCTGACACTTGTGAATAACCATTATGGTTTCACAACAGACTTTTTTTTAGATGGCGATAGCCAGCCTTTACTATTACTACTAATGATGGAGAGAGCCACACTAGGTTTCTGATTAAACAGCTACATGTGATGCGTAGGATCAATGACATAATACTTTTGATATTTCGGTTTCCTGTAGTTTTGCCAGATGGAAGTTGTGAAATTAACATTTCCGTGACACGCCTGTATGTAAGGCATGACCGTTAAATTCATTTTAGCAGCTTAAAGTGCCAGCAATTGTGTATCATTCGATCTATCTATCCATAAATCATTATCTATCATTATCTATCCATCCATCCATCCATCCTGTCTGTAAGTCTGTCTATGTAATCTGTCTGTTAGTCTATCTATCTGGTGTACATCAAAAGTGAGGAACCACTTAAATAACTGTATAATGCTTACTGTTAGATAAATCATATAATTAACTAATATAATATTAAATGTACTTGTATTTGATCTGGTTCCTG
Source organism: Pelobates fuscus (assembly GCF_036172605.1). NCBI lineage: Eukaryota > Metazoa > Chordata > Amphibia > Anura > Pelobatidae > Pelobates > Pelobates fuscus. The sequence goes on from NC_086325.1 coordinate 103,217,243, forward strand.
ACTTTTGACATATGTATCACCACAGTTAAAGCAATAATAATTAAATAAGTGATAACACAAACCATTTAAAAAGCCATAGGAGCAGCCCGAGCGGCATACACGCAACCCCAGCGGCACCACAGAGCGGGTGTCGGATGAACACGGACCACCCTGAGGACTGAGACCCAAGAACTTCACCCGAGCACAGCTTTCCGTGCTGCAACATGAACTCTCAGTCTGTTAAGTAATGCTAATCTGCTGTCTCCTTCTACTTACTTTCACACTGTTTTAATGTTATCGACCAAGAGCTTAGCAACTTTATTAAGGCCATTGTTACACCTAACATGATCCAACACATTTCACTACAGCCTTTAGAAATACTCACACCATCGTTAGCACATGACTCACACACACACTCTGACTTACCTGACATCCAGCCAGCATAACCAGTAGGTAAAGCACAACATGACAACTTCTGTTATAAACATGCCACTGCAGACAAAGATACCGCACACAAGCCCTGACAAATACCCCCATTATTAACTACGTAGACCCCAAACCTGACTCAGGGAGCGACAGCAACTAACCCCACGAAACTCCCCCCCCACGAGGTGGACCAAGCTAGAGTTTAACTAATTAGACCAAACGACTTATCAGAGACCAAACACTCAGATGATTATAGCCAGCAAACGTCTAACTTTATGTCATGCTAACTCCAGTGAAGCAAACTGTAATTCTTAGTCTTGCTTGTATTTATGCTCCTATTGCATAAACTGATGATACTAGCGGTGAAAACAGCTGGAGCACCAAATGCGTAATTCTCTAATGTTATCATAATATAAAAATTGTGCAGATCGTCTATATGCCATATGTGAAATGTATGTAGACACTGTGCTTGTGACTGTTATTGTCAAACATTTTCATTTTTACTGTGACTGTTATTGTGGCATCACGACCCGTTTTGTGAAATCTTGCACACAAAAAAAAAGAAAAAAAGAAAAAGCCATAGGAGCTTGTCGTTGTTGCGACACATGACATGTGTAACATGTCATGATTCCCTTTTATTCCAGGAGCTTGGTCCTTAAGGGGTTAAACCCTTGATGACATGTGACGGGTTTGCTTGTGATCACAGTCTGTGCAGATCCTGTGACAGCATGTAATGTTCTGCTTATTTATATGAATAGAACATTTAACGTTAGCACTGGATCTTTATCAACCAGTTTTTTATGATGACACAGTGACATTAGTGGATTCATTACGTCATTCTTATTTGGGTCATATCTCTTCTATATAGGACTCAATCTATCACTGTCAGGCCATTGTGTTTCTACCTGGGACTGACCCTTTAAGATCACAGGGGAGGAGAAATCGAGTGAACAAGGGAAGGGAGTATAGATAGATGTGCAGAGAGAGGAGACTGAGCAGAGGCAGGAAACCAACTGCATCTTCCAACAGTGCTCGCATCAGCATCTCCGAGACACATCCCTGCGGCAAAGCAATTCACCCCTAGTTAAAAAAAGGGATAATGAAGCTAGATATGGCACAGGGGAAAAGAGGGGAGGAAAGAGACACAGAGGTGAGGGATAGAATGAAGGTTACAACAACAGAGGAATACATTTAACAAAATAATAATACACACATGCACATATATATATATATATATATATATATATATATATATATACACAGCTATAGAAATATATTAATAATTGTTTGTGAGTGTGTGTGTGTGTGTGTGTATGTATGAACACATGTACATGCATCTGTATAGAAAGGCATGTTTAGTGGCAGCGATGTTGGGAGGCAGAATGGGAAAGAGCAATGATGAGAAGCAGAGAGATGAAGGGAGGGGGCTGTATGCAGTGGTGATGCAGGGAGGGGTGTTAGCAGATAGATGTATGTGAACAGAATAAGGCATTGAGATAAGACGGGAACCAGATACACAGTGAGGCAGAGAGACTGGACCACTGCTGACTGGCTGCTCACTGAAAGGCAAGGCCAGAAGAAGGAGAGAGGGAAAGAAACGGGCAGAAGAAGGAGAGAGAGAGGGGGAGTCGTAAGGTTAGAAATAAAGCAGGGGAAGATACATGAAAGGTGGGAGGAAGACGAAAAGGTGGGAGAAGGTGGGGAGGGAGAGAGGATAGGAGAAGACAAGAGGGAGAACGGTGCTATTAACAACAAGAACAGGGAGAGGAAGAATACACACGATTACAAATCAGCAAATAGAAAGGAAAGAGAAAAAGGTGAAAAGTAATTAAAAAATGGGAGAGCGGGAAAGGGCGAAAATTTTGGGAGGATGAAAAATGGAATGAGAGAGAGCTGAATAAGATAGAGAAAAAAAAGGGTTGGAGGCAGAGCAAGAGAAACAGAGGGAGGGAGGGAGAGATGCTGAAACCCGCAGACAGGCAGAGGTGATGTAAATACCTGGAGGGGGAGTGAAGGAGCGAAGAAAAGAGGGAAGAAGAGAGGAAGGGAGGACAAGCTCCTGCTGCAGAATGATGGGGAACTCACCGCACAAACAGAGAAGCAAAAAGCATCACAGAATGCAGCCAGCAACAGGTATCAACCTTCAGCTACCTCTACCTATTCCTACCTTATCGCCCTGTCTGCACTCTGGAGAGGGTTGTCTAGTTTGGGCTTTGCTGTAATCACAGACAGCACATTGATTAATTCACAACAGGTTTATGATGTGTGTTGGCCGTGGTCACCTATGGGAATGTCCAGATTATAGAAAATTTATTGAATTTGTTGTAAACCCATGAGATGATATTACAAGGCTCGTGATATCTGCAGGATGTACATGTATACTAGTGTCTGCAGAACCTCAGAAAATTCACAGAGCTACTGTCTTTTATGGGCAAAAGCTGCATTCTAGACATGTTATGAGAGGTTTTTGTGTAGTATGGTAGTATGGTTCTAAACAAAAGAGCCTTTACACTGGCATAAAACTGAAGCTGTAGTTACATAGTTACATAGTCTGAAAAGAGACATGCCTTCATCAAGTTCAGCCTTCCTCACATCTGTTTTTTGCTGTTGATCCAAAAGAAGTCCAAAAAACCCAGTTTGCAGAGCTTTCCAATTTATCAACAAACTATGAAAAAAAAAATCTTGACCCAAGAATGGCAATCAGATCTCTCCTAGGATCAAGAAGCTATTACCCAACAAATTAAACATTATATCCCTGAATATTGTGTTTTTGCAAGAATGCATCCAGTTGCTGTTTAAACATCTGTATAGACTCTGACAAAATCACTTTTTTAGGCAGAGAATTCCCCATCCCTATTGTTAATAGTTGCATATCATGAAATGAAATTTGCACATAGTGGCAATTCAAGGTGTAGAACAATAAAGTAGGCTTTAAGTTTGGTATTGGACCATACACCAAAGAGGCACCAGATGTTATGTCAACTATAGGGTAATCTGGAGTATTCAGTAATTACGTGCAATGTATGTTTCACTTCGTCTTTCTTCTGTGTGTATGTTAAAAATAGTACTGTTATAACATGGCTAAATTAAAAGCCTGCTTTTTTTTTTATTTTATAAATGATGCTATACATTTCTAATAAAATATATAATTTTTATGCACATAAAAAACATTTTTCTCTTACTGTAGTCCTCAGTGTTACCATTGATCTCCATATCTACCTTGCGACATCTTCTCAGTCCACTTCCTTCTAAAATGCCTATTTTAACTTATTACATCAACTACCTTTTATAATTATTAGCATGTATGTGGAACCAACTAAATATGCTCTACATAAATTCACATGATTAGGGAATATCAAAATGTATTGCAAAGACAGACAAACTGGTAGAGTATGTTTTGTCTTCTTACACCTTCTTGGCAGTCTCTTCTTCAAAAACCTTTTCATGTTTTACCCGTAACCCAACTCTAGAAACTTTCATTAAGTCTTCTTTGTTTACAGTAACTTACAACAATCCTAAACCCTTTTAAACAAATATTGACTAAAACCCATCTGCACATCTATTTGGTCCGCTGCCCCCTCTTACGTATTTTTTTTCAGACAATTAGGCTATATAATGTATTCTATAATGTCTTTTTACAGGTCATCAGCCAAAGATTCCTTGGCCAGTTTATACAACTTCAACCAACTACTCTATAAAAAATATCTTAGCACAGCTGACCCCCAAAAAGCCTTGCTATAAAACTAATAATTCAGTAGGTTTATAATGTTGGTTATTAATAATTCATAACTTCATAACTCTCTATACACTTCTTGTGTCTTTTCCTAGAAATCATCTCTAGGACACCTGAATTTGTAATTTGTTTTCTATATTTGTATTGCAAATAAATAGGTTATCATTTATACTTAGCTGTTTGTTTATGCATCCCTAGTCATACCTCCCTGCTTGCAATGTGCACAGCCTACCTAAACACTTCATGTAAAGTGAGATCTAATGTTTATACCTCCTTTATTGCATAGTCTGTTTAAGTTAGAATGTCCTACCTCCTACACTGTTAATAGTTCGCTAGACTTTACAGGAGCCTCATGTGTGTGAGTAAAGTTACATTTACAGAGCAGGAGATTAAAGTTCTAAAGTAAGTTAACATCAGATTAAAAATGAAACATTTTTTTTCATGCAGGCTGTGTGAGTCACCTGCCAGGGAATGTGTGGCTAGGGTTGGCTAGGTTTGCATGGACAGAAACAAAAGTTTAACTCCTAAATTGCAGAGAACTGAGCATGTAAAATTCAGAGGCATGATCTATGATCTCCAAAACTGCTTCATTAAGCTAAGGTTGTTTTGGTGAATATAATGTCCCTTTAACTCTGCCTTAAGGCTCAGAGCTGTCTGAAATCTGCCCCCTAAAAACACATTTATATATTCTTTTTGTAATAAATATTTTTAAAATATGTTTTCCAAGTGTACTCCCTACTCTTCTCTCTTTTTGAAACAACTATTTTCTAACAAAAAATAAAAATCTAGTCACAGAGACAAATTATATATTCAATTAAAAATTTTGAAATATTTACTCACCTCCCCTCTGGGCCAGCAATTTTGTCTAGGTATGTACCTTTTTTTTTTTTTATAAATAGGGAGCTACTGATTGGCTTAGAGCGTCTGCTGATCCCTCTAATCCAGTTAGTGGCTCTCCTACTCAATGCTGCCTGAGCCTTCTGTAATCTAGGATTTCATAAAATAGAAATATTGGGAAGCATATCAATCTGGTTCTGGAAGACAGACAGTTTGTGAACCGTTTAACCACTAAAGACGGGCTAACAATTGGAACCTCTATGAACCATAACAACTTAATGTTATTGAAGTTGTTATGGTGCTCATACTGGTTCATTAACACACAAAAAAAAATACTATTAAAATGTCTCCCTAAACATTATCATCCACCTAGAACCTGCAGTATACAAATATAACTAATCAGCCAACAATTCTCTGTTACGTAGTTATAAAGGCTCTAAGGAAGGCTCAAAGAAATAAAGGTCCAAGCACTCCTTGGTTCAAAAGAATAGGCACTTAAATGGAAGCACAGCAACGTTTCGACCAAAAGGTCGAAATGTTGCTGTGGTTCCATTTAAGTGCCTATTCTTTTGAACCAAGGAGTGCCTGGACCTTTATTTCTTTACAATATTTGGAATTTGGTGTTTGGTTCCGGTACAGCTAAACCACCCTGGCTCAGACTGATGGGAGAGTGAGTGAAGCTCCCTACATATTCTGCTAAAGAAGGCTAAAGTCCATCAAACCTTTTACACATCTGCATTACTGTTGTTGATTCACAAGAAGGTTAAACATTCAATTCAACTCAATTTGCAATTTTGCCATAAATTGGGGAACAAAAAGTGATCCTAGTTCCAAAACAGCAGTCAGATTTTTCTCAGACCAACAAGCTCTTACTCCACATACTGCCATTCTTGAATATTTTGTTTTTCCCAAAAAGTTTCCTGACGTTATTTAAAAATCTATACAGAATCTTGTAAAGCAAGCTATTTAGACAGATGATTCCATATCTTCATTGTTCCTATAGTAAAGAACTCATTCTTCTACCATGTGTAAAATCTTATTCCTTCGTGTCTAAATTGGTGACTTCATGTATTTTGTTCAGTCCATTTATAAACAGGTTACAAGACAGCTGTTTGTACTGGCCTTGAATATGTTTGTACAATGTTATCATATCCCTTCTGAGATGCCTTTTTGTCTCAAATAAACAAGTTCATGTTTTCTAGCCTTTCTTTATAAATCAAACCGTTTCTTCCCTTTATTAATGTTGCCTCTGCACTATTTCTAGTTCCATAGCATATTTCTTTAAAACATAAATTGCACCATATATTCAAGATGGGATCTTACCATTGATTTATAAAGAGGAATCACACTATTTTTTGTCCTGTGACTTAATATCTATTTTTATGCATGACAATACCTTATTGACCTTTGCATCTGCTGCTTGACATTCTCATTTTACATTTTATAAGCCAGTTGTCCTCCTATAAAACCTCCAAATCATTAATGATAGTTTTACAGGTTAACGTGGAAAAAAACATTACAAGTCTAATTCCTTGAGCAATGGGTTTTGCCTTAAAGGATCACTATAGTGTCACGAACACAAAGCGGTTTTCCTGACACTATAGTCAGGGCCGTCTTTAATTTTGATTGGACCCTGGGCAAGCATTTACTTGGGCCCCCCTGACTACATATAGATACACACAAATACACTACCTGACGCACATGCAGATACACACTGACCGCATATAGATACACACAAGAACATACAGATACACACAGACACTGACACACACATACAGATACAAACACTTACATACATGCAGATACAAAAGGTACACACACACTGACACACATTCAGACACACATGCAGATATACAGATACAAACACTGACACATACAGATACACACACACAAACGCAAATGGACAACATACAGATACAGAGACACATTCTGACAGACGTACTGACACAGACAGCCATACTGAAACACACATACACAAAGACATACAGATACACTGACAGACATACTGGCACATATACACACAGACAGATGGACATACTGAAACACACATACACTGACAGACATATTGACAAACACAGACATACAGAACCACACGGACATTGACAGACTCACACATAGACATTCTGTCACACATACACACAGACAGACATACTGAAACACATACACACAGACACTGACAGACATACACACATACAGACATTTTGACACTCACAGACAGCCATACTGAAACACACAGCCACACAGACATACTGACACACTGACAGACATTCTGGCACACATACACACAGACAGACATACTGAAACACACATACACACAGATAGACATACATATATACTGACACACACACACACACTCAGACATTCATGTAAAATTTGATAACCACCCTCCAGTTTCTTACCTTTTCCTGGATGGTGGATTCCCTGGGGTCCAGTGGGCTGGCTGGGGTGGCTGGGAGTTAAGCTCTCACTCTCTCCCGGCCTGGCCCCCTTCTGAGCAGCTGGTCCTCCTTCCTCCCGCGCGGTTCCGGTTTCTGTGGGAGGAAGTGACGCGCGGCGGTCACTTCCTCCCAGACGGCTGCCGAAAAGCAAGGGCCCGGTCGCGCTGTTAAAGCGCCATAGCGCCCGACCGGGCCCCAGCTGACACAGGCCCACCGGGTGGCCCTAAGTGCATGGGCCACCCGATGGACCCCCATAGTTTGCGGGCCGGGGCAAACGGAGCAGCTGTCTTGGGCCCCCCAGCAGGGACAGGGCCCGGGGCAGCTGCCCCGTTTGCCCCGCGTTAAAGACGGCCCTGACTATAGTGCCCTGAGGGTACCTCCTCCCTCAGGGTCCCGCTCCCGTGGCACTGAAGGGGTTAAAACCGCTTCAGCAGCTTACCTTATTCCAGCGCCGGGCTCCCTCGGCGCTGGTAACCTCTCCTCCCCGTCCGACGTCAGCTCCCTAGTGGAGCGGAATGCACAAGTGCCGCGCGCGCATTCAAAGAGTCCATAGGAAAGCATTTCTCAATGCTTTCCTATGGACGCTCTGCGCAATGGATGCAAAATTTGCATCCAGTGTCGCAGATGCGCCTCTAGTGGCTGTCCGGAAGACAGCCACTAGAGGCTGGATTAACCTCAACTGTAAACATAGCAGCTTCTCTGAAACTGCCATGTTTGCATCTGAAGGATTAAAATCTGAGGGACCTGGCACCCAGACCACTTCATTGAGCTGAAGTGCTCTGAGTGACTATAGTGTCCCTTTAAATAGCCAGTATTACCAAAATCATTATACCTTGCAAGATTACATTACTGTTATGGCTAAACACATTTTCTCCTCTTATCTGCCCCTTGTCCTCCCCCCCCCCCCCCCCCCCGAAAAAAAATCTGTAATTCAGTGTAATTGCTAATTGAGAATGACCCTCCGTATTTGTTTGTGCTATAAGACAAAATGTTCAAGTGAATGTGGTTGCCTTCATAATTTAAGCACATCTTAGCATGCACACACATATAGAGGTATACATATTCCTGATTTGCTTAAACATTTACTTAATTAAGTTACATATACCTCAGGCTCCACTTCGGCAGTGTACACTACATTTAATTATAAACAGGGTCTCTGTGGGATCTTAAATCTTTATACATATTTATAATGTCTCCCAAAGGCGAGCGATTCCTAGACTCCCTGATTCAAAAGAGGAATTTTCATGACAATGCATGGAATTTCTTACAGTAGTTCTATGTTCCTAAATTCTCAGAAAAAATAAACAACAATTATTTGTTAATTTAAAGCGTTTTAATTCTGTATTAGCCCTGCTGGAAATAGTGAAGTAATTTTAAGATGAACTTTTTTCATATAGAGTTAGCTAGAGGTAAAAACTGTGCAATTAAAGGGAAACTGTCCCTTCCAAGGATTTTTTAAATTATTATGTTTATACATTCCCTATATTTAGCAAAAATATATTTATAAAGTCAGAAAAAATTTACTTAAATATAGAAATCCACATTTCTATCCTGGAACTGAGTGCCTCCGTTTTTAAGGCACTCTGTCACTCATAACCATATACATTGCCTTTTTCTGTCACTGAACATGATAAATGGAAGAGAGGACACATAAACAATGTTCCTTTTCTTCTCCTCATATGCATTATGTGCTCTCTCTGTGTCAAGACCCAAATTGATTTTGTTGCCTTTTGCTGAATCTTTAATATAAATATCTTTAAAAGAAACACAGCATTGCATAAATAAATGTACACAAGTTATAATTGCTTTCAAATGTTTTATTCCTTGGTGTACTTTCCAGAGAAGTGACAGTTCTCATACTAATGTTATGGATTAGACTCAAAATATGTTCATGAACATTAGTGCAAATAATTATTTTAACATTACTTTGTAATTGTCAGCTATAAACTATTTCCCAAACTATTTCCTGATGGTTTTGTTTAGATGAGCCACCATGTTCCATGATGGAAACTGGGTTTGAGCTTAAAGGGTTACTTCAACCACCATGACTACTTCAGTGATATAAAGTGGTCATGTTTGTAAAAGTCAGCATGTGCAGTGTTTCAGCTTGCAGTATTTCAATTTGAGTTATTGCTAACTGTGTGCTGGGGGCTAGTTGCACCCCCAGCATACGTGACATTGGCAGCCCAGAACTCTGTTCCAGGCCTGCAATGTCAATTCTGTGCATAATTTACATGTGTTGTCAGTGAGCACTGCATGTTGATAAAAGACGTAGTAATCTACCCCTTGCAACTAGCTATTCCTTGCAGATACTTCCTCCCTGTGGTTGCTCCTTTCTACCTCCCTCCGTCACTCGTCTATTTGTTTTATTTTTATTAAAACCTGACTTCCCTCCTCTACACTAACTCCATCTGCCTCCCTTCCTTTGAAGGCCTGGAGCACACGCATTGGCACTGAGCCGTCAAAATAATCCAATCACAGGCTTCTCTGAGAAGCCTGTGATTGTCGGGCAAGTGGCACCAGAAGTGCCAGGAGGGAATGCGAAAGAGCAGCGTCAGGAGCTTCACCTGGTACTGGATTCAAGGTAAGTAAATCCTTTTTTTTTTTAAACAAGTTCTACAATGAACCGCGAGGGGTGACCTTCACCACAGTGCCTTATAGGGCCTTTTACACCAAAAAGGCCCCCCTATCTCAAAAGGGTTATAGTAACCCTTTAACTCAAAAGAAACCTAACAGTGAACTAATTTGGAAGAAGCTTGCAGATGATCAAAATATTAACAATTAAGTTATATTATAATTCTGAACATACATTATTCAATGGCCATATTTTACACTCTAGTCATGTCTGCTGTTTGTTCATTGATGCACGTGGGGAGCAAAGGAGAGCTATTGTAGCTCAAATTGCTAAAAAAAAAACGTAATGCTGACCATAATAGAAAGGTGTCAGATCACACAGTGCATCTTAGGTTGCTGTGTATGCGGCTGTGTAGCTGCAGGACGGTTTGAGTGCCCATAATGACCAATGTCCATCACAGAAAGCACTTTCAATAGAAATGTGATAATCAGAAGCCACTATCAATAGAAGAAGGTTGCCTGGTCTGATGAATCCCATTTTTTTTTTTTAGATCAGGTGGATGGCCAAGTGCATGTGTTTTGTTTGCTTGGGGAAGAGATGGCAGCAGGATGCACTTTGGGAAGAAGGCAGCCCTGGGAAGGCCACGACATGCTCTGGGCAATGTTCTGCTGAGAAACCTTGGGTCCTGGCATTAATGTGGATGTTACTTTGAGATTGTTGCATACCACGTACACCCCTTCATGATAATGGTGTTACCTGATGACAGGGGTCTCTTTCAGGCAGGATCATACATGGTGCCACACTGTAAAAATAGTCCAGGAATGGTTTGAGGGACATGACAAGGAGTTCAAGGTTTTGCCTTGGCCTCCAAATTCCCCAGATCTCAATCCGATTGAGCATCTGTGGGATGTTCTGGAGCAACAAATCCAATCCATGCAGGTCCCACCCTGCAACTTGCAGAACTTAAAGAATCTGCTGTTAATGTCTTGGTGCCTGATACCACATGACACATTCAAAGGTCTTGTAGGGTCCATGACTTGACACATCAGCGCTGTTTCGGCAGCATAAGGGGGACCCTCGCAATATTAGGCAGGTGGTTTTAATGTTGTGGCTGATCATTGAATGTATTAGGGAACTTTCTTAATCATTTCATCTATTCCCACACCCATGAGTGACATGTAAGAGGTTACATTTTACAGATAAAAGCCCAGCCGATCTGTTATTAACCAGGAGTGAACATGAAACTCCCCCAATATTGCCACACCCTTTGTTCTTTGGTTTGTGGGTTAACTTAATGGCATGTGTAGGCTTAATTATGCCTGCCTTCTCATGTCCCAACATTAAATCCCCCTACACAATGCAATGGATGCCCAGTTCACCAGCATGCATTATCAACACATTCACTTAAATACATAGCCTCTGATTTCAATTGCTGGACGTTAAATAGTGCCAAATCTCAAAGTGCCCAGTTTTGCTGGCTCAATGAGGCATTCCACCCCCAGTATTTCTACTTTGCCAAATCAAACGCCCATTTAGCATCGTTGAAAGTGCACGTTAACAAAATGAAACAATATTATCTGTTCCTCAGAAAATATATACCCATGTTTCATTATTACTGCCAATCACATTGCATTCTTTGTTGACATAAGAGTTTAAATTCCCCTTGCTACAGTATTGTGAAGTCATGGGTTAATGTAAGTAACTGTTGATAATTCCAAAATTATTTTGGAATCCACTCCTTAACTATTATTCACGGTACCTTCAAAGTGATGAAAACTGATTTTCTTCAGCATAACAGAATAAAAAATAAATTAAGGAAAACATTTAGCAAAATAAAATGAAAACAATAGATAAAATGGAATACAGCTGTCCACTATTTTTTCCCACACACATAATATAGTCAGAATTCTTTAAAACATATTTCTTTATATTTAAATGTATTTATTCAACAAGGGGTAACTAATTTTTCCCATGATTTGTCACAGGCTGGATACAATCATAAAGTTATTTGGCTAAACCTTTAAAAAATGTATTTTTAAATTTATTGAAAAATCTTTATGTATTTATTAGACATACATTATTAGCTATACACATGTGCCTGGCAGCTGTAATAAATTATGTATGACTATTAGTAAAGGCTAATAGTAATTATGGTGAATTTAAGATGAATTAATGGAAGTAAAGTTCCTAAATGCTTTGGGCTTAGTTTGTTGTAAATATCTGGCCTAGTAAATAACTCTTGAAGGGTTTTCATCTAAACAGTGACACCAACTTGCAAAATATAGTCCGAAATATAAAATGGGAGGGCCGACATCATTTGGCCTGGGGAGGACAATACAAACAAATAACTTTTTTTTAACTAGCAGATCCTAGAAAATATCCCAATTAGTCTAAACCTGGAAAACATTGAGATCATGGGCACCAGACCAAGTGCCGACAAACATCCCAAACCTCCCCCTCTTTTTCTCAGAAGAAGAACAGTTCTTTAAGGGAGAAATCCACAACTGGCAGCTAGTGGTCTAAGGGGCAGTTGCCTACTGGACACCTTGTTAGCCCTCCCCTAATATGGAACTTATGCAAGCCCTGGATGTGACTATCAAGTATATAATACTAACGAGTGTCCTTATATAATGTGGTTTATGGGCAGCTATTTTGAAAAATCTTTTTTTATTAAATGTTGATTTGAACACCTGTCTACAAAATATTCTGTCAACATTAAAGGATCACTATAGGGTCGGGAACACAAACATGTATTACTGACCCTATAGTGTTAAAACCACCATCTAGCCCCCCTGGGCCACTCATGCCTCCATAAATATAATAAAGATCTTACTGTATTCAAGCCTGAAGCTGTAACTCTGCATGCTGTTAAACTCAGAAAAAAAAGTCTGCTGACATCATCAGACGTGGTAGCCTGATCCAATCACAATGCTTCCCCATGAGATTGGCTGAGACTGACAAAGAGACAGATCAGGGGCAGAGCCAGCATGATTCAAACACAGCCCTGGCCAATCAGCATCTCCTCATAGAGATGAATTGAATCAATGAATCTCTATGAGGAAAGTTCAGTGTCTGCATGCAGAGGGAGGAGATACTGAATGTTTGGATGCATTTTAGGCAGCCATGACCCAGGAAGGATCTCTAACAGCCATCTGAGGAGTGGTCAGTGAAGTTATCACTAGGCTGTAATGTAAACACTGGATTTTCTATGAAAATACAGTGTTTACAGCAAAAAGCCTGACGGTAATGATTCTATTCACCACAACAAATTCAATAAGCTGTAGTTGTTCTGGTGACTATAGTGTCCCTTTAAACTATGTTGTCCTTTAAAGGTTATGAATATTCAACCTGAGAGAAAAACATATTTTTCTGCCATTTCAGAGGTGAAAATAAATTGCTGCTATATCTTGTTTCCACATTAGGTGTAGATGAACATAATTACCTCCAAGATGCTGACATTTGAATCACCAGAGAGCTGTTAGTATGTAACGCAATGTGAAAATGATTGTATATCTGCAGCCAAGATATATTGATGCATATTAAAGGGAACAAATTATATATGTATAACTTATTGTCAAATCACGGTGTAATACACAGTAGCACATACCAAACAGTCCCTTTATGGAAAAAATATTTTGAAATTTTAAGCTGCTTGAATGGAGTGACCCTCCAATCCAGCTGCAAGCCAGATGCTTAGATGTGTCAAATGCAAAACATCTGTCTCCGTATTCTTTATAGAGATTAGGTCTCCTACATTTTCTCATCTTGATTGAAATAATGGAAACTAAATTATTTTTAGAATATGAACCAAATGACAGCCACATTTAGTTCATAGCTCTTTTCCATTTAATGACCTAATGGGAATGTTTGCTAGATGTCTTGTTGAATAATTGCAAAATGGTCCATCATTTGGTCACCATTTCAGGAAATTGAGTTTTTGTCCCCAATGCCTTCATGTTGTATGTACAACATATATGTACATTGCACAAAATATGATAATACCAGTGGCGGAAATAATGTAGAAAGGGCCCTGTTGCATGACATTATTTTGGGTCCCCCCTTAGCGCGAGGATGTCCAAAAGGTAGATTCTCATCTGTCATACATATCTCACAAAGCTTTGCCAGCTGGGGTCTACTATTTGACCATCCTTTCAGGGTTTTATTTGTAGGTAGTGTTTGTATGTTAGTATGTTTTTGTATGGAGTATTTATGTGTGAACGTAGGGGTGTATTTGTGTGTAGTATTGGCATTTTAATGCGGGTGTGTTTGTATGTAGTGGTCGTGTTTGAATGAAGGTATGTATTTGTGTGTAGTTTTGATGCTTGAATGCAGTGGACTCCCTCTCTTTGCCTCCTCCGTCCTCCTAGGCCTCGTGGTTTGTAAGCTGACAGGAAGAGACAGGTAGTCACTTCCTCTCAGCAGCCCGCTGTAAAGGGCGTGGTCGCGCTGCTAAAGGGCCACAGCACCAAACCGGGCCCCTTATCACATCTGTCTGCTTATTAGGATTTGCCCTAAGTGGATGGACTACCCAGTAGGGCCCCAACACATAAGGGCCCTAGTGCAGCTGCATCAGCTGCGATGGCAGTATTTCTGCCACTGGATGATACGACAGTACCCTATGATACAATTTTTTTTATAAAGACTATAACAAATAAAATAAAAAGTCTACCATTCCTCAGTTTATATCAGCTTTATAATAGGAAATAACTGCAATGTTTTTGCCAGCGAATGGTCTTTGGCAAGTCACTGCCAACAGGTAATTACAGAATTCGGTCAAAACTTGGTTCGAATGATGCCATCCACATAAACTGGAGTGTTCTCTCCCAGGATAATTAAACCCAGCCTGAGGAAATATCTTGATAGGTCAGGCTGATCCAACCCACAGTCACTAGCTGCTCTATTCCATTCTGGTGGTTAGAGTGAAGTGGGAACAGCAACACAAGTGTTAAATTCCAGCATTATTTTAATAGTTTTCATTTTAGAAGATTTACTTAAAGTGGAGGAAAAATCCTTCTATTTTTCTGTCTGAAAAAGTGGCGGAAATATTCATAAATCTGTTGTCAGTGAAAAAAATCTTGCATATTAAAAATGACAGCGCACAAAAAAAGCAACAAATTAAAGAAATCTGAGAGGCTTCACAGGAAATAAGATGGAAAAGTGTTGGTGTCACTTTGATAAAGCTGCCCCCATAATTAAGTGTTCTTGCATAGCAAGACCATTTAATGTTATCTCACATATATATTATTATTCTTATTATAGCCAGATTTACCACCCTAACTCCTCCCACAGTTTTTACACTACATAGACAAAAATATACCAAAACGTGCGGATTGTTCCCGATTGGTGTGCTATTACTTTGTGGAACGTTTCGCCGAATGGTTCACAGAATATCGTCGTTCTCGAGGCAAAATTGGTCCCATAGGAATGAATGGCAAAATGTTCAAAGCTAGAGTGGGAGCTAGCAAAATCAGGACATGATTTCTAAACTGCCACCACTCCCTCATTTTCAGGCCCACCTACACAAATCTTATATCAAAACGTTCAGCTATCCCTGCTGCCACTAGAATTGTCCACGGCTAAGCCATAGTCCTGATAGTTATCACAATATGACCATTTGTTTGCAACTCACGCCTTCCATTGACATTCATTGAAACTTCACTCAAGCCAGCTCAAACTTGAAGGGCAATTTCTAAACTGCGACTGTGCCTTCATTGTTAATACTTCAGAGACATATGCATCAAAATGTAGGTCTAGGTCTTGTGATTCTCACAATACAAAGATCTTCGCTGTAGGATGTGTAGTTTTTAAAATACGACGGTTTGAAGATGGCAACCGCCACAATACTCTAACCTGTGCCAGGCTGCAGCAGCAAGTGATGTCATAGACAGGGCCTTTTGCACCTGCTAATGTTTTTATAACTGTATGTTTTAATGTAACTGTGAAGCACTTTGGGCAACAACGTTGCAATTAAATGTGCTATATAAATAAATAATACGTTACTCCGCCCACTCCAGTTGTAGACTACTGGTGGAGGCAAGAATACTTCACACAATTTCCCCAGAAATTTTAGCTTTTCTAGTTCTATTTATCCTCCTTATTTGCAGTGTTTGCACTGGCTTGCCTTGTCTAAACTGGATTATGATATCATTGCTTTGTCTGAACTGCATTATGATATCATTGCTTTGTCTGAACTGGATTAGGATATCATTGCATGTCTGAACTGGATTATGATATCATTGTCTTGTCTGAACTGGATTAGGATATCATTGCTTTGTCTGAACTGGATTATGATGTCATTGCCTTGTCTGAACTGGATTATGATATCATTGCCTTGTCTGAACTGGATTAGGATATCATTGTATGTCTGAACTGGATTATGATATAATTGCATGTCTGAAGTGGATTATGATATCATTGTATGTCTAAACTGGATTATGATATCATTGCCTTGTCTGAACTGGATTATGATATCATTGCTTTGTCTGAACTGGATTATGATATCATTGCCTTGTCTGAACTGGATTATGATATCATTGCTTTGTCTGAACTGGATTATGATATCATTGCCTTGTCTGAACTGGATTATGATATCATTGCTTTGTCTGAACTGGATTATGATATCATTGCTTTGTCTGAACTGGATTATGATATCATTGCCTTGTCTGAACTGGATTATGATATCATTGCCTTGTCTGAACTGGATTATGATATCATTGCATGTCTGAACTGGATTATGATATCATTGCCTTGTCTGAACTGGATTATGATATCATTGTCTTGTCTGAACTGGATTAGGATATCATTGCCTTGTCTGAACTGGATTATGATATCATTGCATGTCTGAACTGGATTAGGATATCATTGCATGTCTGAACTGGATTATGATATCATTGCATGTTTGAACTGGATTAGGATATCATTGCTTTGTTTGAACTGGATTAGGATATCATTGCCTTGTTTGAACTGGATTAGGATATCATTGCCTTGTCTGAACTGGATTATGATATCATTGTATGTCTGAACTGGATTATTATATCATTGATGGTCTGAACTAGATTAGGATATCATTGCATGTCTGAACTGGATTATGATATCATTGCATGTCTGAACCGGATTAGGATATCATTGCTTTGTCTGAACTGGATTATGATATCATTGCATGTCTGAACTGGATTATGATATCATTGCATGTCTGAACTGGATTAGGATATCATTGCTTTGTCTGAACTGGATTATGATATCATTGCATGTCTGAACTGGATTATGATATCATTGCCTTGTCTGAACTGGATTATGATATAATTGCCTTGTCTGAACTGGATTATGATATCATTGCCTTGTCTGAACTGGATTAGGATATCATTGCATGTCTGAACTGGATTAGGATATCATTGCTTTGTCTGAACTGGATTAGGATATCATTGCATGTCTGAACTGGATTATGATATCATTGCATGTCTGAACTGGATTAGGATATCATTGCTTTGTCTGAACTGGATTATGATATCATTGCATGTCTGAACTGGATTAGGATATCATTGCTTTGTCTGAACTGGATTATGATATCATTGCATGTCTGAACTGGATTAGGATATCATTGCTTTGTCTGAACTGGATTAGGATATCATTGCATGTCTGAACTGGATTATGATATCATTGCATGTCTGAACTGGATTAGGATATCATTGCATGTCTGAACTGGATTATGATATCATTGCATATATAAATATATAGCCATTGGCAGGATAGAAATAATTAATCTTGAGTGAAATATTAATTGTGTCATTCAAGGACTCCTCCATTTGCAGCACTTAGAGCCTTGCAGAACTTTGGCATTTTAGTTATCAAACTACTAACAAGACGAGTTGGATGCACAGGAACAGAGGGTGTAGAGGGCTTTGCTCAAACGAGTTTACAATCTAGATGGCGAATGTTCTTTTATGTGATTCGAACACCTCGAATTTATATTTTTATGCCCACAGCACTTTTTTTCTAATCTTCCTATGACCAGTTTTGTCTTATTTTGCCTATCTCAATCTTTAAATTTTTGTACCAGTCTGAGATATGGCCTTTTCTTTGCAACTCTGCCTAGAAGGCCCAGCAAACCAGAGTCGCTACTTTAATGTTGATGTTGAAACTGGTGTTTTGTGGGTACTATCCAAAGAAGCTGCCAATTGAGGATCTTTATGGCAAATGGTTTTTAAACCAGATACTCTAATGTAATTGGTCTCTTGCTCAGTTGTGCACCAGAGCCTCGTATTCCTCTTTCTATTCTGGTTAGATGCTGTTTGCACTATTCTGTGAAGGGAGTAGTACACAGTATTATGAGATCTTCTGTTTTCATCAATTTCTCACGTGGAATAGCCTTCATTTCTTAAAACAAAAACAGACTGATGAGTGTCAGAAGAAAGTGCTTTGTTTCTGGCCATCCTCAGCCTGCAATGGAACCCATAATTGCTGATGCACCACATACTCAATTAGTCCAATGAAGGGCAGTTTTATTTATTTTTTAAATTAGCACTACAGTTTTTAGCTGTGCTAACATAATGGCAAATTGTTTCTCACAACCAGTTATAAAATGATCAGTTATAAATGATAAACTTGAATTAGCAAACACAATGTGAAACTGGAACGCAGGACAGATGGTTGCTGATAATCAGCCACTGTACACCTATGTAGAAAATACATTAAAAATCAGATGTTTCCAACAATAACTTTGTAGGGCTTAGCTCACAAGTGATGCAAGTTCCTGCTTAGCGGCACCCAACAGAGACCAGGTAAGAAGTCAAACCATTTGAAAAATAGATTGACTCCTTACAATGGGGGGCCATCAGGGCACGTCTGGAAACATAACCACAGTTGCAAGTTGTAATGGTCTTGGTGCCTGGAGTGTTCGTTTAAGGCTCATAATGCAAAAAGGGATTAACTATGTGACAAGAAAGGTAATCTAAAAACAAATCAGATTAGCATAGAATAAGTTATATATATTAAGTGTAATTGCAAAATGAATTTAGCTTGTATTTGTAGTTATGGTCTGTATGTTAGTTATATATCTCCACAAGCTGCAGATACTCTGCTGTTTCATTGTTGATAGCCATGTATGGCTTAGCAGCTTCTATCAGTTCCGGTTAATGTGGATTATATAAGAATCATCTGAGACGTAGGCAAGTATCGTAAAGTAGGCATGTGCGATTCTATATGTTTTTATATAGATCTTACTGTTATGTTCTAACACAAAGCTGCCAATGATTTGTGCGTTTTAGCACTCTGACCGTTCATACCTGTATTCACAGGTGCTGTGTCTTATTGATGCAGAACTGGTCAATAATAATGCAACTAAATATGTCATACACTTCCTTGCGTATAATGAGAAACCTTCACAATTGATACAATCAACCACAGATGCAGTGCTGGGACCAGTCATTTAGGTATCACTACTAGACTTAGAGTTTAGTTTTGTTTTGTTACAAACTACAAATCATCCAAATTTGGTGATTGTCCCCAACTCCGAGACAAAATGTAGGCGAATTATGAACCAAGCAAATAGTGCAATGGACAAGCATGTTTGTTTTGGTGAGTGATCTTTGTGGTCTCCAATCTTTTTGATAGGAAAAAAATGATGATGAAAAAAGATGATGGCTAGGATGCAGCCACGGAATGTTGGATTTATCCAATCTATTTATATTATGTATGTATTTTGCAGTACACTGCACGACACATTTTGTGCACCTTTTTTTGGTTCACCTGATTCCTAAATCGTTTTTTCTATCCGAAAAGTGTCATATGGCCGTAATTTGGCCATCCTAAAAATGTTTTGGGGAAAAAATGGTTTGGGCAAAATGGATTTTATTCCTGTGCATTAGTCTCATCAATACTATATGGCTATGAATATATGTTGGATTAGAGATCATGTTTTAATGCTGCTTGTTTGCAATTGGATGTCAGTGGTGTTTGTTAATTAATATTTCATTGTAAGCACTATTACTGTAGATGCTATGAGGGAGTGTCTATTTTAAAAAGTGGTACAAAAATGTTAAAGGGGTTGAGTCACAAATGGAATGTGCTTGCTGGTTCACATTGGTTTTCATGGTGACTGCCCACTTTTTAGAATAAAATATCCCTATTGCTAAATATCCCTCTATTTATATTATATTGACAGATATGCTATATTGGTTAATGCGTTCACTATATTTGTCTTCAAAAAGTCAGAATTTATATTTTCTTAATATTTTGTTTAATTGTCTCGCTATGGATTATTCTATATGTTCTTTTCTCACTGTGAGTTACATTAAGTTAAGTGTTATCAGTTATTCCCTTGATTTATTTATTTTTTGGTCTGCTCATATCAATAGAATCTGCTATTGCTTAGCTTAAGATGAAGGGGTTGTTAAATGTCTTTCTCTAGCCCAGGGGTAGGCAACCTTCAGTCCCCCAGATATTGTGAAATGTGAATTGTATCTCTTCTGAATTGGGCTTAGCATTACGAGATGTAGTCTATAACATCTGAAGTGCCAAGGGTTGCTTAGCCATTTACATTTTCTTCCACTATGTATTTATGTTTTTTTTTTTCAGTTGTAATTTGTGATGTAAGCTATTTACACTGGAACATTTATTACTTATTGACTCTAATGGCCATCATTTTGATTCAGATTGTTCTATCCTCTTTATTTTGATTGTATGTTTATAAAGCCAATCAATTGACAAGTGCCATTATTTCACCACTGCCGACCTTCATTTGAAATGGAACTAGGGGCAGTATTGGTACTAAGATATATTTCAGTCTCTCTCTCTCTCTCTCTCTCTTTCTTTTTTTTTTTTTTTTTTAATTCTTTATTTTTGTGTGCATGAAAGTTACAAGACAGCCTACGTCGCCACAACAGCGTTTGTAAGCCTAAGCACATCATCGTTATTGTACAGTCATGGCATTGAAACAGTGCACATTTTTGTATAAAAGCTTACACATAGCTAGGTTCAGTGTTGGATAATTATAACATCGATATTTACCGGTTTGTTCTGCGCTGTTTGGTGAGAGTTATGCCTATGAGTTTAGTTCCATGCTTGCAAAGGGTTTATGTGTAGTGAGGCGTGTGATCGCTGCAAAGGGTACAAGAATACGGTATAGGTCTTTGTGATCTGTGTCGTTGTGTTGTATGTTACTAGCTAGAGTGGTTGTATCGCTAAACAGAACGCTACTGAAGTGCTCAGTGTATGTGGAGGCCGTGCAAGGTGGGTGTTCTAGTGTAGCGTGAGAGGCTGGGGGATGCAGACTTTAGGCAGGTTTAGTCACATCATGAAAAAAATATATAGTACATAACACATAAAAACATCATTGCTAACATTTGCAATTAAAACGAGTGTCGTGCTAACAGGGTTAATGCTCAAAACTTTAGATTTTGTGTAACCATGCGTAGTAGAGGTATCCTGCACATTTGAATATGTCATGTTCCAGTCACAGTGTGCAGTGCCTCGGTCTATTTTCTTTGTTGACTGGAGAGAGTTAAAATTAAAGATTAAAATATTTCTAATTAAATTACTAAGAAAAATACAAACGGCTTAACGGAGGCTTGGTGTGGGTAGCCGTACGATACCCCCAAGCTTACTGGGTAAGGCTAGGTATATTCAGTGCCGATAGTGGACATGCCTGCGCGTGTCCGGGTTAGGCCTAGGCACATTGGGAGGCTAGTGCGGGGGGAGGGGTGGGGGGGTAGTATGGTCTGTTGACCCTTCCAGTAGGGAGTAACATGCAATTCGAGATATACTCTAACTTATATACTCTAACTGTTAAACAGGTAACTTGGTGTTAAAGAGTTCTGTGGTAGTGCGGTGAAGCAATGGGGCAATCTGGGGCCTCAGGTGGGCTCAGTCCCGGTCGTGTTTACTGTAGATCTTTGGGGAACAAAGGATGTTACCCTGTCAGGGTTCCATCTGCTCTGCGGCTGGCTTGCTCCTTGGGGCTCCTCAGTAGTCAGAGCGTCCAGTGGGAGTCCCAGTGTTGGCAACAAGGCTTTGGCTTCCTGAAGGTCTCGTACCTTATGGTCAGTCCCTCCGTGCAGTATCCTCAGTGTGTGGGATTGGTGCCATTTGTAGGTGACTCCTTGTTTCTGCAGCAGCGTTGTGAGAGGTCGGAGTGACCTCTGCCATGCCAAGGTGCCCCCAGTGAGGTCAGTGTAGAAATATAAATCCATCTCATCTCTTCAAACGTGTACGGGGAGCAGTCTCTGGTCGCCGCTAGTACTGCGGTTTTGGTCGAATGATGCTGGAACTTCACGATTAGGTCTCGTGGTGCTGTGGCGGGCGCCGAGGCTGGTTTCGGGACTCTAAAGAAGCCATCTAGGGCAACTGCTTTAGTCTGCCTCGGTGGTAGCAGGGCTGTCAGAAGGCGCCTGAGCAGGTGTGGTATCTCGGCCTGTTGAGTGGCCTCCGGGATACCTCTAATCTTTACATTGTTGGCCCGGCGTGCGTCCTCCAGGGCCGCGAAGCGGTGTTCGTGTGCCTCATTCTGCCGTTGAAGCTCCTGGACCACTTGCTGGAGAGAGGTCAGTTGGTCGGAGCAGACGCCGGTGGTAACCTCCAACGCTCCCATGCGGCCTGTCAGGCCTTGTATTTCATTGCGAATTGTGGCGACGTCGGCTTGGATGGTTTTCTGAAGGTCCGCAAGGAGCGTCTTCAGCACCGCCGTAGTCACCAGAGAGGCATCCGCTGTCTGGGTTGCCGATTTCTGCTTTTGTACCGGGGTGAGGTCCGCCGCCTCTTCTCCCGAGGAGAAGTTGTCTGACATCTCTGAGTAGTTGTCCATGTAGACAGCCATCTTGGGCCTGGCGGTTTCACGTGTCTGCTGCAGGAGATCCACAATATTCGGTCCTGCCTGTCGCGGTCTGTCCTGCTTGAGTTTTTTTGTTTTTCGTCCCATTGTCTTATTTGTTGCTGGTTGTCTCGTTGGGGAGCCCAATATGCTGGTAATAGTGGTAATTGGGCAGTTTGTGGCCCGAAAAAGCTGGAGCACTTTTGCTGTGCGACCGTTCAGCTCGGCTGCTGGCTCCGCCCAGTGTCTCTTCCTTAAGGTAGATTCATTTGTATGTTTGTTGTTGCCCTGCAATGGCGTTGTATATATCTTTTCATATAATCTCATGAGTGTCAGAAGTATGTCCCTCCCAGGTGTACACACGATGTACTTATTTAATATTTAAATTGATTAGCTTGTTGTATTCATAATGTTTATATTTGTTAATTTAGTGCACGGCAAAATATGTCTTGGGCTTTAGAGCAACAATTTAGGTTTTCCCACCCCCATCTTCGAGGTGCCTGGACAATCCCAAAACTATTAACGAATTATGAAATAGCGAAATCCATTTTTGGAACTTCTGAGAAAGGAGGATTTACATAAACTCCTCATGTAACATCCATGAAACCAAGTTCCTGAAATTTTTTTCTGTAACAGCAGGGTTTATTACAAAATGTAATGGACTTTGTTCCCAATACCCTTTTTGTGGAAATTCATAAATGCATTGTGCAGACCTATATTTAAAAAAAATATATATATATATTTTAGTAGCGATGGTATAGCCAACGCAAATTACTGTATGTTTCTCCTAACTGTCCTTATATGTGCCTGGTTAAATCTCACCCTCAAACAATGAGTGGCATGGTTTAATTTGGAAGCTTGGACTATTTGGGAGAATATCCTCTCCTGCACATTGCAAAATTCTACTTGAATGCTTTTAGGATAGGATTTCTAAAGGTTCGATGACATCCCTTTGGTGAATCTTGATTTGTTAACTTGTTAATTTGCTTTTTGCTGTCAGCGATCCGATCCAGGTAGGACAGAGTCATTAAACAAGTGTTTGTTAAATGTTTTCTTACTAGCTAATTTATTAAACCTTGATCTTCTCCCTGGAGGGTTAAACCAACTGATTTTGCATATGGGAAATTTTATTTATTTCCTTGGTTAATCTACCACTTGTCAGCACCTCATCCGTCTACCGTTCCTATTCTAAATGTTCTCATCCCTTCCAGATATTTTCACTTTAATATTTCACTAAGGACTCATTTCTGTAGGTGGGGGCTTCTTTCTTTTATATCATACATAGAAGATATCAGCAAAATCACCCATCTCTGTAGCATTTGCATGGAACCAATTGAGAAACCTGCATTATTTTGCACGATTTTCTGGTGCCATTATAGAGTAAGAAGCCAAACCATTTTCAAATAATTTTTTTTTGGGGGGTGAGAAATAAATAACACCTTTCACTTGTTTATTCATAAATCAATTGTCAACACAAGATGATTATACGTGCACATTATACACATATTCATCAACTGTGTTTTGCATATTTCTGGGATACTAATTTATGGGAAAGGTAGAAACTTGAATGAGAAATAGTTTGTATAGTAAAATGGCAAGAGACGCCAGTTTGAGAGCGTGTTATACATTTCACGAGTTCTAGGATGTCAGAGTCTCCAATGGAACCCGCAATAAATAAAACTAAACTGAAAATGCATTTGCAATCCCTTTATTTACTTAAATGTAAATTGTGGTGAATTGAAAAATGTAGGCAAGAAAAACATGTGCTATTTCTAGCTTAATTTGAGCTAAAATGTAAATCAATCTCAATCTACATATCCCAAAATACTGAGAGTATAAATGCATTAAAAAGTTACATCTCAGTTATTGTGGCAATAACCTCTCAAGCCTTACCTGGATTGAATCTGTTGAATACTTCATCCACTCATTGAGCAAATTGACTGCAAAGTCAATGCAAGCGAAAGTTTAGTGGATATAGACCTCACTGCATCCACACGACAAAAGTGTATGAACATATTCAAAGCAAATCATCCCCTGCAAAATGAAATCTAAAATTGTACAAAATAAACACTAAATATATCCTTTCTGATAAAATACTTTGGTAATGATAATCAAAAAATTTCCAATAAAGGGCATAATTAGAAAATTATACAAATAGATGATTTCAGGATGGTTTATTCCAAATCGGATATTTGGAACTTAATTTTGCACATTTAATTTTTCAGTTTCACACAATTCATGGTTTAGCAATTTACGGTTTAGGGAATAGACTCTTGTGCATTATTTCTAAAGTTAAATAAAATGTAGCAGAAAAACACCTGTGTCACCTCTACTATTTATAGAAGATCTCTGTAGTTTGGGTAAGAGCGTGTGACAGCTGTCATGCTTGACAAGTTCTAAGTGTCTTTAATCGTTCTTTCCATTTCACTCAAAAAACAGGACCAAGCAGTCCTCAAGTAAATCAGGGAATGGTATATTAACCCCTTAGTGACCAGACCATTTTAAAATGTTCTTACCGTCAAGGACCAGGGCTGTTTTTACATTTCTGCGGTGTTTGTGTTTAGCTGTAATTTTCCTCTTACTCATTTACTGTACCCACACATATTATATACCGTTTTTCTCACCATTAAATGGTCTTTCTAAAGATACCATTATCTTTATCATATCATATAATATACTATAAATTATAAAATATGAGGACAAATGTACAAAAACACACTTTTTTTTAACTTTGACCCCCAAAATCTGTTACGCATCTACAACCGCCAAAAAACACCCATGCTAAATAGTTTCTAAATTTTGTCCTGAGTTTAGAAATACCCAATGTTAAGGTTTTTTTAGCTTTTTTTTTCCAAGTTATAGGGCTATAAGTACAAGTAGGACATTGCTCTTTCAAAATAAATATTTAAAAAATGTATCTATAGTGACATTGTAACACTGTTATCTGTCATAAATCTCTGAATCACACCTCACATGTACATATTTTTTTAAAGTAGACAACCAAGATTATTCAATATGGGGTATGTTCAGTCTTTTTTAGAAGCCAGTTAGTAACAAACACTGGCCAAAGTTAGCATTTATATTTGTTTGTGTATTAAAAATGCAAAAAAAAATTATGATCGCTAACGTTGGCCAGTGTTTGTGACTAAGTGGCTACTAAAGAAGACTGGACATACCCCATTTGCAATACTTTGGGTTGTCTTCTTTTGCAAATGGTATGCCATCATGGGGGAATTCTCATTCCTGGGCTACCATACAGTCTCAAAGGCAGCATAACCAATCTGGCAAATTTCAATGTGAAAAAAATTTAAAATCAAGCCTTATATTTGACCCTGTAATTTTCAAAAACACTATAAAACCTGTACATGGGGGGTACTGTTATACTCGAGAGACTTCGCTGAACACAAATATTAGTGTTTCAAAACAGTAAAAAGTATCACAACAATTATATCATCAGTTAGAGTGCCGTTTGTGTGTGAAAAATGCAAAAAACTTCACTTTCACTGACAATATCATCGCCGTGATATGTTTTACTGTTTTAGTACACTAATATTTGTGTTCAGCGAAGTCTCCTGAGTAGAACAGTACATGTATAGTTTTTAGGGTGTCTTGGCAAGTTACAGGGTTAAATATAGTGCTAGCAAATTAAATTCTCTGGACTTTCGACCTGGGTTGTCAGGCAGGTCCCCCAAATTGCAATCAATAAAATTACTTAATTATGTAAAAATATTACATAAATATGCACATAAAATGTAAATATATGTACATATTTATATATTTAAAGTCTACGTGTATATTTATGAAAATATTTATGTTGTTATGTATATGGACATATGTATATTTCGTATTAGTTTTATTTATTTATATTTATATATTATTTCATTCTAAGTGTATTTTGATATAAATATATATATATTAATATCAAAATACAGTTAGAATAAAATTAAACATATATATATATATATATTTAATTTTTTTATTATTTTTACATTTTTAATTTATTTCTTATAATATATATATGTATACACACAATATATAGTTATTATATATATTATATACGTGTGTAATTTTACTCTGTGTTTTTTTATATTAATATATGTATAAAAAATACACTTAGTATGATGTTTTATATAAGATATATATATATTTATATATATATACATATTATATATAGATATAATATATGTGTATATATATATATATATATATATATATATATCATATTATACACACACACACATATTTTGTCCTAGGAAAGTTAGCTTGTATCAACTTTGCAACTGACATGCATAATGCTGTTTGAAATTGCCTTCTCCAAAATTGGTTGTTTACTAAAGGTAATACCCTAATCCATA
Source organism: Pelobates fuscus (assembly GCF_036172605.1). Taxonomy (NCBI): domain Eukaryota; kingdom Metazoa; phylum Chordata; class Amphibia; order Anura; family Pelobatidae; genus Pelobates; species Pelobates fuscus. The sequence continues at coordinate 103,244,388 of NC_086325.1, forward strand.
TATAGTCAGGCTTCCCAATCGTCCAGATTTCGGTGGGGCAGCTCCAATTTTAAGGTCCTGTCCTGCCGTTCCAATTTTTTTTTGCACTTTTGTGGACACCAGAGAACTGTTTCCAGCCAGCATATTGTGAGCACAACATTAGACGCACTCGTGCTATGCTCAGAGCACTAAGGATCCGAGATAGTGCTCCCTGCAGGGTATGTTCTTAGTTGGCCGGCCTGTGGGATTGACAGGCAGACAGCCGTGCATTCACACTTGGCCGACCTGCCAGGTACGAGAATTAACCTGCTCCCTTTCTGCGTGGGTCACCATCTTTAACCCCTCTCACCAGCTTCTCGATCAATTTGGTAGAGTGGGACATTTTAGTTGACTTAGGAATAACTATGTATGGAAATAAAATGTAATTTAGAAAAAGAACAATGTGTGTTATTTACCCACACAAATTTGTAAACATTTATTAGAGTTTAAAAACACATTACTGTGAGTATTAATGTTGTGGTGCTCCGTTATATATATACACTCAGGTACATCAACAGTATGAAGAGAGGGACATACAGAGAGAAAAGAAGGACAGAGGGATTTGGGCCCAAAACAGACACTGTCCCTACTAAATATCTGTATGATTAGAGCCAAGGGGCTGGACACATCTTGTGTTGTACCTTAGGCATACATGGAGGGTGATTGTGAAACTATTATACAAGGCAAAGGAGGATCTCCAACACTATTAAGCTACTATTTAGGCCTAATACTTACTCAAAACCACAAAATATTAATGTATGTTTGCACAATTGTTTTTTTTTTATGCCGTGTCTGCCGAGTCCTTATTGGTGTTTAAATATCCATTAGCGTTTGCATGTATCCGTCACGGTTGATCCAAGACATTGTGCTACCTCAGTTCAAGGACAATATACTGCCCTTTCTTCTGCCACAAATAAAACTCCACCTCTTGAAGCTATACACAAATGAAGGACTTTCTACACTCCTTGAAACATAATAAAGCTCCTGTCACCACATTCATAATTTACTTCCCATGCTGTTCTCCCACAGTTAATACCCCATTGTTAACTAGTTTGTTCTCCCATTCTCAATGTCTCCAACATATGCTTTACCTTCAGTTGATGTGATCCATTGCCCTGCCTTAAAGTTGATATTTTAAACTTAATCCTGCCAACATCCCTAGGTTTGTTCGCCCACATCTTGTTTTCCTCAGAGATCTGAGAGACCTGCTCTTATCAGTACAGTTAAACATTTTTTAAAATTGTTGACCCCAGGAGGAGAAAAGCTTGGGGGGATTGCATGTGAACCTGCTGCCCCTAAGTCGCTGCGGTGCCACCCCATAATTTTCTGCCCTGATCCCATATTCCATCCTGGCCTCCTTATGGGCCAGTACTGGCAGAGGTGTATTCTTGAGGGAATCAGTTTGTGCGAATACAGGGCAGGATCAGTGTGTCAAAATCCAGGGGTGTATTTGCGTACCATCAGTGTGTTTGACTGCAGAAGTGTATTTGTGTACAGTTTCTGTGTGTAAATGCAGCGGTGTTTCTCTCTGTAGGGTCAGCAATTAAATGGAGCGGTGCATTCGTGTACGGGTTCTGTGGTTCTGCGTGCAGATTCTAGTAACTGAACCACTAAAGCACATTGCAGTGGCTATGTTGCCAAAAATGCCCTGCTTGTTATGGTAACAGTGGAATGGCAGATGTGTGTGGACGAAGCTTAGGTAACCTTGAACATTGAAATTCCAACAACATAGTTTGCTATCAGTGTTTTAGAATACTGAAATATTTCGTTTTTTTCCCCCGTATCCAATGACAATTACACCAGACAGCACTTCATTTTGCACCTGAGTTTTGCATTTCAACACTTGATATCTGAATATGTTTCATAAGTGGACAGTCACTGATATTTTTTCTTAATGCATTATTAAAATTCATCGAAGATGATTTATTAAAGCGTTCATTTTATACATGTCAATTGTTTTTCAAAAATTGCTGTTTTTGCATTACTTTACACAAGTGGCATGTTCTGGCACAAAAAGGGTTACTTTTATTCTGATTGCTTTCTGGCAGCTCAATAAAGTTTTTCCTGAGTTAGTTGCTAGGAAACAAATTCGATTATGGCGTGGGAGGATGCTGCACACGGACAGGGAACCGATAAGTAATCATAGAGAAAAGCATATGGAAAGATTTTATATGTTTGTTATATGGTGTTGGTTTATCCCTCCCATCAGATATGCTGACAGAAGTAGGTGTGAATGTGATGGGGATCTGTCCCTTCCAATTAAGACTTGGTGATAAATACAAAAGAAACATAAAGCCATGATGTTTAGACTTTCAAATGCAGTCTGGCATGTGGCTATAGACAAAAAAAAAAAATCTCATATGCAAGCACGGTAGGCCAGTGTAAAAAGCCATGTTTCTAAATAACAATATTAGGTAATTCTGACTACTAATTTTAACATAAAAAAATAATATTAGTAGCGGCTGCTCTCAATTTATGCACAGCTCAGTTCTAAGTCTAAGAGCTGTGACAAGGTGTGTGGCTGTGGCTTGGCTCTCTCTCAACAAGGAGGAGAGAGATCAATCCATTGTATGCATGCAACGGAAACAATTTGGCCAAAAATACACAACTTGGACAAATGTGACACAGGTAGCCCAGGATATTGAAATCCAGCTGCCTGACTGATAGCTCCTGGGGGCTGTCGGTCTTATAGGTGCAGTTAATTTTGATAATTGTTAGTGCAGAATTGAAGTGTACTTAACTTTCTGCACTGTACACATTGCAATAATTCTAACAGTGAACATTTATGCTTTATACCAGCTGATTGCAAATCTTTTCAATAACAGTTTAGGACTGGATATGTGTACCTGTATATGAAACCTTTTTGCAAGCAAAATTTCCCTGGACCCTCATAATCTCCCCTGTTTAGCGGTAATATTTTGCGTTGTGTGCAGGGAGCCATTCCCAGTACTAATGAGGCCGAGTTCACGCAGTAGGAGACAAGCTTGGCACCCTAGTGCCCCCACAAGCACCAACCAGCTGCCAGTGCTATGCAAGAGCCGACAGAAAGAGACAGAGAAACAGCTTCTAGGTACATGGGGCTGCCTCCTCAGGTGCGGAGTTATGTGTATGTTGTTATTAGGCTTGTGTGCGTGTCAGTGGGCTTGTGTATTTGTCAATCAGCCTGTCTGTGTCATTGAATGTGACTGTCATTGAATGTGTCTATGTGTGTCAGTGAGATTTTCTGACAACGAGCTTGTCTGTATATCAGTGAGCTTGCCTGTGTCTATGAGATTTTCTGGCACTGAGCAGAGATTGTTGGTGTGTGTCTATGAGATTGTCTATCAGTAACATTGTGAGTTAGCATGTTTGTGTATGTAAGCGAGTTTGCATTTTTGTCACTGAGCTTTTAGGTCAGCGAGCATATGTGTATGTGTCAGTGAGCTTATGTGTGTGTCAGTTAGCTTATGTGTTTGTATCAGTGAGCTTGTGTGTTTGTGTCGTTGAGATTGTTTGTGCATCAATGAGATTGATTATCCTTGAGCTTGTCTGTGCATATATATGTACATTGAACTGAAATTAAACAATATTTCAGTCCCCATCCTGAGATTGGGTTCTTTATCCACCCCTGCTCTCCTTTCACTTAATCTTATTGTCTTTACTCTTGCTGTTCCCAGTGTCATCTTTTCCCCTTCCTTCCCAGTGCAATACTTCAACTGTTTTTTCCCATTGTCATCTCTTCTCCAGTACTGTGCAGCAGGCACTTACCATATAGTGAGAGTTTCACCGGTGCTCTCTGCATGGTCTTGTGAGTCTGGCTGGCATTGGCTTCACCAATTATGCAATTTCATCCCCCGCTAAGGCCAGTCTGGCCTGATCCCATACCTTCTAATGTTAGTCCAGACATGGAGTCATAGCTCACTAACACAGGGGTCACAGGTTGGATGTCACGTTATAATGCCAGTGTGATACCAAGATAGATCTCAGCTATAAAATCATAGTTAGTATGTACATATATACCCTGCCGGAGCTGACGAAAGTCAGATTACTATTGTACTTTTTATAAAGAATATATGTATTTATTATGAACATTACATATTGTTTCAAGATTAAAAGCCGTTACAAAGACATAATGCTGATCCCCAGAATCTTAATCAACAGGTACATCAACTCTGTCACTGTTACAGAGATTTTGGCATATATTTCACTAAGTGTAATATAACAAAATACAACAAAATAAACTAATACTTTTTCCCAATTTAGATTATTCAGAGTTGACCTGCACAAAAGGTTTAATAAAGCAATATTGAATAGTAGAGTACAGAAAGGTTTACCAAACAATACTATTTGAATTTAATAAAAGGAAATGTCCCCAGAGTTTGTTGTTTCAAAAATCAGTTATTCTAATAAAAAAAGGTATTGAGAGATACCGCAATACAACATTATTTTGAATTTCTGTCAGTCAACTAATATTGGTAGTGTATACCTAAATTCTAATATTTCAAAGAGCACTGTTAGTACATAACTGAGCACACACAGTATAATTCTATGATGCTCTCTCACACGTAAAACAGCATTGTCACATCTGGTTTCATTTTTTCCAAACCCCTTGAAGGTAACAATTCTGCTTGTATGGTGGTGCCAGGAGGGAGATATATCTACTAGTATCTCTCTTTGGCACCAACATTCCATTCAACTTTCACATGTGTTCCTGGTGGTTTCACTTGAACTGAGACCTGCATACATCAGAGTAAAAAACATAGATCCAGCTTTTTTTAATGTGTCCTGGAAACCAGGGACCAAAGCAGTCAGCCAACAGGTCTGAAGACTCTGTTATTGGGATCCCTGAATAAGCCAACCAGGATATATCGGTTCCCAGTGGAACTAACACTCAATGCTTCATTTTCACTCAGGACTAGCCCATAAACGCATTACATTAAACTTATAGTGGCAAAGGCAATCTAATACAAATAACCAAATCATATATAAAAACATACAGGAACTCATAATAGCACAATAAGGTATTTATGAAGGAGTGACAATAACTAACAAGTAGCATCTCCCCTGCCTACAGAAATCATAATATGCAAATCTACCTGAATATTTAAATTAATGAGCCTTGCTATTCAGATAGTGCATATAGCTGTTTCAAGATCTTCACGACCAACAGATTGTGCTTTCTCTTTGTACATGGATTGGAGAGAGGTTCGCCCCTCTGGTTTGGTAGAACCTTAGGTAAAGTGTCCACATTATTTAACGTCTCAAATTCTCAAATGGAAAATTCTAACACTGCTGCAATATGAGACTTTTTTTTAAAGTTTTGTTAGCAGGGATATTAAGATCATTACAAACTATACTGTAACCCTATATATTCCCAACACATGTTTGGGACACCTATATAAGTATAATGCTGTACACACATTGGCAGGAGAAAGGCAAGTACTTGCTTTTATCTTCTCGATATAATTAGAATTTAAAATGGAATTTCACCTACACACAAATGAGGAATTAAATTAACACGTTACTGTTAATGAGCCGAAATGTTGCAAAGTGATGTGTTACAGCAGCTTTGTGTGTGAATAACACACTATTCAATAAATGTAACCCCTAGAGTATGTTGTAAGAAAGAAGTAAATAGAACCCTGGCACTATTTGATGCTACCCAAAAATCTGCCACCAGAAGAAAATCCCACATCAACTTGAAACCAAGCATTATGGGCTGGGTTCTCTTAGCAGAGCATAGGTTTACCCTACTCACTGAATAGTAATTCATCCACTGAAATGTATGGAGATATTGCTATTCAGTAAGCAGAGTAAACCCAGGATCCCGCAGAAACCAGAGTCTAACATCCAGTCCTGATATCCTGAAAGCAGGAGATTACGTTACACTAAAACAAGGAAAAAAAGCACAGTTTTTTGTATGTGTCGGTGTGTGTCTGTGTGTCAAGGTGTGTGTATCTGTGTTTGTATGTGCCAGTGTGTGTATCTGTGTGTACATACATACACACACTAACAGACATACACACACACATACACATACACATACACATACACTAACAGAAATAAACACAGACATACATATATACAAATTATTAAAATTAACATTTCCCACCCACCCAGCCTCCCTACCTTTTAGGAAAGCTGGCATGGATGGGTCCCTGGGGTCCAGTGGGGCTGCATTGAGGCGGGCTGCTCTCTCCCTGTCATGGGGGGGGAGGCACCTGATTGCCACCCCGGCGGGCTGCTCTCTCCCTGTCACACGTGGCGAGGGAGCTGTGTCCTCTCTGCTCCCTCTCGCCGCGTGGGTTGTCTACTGATGCAGGGAGCCGGAATATGACGTCATATTCCGGCTCCCTGCATCAGAAAACGGCGCGCGGCGAGAGGGAGCAGAGAGGACACAGCTCCCTCGCCACGTGTGACAGGGAGAGAGCAGCCCGCCGGGGGGGCAATCAGGTGGCACCACCATGACAGGGGGAACACAGGGAATTTGGGGGCGGCATTTTTTGCCGCCCCCTGAGTGCCTGCAGGGGGAACGGCGTTCCTCCTGTGAAAAAAGTGCAGGAACGCCGTTCCCACGCGTTCCTGCAGGACTCGAGCCCTGGTGTGTATGTGTATGTATCTGACACACAGTTACTCACACACACAAACACACTGACACATAGCGGCACACAGATACACACACTGACACACAGTGTGTATCTGTGTGTGTGTGTGTGTGTATGTATCTGTGTGTCAAGGTGTTTGTATCTGTGTGTCTCTGATACATAGCGGCACACAGATACACACGCTGACACACAGATACACACACCTTGACACACAGTGTGTATCTGTATGTGTGTGTGTGTGTATGCATCTGACACACAGATACACACACTGGCACATAGTGGCAAACAGATACATACTTACACACAGACACACACCGTGACACACAGATACACACACTCAGATACACATACACACACTCAGATGCACACAGTGACACATACACACACTTGCACCCACAGATACACACACTGACATACACACACAGGCACATACAAACACACTAATATACACTGGCACATACATACACACACATACTGACACATACACACACACAGTGGCACATACACAAACCTTGACACACAGATACACACACGGACACACTCAGACACACATACTCTTTGACAGACACACCTTCACTCTCACTGACAAACACACCTACTGTTTGACAGACACACTTACACTCGCACTGACAAGCACACATACATTCTTTGACAGACACACAAACACATACAAACAGACACACATACAATTTATAATTTTTTTTAATTTTACTCCACCCAGCATCCCTACCTTTGGTCCAATGGGGCTGCTAGGCTAAGCGTGCGGTCCCCGGGGTCAGGTGGAGCTGCTGAGCAACTGGTGTGTGGTCCCTGGGTTAAGTGGGGATGCTGAGCGGCTGGCGTGCGGTCCCTGGGGTCCAGTGGGGCTGCTGAGCGGCTGGTGTGCGGGCGGCGAGGGAGCAGTGATCTCCCTGCTCAGCTCCCTCCCGCACCTCTTAGTGATGTCAGAATGATGTCAAATTCCGGCTCCGGCATCACTAATGTGCGTGCGAGAGAGCTGAGCAGGGAGATCACTGCCCACTGCTCCCTCGCTGCCTGCGGCCATTTTGGCGGAACCCCATTTGTGTTCTCTGGAACACCAATTGGGAAACACTGGTCTGAAGTATGCCTTTTAGATGAATGTTGATTAATTGTGGGAAATATGAAACTTTGCCAGCAAACATTTTGCTTGACAGTGATGTTTTTTGGCTTCCAATGGCATTCATAAACTATTCTAATTGACTGTCCAGCATTATGAAAGTCCACAGTAATGGTAATGGTGCCAGGAGTGCCCTTCTGCCCTCGCAGGGTAAATAATGAAACCTATTGAGAATGAGGTCTACAGGGGGATAGACACCACTTTCCCTGCAGTGTTAAGCTCCTACAAGGAGCTTTCTTTTTAGCTCTATTGTCTTAAAACCAGCTGTGCAGGCATGGCTTATCAACTGAGAGCATCCACTGAGTACCTTCCTTGCACCATAAAAACTGCAACAGGCTATAATGGTTACCAGGGATGGCAGGTTCTGTTTGGGGTGCCTGTTTTCAGCACTTGTAATGTGCCTTTTTGGAGTTGAGGTGGACTGGTGGGGAGAGATCATTATAAGGAGCCTTGCCTAGTCTCCTCTGCAGTCCAGTCAGTCTGCTATGCTTCCAAGCAGAGCTGCAGGAACCGTTATTGTGGGTTTAAAACTCTTCCAGTGGTATCCTACCTCCTTCAGTGTCTGTGTGTAAGGCTGGACAGGAAGTGGAATGGATCACTTTCCATCTGCCCACTAACATACTCTCACACAGGGATAGGAGGCTGAAGTTGTAAATCAGGGGTGCCCAAAGGTATATCTCTAGATGTTGTAAAACTGCAACTCCCATGATGCTTTCCATGCTTTTAGAATGCCTTTTGAATGACAAAGAATCGTGAAAGCTGTCATTTTAAAACAACCGGGTGATGTACCTTCTGCCCACCCCTGTTGTAAATGATGACAACATGTAAGGGGAAACTGTAGGCATACAAATATATAATATCATTATTGGCATAATGATATGTTGGGCAGGCAGTAAACCTCAGAATCAATTAACCAAATACATTTTTGAATAAGTAATTGATGTTTTCGCCATCCTAAAGGTGTTCAGTGGGGTTGAGGTCAGCGCTCTGTGCTGGCCAGTCAAGTTCTTGCACGCCAAACTCTTCCAATCATGTCTTTATGCACTGTGCAAGTTGGAAGCATAGCATTGTCCAAAATGTATTAGCATGTATTAGTATGCTGACACATTACGATTTCCCTTCACTGGAAGAAAGGGGCCTAGCCCAAACCCTGAAGAACAGCCCTTTACCATTATCCCTCCTCAACCAAACCTTATAGTCGGCACAATGCAGTCAGACAGGTAACTTTCTCCTGGCATTTGCCAAACCCAGACCAGCCCATCAGATTGTCAAACAAAGAAGGGTGATTCATCACTCTACAGAATATGGTTCTACTGCTCCAGAGTCCAGTGGCAGTGTGCTTTGCACCACTCTATCCGATGCTTGGCATTGTACTTGGTGATGTGAGGCTTGCATGCAGCTGCACGGCCATGGAAACCCATTCCATGAAGCTCCTACAGCACAGTTTGTGTACTGATATTAATACCAGTGGAAGTTTGGAACTCTTCAGCTATGTAATCAGCCGAGTGATTCCGACGTTTACACACCATGCACCTCAACACTCTGTGACCACGCTCTGTGACATTAGGTGGTCTTCTGCTTTGTGGCAGAGTTGCTGCTGTTCCTAAACGCTCGCTTCCACTTTTCAATGTTACCACTTACAGAATACCGTGGAATATCTTCAGAACGACCCAAAAAAAAATAATTTTGTAAATGCAGACTGCATGGCTAGGTGCTTGGTTTTATACACCTGTGGCAATGGGTCTGATTGAAACCCCTGAATGCAATAATTCAGAGGTGTGTCCCAATACTTGTGTCCATTACGTTTGTGTAGAAGCCTAATTTAATGCTACTTTTTTTGCAGGCACATTTTATCACCCGATCTAAAGCCCCGCCTCCAGGGTCTCCGTATTCAGCCACATTATGTAAAGCTCCGCCTCCAGGTCCATCTACCCTATCCAAAGTTCCGCCTCTTGGGTCTTCATATCCAGACACCTGTTGAAATGCCTCTCAAATCTGTTTTCTTTATTTTATTTTTTTTATGCAACAGCCCTGACCGTTCATGAAAAAGGTGCCACTGAGTTCTGCCTGAAGTACAATTAGATGAACATCTAATTTTTATCATGTATGTGCATGAAGGGGGATGTTTTTTGTAATGAGGAGTTTGTGTGTCTGAAAGTTGCAGGTATTTGTGTGAACATGCATATTAGTATTTTCCTTGATCGATAGGTGGTTATTGAGTGCTATTTGAATGACTTCATTTTGATCTTTGCATGATATGTGGTTAATTTAGCAATGTACAATATAGATACTGCCTAGAAGATTAGGGGGAAATGAGTAATGGGAAATGGAGCTTTTTACTTAGGTACAATTTTATTTAGGTGTTTGCAAGGATGCATGTCTGTATGTAGTTACACACACTATATACATACACATTCACACACATACATACTCACATACGTTCACATGACTACCATTCATATGTGTTCAGTACATTTTGAAATGCAACTGTAAAACTTAATAAAAGTCAAAAGGCAAACAAAGTGAAAGATGTGTACATACTTGGTACTTACATGCAGTTGCATATTGTATCATCATATTTGGTGTCTTTGGTTGGTGCAGCGTGAGTAGAGCTGTAGAAAACATTTGTGGGTGGGTTTAGCGCTCTGGTAACTTGCTTACATGAGCTTCTGAAACATGTCTCTGGATTTTTTTATATGTTGTCAAATGTTTCTTCTCCCAGTACTGTACATTATCAAATGTATAACAAATGCGTATACTGTTTATTTGTCCCTCGGGGAGGAGGAATAACCTTTAATTTTCTTTAAACTATTTATTTTGAAATATAAATGTCTCTATTGCCCCCACACACGGCACCACTAACAGGTCTCTCCACACACTACACTGCAAACAGCCCCATTCACAGGCAGGCACCCTCACCCATGCACAACTCCTCCAGCAGCCTCGCCCATGCAAAGCCGCACACCCAACCAACAAGTAAAATCCACACATGCAGCTACTGAATACACACAAAATATCAGAAACAGCCTCCCCACACGTAGGCATACATAACACCACATGTAGTCTATGCCGCACACACAACACCACAAGCAACCTCCCTCCAAATGTATACAAAATCCCAAGCTGCCTCCCTATACACATACACACAACATCTTCTCCCAGCCCTGTCCTAAACCAGTGACAAGTCAACAGCAAACATAGATCAATCATGCAATTAAAGGAACACTAAAGGCACCCAGACCACTTTATCTCATTGAAGTGGTCTGGTTGCAGTATCCCTGTCCCCTACGCATGCAATCTAAAACATTGCAGCTTTAGAGGTACTGCATTGTTTACCTTGAAAGTGGCACTTCTGCATTTAGATGGAGTTTAACTCTGTGAAATGACACTGGACATCCTCACGCTTTGCATGAGGATGTCCAGAATCTTGAAAAAAACCATAGGAAAGCATTGCTTCAGTGCTTTCTTATGGGGAAGGACTAATAATGTAAGTGCTGTGTGTGTGAATTAGGCTCCCCAGTTGACGTGACTTTGTGGCGGTGGAGCCTGCGGGATTTCGGCATTGGAATCAGGTATGGGATAGAAGGGTTTTTAATCCTTGTACCAGAGTCGCTACTAGAAAATTGCATATCGCCCCCCCCACGGGTCCACCCCATACGTCTACCCCCTGCCATCCCTCCGTACGTCTACCCTCCCCCTCCCATACGTTCCCAGACAAACAGATACACATGCAGAAAGACATATAGACACACACATACATACAGACACACACACACAGACATACATTCAGACACACATACAGACACACATACAGATATACACATACATACAAGCAAACAAACAAAGATACACATACATACATACAGACACATACATACAAACACACACACACAGAGACACACACAAACAAACACACATACATACATACAGACAGAAACACATACATACATACAAACACACATACACACACACGCGCACACACATTCATACAGACACACATACACAAACACACACACACACATACATACAAACACACACACACACACATATACAGACACATATACAAAATGTTTTAGTCACCCTCCTGTATCCTACCTTTTAAGTGCAGGGGGGTGACTTTCCCTGGGGTCCAGTGGCTCAGCCTGATGGGATTCAGAGTTCCCACTCTGACTCCCTCCTCTCCTTCCTCCTCCTGCGTGGCTCCTAGTGGTTGATAGGAGGAAGTGACCAGGGCAGTGACTTCCTCCCTGCGCTCTGATGTCATCACAGGTAATAAGAGCCCATGCCCCGATGACAATGTATTTCCAGGGGGCCCGGTCAGCGCGGTGGCACTTTAACAGCGCGACCGGGCCCCCTGGAAATACATTGCCATCGGGTGGCCCTAACAGCATGGGCCTCTTCAATGCAGTCCCGGCGGTTCTACTGCGCAGGCTGGGGCCGCGTAACTTAGCCGGCCGGCACCCCAATCACCACAGGGCGGCCGGGCCCCCTGGAGTGACGTGCACGGTCGCAGCTGTGACCCCTGCAGTCCCGCCACTGCCTTGTACATTCGGTAATGGAGTATGATAGCAAGCATTAAGTTGGGCCATTTCTAGTTAATGTTAGTCATGGGAACCTCAGTGCAGGATACTTTACCAACTTACAGTACTGCTCATGTTGAAGGGAATAGTGAGCAAATGTGCAGCTTTGCTTTAAAGGGACACCATCTTTACCCAGACCTCTTCATTTCAATGAGGTGGTCTGGGTGTTGTGTCGCTATCACTTTAACACTGCAATGTTTACATTGCAGGGCTAAGTGCATCTATAGTGGCTATGAGTATCGCAGCCACTAGAGGCGCTTCTGCTGCACTGACCAAGTAAAGTATGGCCACGCCACCAACGTGATGTCATGGGAGGCAGAGAGATAAGCTCAAAAAAGGGTGAGTAAAATTATACCCAGGGATAGGGACACTATAATGTTTGGAATTTAACCGGAGTCCTAGTTTTATTTGCTTTTTTTCCCTCTTAATAAGTTAGTTGACTGCTTCTTGTCAAACTGGGTGTTAAGAAGTATTATTTTATATGATATCAGCATCAACAGGGCTCCCGGGGTTGGTTCACAGTGACCCCTCCTTATTATCAAGTCAATTGAAAACATATTATTGTTTCTATAGTCCTCTAGTATATAACAATGTAGATATGCTTCATATGACTGTAATCTAAAATTATTTATTTCACTCGACTTTCTTCTAAAATTGTACTGAACGTTGTATTAAAAACCAAAATCTTTGTGAATAAAGCACTAAGAATGTTCTCACTTGTCCTGATACACTGTAGGAAGGAGGTCACCCTTCATCAGATAGAAATGCAACATTTGCTTGAACAGTATCACAATGAAGGAAAACACTACGTGATGTGAAGGAAGGAAACATAGGGAGGGGGGAAACAATAGTTTGGGAGAGACGCTTAATAAAACACAAAGTTCCTGCTGCCTTCCTCTCCTCCCCCGTTTTCGCTGTTTGAGCCTGAATTATTCCTGCAGCCCTAACGAAAGGAGAGCTAATACACAGAAGATACAAATATTCACAAAGAAGAGCCTTTCTATGTCCATCTCATGTCTGCTGATGTCTGTGGTTCAGAATGACCCGGTCATAACCTAAATCTAGACAGTTCTAGAACAAATAGGATTTGCTGAAGGACTATGGACAGAGATAACAGGACACTTCCTATAGGGGATATGGCAAGGCCGGGTTACTAACCGCAACCAGAATCCTAAAATATAACTGTCTGTCCTACTGACTCTATCCATACTCATGCATATATCTGGCCATGTGTCAAAAAAACTATTTTTACATGTAAAGTTATCAGTCATATCTATATCAACTTGTATCAACGTCCTGTCTACCTCATCTTCGTTCTAACGCCTCTTTATATTGTGATCTTGTTTTCCTTTTTTGTTGTATGTACCGATCATTTTCTCTTTTCATTTCCCTACCTCTGTCCGTCTGTTTCTTTTTCTATATATATCTATATATCTTTGTGAGTTCAGGCAAGAAACACATTTCCATGTGAACAGCTGTCCTCTGGATCCTCCTTTTTTTTTGAGGATCTATCGTTGGGGAAAAAAAACACTTTGAAGGAGTAGGAGAGAGGACTGGGAGGAGAGAGCAATATCTTGGAATTTGTACAGATTTAAAAACTGAACTGATAACAGGCTGTTTGGAATATGGATAAAGCACTCCTGAGTATCTCACGCGGCAAAGGTAAGGTTCTAAAATTAGAAACAGAACAGTAATTATGAAGAGATAACACGATGGGCAAAAACATATATGCTAGCTATCTTAAAAGATATGTGTATTAAATGAAATATATATCTCTAGAATGTAAGCTCATTGAGCAGGGCCCTCCACCACCTCTGTTCCTGTATGTCCAATTGTCTGGTTACAATTACATGTCTGATAGTCCACCCATTGTACAGCGCTACGGAATCTGATGGCACTATATAAATAATATAAATATATATATATATATATATATAAATATATATATATTTACCCAATGATGCTAGGTCTGTCATGTATATACAATTGTGCTTCTGTAATGATTTGCTCAAATACTGAGCACCAAAACTTGGCAAGAGTTAAACAGGGGTCTTTTAGGGACAGACAGGGCTGTTCTCTAAAGTGAGAATTCAAACTTACTTTCAAATCTAAGACCAAAATAGCCAAGCTGGAAAAATTGAAGTCAGTCAGCTATGCTTCTAGTTTAACTAATATGGCCTTAAATCTGAAAATTCACTTTGAATTCTCAACTTAGTAAGTAACCATGTGAGAGTTTCCTAATTCCAAGGTTATTAACCCCTTAACGCCGTTATGGCGTTCTATGCCATCGCGGCTTTAAAGGGCTTTAAAACCGTTGCGGCGGCATAGAACGCCGTAATGGCTTGCAGCCCCTGGAGGTCCGGCGTACTCACCTCCGCCGCGATCACATGGCCCCCTATAGCTGGCTGTGGATCTGCCAGCAGGGGACTGTCTAAAATATTAGACAGTCCCCCTGCTGGTAGGTAGTGTAAAAAAAATATTAAACATGTTATAAAATAAATTAAATGCCTTTTTATATATATATATATAATATATGTATATATATTATATATATATAATATATATACATATTATATATATGTAACGTCATACGTAATGTATTTTAATATTAATATTAGTATATATATTAGTATTAAAATACACTTAGAATGACATTACATATATATAATATGTATATATATTATATATATATATATATATACGTATAATTACAATAATAGATAAATAAAATAATTAAATAAATAAATACAATATTGAAACAAAATTTTAAATAAATTATATATTCATATGTAATTTCATTCTAACTGTATTTTGTTATTAATATATATATATTGGTAACAGAATACACTTAGAATGACATTCTATATATATCTATCTATATATAAAATACAAATAACCGCAAATATATATATAGAGATAAATACATATAATTACATAAAAGATTACATTAGTATACACGTAGAATTTAAATACCTATAAATGCATATATATTAAAATTCTACGTGTATATTTAAGTAATTTTTTAACATATTTGTGTGATTTGATTAATTAAAATTTGATTGACATGCCTGACAACACAGAGAGAAAGTGCAGAGAATTTAATTCGCAAGCACTATATTTGACCCTGTAACTCTCCAAGACACCATAAAACCTGTACATAGGGGGTACTGTTTTACTCGGGAGACTTCGCTGAACTCAAATATTATTTTTTGCCTAGATAAGGTGTTTTTAAAAAAACCTTTTAAAAACGAATAAAATCTGTCAACATTGAAGTTGCTGTTTAGTAGATAGGAGAGTGCGCTGGATCTTGTGTATTGTTTATTGTATAATATGGCCCCCAGCAGCACCCCATTTAAGCATGTTCAGGTGAGTGCAGCCACCCCCCCCCATGTTTCAAATATTAGTGTTTAAAACTGGTAAATTGTATTACAACGATGATATTTTAAGTAAAAGTGACGTTTTTTGCATTTTTTACAAACAAACAGCACTTCTATGGACTATATTCTTGTTGTAATATGTTTTACTGTTTTAAAACACTCATATTTGTGTTTAGTGAAATCTCCCGAGAATAACAGTACCCCCCATGTACAGGTTTTATGGTGTTTTGGAAAGTTAGAGAGTCACATATAAGGCTTGCATTTAATTTTTTTGACATTGAAATTTGCCAGATTAGTTATGCTGCCTTTGAGACCGTATGGTAGCCCAGGAATAAGAATTACCCCCATGATGGCATACCATTTGCAAAAGTAGACAACCCAATGTATTGCAAATGGGGTATGTCCAGTCATTTTTAGCAGCCACTTGGTCACAAACACTGGCCAAATATTAGTTTTTTTGCTTTTTTCACACAAAAACTAATATGAACGCTAACTTTGGCCAGTGTTTGTGACTAAGTGGCTAATAAAAAAGACTAAACATACCCTACGTTCAATACCTTGGGTTGTCTACTTTTTCAAATGGTATGCCATTATGGGGGTAATTCTCATTCCTGGGCTACCACACCGTTCAAAGGTAACATTACTAATCTGGCAAATTTCAATTTGAAAATGGAACGTTCTATATTTGACCCTGTAACTTTCCAAAAACACCATAAAACTTGTTAATGGGGGGTACTGTTGTACTCGTGAGACATTGCTCATTACAAATATGTGCATTTTTTTGCAGTAAAACCTAACAGTATTATGACATTTACAGCTAAAATGTGAGGCGGAACTACAAATTAAAAAAAAAATTCAAGTTTCTCACAGTTTTTTTAATTTTATTCATAATAAATTATGTTTCATATATAAATATTTTATATGAAATGAAAGCCCTGTTTCTCCTGAACAAAATAATATATAATAAGTGTGGGTGCATTTAATATGAGGTGAATTACGGTTGAACAGACATATAGCGCAAATTCCAGTTTTTGTTTATGTTTTGTTTTGATCAGAACGTGTACTATTGACTCCGTCCTGAAGGGGTTAAGGCTTTGTTTGTTTATACAGATTGGGTGTCAGCTTACTTCAGTATGTAGGGTCTATGGTAATAATACAACTGCTGAAGGTCATCAGTGTCACTTTAACATTTGGCCACTTTAACATTTGCCTAGCAAACTGAGTATAGCCTGCTAGAAATAGTGTTTTCGAAATGCAGGTCCTGTCCTGTATAGTTTGTTGTGATAAACATGAGGTAAAAGTCAAAATGTATATACAACATTATTTTATTTAGTAAAAAAAGATTACAAATTGACTGAAAAAAATAAAATTTGTAATTGGATTAATTCTTTCTTGTGTTGACAAATCTGCAGTGGTAAAGTCAAGTGATGTGGTCAAGATTTGAACGCACAAAGAAATGACCAGAAACAGTTTATCACTGTCACATTTAGGGCTGACTTTAGCACCTCAGACATTTATCAACTACAAGTCTCATGATGCTCGGACAGCTTAGTGTCTGACTGAGCGTTACCGGAGATGTAGACCACAAACTTTGATGTCTTTGCATTTTCCTTGCTGTGTATTCAGTTCTCTACTGTCTGTATCAATTGCATTTGCAATCGAAACAGTTCTCTGCAGATTGTTATTGTGTGTCAGAAAAAGACACTAATGACGAGAAAAATATGACTATCGCTTTTGGAGTCAATATTTTTTCCCTTTTTTGAGGGTAAAAATGTCTTCAGTTATTTTTTATATATCCCGTTGATTCGTCACCTTTAACAAACTCAAATGTAGAGGTATATCCTAGTTTGTATTTATAAATATGCACTGTTTTTATTGTCTTTATTAATCATATATACACAAATTACATGGTTTGTGTATATATGTAGGTATACGTTCAAACATATCTGTGTGTGTAAGTGAGGTTTATTCTTGTTCTGTGTGTATGTCTGGCTAGCTGTGTCTGCATCAGCGTCTGGGTACCATTTTGTGCTTATAAATGTTTTAGCTGCAGCATCACTGTCTAGGTTTTTCTGCACATCAATCAAATATGTTCAACTTGACTTCATCGGGTTCTATCACTGTAGGTGAATGCGAAATCTGTAGATCAGAGCTCATGTCGACTTTATCCTGTATGTCTAAATCCTCTCTAAATTTGTTTTAGTCACCAAATATTTGTTTGTATTGCACATCCATGTGTGCAGTGCAGACCTGCTAAATAGTTTGGTGGTTAATAAATAAAATAATATAGTGTCACTGATGTATATTAATACTTGTAAATATGTGTATATTTGCATCATTTTTTATTATCAATCCTCTGTTTGTTAACTGTTTGCTGGAGCGGAGTTACCAGCAAGGACAAACTACTTGTCGGTCTATAAGTGCATTATGAGCGTACGGTGCTGAATCTGGTGTCTTTTAGACAGTGAAAGGGTTATTACAATTCTCCTATACATAGACACATGCATCCCTTCGTTACCCACTCCACCCTCCCACCTACATTATCTATCCAGATACTGCAAATGTTATACATGTATACAAAGATTAATGAATAAAAAATGCTATAATTCTAGGTGATTAGGTAAAATAATGATCCTGACTGGATGTCTGTACTTTTGGATTCTGTATACATTTGATGTACACATCACAGCCCCCTTACATGTGTTTCATTCTGCATGCTTTCTATGGTGTTTCTTGCTTTCTATTTTAGTATCGGGTCACTGGGGCCACAACACTCCCTCCTGTAATGGCTGTGCACGTTATGCCTGAGTTTATAAGAGAAGCAATGTGTCATTGCATTCGGAACTGTTGGAAATCTCATTACAGTGACATAAGACTATTAGCATACATTAATCTGTCTATAAGTCTCTGGTTACCTATGCAAAAACAATTACACTTTTATTGTTTTTACACTAAGCGGCTAATTACTAGATGCTATTTTAAGTAAGAAAAATTAAAGATTTGTTTTATTTAATGGGCAAACAAACACATAGATATTTTGGATTCTAAGGAAACTGCAGTTTGAATCAAGGTTTGATTAAACTTGAAAGTCCAGGACATAGATGGGTTTATTCACTAAATTGCAGAGGATTGAAAAGGAAGAGGAAACTGTTAGGCCAACATTTTTAGGAAAAATAAATCTCAAATTCAGTTATTTTGCAGTTTGGCTATTTTGGCTAATTGATTTGTTGTTATGTTGTCAATTCCCCACAATTTCTGGTTTAGAATCTTTAAGAATCAGAGAAGGCATACTCCATAGTGGATTTACTAGCCTTCTTTATTCATCATTCAGGTAATACACAGTGGTGTACAAAGAGGGGATTGGTCCACCGTGGGTGACAGTTGGAAGAAGATATATAAAACACCCCCTCCCCATACTAGCATTCTTTGTACTTGGCTGGGCAGGATAACGGTAGAGATTAGCATGTTTTTCTGCTTGGATTGTTATTGGGGCTCCATGCAATGAGGATAGGGGATAAGGATATGATGCTCATTTATATCTCCACCTGTCTGGTAATTCACTGCAATCTGCACCAATGATAGGGCGGGCAGTGAAATACGCAGATCCTCAGCCACAGTCAGAACTGTCCACAAAGAATTTTCCAGTGGTGGCAAAGACATACTTTGTATGGGCACTATCACTCTTAGGCCCCATTTAAATGATAATAATAACAAAATATTTAACCAGGAATGGTACATTCAGATTGCTCTGGTTTCCAAGTACGTCCTGGAGATGTTACTTTTGCCCAACATCCAGGGGAAGTTACTATTACCCAATTGAATGGTACTATTTTTATCTACCGGAAGGATGAAGGGCTGAGTCAACCCTGCCAGGATTTGAACCTGCGACCCCATAGGGTTGAATAGATTTTACTCATGATGCATTAGCCCACTGGCAAAGTCCACAAGGGCACTTGCTTTCATTTGCCCTATGCTGCAGATGTCCATGGCCAGAGTTCCACTCAGCTATGCTACAATAGGAGGTAGGATGGAGGCAGGTGTGACACATAAGGTATAAGGACAGTTGTTGGAAAAACACATACGTGGTAGGGAGGCTGGAGAGACATTTGAGAGGGTATGGAGTGATGGCTTGAGAGACACATAAGAGGGATACACAGGTTTTTTTTTGTGGTGGAGGGGTTTGGATGGAGAGAACATAAGAGCCAAGGAAGGTTAGCAGAAAAACATATCGAATAAGGAGGAGGGCTGAAGAGACAAAAAAGGGGTAGGAAGGTTGATGAACAGATTGATAAAGGATGGGAGTGTTGTTGACGATACAATTAACATTAGGCAAGGGAGCTCGAGAGACACATTAGGGAGGAAGCTGAAAGACAAAAAGGGGATCTAGGGGTAAGAAAAGGCACAAATAAATGACAATTCTGTCCTTAGTGTCATACTGCCTAGGAACACTTCTGCTTAAACATGAATGCATTTAAAAAATACTTCTGATTATATCTCTTTTCTAAAAAAATGTAAATGTTCCCAGCAAGGTGATCTCTTTTTCTTACCAATTCTTGGCAGTCGCAATCTCGGTAGAATTATTGAACTGACCATGACCATAAACATTTATTTTTTTAATAGATGCATTAAATAAGCTAAAAAAATATTTAAAAAATAAAATGCTTTTTGTTTAATGCATAAAATTACAGGAGGGGGTGTTCAGGTTTTTACCCTGGATTGTCTTTGCCTTGACAATTCCCAGTTCCTACTAGCTTTTAGTATTCATTCTCTACTTCTTCGAACCGCATAGTTCCCTCACAATCTTTTCAGAGCCTTTTCCCATTTTAGATATCTGTTCCGTTCTCTTCTTTGACAACAGTCTCCTTCTCCATCACCTTATCAGCGACCTTTCCCCCCACCATATCAGTGATTTTGTTACTACTGTATGAGTGATCTTCTCCTCCACCCTATCAGTGATGTTCTCTACCATCATATCAATGATGTTCTCCACCACCATATATGTAATATTTTCCTTCACCTATCAGTGATCTTCTCTACCACCATAGTGGTCTTTTCCACCACCTAATCAGTGATATTTTCCACCACCATATCAGTGATGTTCTCAACCACCATATCAGTGATCTTTTGTCCATCATATACATTCTTATTTCTACGAGTCTCCTCTGTTTTGTTTCAAAAACTCAACAAAATTTACCTGGAAACCATAACTAGAGAATTAAAAGGAATGAAAAAGATGAATTTACACAGACATATTTTATAACGTTTTAGATATTGCCCAGTGTGTGTACCTTTTCAGATAAATGCTACATCCTGCATATGAACAAGCAAGTTCCTAAGAAAATAAACATGTCATGTCAGTCCATTTATCTTTTTATCAAATATCTCAGCTTATACTTATTTTTTACTATTTCAGTCATTCCCCTATAAAACATTTGGTTAGCAATTGTTACATTGCATGTGTAGTGGATTCAGTGTATGTGTAGTGGATGCACTTTGTGTATAGTGTGTGTGTTTTTTTTTTGCATATATATATACACATACATACATACACACACAAATTGTGTTTGAATGTAAGCATGTTTTTGTATGGAGTATGTGTGTGAATGTTGGCATTTGAATGCAGTTGTGCATTTGTGTGTAGTGTATACACTTCCACACATACTGATGCACAGACACATACACGGACACACATGCAAATAAACAGACACACATATACCCACACTAACACACACACAGCTACACAGACACTCAAACATTGACACAGAATAAACACACTGACTAAACTGGTGGATGATTGCTATTCTTATGGTGCAGCTTAGTTTGAAATTTGTGAAATGTACAAAAATAATTATATAAAAGAATGTTTTTGTCTAAATATTATACTGCATTAAGGTTAATGTTTTCTTACAAGTTATTCATGTTACATTTCCGTCCCACCATTCTAACGGAGCTATATGACATAGAGACCGAACTTAAATGGTTTTATGGTCACCGTACCGTAGCTTGATAACTCCTGCCAGGCTTATTGCAATCCTGAGAGCTCCACAATTCCTGCTGTTCTAGCTGAAAGGATAAATAACATTTGTGCTTCAGATGGCATAGATTTTGATTCCTTTCCCCTGCTCCCTCGCCAGTATCTGCAGTACTGGTTACTGATAGGACATTACCCAAGCCCCAGAGATAGAAACAACTGCTCACAGGAGATACAAAGCTTCAGACTCTTGGATTTAGGATTCCAATATTCCCTTTTATTCAGGATGCTTACGATTAAAATGCATGCTTTGGGAATGTGTTGAATAAAACGTAGAGAGCAATGTTCAATATATAATGCTCCCAGTAAAAAATAGCAATGGTACAATCATATTTACACTCCTAACCAGGGCACTTTACACAGCTTAAGATCTGGGGTTGCCCACAGGGCTGACCCTGCAGAACCAACCCCCATTCTCCCCCCATTCCACCACTATTTCACAGGCATTTAGAGCTGTGGTAAGGATGTAGTTTGTGTTTGTAATGTGTGTATTTAGGGAATGTAGTGTGTTTGTATTGGCAGGGCCGCCATCAGAAATTTTGGGGTCCCTAACACAGCTCAAGGTCTGGGCCCACCAGTGGTCTGCCTCTAGCCCACCCTCAGGGCCCGCCTCCAAATCCCACCCACAGGACCCGTCTCCAAATCTGCCCACAGGGAAGCAGTGTTTGTACAGGCGTGTGTTTTGTGGATGCAGTGTGTGTTTGTGTATTGGCTACAGTGTGTGTAAAATGGAAATGGTGTGTGTTAGTGCATGTGTAGTGGATGCAGTCTGTGTGTAGTGCATGCAATGTGTGTATAGTGTGTGTGTGTATATATATATATATATAAATATACATATATATATATATATATATATATATACACACACACACACACACACACATATAGAGAGTAGGAGACTCTACACAACTCTACACATGTAGAGTTAGGATAGCAAGGAACAGACTAAAGAAATATAAACGTCTTACCAGGCCTTAGAGTGGCTGGACTTAACGTTAGACCGAGAAAAGCGTAGTTGAAATACGAGCCAAGGTCAAGGTAACGGAGAGACAGCAAAAACGATAACTAGCCAGAGTCAGGTACACGGTAATAATCAGAAGGGCAAACAAGACAGGCAAGGGTAAAAGAGAAACTCAGAGTCAGGAAACAAAGCCAAGGTCAATACCAGAATACAATACAAATCACTAGGAACGCACTAAAGGGTACTGAGAACAGAAACCACCATAGGGCACAGAATTTAAGGCCAGGTAAGTTTAAATACCTTTATTTTTAATTTGATTGGTCCACATCATGCCTGGGTCCCAAAACATGTGTGAATTGGGACGCCGGAATGACGTGGGCCAATGGGAGCTGACCGCAAGGTTAGGCTCCTATTACCCCTTTAAGAACATGCTCGCGATGCGAGCAGTGTTCTCAATACTGTACGGGCCACATGCCTGATTAAACTGTTCGGTGCAGTCAGCCCGCCAAGAGCAAGGAACTTCCAAGCCACACGCGGCTCGACTGGAGGCAGGAGTGCTCAAGCCGCGTGCGGCTTGGAAGCTCCTTGCTTGATCAGAGGACCCCTGCCGGCTCGCGGACCGGGTAAGTACCGTTACCTTACCCACCCCCGAAGATCCGCCCACCGGGCAGGAAGGACCAGGCTTGGAAGGTAAGACGAGGAGCGTGAACATCGCACAAAGAGACCCAACTACGCTCCTCAGGAACATATCCCTTCCAATGTACCAAATAATGGAGACGGGAATCAAGCACAGCAGCCACCTCATATTCCTCCTGGCCCTCAACAGACACAGGAACAGGAGGATAATTAGGTTTAATGTATCTGTTACAAAGGAGTGGTTTCAACAAGGAGGTGTGGAAAACATTAGGTATATGCATGTTCTTAGGAAGATCCAGGGCATAAGAAATTGGATTAATTTTCCTTGAAATACGGAAAGAGCCGATAAACCTGGGGGCCAGTTTCATAGAAGTACCCCAAAGACAAATGTTACGGGTAGAAAGCCATACCTTATCCCCCACAACATAAGAGGGAGCTGCCCTACGATGCCTCTCAGCCTAAACCTTCTGCCGGGACGCAGATTTCACCAAGGAACGCTGTACCTGCTCCCAACTACTATGTTTACCAGCCAAATGGTCATCCAGAACTGGCATTCCCTGCGAAGAAAATGCGGAAAACAACAGGATGCCGACCATACACAACATAAAAAGGGCTGTTACCAGAAGACTCATGTGCAGCATTATTGCGGGCAAATTCAGCCCAAGGAAGCAGGTCAGACCAATCATTCTGGTGATGGGAAACAAAACAACGTAGGTATTGCTCCAGGGACTAGTTGGCTCGCTCAGCAGCACCATTAGTCTTGGGGTGATACGCAGAAGAAAAGGATAAAGAAATACCCATCTCTGAGCAAAAGGCTCTCCAAAACCGGGACACGAATTGGCTACCTCTGTTAGATACAATGGAATCAAGTATACCATGTAATCTAAACACCTCCCTGGTGAATACTATAGCCAGCTCCTTAGAGGATGGCACCTTGACTAGGGGTATGAAATGAGCCATCTTAGAGAATCTATCTGTTATCATGAGGACGACAGTATAGCTGCTAAAAGGCGGTAAGTAAACAATAAAATCCATTGATACATTGGATCAAGGTCTATCAGGTATAGGTAAAGGATGTAATAACTCACAAGGAACTCCACAAGAATACTTCACATTAACACAAGTGACACAGACTTGCACATACTCTTTAATGTCTCTGCACATACTGTTTTGTATATAGCAGGGTATCCAGCCGTCTTACTATCATGAAAAAAGCACATTAACTCATGCCTTTCAGAAGGGGCTACAAACAATGTATCAGGACCTGTCCCTATGGGAGCATCATTTTGTTTGGATTGTATGTCTTTCAATACACACGAAGAAATAGAAAGCGGGGTGGTTGCAACAATCCTCTCTGGGGGAACAATAGGGGCGAGGTCCATCTCTTGGGTGTCTGTAGTCTCAAATTGTCTGACTGATAGAGTGTCAGCTTTGGTGTTACGGTTGCCGGGTCTATAGGTTATGATAAAGTTAAAGCGGGATAAAAACAGAGACCACCTTGTCTAGAAGATAACCTTTTAGCTTTGCTGAGGTAAGACAGGATTTTAAGATCTGTAAAAATGATAACAGGATCCTTAGATCCTTCCAAGAGGTGTCTCCATTCTTTAAGGACCACAATAATAGCAAGGAATTCTCTGTTGCTAATATCGTAATTTCTTTCTGCTTTAGACAATTGCTTAGAATGGAAGCCACAAGGATGCAAAGGCTTTTAAGGGGACTCTCTTTGGGATAGAACAGCTCCCACACCCACCTTAGAGGCATCAACTTTCAATATAAATGGCAAGGATGGGTTTGGGTGTTTCAAGATGGGAGCTGTGGAAAAGGCGGATTTTAGAAATTTGAAAGCTGAAAGTGCTTCAGAGGTCCAGGAATAGGAATCAGCGTCCTTTTTTGTTAAACAAGATATAGGTGCAATGATGGAAGAAAAGTTCTTAATGAACCTTTTATAATAATTTGCAAAGCCAACAAAGCGCTGGATGGCTTTTAGTCTGTATGGAAGGGGCCAGTCAATGACAGCAGAGAGTTTCTTAGGATCCATACGAAAACCAGCAGAAGAGACTAGATAACCCAGGAATTGCACCTCAGTCTGATCAAATAAACACTTCTCGAGCTTACAATAAAGAACATTGGCTAAAAGTGTATGTAGTACTTGTTTGACATGAATGTGGTGTGTATGCAGGTCATGGGAATAGATCAGAATGTCAGGTAAACAACAACAAAAGAATGTATAAACTCCCTTAGCACATCGTTGATAAAATCCTGAAACACTGCTGGAGCGTTACAGAGAACAAAGAGTATCACGGTGTACTGATGGCAGACCTGCTCTCAACTGCTCTTGTTGAAACACCTCCTAATCCTTATCTAATCATAAAATACAAGGAGGTATTTTTTGGGCTTGAAAACACCTGACTGCAGTACACTGCATCTTCATGCATGCCTCCTCTTTGGTCATGCCTCTTGCATTTTTCGTACCACCCAGTTTTCAAGGATTTCACTATTACTAAGCACTGGATATGAGCGTGTATGACTTGGTCAGTAAAACTGCATGTTACTGAGCGTCAATATGTGTGTGTATCCATTCTTCAAATAGAACATGAAATATTATGTGTGTGTTCCTTAAAATAAAAAAGTTTCATGAAGAAAATTTGTTTTAATCTATGTGATTTCTAAGAATATTACGCATTTATACATATATTTGTATGTATATTTATATATACATATATTAAATGTATATACATGTGTAAATTATAAAATTTTATAAATGTTGGTTCAGGGAGGAAGGGGTAGTGCCTTACAGTATTGTCAAGTAGTATATGCAACAACAAAAAAGGCAAAATAAATGGTGCTACAATTACATGTGTGAGGATCACCAATGAGATAATATACATACACTGGTTATCGGTCTCCTGAAATATACTGGTAGTACTCCAGTTAGAAAATTATATTCCAGCTTTTAATCACTTAAAAACATAAACATAAAACAAAGCATATTGTAAAACTGTTAGATAAAAGATAAGGTGATTAATGCACTCACAAGTGGTCCGCAACTAACAGTGGCCAGAAAGGCACATCAATAGGTCAAAAGACCTGCCACAAAGGGACTCCAAGATGTTCTGAGTCAGCTCCTGAATGCACCAAGGTTCTGGATCCCAAGGGGTAATAAAGGAGTGAGTTCTGGATAAGGATGTCCCAAATAGAGAGTTATGGAGGCTCCTTATGCGTATATGTTACAAGAATGGAGAAATAGGGACGTATATAGTGTAGTATTATTTATACAATGGGAGAATGAGTTAAAAATACACTTAAACACTTTTGGAGGTCTTGAAAAGTCCACTTGTTTGTGCGTGAGTGGAACAATCCCCGCTTATGGATTCTTGAAATTTTCCTCAGTCTCAGTCAGTGTACTGGAATGTATAAAAGATTTAAAAAAACAGAGCAAGACTAATCTAGTGTAATATATCTGGATGGTGTTGATAACGTGATAAAATGGAATTGCACTCACATGTTATAAAGCATGTGTACTGGCTCCTAAAAAGTAGCGTGGAGTTATGATCCCATACCTGGGGTCCAGGCGAGCAAAGGTCCTGTCCATATGTGTAGTATGCAATAAAACAGAAATAAAAAATATATATAGTGTACACTGTGATATTAATTAGTGCAAATAAAAATAAATTATTTACAGAAATGGAGCAAAATGGAATTTGCTAGATCCAAACAACTTAGATGGTATATTCCCCACCAAAGAAAGTAACGTCCAATAGGAAATGGAATAAAAGCAAGAGGGTCCATAGTGTCTAGAATAATTAAAGTAACTTTATTCTGACACACAATTAACTAAAAACAATAAATAGAGTAAAATGCAACACTAATGCATTTAACCAAATATGTTTTTTTTCAAAGTGTTACAGCAGGCTGGACAAACACTCCTTGTATAGGTACAATTACAATTACATTTGCCAGTCATGTCATCATCACATGACCTAAACACAATAACACATTTATATCTGTTATAAAACTACATTTTGACAATATGAGATCAAAAATTTAAGTTTAGCACTTCTTAGATATACATATACAATTAAAAATGAGCAAAATAAACATTACATATAACATTTCTTTTGTGAGGGAGTTCCAATATGGTGCCAAGTCAGATATCACGTGACCCGCAATACAAACAATTCCGAATGATGTATATTAATCCCTCACTATGAGGTAAAGGAAATTAATGAATTTTAAAAAATGTAAGTATAAAAAAAAATATTAAAAGAGGAGGGATTAAAAAGAGCAAATAGAGTTGGGTACTGGGTGTATAAGCATGGCGCTGATACAATCACATGATCGCATAATGGCATGTGTCTGGGGTTGTTTAACCCCTTAAGGACACATGACGTGTGTGACACGTCATGATTCCATTTTATTCCAGAAGTTTGGTCCTTAAGGGGTTAATGTAAGAATGGGGTAGCCTTACGGGGGCCATTTATACTGTAGTTATAAGTACCTGCCAGAAGAGGAACACATTTCTCTGCCAGCAGTCACAAGTTACTGATATAATGAATGTAAAGTTTCTGGAAATGTCAGCTCACCCTTGCTTCTAAATACTACAGGAGGTTTCACTGGGTGATAGCATTCTTACAGTCAGGGAGGGGAGAGAAATGAATGGACTCTACTATCTCACTGTCAGCATTACATTAGCAGTCCAAATGGTGTTAAAAATATATATAACATTTTTAAATGTTTTTTTTTTAAATATATGATTTAACTGTATTTACTGTATATTATGCTCAAATTCAGACATTCTTTTTACATTCTGTTGCAATTTTAGTACATTTTTAGTTGCACTAGAAGTACAAATACCTATAAGGAAGGTTTACCATTTTTATTTATATATTTTTGTCAAACCTACTGTATGTGAGACAAATTGCAGTGGCCTGTGGGTGCATCAGAAGCTGTCTGAAGCTGTCCCTAGCGGCTGCCACTTTAACTGTCGGCAGATTCTCTTAAGCTTCTGGCACTTCATCTGTCAATACACCGTGCTGCCATTTATAGACAATGTCTTTATCCTCACAGCCGTCACTAGTGATGGCTGGGGGAAATTACAAAACTTGACATCGGTAGATCCATCTTTTGTCAAGTTTTGCCAGGTGTAGGAAAAATACATAAGACAAAGTAGTCCCTCATTTGTCTTATGATAACTTTTGACTTCCAACACAGTTTATGTGAGTATTTCATTAAGATTTTATCTTTATGAAATGTTCTTTTTCGGTCGGGGTTGGGGGTGACAAAGCTGCTAAAATGTAGTTCTGGTGCAATCAAACAGTCCTTGTAGTCTGTCAATTGTAAAAAAAAAAGCAGTGTGAAAAAGCAGTGCTTCCATTTTTCCAAAAAAACACCTCTAGTGTCTACTACTGTTAGACAATTCTTGCAGGAACAATGTTTGGTGTCTTCAAGCTCTGCATGAAGACTCAAAATGCTCACTATAAAGATGCATTGAGTTATTGCATTTCTATGAGGACGTTGATTGACTCAAAGCAGAGATTGCAGCGCATGCACAGTATCCTCCCAGTGTTTGTCCGTAGGGTTTGGCTGAAATCATTGTCACTAATGACCTTAGCCAGGGAAGAAGTGGCAGCCCGGAGGAACCTATGCTGCAATGGTCTAAAGATAAGTAAATCTTTAATATTTTAGTATGGGGGCTAAATTTAAATAGTAAGGAAGTACCTCTAACGTCAGAAATAAGCCGCCTCCTTTACTTAATAAATTAGTTTATAGTTATCCATACCAATATTTAACAATTCAGGACACTTTAATATTAGCGGTGGTGTGGGGGCATGATCAGGGACGGGGCTGTTCTGAGAAATTATGGGTGACTTACTAATAACATTTTATGCAACTAAAATGTAATTTAAAACAAAAACAATGTATCTTATTTACACAGAGTGATTTCTAAAAACATTTGTTGTAGTTTAAAGACCCATTATTGTGAGTACTGTATTACTACAGTGTATCTCTGTTATACACTCAGACACACCAACACTAAGGAACTCCTAGAAAAGAGGAAACGTGGGACACTAGTGGGAAAAGAGGAATATATGAATTTGGGGATAATATAGGGACGGTCCCTCCTTATGATTATCGCAGCCAGGGGAGTGTATGTCTGAATGTTGCCCTGAGGTTTGGGATAGCCACAATGCACAGTAACAGCCACACTATGTATTATAGATATAAATGCACAATACTGGATTGAAAGCATGATATCCTTGTTGAAATTATGGGTAGATCATGATATATATATATATATATATATATATATATATATATATATGTATATATATATATATATATATATATATGTATATATATATATATATATATATATATATATATATCGTCATATTTAGTATTAATAGCATTTCATTGGAGATGTAAGTATTTTAACACTATAGTCAACAAAACAACTTTAGCTTAATGAAGCTGTTTTGGTGTATAGATCATGCTCCTGCAGTCTCTGCCGTTGAGTTATTAAGTCACTTTTGTTTCTGTTTATGCAGCCCCAGTCACACCTCATGTGGCTGTAAATCATACAGCTTGCATGAAAAGAAATGGTTTCACTTTCAATCAGATTATCTCCACACCTAGAGCCCAAAACAAACTAATCGCTAGGATCGCGCTAGCAACTAGAAGAGCAATCACAGAAAAATGGGGAAGCCCTGATACGCCATCCATAGATGTGGTACGGCGGAAAAAAAGAGACGCAATCAAAATGGACGAAATGTCCGCAATGGCTCATGACACGACCAAACACTTCCACAAAATATGGGACCCACGGTTCTATGAATTCCCACTCTCCGCATAACACAAACAACAACCTGCAATACACAAAAACGGACCAAAGATACACCAACCATAAACACTACACCGGGCCACGACCTCCCCCACCCTCTCTTCCTTTTTCTTTCTTTCCTTTCTCTCTTCTCTCCTCTCCCCTTCTCAATCTCCCCCCCTTTTTATTTTTCTTTCCCTCCCCCCACTACACCACTTCAACCTCTCTATGTCCTCCCATACTCCCCCCCTGTTCCCCCCCACACCCAACACCCACCCCAAACCACGGACTCATACCACGACCTCCACAAACATGCACGAACAGACTGCCAAAACTCAACACCACCCTAAGAGAACCACACCCCATGTCCACGGACATACGCAACATTACCATCACGAACTACCCCAATAGCGGAACGCAAGAGACTCCGCCACAGCCCGGCATTCACCATTTCATCTCACATACACCATAGCAAACCAAAAATTATGAACCCATGACCCGGGAAAACTCAGGGCACCCCAAGCACACACGCCCACCAGCCAAATAACATCACGCAAAGAACAAAACGCAGCACAAGTGGACACGATACCACACCATCAAGAAGCTATTCCTATATAGGATGAAGCGAAACCGCCCACAACCTTCAACCCTGAGACAACCCACGCACTACAACAGACGCATCCGACAGCATGGTCACTACCCTAAGACAGCCAGGGCTCAGACAAAATCCCAACGCCACTACTGCGCCCTAACTTTGAACACCCCACCAGACACAGCACGGAAGGTAGTCCGTGGACTATGCTAGCGACAAATAGCCCACTCCCTGATAACACGCACCGGACAGAAGACAAACCCACGCACAAAGACGAATAACACAATACCCGACCCACACGACAAACGCACGTGTACCTAAAAGGAACAACCAGAAGCACGAATTCTCTTATATTCCCCCCTCTCAAGTACTGCAGTGGTATGACTCCACACCCCAGTTACCCAGTTCACCCTAACCAGACACCAGAAATGTGCAAATCAATAACTCTGTTTGATGCACCTTGCAAGATGTATTGAATGTATAACCAAGATTGTAATATCTCCGCTATCTCAATCATCTGTGAACCGAAATCTTGTAACTACTGTATGAAAATGTTGACTCAGTTGCTGTCTAATTTGCTGCACAAACAAAATAAAGAATTTAAAAAAAAAGTTTTTATCTCCTGCTCTGTAAATAAAACTTTAATTACATTCAGGAGGCTCTTGCAAGGTCTAGAAGGCAATTAACAGAGCAGGAGATAAGACATTCTAAATGAAACAGTATTTTCAATACAGGAAGTGTAAACATTAGATGACTCTTTACATAAAGTGTTTATGGAAGGCTGTGCAAGTCACATGCAGGGAGTGTGACAAAGGTGCATAAACAAAATGATTTACCTCCTAAATGGCAAAGAATTGAGCAGTGAGACTGCAGGGGCATGATTTATACACCAAAAATGCTTCATTAAGCTAAATTTGTTTTGGTGAGTATAGTGTCCCTTTAAGTTGTGTCAAATACAAAACCCAAGTTATATCTGAGATATTTTGTATAAGTGCTGCATCGATTAGATATTAGAGCAAGACAAAAAAAAAGAGAAATTAAATGATATGGGAAACATATCTGCCTGAAATTGCATGGGTTTTATAATTTTATTAAATCACAGAAATTAATACTAAATTGTGCGGTGCTGGGAGGTGGAACCTTTGTTGTGTGGACTAATGTATGTTTATGCAGTCTAAGAGTACACGTTTGTGTGTGTGTGTGTGTATTCAGGCTCTGCAAAGTTTCCATGGAAACAAGGAAAGATGTTGGTTTTATTGTGTTAAAACCTGAAGACATTTGACAAATAAATAGTAGATGCCAGTGTTATTTCAGGAAACTCATGTATGCATGACCTTGCCATTAAATCAGCAGACTTATACCTCTTGAAATACTGGAAAATATGTGAAGTTTTAATATAGAAGGTCATTATTTGTAGGAGAAATTTCAGACTAGCAGTAAACATAACAAAGCACGCTTCCATAAAGACAAAGGCAACTTTTTCTCGTTTAAGTTAATGGTAAAAGCTTATTCATGTACATTGCAGCCATTATGTCATCTCATCTACCTGGAAAAAATGAATGGAAGTCGTGACTTTCCTTCACTCTTTAAAAAAAAAAATAATAATAATTTAATGTGATTAATATACTGGAATTAGCTGCAATGCACATATGTTTAATTTATTTCAATAATTACTGTACCTGCATCAGAATTCTTCTGTAGGATTTTAGCTAGTTTCAATTTGAGCTGATGTCACTGGAGGGTGATTTGAGCCTGGTATTAATGCAAAAAATATAAATTCATGTTTTTCTTAAAGGAACACTGCATTGAAAATAAATAAATAACAATCACTATTTAGTATACAGACCTCCAATGAAAGCATGCATGCATAAATACATTGTTTCTTTGAGGTACATAAACCCAGCATGAAAAACCTGCAGACCTCTTGTCTGTAGTATTTGCAAGCCCTCCTTTCTTTCCCAAGGAAATACTTTTTGTCTGTGCCGGGGCCTCTCCAATCAGATACTTCTCATTAAGAAGTCTCTTAACCCCTTAAGGACACATGACGTGCCTGACATGTCATGATTCCCTTTTATTCCAGAAGTTTGGTCCTTAAGGGGTTAAGCTGAAACTTCAGTGTTTTGGATTGCAGCGTTAATGGGATAGGGACGGTGCACGCAGACCACTTCAATGAGCTGAAGTGATCTGGGTGCAGAAAGTGTTCCTTTAATAAATGTGTCACTGGCTATGAGTGTGATTTTCTGGAGAGAGCAAAAGGAAATGTGTTTATATTACATCTCTTAAACTATTGGAGACACAGGTAACTGAAGGTGCAAATCTGTATATCTGGTTTCAGAGGGTGCATACCTGTTTAGTAAATAGCTAGCTAGTGGCATATTTCTATGGTTTCCTTGGGTGAGGTTTTGTTCCAATGAGAAGATATTTATTTACTGTCAATGCAGCTTGTATAACTATGTTGTGAGTTGTGAAAGAGTACATTTAGGCCGTTAGTGGTTGGATATGTGAATTTTTAAATCAATAGGTACTGAACTGAAGAGTACAAATATTTGGTGCCCAAATTTCAGGTGCGTTATTATAAAAAAAAAAACAACAACAAAAAACAGTTTATATGATGAAAGTGGCAAAGGTTTGACAGCATATGTAATGTATGGGCAGAGGCAAGAATGGATGAACACGTTACAGGTTAGTTGCTATAGACCACAAAAAGTGAAGCCTTAATCAAAAATGTACACAGTTGAATGCACACCACATTTAACCAATCTTCACAACATTGTCATGATGCTTTACAAAGCTGTAATTTATGGTAATGCAGTCAAGATGTATAACCTGGTGTAAGAGGCATAAAATGCTAACAACAAAATCCATGGTCTATCCCCCTATTTCCTACACGATGAGTTCATTTTTAAAGAAATGTCTGTTAGTTCGTAAATTCTCTGTGGGGTCTACAAAGGTATGGGCAGACAACTATTGGGATCGATAACTGTTTTGCATAATTTTTTATCATATTTAATATGAGGCTAACCTATGGTGGAAACACTGTTTCCTTATGATTCCAGGATGATAAAGGTTTTCTGAACACCAGAATGAAGTCCAATGTTTGTCAACTGACCCTACCTAAACTGAAAGGAGGTCTAGCTATCCTTGAATTTATTCTTTGTTACCATTCTTACCACTTGCTTAGGGGCATGTAATGGGGAAAAGGAAGTGTATGCAACCTGTCCACCTGTTGTGGATAAATCAGATTGCTATCAAGAAAGTAGTGTAATCACTACCATTCTTGGCTGGCACCCTATTGACTTGAAACATTACCTCTTCTCATTTCTATCTCCATAATCCTGTATTCATACTGGTGGTACTTGACCCTAAGCATTCCAAATGCTCACACATCAATCTTTATTCCAAGGTCGATACATCATGTGTCCAGGACAGGTTAGAACACTCAGGTTACAAATAGATAGAATAGATGATTCTTATTGAGCAAAGTCCAAGAGATAGCTTATAAGCTTTCATCATACTGGTACTGCACTCTACAAATACTAAGGAGAATACATCCACCAACAGATGGTTTATGCTGGCTTTGCAACACCAACGTGGCAATACTCTTGTATATCTGGTGGAGCTGTATCTTCATCGACTCATACTGGAAAATAATACATGCCATTATAGGCAAGTGTAGTGACAACCCCCACCATTTCTGCTAGTGTGTTTATGACTTCATAATACTATCATCATCAAGACATCTCTCACCATTCATATATTGAACATTGCTAAGAACATGAATCTTTTGTTCTAGAAAAAAGCGTGTCCCCCACTCATGTTATGGCTGACCAAACAAGAAGAAATAAAATCCATTAAGGAACTGTCTTAACGCTCTTTGCAGCCACATTGATGTATCCCCGCAGTCCAAGAAAATTAATGTGAAGCTATTCAGTATCGGATAGTTGAATGTACAGTCAGCCTGAAACTCTTCCTGTACATTATTGCACCATACATATACATAATCAATAAGATTCTTCATTCATACAAAAAAGGATATATTAGGATTTTGTTCTTTACTTTCACATTATCGCCAACAGGCATTTATTATACCAAACTAAAATATTAGATCATGGTAATACACGTCATTTCGTACATTAACTGTTATTTGTAATGGGTACTGTATTCACTATAATTCACAGTTTAATAAATACTTTTTACATAAAGATTTATGCAAGTGACAGCTAACATTTAAATATTTTTTATTGACTGAAGTGTTTGTTAAGGTTTCTTCTTCACATTTCTGAAAAGCTTGCATGAGTACTGGGATAAATTTGAGGGTGTAGGCAATGCAACTTAGTAGCCCATGACTTTGGCACCATCAAAATAGTGTTAGCAAGTACTGAATTTACCAACATATGCATTGATTTTATATTTTTATAAACTTTTCAAATAACTTAATATTTTGGGATACACTTTTAAAATTATTTTTTTTAAACTTATTAAAATATCAAATATATATCATGTAAAAAAAAATCTATATATAACAATAAAAAATAACATATATAAATGTTAAATATTTTTAAAATATAAAATCAATTTAAAAATGTATCAAAAAATATTAAATTGAGGCCAATTCAATAAATATAGCTTAGCAAGAATATATATAGCACTGTTCCATTGAAATGTGAGTTATATCCTGAACATGGCTATTGACTATGGTGGACCAGCATCCAGTCAAATGAGAAAACCATGTTTTCATATTTATTTGTACCTCCTTGCTAGCACATCCCAGGGGAATGTTTGTAGCTCGGACTTAATAAGATTGATGACCTCAGAATTCATGTGTGTGTGTGTCTGTTAGTGTGTGTGTGTCTGTTAGTTAGTGTTTGTGTCTGTGTCTGTTAGTGTGTGTGTGTCAGTGTGTGTGTCTGTTAGTGTGTTTGTGTGTGTGTGTGTGTGTGTGTGTGTGTGTGTCTGTTAGTGTGTGTGTGTCTGTGTCTGTTAGTGTGTGTGTGTGTCTGTTAGTGTGTGTGTGTCTGTTAGTGTGTGACTGTGTGTGTCTGTTAGTGTGTGTTTGCCTGTGAGTGTGTGTGTATGTCAGTGAGTGTGTGTGTCTGCTAGTTTGTGTCTGCTAGTGAGTGAGTGTGTGTCTGTTAGTGAGTGTGTTTGTCTGTTAGTGAGTGTAAGTGTGTCTGTTAGTGTGTGTGTGTTTCTGTTAGCGTGTGTGTGTTTCTGTTAGCGAGTGTGTGTGTGTGTATTTAGAATGCGGGGCGGGGGGAAAGGTTGGGTGGGGGTGGCGCCTGAGTTTTGTCCTGCCTAGGGCAGCACAAAACCAGGATACACCACTGATGGTAGGCACAGTGGGCACAGGGTCCATGCCTTAGCAGAGAGAATGACCTAGAATTTGTATTATACTTTACTACAGCTTTATAGTATATGATATGTGTATTTCTACACTTTACAACATAATTGTAATTTTTGATTCTTAATGAGGTCCTCTAATAATACATTTCCATCACAATTTTAAAGAGAATATTAGACGCTTTGCACTCCATTGCAGTTTTGCAGTTTTAACTCTTGACTCTACATGGACAGAACATATGAGGAATTGGCCCATGGTCTTCATGGTACAGACAGTTCCATCTAACATAGCAGTTTTGGCTTTCCAAGGCGATGCCTCCTGCCCATTTAACCTATAGCCGCCGCATTCATTATAGATTGTAACGGGGCAAGTTGGGAACACGTAAGACCACTGAGAAGTGCATTACAATAGAGATTAAATAAAGAAGCAAGTCCTTAAGTACTAGGCATGTGCATGGGGAAAAGTTTTGGTTCCGTATTCCGAAATTCGATATTTTCGCAATTCGGGACTTCGGCGATTCAACACTTGGGAACTTCGGCAACTTCGGAACTTCGGCACTTCAGCACTTCGGCACTTCTACACTTCGGAAATTTGGCAACTTCGGAACTTCGGCATTTCAGCACTTCGGCACTTTGGAAATTCGGCACTTTGGCATTTCGGAATTTGGGGACTTCGGCACTTCTATTGCAGCCGCTTAGTAGATAACTCCCTAATTTCCACGGTATTAGGGAGTTATCTACCAAAAGGCTGAAAGACCTAAATTTGTCTTTCAGACAAATTTACTAATACTAAGTAAAAATTACTTAGTATTAGTAAATTTTGCCCTTACTCGCTATACCGCGAGAAGGGGCATGTCTAGTAAACAGTGAGCAGCCTGTGGCTGCTCACTGTTTAAAAAAAAGAAATAGGGTCCCCCCTCCCGAGCCCCCACCACCGACGCGCGAGTGGGGGCTTTTAATCTAAAGGGGGGACCTATTGCCCCCCCGGCCCTTAATCCACCAATCAGAGAGTTATGAGTCAAATTACACAACGTGGGAAAATTCCAAAGAACTTTCCCACGCTGTGTAAAATGACACAGAGCACTCTGATTGGTGGATTTCAAACCAACCAATCAGAGTGCTGTGACAGGTAAATGTAGAGACTTACCTGTCAGTCTCTTCATTTACCTGTCAAAGCACTTTGATTGGATGGCTTAAACCCACCAATCAGAGTGCTCTGAGCCTAATTGCAGGGTGGGGCAAGGCTTTATAAGCCTTCCCCCGCCCTGCAGAGCTCAGTCTGCGTGGAGCCCTCCATGGGTGAAGATGGATTATTTTTTTTTTGTGCTCGTTTTTTTTTTTTTTTTGTAAGTGTGTCCGTTATTATGGCTTTTTATTTGGCCTTTTTTGGGGCTGAAAAAATAAGATTTTAGAAGAAAGAAAACATCGAATGGTAAGTTTTTTTTTTTTACAGGTACTTAAAGGTCCCCCCCCCTCATTATTTTTAGGTTTGGGGACCCTTTTTTTTTTAGGTTAGGTTTGGGGACCCCTAGTCACCTGGGAGGGGGGTTAACATTTTTAACACCGCTCAGGGGTGGGGGCCGGGGGGAGGACAATAGGTCCCCCACCCTATTGGTATTTAGGGCCCCCACCTGCCGCTCAGGGGTGGGGGCCAAGGGGAGGACATTAGGGCCCCCCTCTTTTTAGAATTTAGGGCCCCCACCCACCGCTCAGGGGTGGGGGCCGGGGGGAGGACATTAGGTCCCCCCCTTTTTAGAATTTAGGGCCCCCACCCACCGCTCAGGGGTGGGGGCCAGGGGGGAGGACATTAGGTCCCCCCCCCTTATTAGTATTTAGGGCCCCCACCCACTGCTCAGGGGTGGGGGCCAGGGGGGAGGACATTAGGTCCCCCCCTTATTATAATTTAGGGCCCCCACCCGCCGCTCGGGGGCCCTCCTTTAGTTTAAAAGCCCCCACTCGCGCGTCGTGGGTGGGGGCTCGAGAAAGGGGCTGCTCACTGTTTAATAGACATGCCCCTACTCGCGGTATAGCGAGTAGGGGCATGATTTACTAATACTAAGTAATTTTTACTTAGTATTAGTCAATTTGGCTGAAAGACCAATTTAGGTCTTTCAGCCTTTTGGTAGATAACTCTCTAATACCATGGGAATTAGGGAGTTATCTACCAAGCGGCTGCAAGAGAAGTTCCGAAGTGTCGACGTGCCGAAATTGTTGAAGTGTCGAAGCGCCAAATTTACAGAAATTCCGTAGTGGCGAAGTTAACGAAATTCCGTAGTGGCGAATTGCCGAAGTTCCGAATTTCGGAATGCCGAACCGAAAATTTTTCCCATGCCCTGGCCTAGACACTATAGCATTAGGAATACAGTTTTGTATTCCTAACACTATTAACTATTAACACATTGCTAACACAGTGCTGTCACAAATGCTATTGGAGGAGAGAAAAATATATTATACATTTACATTTGGCAGGGGCCAAAAGTTGCTGCTGCTGTGCTATTTCCAAATTTCCAAAATTGCTTTTTCCTTCTCTTTTCTGTGAGCACTCCATCCCTCCCATCCCCCCCTCTCCCCCTCCCCATGCCATGAGTCAATGATGGTCCCTTAATAAAAAGAGTCCAATAGCATGTCTCCACTCATGAGCAGCTGGGACAACTGCCTGAATGGCGAGTCAATTAGAAGCCTCTATAATTCAATTTTACAGGAAACTAGGCATGTGGAAAACCTGCTGAAACAGAACAGGTTTAAAACATGTCCCATTTTTGTATATGCCTAGTTGCTCTCAAGACAACTTCTCCAAACAGCCACCAATGAAAGGGGATGGTCCCTGCAGAACTGAAAACTATTATAGAATTAAAGAGACACAGTATTTGTTTTGGTTGTTTTGACACACACAAAGACTGTATGTTAATCTAGTCTATTGTAACTTGGTAGCCTTCCGAATCATTCTTTCTTTTTAAATTGAAAACAAAACAGAACGCACTAAAAACCTTCTACTACCCTCCTAGTCCCTCCTCTACCGTGGAGCTCTGGGATGAATGAGTCCCACATCTGGGGCTCCAGGTTCCAAAACCCCTCACCTTTGTCCTGAAACGTTCCAGATTATTGTTATTGTTATTAGCTTCCCTTTTATTAGTACCACATAATAACAGATAGCTGAATGACATTCTAGCCAACTGGCCCTTATCTGATACCTTGAGTACCAGGAGTCATGGATTCTATATCCCCTCGATTACAGTTTAACAAGCAGAATAGTGGGATGGGCAGAATATCTATTTATTGACTTGGGAACATACGCCATTCTTCCTTGCTCCCTTTTACCTGTGCAGTGAGATCCATCTCACAGATAGCACAGGTTCCTCTGCTGAGGAAGGTACCCCAATGCACATCATCCCACCTTCTAGCTTGTACATCATAGTAAAAAATGCTGAGCGGTAGGAACATTCCTATTTGTTACAAGACAACCACAACCACACATTTACCACATGTGGCAAATAGTCGTTGAATGAATATTTGGGTGAGCGAACTCTGCTTATATCTTTCTCGAAAGTAAATTTTCACATTTTACATTTCCAACCGTTATCTTTTTTATGCAAAGAAATGAATAAGATACTTGTATGTTAGAAAGATATAAAAAATATAAACAGAGATAGTAACTGTGTTGTGACACACCCTTCCTTTTAACCACACACAGGGGGAACTGCTGTCCCGTTCCTCCCCTAACATATTGGGCCTGGGTGTGTGTTGTTGTGAGGTTTCAGCCACTTGACATATGTGTTTTTGGGCGATATACTTTGTCACTGTGCAGCAACAGACTGATTCAAAAGTTTTAAATGTAAGCGGCTGAGCAAAAAGTTGAAGGAAAAGGTAGGAACAAACCTTCCACCCTGTGTGTTTGTGTTTTTTTTTTTTTACAGAGCTACAGATTATTCTAGTAACAATCTAATTTTGAGAACAAATTGTGTTTGATATGTTGATCTACATTGTATACATCTATACTAATTTGGGCAAGGCTCTACTCATGTTTCATTTGCTGTCTTATTTGCTGCTTATATCTACCACAGTTAAAACAATATGATGTAATATGATGGTGCTATATTAACAATATCATTTTTTTAAAGGGGGGTTTCAATTTGGGGTGTTTGGCTGGGAAAATCTATTATAAGGGGCAGCTGGTCTATAAGGATTGGAAAACTCTGATTAGACTCAAATAAGTCAAGGGTGTGGGGCACCGTAATGGTACTACAGTTTTATTCCAAGTGCCAATGACATAAATTTTATGT
The DNA here is from genome assembly GCF_036172605.1 of Pelobates fuscus. Lineage (NCBI taxonomy): Eukaryota > Metazoa > Chordata > Amphibia > Anura > Pelobatidae > Pelobates > Pelobates fuscus. The sequence goes on from NC_086325.1 coordinate 103,284,745, forward strand.
TTATGTGACTATATATTAAGACTTAAATACCAAGTTCAATGAATTTCAGTGAGCCAACATCTCATTAATAATGATAGGATCTGTAGTCAACAATGATGAAAGTTTTAGTCAAACAAAATATGGAGTTTTGCAAGTGGCCCAAACCTTGAACTATCCTTTGGCACTCCAGATGCTGTGGATTACATGTCACATAATGCTGGCAAAGTATCATGGGAGACTTAGTTCACAACATCTGGAGAGCCGAGTAAAATTGCTCCACTAAACTGCAAGTCAATGTAATTAACAGAGGCTGGCCCTTTCCTAAGGTATAACTATAATTGTCATGTATTTACATTTTAAAATATTTTCATTCTGAAGTAAGATTTCCTAATTTTTAATAACTGCAATCCAATAAGAGATGAAATGCATTTGATTCCCAAGATAAATACTTGCTCGGTTATTTGCATAGTAATTTTGCAGTTGATTTTAACTAAGAATACTCATTAAATTAGCTATCTTTCTGGAACACAGAAAAAAAAAAAAAAATCAAGCTTTAGAACCTTCCTAGCTACGCAAGGTTTTGCAGGGCTCAGCCAGTACCTGCATGGCTTCAGGTCACTGTCTATAAATCTCTATGTACAGTAAGTAAACAGATCAGAGAACATGCTATTTTTATGTGTACATTTTACTGCATGCGCAGTATAAAACATTCTGTTCTGTTGACATAGAAACTGCCCTATTAGGATTCCCATTGAGGACACAGCATAGTGTGAGAAGTGGAGTTGTTATGGGAACTGAAATCATGGATAATTGCAGGAATAATATGTATCTGAGTCATATGCTAGTTATTGAAACCAGTAAGTATATATACCGAGCAGAAAATAATGTGCTGTTGATGATATGAGAAACAGTCCTGGACTGGACAAGTGCACATCGCTAATTGTAGGGTACACTAATTGAAAATCATTAGCACCCTGAGCTGACAACAAGGGTGGCTTTACGAATCTGCAGCTCCCACTTCATTACTTAAAATGACTAGTCACGTAGTCAAGAGAAACAGTTATTAAACAAAGTAATATTAATAGTATTCACTCTATTAATATCACAATAGGTACTAGAGGAATATTATACTATTGTACTACCTATAAGAGGTAATAGATAATAGTATAATAGAATAATAGTGTCCAATGACATGGAGCAACAGAAATGTATAGCAGTCAATTACACGGAATGATAGAAATAGGTATAGTGACTACTCACAGGAATGCATTGAAAGTGATATAGTGACTAGTTACAAGGAACAGGAGAATTATGTATATTGCTGTCTTATATAGACCAAGAGAAATAGGCATTGGGTAATGACAAAGTATGCTAAAGTTATGCATTTGCACTGCATCACATGAGGTGGATATACTTTATTTAATCCTTATGTAATATTTCTTATTTTAGTCAACAGAGTGGGTAAATAAAGAGAAGATTTATTGAATACGAATGGATGGATCATTTGTTAATGCAACAACATTTTTAACCCCTTAAGGACAGAGCTTCAGAAGCTTGTCTTTCACTTAATGACAACGGCATTTTTTGCTGTTTGCGTTAATTTATTGCACCGACGCATATTATATACCGTTTTTAAAGGACAGAAAGGGCTTTAATTTGATGTAACATGTATATACATAAATGCTTATTTATTATTAAAAAATACAGAAAAATGCAAAAAAAATGAAACATTTAGATTTTTTTTTACAGTTTTTGCAATAATAATGTGTGCCTAATTAGTGCAGGTTAAAGAAAGAAATTAAAAATAAATTCATTTAGTTGTTCTGATTTACAGAATATATAATGTGTCTGGGATTTTAAGTTTTTTTTGGTAGTTACAGGTCACAAAGCACAAGGAGTAAAATAACTTTTAATGTGGAGCGATTTTAGAATTTGGTATGTTTGTCTTGTAAGCTTAATAGCCATAAAAGAAAACAAAATTGCCACACAAAAGTATATATTTAAATAAAGTAGACACCACAGGCTATTTACCTAAGGTTGTTTTGACACTTTCTACGTAGCCATTTCACCGCCAACCTCTGCTAAATATTGGAGTAAAATTGTATTTTTGGGGGGTTTTGGCACACAAACTTATAACAAAGACCTTCTCATGTGTATTTTGTAAAGTTGGTGTGTGCTATTCCTGTACAAAGTTTTATTTTGTATTCAGTTACATCTACTGAGTAAAATGACACCCCCATTGTATGTCTTTGGCACTATTTTGTGAAGCTACAGTGCCATATAGGAGACCTGTCCTTTTCAGTATTCACAGTCGAATTTTGAGAGACGGATTTAATGAGCCTATGCTTCCATTTGGGGTATTATAACAGTTTGACTGTTCATAAAAACCCCACAAAGGCCTACCATTTGTAAAAGTAGACACTCCAGGGTATCTCATAAGGTGCATATTGTGCCTTAGCTTGCCCCCATTTTTCCACCAATAGATGCCAAAGTATGTGGTAAAAAATTATTTTGGGCATTTTTTTACATACGGATTGCATTTTTGCTGGGCATTTTGTATATTTCATATGTGCCACTAAGTTCAAAACCCCCAAATTATGCTCAGCTAAGTCTTCTGAGTAAAAAGACACCCCCAATGAATGTCTTTGGCACTATTTCGTGAAGCTACCAAGCCATATCAGTTTTTACCGAACTTTGAATTTTGACGCTGGGCCTATGTGCAATTTCCAAGCATTTTTGCAGGTTTTAAATTCAAACTACTCCACAAAGGCCTACCATTTCTTAAAGTAGACACCCCAGGGTATTTCAAAAGGCATATTTTGAACCTTAGCGTGGGATAATTTTTCCGCTAGCGTGTACCAGGTGTAGTGGTAATAAGCGTTTTTTTCTGCCTTTTTGACACACAAAGTGAGTTTGCACAGTATATTTTGCAAACCATATGTGTACTACCACTGTATAATACTTCATATGTTGCTCAGCTATGTCTGCTGAGTACAAAAATACCCCCGTATGTACCTTTGCCAGGTATATGTGGACATCGGAGGGGCACATTTGGGACACAGCCATTCCATTTTTTTTCAAACTTTAAATTTTTACGCTGTGCCCATGTCCCATTTTAGAGTATTTTACCAGGCTATATAATCCAAATACCCCATAAAGCCATACCATTTCTTAAAGAAGACATCCCAGGGTATTTCAAAAGGCATATTTTGAACCTTAGCGTGGGATCATTTTTCCGCTAGCTTGTACCAGGTGTAGTGGTAATGTATTTTTTAACTTTTTAAAACTTTTTAAAACTATTTTTTAAACTTTTGTTTTGCTTATTAATTTTTGTAAAGTTTCCTAATTTTCGTAAAACTTTTTTTTACAGATTTAACATTTTTCTAAGCTTTTTTCTTTTTACCGTTAACCCCTAACTAGCAGTAAGCAGCACTAACAGTAAATTCCCCATTTTCCCATAACTCCCACCCACCCCAGCTAGCAAAATATTTAATTATACAATATTTAAATTAGTTAATTAAATAAATTTAACCCCTGAGGGTTAAAAAATAAATAAAAGTTAATCGTCAGGGGTTAAAAAAAAATTAGATCACAGTATAATACTGTGATCTGTATTTTGATCACTGTAGGCAGTGATCGACTGGCAGGGAAGGGGTTAATTTTTATTTGGACTGGGTAAAGGGTTTATTTTTTTAAATTTTTTACTTAAACGTTATTAAAACTTTTTTTAACTTTTTAAAGCTTATTTTAAAACTTTTTTAATGTTAACCCCTAGTTAGCCTAACACTAAATCCCCCAATTCCCCACTAACTTCCACCCTCCCCAGCTAGCTAAATGTATAATTTTAAAATATTTTAATTAATAAAATAAATTTAACCCCTGAGGGTTAAAAAAAAAAAAAGAATTAACCCTCAGGGGTTAAAAAAAAAAAATCAGATCATAGTAAAATGTAATCCCTGCCAATTGATCACTGTAGTCAGTGATCAATTGGCAGGGAAGGGGTTATTTTTTTTATTAAAATGGGTAAAGGGGGGTGGGATTTTAATTTAACTTTGTTTTTTTTTTTCACCAGAGGGCAGGATCAGCACTGATCCGTCTCCCTGCACTTCACACTGAACCCGGAAGTGCAGGGAGGCGGAGGTGAGTATACTGAGCACATGTGCCCGCTCTGACATGCTGTCAGAGCGGGCACATGAGCTGGGACAGCCGGATCCGGTGCTCCCGGTCTGCCTCTAATACAGAGGCAGACCGGAGCACCATTAACCCCGCGATCGCCGCAATTGCGGTGATCTGGGGTTAATTTTAACGGGTGACGGACGAGGTCCATCACTCGTCGTTAAGGGTTTCCCCTGAGTGACGGACCTCGTCTGTCACTCGTCGTTAAGGGGTTAATATGTATATCATTAATGGGTTACTCCAATCCTTCTGAGGGGGGGCCTTTTCAGTGCAATCTACCCAACAGAGCACTAGAAGAATGTTCTACCCCTCCCTGCAGTAAAACCTACAACAAAATGTGTCTAGAATCCAGTGCCGGGTGATGCTCCCGGCTCTGATGTCCATACCCCTTATGATGTTACAGGGGCCTCGCTCTGTCCAATCAAAGGTTTCTCAAAGAGAATCCTGTGATTAGACTGCTTTGCCAGCTCATAGCACAAGAGCTCTCTGCGCCAGCGAGGGAAGGGAGTGCTTTTTTCTAAGAAAAAAACCATATACTGAGTTCAATGGAGGAAGGCAGGAGGGAGCACACAGTGGGAGGGAGAAACAAATTATGCACAGAATTGACATTGGCAGTCCGGAACAGAGTTCTGGGCTGCCAATGTCATATGTGCTGGGGGTGCAACTAGCCCCCAGCACACAATTAAAAATATCTCAGTATGTGCAGGGTTTCAAGTAGAAACACAGCACATACTAACTCCTACCACTATCACCACTTCAAATCACTGTAGTGATTATGGTGACTAGAGTAACCTTTAATGATTGACAGAGAATCTTACCTTAGTGGTGTTTAAGCTGTTATAAGCATTTATGACGGCACAGTGCAAGGTGGATATACAATTGATATCTAATCTGGTAATGGGCATATATCAATCATCAATAGCAATCATATGAGAGGCAGAGTGCCTAGTCATATGGATCACTAGAAAAATGTACAATTACCAGTCAAATAGAACTCCTGAATGTTGTACAATGACCAGTCATATGGAAAAAATAAACCAGAAATTGTTGTACTGACCAGTCATCTACAGCAATAGAATTAGATAGAACGAACAGTTTCAGAGAGCAACAGGAAGAGTTATTGGTGTAGCCTTCAAATGATAAAACCTCACCTCTATAAAGATGGCACCCATTTGACTCTAACCACCCAAAGAACAGGACGATGGGTGATATTTGTGGGGACAACAAATTCCCCCCGAATAATAGAGACGATGAAGTTTGAAGTCTAAAGAGTGCTGTGCAGTAAACCCCAATTAGGTCAGGATTTTAGGTCACCTTTCACCTTTTCACCTCTAATGAATGAAATCTGTTTGTGTGACAAGCCTATCTGAACTGTCTGTTATATATATATATATATATATATATATTGCACTGAAACCCCTCCCCCTCCCCTCAGAAGGACAGGAGTAACCCATTAATGATATACAAATTAAAAACGGTGTTGCATTAACAAAAAAACGGTGTTGCATTAACAAATTATATATATAAATATAAATATATATATATATATATATATATATATATATATATATATATATTAGAAGGTAAAGGGAGCACACTAGGACTTCTTCTCAGTGGAAAAAAGTAGTCTTTACTGTATCATCAAATAATAGATATCCTGTGCAAAGTACAAAATAAATCGACGTTTCGACCCTCCTTGGGTCTTTATCAAGATGACCTTGATTACCTTCTATTGTATATTTTACGCGGGATTGCACCTAGGCAGTTTTGATTTTGGTTATATAAGTTACAGGAGGAGTGCCTTGCCTATCTATTTTTTTTTTAAATTCTTTATTTTTGGTGCAAATAGAATTAACAAACATTCCTGTGATGCCACGACAGCAGGCACAGGTGGAATAATGCCTTCAGGGTCAAGACGATATACAGTTGCACATTTTTTGTTATGAAATAGGTCGTATACGTAAGAGAGGTCATTGCGAGTAAAACAGTTACAACTCGTTAAAGGTTAAACAGGCTTATTGGTGAACTGTAAAATAACAGGCTTTGTTAACATTAGTATTCAGCCATTTTTAACATGTTTGAGTTAGTAGATGGGTAGTCGGTGGTAACAGTATGTTCAAGAAGGTAGTTAGTATAATAAGACGGAAGATGTATTTGTCAGTTAAGTGCCACATGGAGCAGTTGTCAGGCTGTTGTAGCCTCTAATAAAACAAGAGGTAATGCAAGGTAAACTGTGGTGCACTCGATTGAGTGTATACATGCTGAGTTCTAGTAGCTAGCCTCTGCTGGTATATTCCACTGGGACTTCCCTGCCCCTTACTGCTAATAGCTATACATGTGCGGACAGGTAGGTAGGTTAAGTGATGCCCAGACCCGCACTAGGAATTGTTACTTAAACATAAAAAAAAGGGGAAGCAATAATGATTTTAAATACCCAGAACAGGCCCATGTGGTCTTAGGTCACATTACCTTAACGCTGCGTAAAACATGCTAGGTGTAACGTTTGTCTGAGAGTAGGCAACATTCCCTTATTCAGAGCTGAACCCTTAAAATATATAGTAAGGAATACATGCTGAGCTGCAATAGCAGGCATTATAAGCGTGTATTCCCCTGTAAATGGACAGCGCACCTGTGGATGTCTCGTAGTAAGAAAAGTAGACAGTTGAGAGAAAAGACATTATTAGGTACAGGTTTGCCTCACGATTTAAGATGCCGATATAAGTTACTGTCCAATATGTGTGTTGCAGTTCGTAGAGGGAGATGCCTCACTTTATCAATATGTGAGTAGCAGTTAATGTTAAACGGAAAAGAAAAGCAAGAAAAGGATAATTGAGGAGTTGTTACGCCAGTCTCGGTTGTGTAGGTTGTTGTGGGGCTGGACAGCTTCCAGTACGGCAGAGGCATCTTGCAGGGCTTCTGCACCTTACCGAAGTGCGAGTGCCCTTTCAGCCTATGCCCTGCATAGGGAAGAGCTTTACGGGTGCTTTAAAGTCCTGCTGGGGCCGAGCAAGGGATGATGTTGTGAGTGTCGTTGGTGTTCTCGGCCACCTGTCGCTATGAAGACCTGTGCTGGTGTTGCCAGTAGGTTGTGTCTCTGTCTGGGTCACTGGGGCTCTCCTGTGCTGTGGTTGTGTTCGGTGCTGTGGAGTAGACCCGCTTGCTGTTGCTTGTGTTGTCGTTCTCAGGCCTGTGCTGGGTCTGGTGGGAGCCCTCGGGCCCTTTCGAGCTGGCTTCCCTGTGTGGTTCGCTCGTGTCAGTTTGCGCGCGTGCGGGAGAGTCCTCCGTCTTCGGCGCCATCTTTGAGAGTTTGTCGGGTGGGTACTAGCGTGACTGTAGCTTGTGCTCTCATTTTTTCTGCCAGGAGAGTTTGCCGGTTCGTTGGCCTGCCGCTCTCTGCTCGCCAGTTTTGCCCAAAAGGCGTCGAATATGGCGTCCAGCTTAGCCAGGATGGGGTGCTTTGCCGTGTTGCAGTTGTGGCCACACGTGGCGTCCGCCTCTGGGAAGTCCCATGTTATAAGGGGCATCCTGCGAGACTCAGCTTTCCGTGCTTGCTGTAGTACTGTTGCCTTGGAAGGTTGGACCGGGATCACCCCCGCCGGTCCTGAGGGGGGGGAGCGGGTAGGCAATGGCTCCGTACCCCCAGCCTTTGGGCAAGGAGAGCGGCCGTCTCTCCCCAGCTCCTTCGGCCGTAGGCCGCAGCCTGCCTCCTGAGGTCCAGGGTTGCGGGAAAAACTCGAGTCTGGTGTCGGTAAGATTACCAGGGTGCCCCTAGCTTGGGTAGCGTGCCCCGGTCTCATTGCAGGCTTGATATCAGTGAGTTTTCCCCCTATAAGTAGCATGAGTTGCGGGAGCTCCTCCGCCATGCGACTATACAGCTTGCAGGTCAAGCCCCGCCCCCCTTGCCTATCTATTTTTGTTTGTATATATATATATATATATATATATATATGGGCTCATTTCATATATTTATCTTTATTCAATATTTATTTACACAGAGCTATTACAACATTTTTGCTGTAGCTTTTAAGGTATCCAAGAATGAAACAATTAAAATGATCTACAACAGAAATAAAATTGCATTCTCTGTGCATGTAATTGTAGATAAAAAAAAACCCCAACAAACTGCAAATTCTCTGTCTACAATCTTCTTTATGCTATGCAGAGAACAACAATTGCTATACAAATAAAGAAGAAAACATGGAATATTTAGTGTCCAGCTTTCAGGTATATGAAGCGTTGTTTTGCACCCTTGGGGTAACAGAAATCTGTACAGGAAATTTGCAATAGCTGTTTAGCTGGGAGTGCTGTTGGCATTTGGTAACTACGTGACCTTTGCTATGAAAAAACACATGTAATTCTAAAGAGGCGTTTCATTCTCTCAAAGGAATAGCTAGTGCTAGCTACTTATACAAACCAGAGAATACTAGTTGCAAAGGTTTAGAATTTAAATTTGTTTAATTGTCAACCTGGGTTGACAAAAGAGGAACCGATTGTGTTTTGTTGGCAAATGTTTTGATCTCCGGAAAATGACTCTAGGAAGGAAATGGAAGGATTGTGAAAAAAAAAAAAAAAAAACCATAACAGAATAAACTGTCACTTCCCCAAACTGAAATTATGTGTATCATAACATTGTAATCTGCTGGTTCTGCCTTTTCTCTCTCAGTCCCAGATGCATCCAAGATGAGATAGCTCTCATAAGATATGTTCCGTAAACTTGTCCTCTTCGTATACACTCTCAATTAGAGTTAGTTATTATTTTGTAGATTGTTGTGAATTCACCAGGGAATTTGGAATTTTAGGACAAATGACAGAATTGGGAGATTTTCTCAAAACAGAAATGTCTCCACTCAAAAGATAAATTCTTTGGTCAGCTCTCAACATTTCCCACTTTAGGGAATAGCAATGTTAGAATTACAAAGTTTATTCAATAAATGGGAATCATGGGAAATGACAACACCAGGAATACTGGGAATCATGGGGAAATGACAACACCGGGAATACTGGGAATAATGGGGAAATGACAACACTGGGAATCATGGGGAAATGACAACACCGGGAATAGTGGGGAAATGACAACACCGGGAATCATGGGGAAATGACAACACCGGGAATCATGGGGAAATGACAACACTGGGAATCATGGGAAAATGACAACACCGGGAATCATGGGGAAATGACAACACTGGGAATCATAGGGAAATGACAACACCGGGAATCATGGGAAAATGACAACACCGGGAATCATGGGGAAATGACAACACCAGGAATCATGGGGAAATTACAACATTGGGAATCATGGGGAAATGACAACACTGGGAATAATAGGAAAATAACAACACTGGGAATCATGGGGAAATGACAACACCAGGAATCATGGGGAAATAACAACACCGGGAATAATTGGGAAATTACAACATTGGGAATCATGGGGAAATTACAACACTGGGAATAATGAGAATATTACAACAATGGGAATCATGGGGCAATGACAACACTGGGAATAATGGGAATATTACAACAATGGGAATCATGGGGAAATGACAACACTGGGAATAATGGGAATATTACAACATTGGGAATCATGGGGAAATGACAAAACTAAGAATCATGGGTAAATGACAAAACTAAGAATCATGGGGAAATGACAACACTGGGAATAATAGGAATATTACAACATTGGCAATCATGGAAAAAATGACAAAACTAAGAATCATGGGGAAATGACAACACTGGGTGGGAATCATGGTAAAAATACTACACTGGGAACAATGGGGAAATTACAAGAGAATCAATATTATTAAGACAAACAAGCCAAGCCTAAAAAAATTATGTATTTTGTATATTCTTTAAAAATTGGTTATTTTGGACTACATTTTAAATTTTTCTAGTGAATTCTCCAGAAGTGTGGTCTTAACCTGCCTCTTGTGAATTTATATCGTAGTATAGCGGATGGTCTTTCTGTCTGTGCAGTGATATGAATACCAAGTTACTCCCTCATTAAGGCTAATGAAATGGAAGCATCCCCTTATTCCACCGGCACATAAATACATAAATGAAAAAACACAGATGATAAACACGAAATAACTCTTTAAGTGCCTGAAGACTGAGCAAATATTTGCAAGTGTTTCAATAGTCCTGCAATGGTTTGAAGTCACATGGACATAATAACTATGTACGCCAATACAAAGCAGGGCAAATGACATAAACAGAAAAAAAGGGCTGCCTCAGACCCTCAGTATACAGGTGGAGTACAAAACCAATCAAAAACAGCAACCAGCTCATTGCAATAGTTACACTAACATTTTGGGGCCCAATCTTGACTCCAGAATCAGGACCCTACTATTTACATACATAATGCAAAGGTAAGCTCTTCTTGATTTGCTCAGACAGAACTGGCTTTTGAGACACTCAAATTTAAAGGGTCAGTTTAATCAACATAAACACTTTTACGTTTAAAAGTGGTTGATCGTGGCAATGATTTACAAAACTGCTGCAGCTATAAACAACCCACTAGGGCTGTCAATCAAGCAGCCTATTAGATACTGGTTGCTTGAATGACTGTTGTTCCTATATGTGTGTGAGACATTCCTGAGCCACCTACTATGCATGTACAGTCCTTGACTTAACTGAGGCTAAAGCACAGCCGGGTTCATTAAATAGTATACCAGGCTCTGTCTACGCTGATAATATTGCTGCTATCAATTTGGAGAGTCTTTTAAATCATCCTATGTTATGATTTGAACTGTGTTTGGGGTAAACTACTTTTCCCACAATCCCCTGCTAGTCAGAGAATAATGGGATAAAATCTGTCCCCATACTGCAGCATTAGGTGACCCATGTTGGAGCATCTTATCATAGTGTGAGAGGGGTATGCCTGCAGCTGCAGACAGACCCATTAAAGAGCCACATGGCTAGGAACTTTATGAGTTGTATATTTTTTGTATATTTTTTATTTTTTACATATTTTAAAAATATTTATTTGAATGTAGGTCATGAAAAGTAACATGTGCTTTGTTAGGGTTCAATCCTGGTGGTGGTCACAACGATGTGGGATGAAGCATTGGATGGCTTTACTTGCTCATGGTTTGAGAGGAATTTACATTACTGTCAGATGGCATACACCATCTGACATCTTATTAGTCAGTAAGGAAGTACCACATTTTATTTACCACAGATTATAAACAGTACTGTGATGGCATATTCACTTTCTCAGTGTGTAATAGAGCACAGGACAACAGACAGAAATCTGGGATAGTGGGTGCATTGATCCCGTGGTAGATCAACATACCCAATATTAGTCCCAGATCCTGGAGACCAGTCACAAACTGAAACTCATGTTCTACTTCCCAGGTTGTTTTTTTTCTGTTTTTTTTTTTTTTTTTTTTTTTTTGTTTTGTTTTTTCTGTGGTGCTACTCAATGCATCAGTGGGCTGCTCCTCATATGCCCAACTCTCTCTGTCCTGCTTTCATATATCATAGTATTAGGAACTTGAGATCACCATCATTCCCTCATCCTAATTCCAAATATACAATGGGGGACATGTTAACAATAACACCAGCAGCAACAGAACCTGTACAGTGCAAAATATTAATGCTCCTTCCTAAAAAAAACAACAACAACACTATATCTCTCATGCCTAGACCCTACACCCTGCCTCATTTATTTAAGAAGGAATGTTCTAGATTCTAATTTTTTTCACCACTCTGAACGCCATGTGAAAAATTGGCCTCTGAAAGCAATGCACCTGTTTGTGTATGTGTGTATTAGTTAATCTCATAACAAAAGAATTACGGATTCTGTAAGATTTTCTAAAGAATCTGCTGTGTTGTTATGAATGGAATGTAAACCACGATCATGATTAAGGAAGAGCGGGACTCTGCAGCTAATCTAAAAATACACAGGGGTTTTTATAACAAAGGGAGGTGGCAGAACTGTGTTATTAAAAATGTCATTATATATAAAGTGTCAGTCTAAGCTCCATGTGCAATACTCTGTGCTGTAGTGGTTATGGTGCCAGGAATCTCTTGTCACTGATCACTGAAATAGTTTGAAACTCATCTGGGTTCCCACAGGCCAGATCTGTTTTCAGATACCCTAAAGCAGTCATTTTTATTTTGCACTGGATATACCAATTTTGTCCCTTTTCTGGCGGAATTCATTGGCTAAGAGCAGCAGCAGACCAATGAATTCCATCCAAAGACATTGTGAATTTCTGTTATCAGACATGTGCAATTCGTTTCGGTCCAAATTTCGGGCAATTTGGATGTTCGGATGCTTCCGAATGTCCGAAATGCCGAATTTTGGAATTGCCGAACTGAACCCAATTGCTGAATTTCAGAAGTGCCGAACCGAAGTGCCGAAGTGCTTCAGATTTCTGAAAAGTGGCAAAACAAGAGAGCGAGGAAAAATTACGTGAATGATGACAGAGGTAGGGTTAGGGGTAGGGTAGGGGTAGGGTTAGGGCTAAGGTTACGGGTAGGGTTAAGGAGCCTGAATTGCCAAAGTCCCGAACTGAAGTGCCGAAGTACCGAATTTCGAAAGTGCAGAACCACCGAGGTCCTAAATTGCCAAAGTCCCAAATTTCGGAAATGCCGAACCAAACCGAAGTGCCAAAGTGAAAAAAAAATTTTTCTTACCCGAATTTCTGAACTGAACCGAGTTTTTTGATCATGTACATCCCTATCAGTTACCAATGCCAAACAGCAGAGGAACTACCACCAGTGCGGTTGCACTGGGGACCACACGCTCAGGCGACCCATTGAGTGGCCCGTGTACTTAGAAGCACAAACTGAGCATGTATTATTAGGGGCCCTGTCAAGGTCTGCGGGCCCCTCTCATAGCAGCAGCAATGCTGATAGGAAGTGAGAGTCAGTGCCACACGGGAGGCAGAGCAAACATGAGGAGAAGAAAGCAGAGGGGAGGCTGCGCAAAGAGTTGCAGTCAGTCTTTGACTCCCAACAGCCTTAGGCAGCAGAAGCCACCCTCCTGTACCCAAAAGGTAGGAAACTGGAGGTTGGCTAAAATATTGACCAGTATGTGTGTCTGTAGGTCTGTATGTGGGTCTGTATGTCAGTTTGTATCTGTATATGTGTCATTGGGTTTTCCGTTTGTCTGTATTTGTGTCAGTGTATGTATTTGTGTCAGTGTATCTGTATGTGTGTCTGTATCTCTATGTATGTCAGTGTGTATATCTATGTGTGTCAGTGTTTGATCTTTGTGTCTGTGTATCTGCTGTGTGTCATTGTGCATCAGTGTATCTGTACGTGTATCAGCGTTTGTATCTCTGTGTGTATTTCTGTGTGTATGTGTATCAATGTGAGTGTGTATGGCAATGTATGTGTAGGTGTGCATAGATCTCATTTAAATGCCAACACTACACACAAATAAACTATTGTATTCAAACATCAACACTACATACAAACACAGATCTGATTTTAAACACCAACATTATAAATAAACACACCCCTGCATTTAAAAAAAGCAACACTACACACAAATACATGCCTGCATTCAAATGTCAACATTACATACAAAGCCCTACATTCACTGACACATACGCCATACAAAATCATGCTTACATTCAAACACACAAACACAGCTCATTGCTGAATGCAACCTTGCAAGGATGAGCAAATGGTAGATCATCAGCTGGCAAAGCATTGTGGGAGTTGTACGACAGATGGGGATCTACCTCTTGGCCATCCTTGGGATGGGAAACTCAAAAAATTCTTGCACCAGGGCCCTCTCTATGTTAGGGCCTACTGGTGCAAAAATGGATATTTCGACTTTAGCGATATTTGGAGAGGGAGCCAGGCTAGGATGTCTGGGGGACTTAGTTTTGTGTCAAACCATACTAACTAGATATATGGATTGAACCAGGGGACTCCTGGCACTGTACCACTACAGCATTCCATAGTGATTATGATGCTGAAAGTGACCATTTGAATGCAACATATTCAAGATAAAGCACAAAGAAGTCCCTGAAATAAAACATATCTGTTTCTTCTTCAGGGTGGAACACAACACTAGTGTTAAGAAATACAAAATTACACAATAGGAAGTGTATCAACTGGCAGAAAATGTTGCAAGACAAGTCAAATAATAAACAACTGTCTGTTCTATGATAAGTGATGAAGCATAAATTGTGCAAACCTTTCTAACCAGTGTTTACCCGTATTTTTATGCTATGTGGTTAGCAATCACATAATGTGACAAGACATTATCTTATATGAGATTCCACAAAACCCTTCACTATCGAGCATTTTAATTACACAGATCAGTCTTCAGCAGTTAACAGCCAACCGAAAATATACTCCTTTCTTCTATTTTTCTTTTTTTAAATTCACTTTGTCATTTAATAGAACACATTTTGTTGTTCATTCTGGGGGATGACATGTAATACCCCAAGTAACAGTGTTTTCCATTAAACCAGTTCACATTATAATAAAAATGACATGACCAAGCCCAAGTCTTAATGGAAACCTGTAACATTAGGAATTTAACCCCTTAGGGACCAAACTTCTGGAATAAAAGGGAATCATGACATGGCACACATGTCATGTGTCCTTAAGGGGTTAAACAACGCTAGAGTGTTTTATTAACTTCTTTCATATCAAGCCCCCGCTCCCCCCTCCTTTAATTAAGCAAAATAAAACATTTGACTTACCTAATTTTCCCGAAAATTATGAACTCAGCCAATACATTGCTTTCCTATCGGAAGCATTTGGATGCTAGTGCACATGCGTGACAATTGCCATGCTGCACCAATCGTCATCTGGTGATAGAGATGCACTTTTCACACTAGCAAATATGTACTGCTAATGTATGGCTCAATTCGAATGAACTGCTGCTTGTTGAATGGCGCAGACTGACTAATTAGGCTAATTATGTTACAATCAAAACACTTTTATTTTGTACTTTCACCTTGTGCAGGCTTTTCTCTGAGGGGGAAATAGAGGTCAAGTACTCTTTTCCACAAAGGAAAACATAGTGGGCCTTTTTTAGCTAAGTGAAACTTAGAGTGCAGGATTTCAAGATTCTTTCTATACAAAATTCCATAAAATAAAACCAAACAAGTACCACAAGACACTTTAATTTGACATCATCCCTGGTTACCTGATCTTGGCATTAGAATAGGCCACGTACATCGCTTCTTCAGAATGGGCATTAGAAATTTTAGAATCAGGAACCTTTAAAGTCTAAAGTTTGGCTTTATTTCCTCTTGTCTAGAATCTGAGAAAATAAGGTGTGTATGAAAGAATAACAGCACTCCACATCCAGGGCCAGATTAACAGCCACAGTGTCTCCCAATGTCCCTTAGTGTCTCACTGTCCCCAAGTGTCTGTCATAATGTCTTCCAATGTCCCGTGCCTCAGTGGCCCCATGTCTCATTGCAGCCTTTCCATTCCCCCCATCCCTCACTTCCCTGAGCTGTAGGCTGTCTATGCAGGGTGGGAGTTGCTGTCTGGACTCTCTGTAGCTGCTCCCCTGCGGATCAGTGAGTAGAGATAGGCAGGGAGGGATATGCTGGAACGTCCTATCCCTGTCTCTCTCCACACACAGCGACCCCTCCTGGCCAGTGCTGATATTGCATCATAATCTCTATTTATACTGAGAAAAATACCAGCATTTGTATCGCCAGTATGACTGCAATATTGGCACTGATATTGCAGCCTCAAATACTGGCTGTGCCAATAAAATAAAAGCCAGATGAAAAGAGTAGTGGAAGAGTACTGGAAAAGAGTTATTTTCCCCGAAAATAAGACCTACCCCGAAAATAAGCCCTAGCTGAATTTTCGGGGTGGGCTGCAATATAAGCCCTACCCCGAAAATAAGACCTAGCCATTTTACCTTTGCGGCCCGGCGGGTCTTCCTTCTTCTATGAGGAGGAGGGGGAGGAGCGTTGCGGGCCGCGGCATCGCGCAGCGTGATGACGACGTGCGCAGCGTAATGACGACGTGCGCAGCGCCGTCAGTCTGCCTTCACGGATCTTCAGCGGAAGGATCCATTCCGGGCGGTGAGGCACCCAGTGGTCGGACTCTTTGAACTGTGAGTAGATACCGGTATTTTATGTCTGGGACTTAATTAATTAAAGGGGGGGGGGTGAATTAATTAAAGGGGGAGTGAATTAATTAAAGGGGGGGTGGATTAATTAAAGGGGGGTGGATTAATTAAAGGGGTGGTGGATTAATTAAAGGGGTGGTGGATTAATTAGAGGGAGGTGGATTAATTAGAGGGGGTGGATTAATTAGAGGGGGTGGATTTATTAAAGGGGGTGGATTAATTAGAGGGGTGGATTAATTAGAGGGGGTGGATTTATTAAAGGGGTGGTGGATTAATTAGAGGGGGTGGATTTATTAAAGGGGGTGGATTAATTAGAGGGGTGGATTAATTAGAGGGGGTGGATTTATTAAAGGAGGGGTGGATTAATTAGAGGGGGTGGATTTATTAAAGGAGGGGTGGATTAATTAGAGGGGGTGGATTAATTAGAGGGGGTGGATTAATTAGAGGGGGTGGATTTATTAAAGGGGGTGGATTAATTAGAGGGGTGGATTAATGAGAGGGGGTGGTGGATTAATTAGAGGGGGTGGATTTATTAAAGGGGGGTGGATTAATTAGAGGGGTGGATTAATTAGAGGGGGGTGGATTTATTAAAGGAGGGGTGGATTAATTAGAGGGGGTGGATTTATTAAAGGAGGGGTGGATTAATTAGAGGGGGTGGATTTATTAAAGAAGGGATGGATTTATTAAAGGGGGGGTGGATTAATTAAAGGGGGGTGGATTAATTAGAGGGGGTGGATTTATTAAAGGAAGGGTGGATTAATTAGAGGGGGTGGATTTATTAAAAGAGGGGTGGATTAATTAGAGGGGTGGATTAATTAGAGGGGGTGGATTAATTAGAGGGGGTGGATTTATTAAAGGGGGTGGATTAATTAGAGGGGTGGATTAATGAGAGGGGGTGGATTTATTGAAGGGGTGGTGGATTAATTAGAGGGGGTGGATTTATTAAAGGAGGGGTGGATTAATTAGAGGGGGTGGATTTATTAAAGGGGGGTGGATTTATTAAATGGGGGTGGATTAATTAAAGGGGGGGTGGATTAATTAAAGGGGGGGTTCAATGTACATACCGGTACCGTAAATAAATAAGCCCTACCCTGAAAATAAGCCCTAGTGTGTTTTTTGTGACTAAAATTAATATAAGACCCGGTCTTATTTTCGGAGAAACACGGTATATATTTTTTTAAATCAATGGGCCTATTCCAGAGCCTGGGCCTGGACCTGGGCCTGGAGCTGCAGCTCCATCAGCCCTTATGTTAATCCAGCCCTGTCCACAGCAATAACACTTACTGTATCTTAATTAATTTGTGTAAGTAAAGAAATAATATAACTTGCTTACTCAGAATATTTGCAGTGTTCGGAGGTATGATGATATCCTATCCAAGCACACTCTGCCCAATTCAGTAAACACAGAAATGTCGACATCAGAACCAGCTGTGGTTCCCTTAGCTTATGAGCCTGTACAATAGATCAGGTCACCGAAGGTACAGTACTCCAATAACTCAAAGTTTATATAAGTTCCTAGATCCTATTTTAAAACTCCCTGCGACTGTTCAAAAGAGACTCCCTCCAACTGTACGAAGATGTATGAGACTCCCTCCAACTGTACGAAGATGTATAGACTATATAGATGATATTCAGCAACATTTTTAATTTTATTTAAAACTATAAAGGAGCTAAAATGTTTTGGAATGGATCTCCCTTAAGACAAATTCCTTTTTTCACTCTGATCCCATTCTAATAACTTTGCCTGGAGTCTGTACATGTTGGCTATGAAATGCTGGACACACAAAGTGTTACCCCTTTGCTAAAGCAGGTGTAACATCATCTCCAGCATCGTACTTGGGGCATCATTGGACACCCCAGAACAGTTTCAGACTGGCTAATATCAATGCTCCCCAATGAATGGCCAGGTGGATCAACATCAGGACCCAGATAAGAGGGCGAACCTACTTAAAGGGAAGCTATAGTCACCAGACCCACTACAGCTTAATGTAGTGGCCCTGGCTGGAGTGGCTGCTATAGAATGTCCCTGCAGGCTCTTGATGTAGACGCTGCCTTTTCAGAGAAAATAAAGTGTTTACATTGCTAGCTAGTAACAACTTTAGTGGCAGTCACTCAGACGGCCACTAGAGGTGCTTCTTAGTTTGGTGCATAGAGACAGTAAACGCTCCCCATAGAGATGAATTGCTTTAATGCATCTCTATGAGGAGATGCTGAATGATGCTGAGTTCTGCTGCACACGTGCAATAACTTCCCCATAGGAAAGCATTGGTTTGGCTGAGGTCATCGGCGCAGCAAAGTCAAAAAGATAAGTTTAATCACCTCTTCACTGCAATCTGTGGGGTGGGAGGGTGGACCTAAACCATTAAATCTTGTACTTACCTGCAGGAACACCAGTCACAGCATTTTTAGATATAATTATCTTCTATGTCATTCACTTAGTAATGGTTTTCCTAAGCACAATGTTTTCAAGTATTTACACCAACTCTGCTACTATTACTTCCCTGGTGTATGACCTGAAACTAGGGACATTTTTCATGTTTATAAAGTCTGTAAGACCCTTTTACTTTATCTTTATTTTGTGCTTAATGAGCTACTTGTACAATGCTAATAGCATTAACATCCACACTATTCAATCATAGCACAGTTTACTTCAGGTTCTTAGCTGATGCTATTTAAACACAGTGACAATAAAATCAAATATACCCACTGCATCTACTATACCTGCATTATGTCATAGGAGCACTTACTTTTGGTGACATAGTTCACTTTAGATCAAAGCATTTCCCTTTCTAAGGTTCAATGTCTGCCTGAGCTTTGACAGTCCATATCAAATTCCAAACCCAAACAGCATGTTTTACAAATTCGTGTCAATAAACAATAAATTTGGAACTTAAAATGTTGTGTTCTGCTTCTAGCCATGACTTTAAAGTGACTTGCCACTTCAAGCCTAAATGTGTCCATGGCATGTTCATTTGGGGGTGTATTTGTACTTGCCAGGGTTGAAATTCCGTTCACCATTGGTCAAGTGAAAACTTAAAGGATAAAGGATCACTATAGGGTCAGGAACACAAACATGTATTCCTGACCCTATAGTGTTAAAACCACCATCTAGCCCCCCTGGGCCCCTCATGCCTCCATAAATATAGCAAAATCGTATTGTATTCAAGCCTGGAGCTGTAACTCTGCATGCTGTTTGCCTCAGAAAAACAAGCAGTCTGCTGACATCATCAGAAGTGGTAGCCTGATCCAATCAAAGTGCTTCCCCATAGGATTGGCTGAGACTGACAAAGAGGCAGATCAGGGACAGAGCCAGCACAATTCAAACACAGCCCTGGCCAATCAGCATCTCCCCATAGAGATGAATTGAATCAATGAAACTCGATGAGGAAAGTTCAGTATCTGCATGCAGATAAATGCAAGTAAATGATTGTCTTCTGGAGAATTGATAAAAATCTTTATTTAGAAAATAAATATTTTCCCTTAAAACACTAAACCTCCCAGCAAACACGTGATTCATTTTTTTGGTTATCTATGTACTAATTGTGTAACATGGTGATCTGTTCATTTTGTTTTCTTACTGTTGTACCAAAATCACTAAAAGGAGGGATTCACAGGGCCTTTTTAGTTTTATTTTTTAATGACCTCTATAGTAGCTCTTAGTTGCTGAATGAAAAAAATAATATTCCTTAAAGGGATACACTAAGCACCATAACCACTACAGCACTCTATAAGGGTCATGATTCCTGGAGACCCTGGTGCCATCCCACAGTAAGCTGTCAAGCCATTTGCTCTCTCAGGTGTCCACAGTAATTTCAGCCTGCAATTCTGTGAACAGAATTGCATATATCCACATTAGCATATACCAGTGCATAGCAGCTTTGGACTTTATTAATGGACTGCGAGCATTTAGCGTATGGATAGCACTTTAGCATATCACTGCAGAGTGAAAAGGCCTGTGGATATTTGGGTTCTGTAGTTGTTATGGTGCTTAATGTCCTTTAATGTAAGCAGGTATACTTTTATTAAATGCAAAATGTTGTAAGATGTTTTTTAAATATGCCTTTATTGTTATATGTTTGTGTATTTTACCAAGTGTATGTAATGGTGGTGGGCAATATATGCAAGGAATGGAGTTATTAAAACGAGTGTTGTCAGGGAGGAGGAAGAGGTGCATATTTAAGTAAGATGTTTTGCAAATAAAAATGCTTTAGAGTAAAACTAGATATTGTATTTGCTTAACATTTTTAGAAACCACCAAAAGGTGTACAGTCATGTGGATTATAGTAAAGAGAAACTACAAAATGTGTCTAAATGTAGAAGGCATGTGTAAATGTTAGTAGTATAAGAATATATAGCCATTGGTCACAAATGTAGAAGAACAGATACAGGAGTCACGACTCACCAAGGCTTATCCATTGTTATAAGGTCTTGATGATGATTTTTGTATCTCTTTGGTTTCAATGGAAATGGAGAGCTGTAATCATACTTAATTGGTGGTTCATGTAGCTATTAAACTCTTCACTGCCAAGTACATTTTATTTTAAAACTAATGCATAACATTTATTCAAAACATCGGATGCATTGCTGGCACAGAAATTTAGGACAAAACAGTATTTTGCCCACAGATTGGGGTTGAGCGATACATAAAAAAAGTTAATGTTGAAACTATTTATTCTTTACAGCAATTAAAGTCACCTGAACAACTTTAGCTTAACCCCTTAAGGACACATGACATGTGTGACATGTCATGATTCCCTTTTATTCCAGAAGTTTGGTCCTTAAGGGGTTAATGAAGCAGTTTTGGTGTATAGAACATGCCTCTGCAGCCTCACTGCTCAATCCTCTGCCATTTAGGAGTTAAATTCCTTTGTTTATGAACCCTAGTCACACCTCCCTGCATGTGACTTGCACAGCCTTCCATAAACAATTCCTGTAAAGAGAGCCATATTTAGGCTTTCCTTATTGCAAGTTCTGTTTAATTAAGATTTTCTTATCCCTTGCTATGTTAATAGCTTGCTAGACCCTGCAAAAGCCTCCTGTATGTGATTAAAGTTCAATTTAGAGATTGAGATACAATTATTTAAGGTAAATTACATCTGTTTGAAAGTGAAACCAGTTTTTTTTTTTCATGCAGGCTCTGACAATCATAGCCAGGGGAGGTGTGGCTAGGGCTGCATAAACAGAAACAAAGTGATTTCCTAAATGACAGTGAATTGAGCAGTGAAATTGCAGGGGAATGATCTATACACTAAAACTGCTTCATTTAGTTAACCCTTTCAGGACCGCTGACGGTTCAGGACCGTCAGCGGTAAAACGTGCGTTTGGACCGCTGACGGTCCTGAACCGTCATAACGGTCTGGGGCTACTTACCTGATCGCCATCGGTCCCACGGCGGCGATCAGTGCTCCACCCGGTCCAGGGGGGTTGCCTGTCTGCCCGGGCAGTCCCCCCTCGGCAGATCAGGACCCCACGGCCATGTGATCACTCGATCACATGACCGCAATAGGTGTCTGTGTATCTGCCTGCAGGGGGACTGTCTGTGCTGACAGGCAGTCTCCCTGCAAGTGAAAAATCCAAAAAATAAAGTAAAAAAAAAAAAACTGTGTAAAATCAGTGTAAAAAAAAATAAATAATATGTGTATATATATATATATATGATATATATATACATGTATTATATCTATATATAATATATGTATATGTATCATATATATAATGTCATATTAAGTGTATTTTTATATTTATATATACGTATATTAATATAAAAATACACTTATATTTAAATTACACACGAATATATACAATATATATATATATATATATATATATATATATATAATTGCTATATATATGGTATATATATATTATTATAAAATACAAATAATATGTTAATAAAAATAAATAACAAAAAATAAAAATAATTTTTAATAATTATAAAAAAATATTTATATATGCAATTTTTTCTAACAGTATTTTGATATATATATATATATATATATTTATATCAAAATATACTTAGAATGTAATGATATATATATCTATGTATAAATAAATAAATAAAAACAATACGAAATATACATATGTCCATATACATAATTACATAAATAATTTCATAAATATACACGTAGACGTCAAATATATAAATATGTATATATATTAAAATTCTACATGTGTATTTATGTAATATTTTTACCTAATTAAGTAATTTTAATGATTGCAATTTGAGGGACCTGCCTGCCAACCCAGGCCGAAAGTCCAGATAATTTAATATGCTAGCACTGTGTTTAACCCTGTAACTTTCTATGACACCCTAAAACCTGTACATGGGGGTACTGTTTTACTCGGGAGACTTCGCTGAACACAAATATTAGTGTTTCAAAACAGTAAAACATATCACAGCGATGATATTGTCAGTGAAAGTGAAGTTTTTTGCATTTTTCACACACAAACAGCACTTTCACTGAGGATATTATTGCTGTGATACATTTTACTGTTCTGATACACTAATATTTGTGTTCAGCGAAGTCTCCTGAGTATAACAGTACCCCACATGTAGAGGTTTTATAGTGTTTGTGAAAGTTACAGGGTCAAATATAAGGCTTGATTTTACTTTTTTTTTTTATTGAAATTTGTCGGATTGGTTAGGTTGCCTTTGAGAGCGTATGGTAGCCAAGGAATGAGAATTAGCCCCATGATGGCATACCATTTGCAAAAGAAGACAACCCAAGGTATTGCAAATGGGGTATGTTCAGCCTTTTTTAGTAGCCACTTAGTCACAAACACCGGCCAAAGATAGCGTTTCTTGCATTTTTAACACACAAACAAATATAAATGCTAACTTTGGCCAGTGTTTGTGACTAAGTGGCTACTAAAAAAAACTGGACATACCCAATTTTGAATACCCTGGGTTGTCTACTTTAAAAAAATATGTACATGTTAGGTGTGTTTCGGGGATTTATGACAGATAACGGTGTTACAAGGTCACTATTGATACATTTAAAATATATATATATATTGAAACAGCAATTTCCTACTTGTATTTATAGGCCTATAACTTGCAAAAAAAAGCAATAAAGCATGTAAACACTGGGTGTTTTTAAACTCGGGACAAAATTTTGAATCTATTTAGCAGTTTTTTTCATTAGCTTTTGTAGATAAGTAAAAGATTTTTCAAGTAAAAGTCCAAAAACATGTTTTTTTTTTTAATTTTTCACCATATTTTTTTTTTTTTTTTAAATACAATATTGGACATAATACAAATAATGGTATGTAAAGAAAGCCCCTTTTGTCCTGAAAAAAACAATATATAACTTGTATGGGAACCGTAAATGAGAGAGCGGAAAATTACAGCTAAACACAAACACCACAAAAGTGTTAAAACTGCTCTGGTCCTTAACGTACAAACATCGCAAAAACAGGCCGGTCCTGAAGGGGTTAAAGTAATTTAGGTGACTATAGTGTTCCTTTAATTTTTTTGGCAAGGGGGTGGGGGGGAGGAGATAAAAAATGTATACACAATATATTTTTCCTTAACTTGCACAAGGTCTGCAATAAATCAGAATTGTCAAATTACCAGGGGAGGATTGCAACTTTTGGCAACCTCCATCAGTATGACCCGCACAGTATGCCGGAACATTCACCAAGATCTGTTCATACCTAAGAAACTCTGACTCTGGTTCCCACTGACTCCATTCATGTCATGAATGACATGATCACTGTCTCATCTCAACCCATGGTCAATAGCAAACATGCTCAGGGACATCATACATCATACCGCAGCCCACCAGGAAATATACCAGTAGACTTCTGCAGAAATGTGCAGGCAATTCACCTTCTTACTTTTTCATAAGAATACACTGTCATTTTAGTGGTGTGGGTGGGTGCATGGCCATGGGTGGGGCCGTTGTGAGAAATTTTAGATGACTTAATAATAACAATTTATGCAACTAAAATGGAATTTGGAACAAGAACGATGTATCTTATTTACACAGAGTGATTTCTAAACACTTTTATTGTATTTTAAAGACACATTACTTTGAGCATTATTGCTGTGGAGCTCTGTTATACACTCAGACACACCAACAATATGGTGCTCCTAGAAAGGAGGGACATTATAATAGAAAATAGTTATTTGTCCCAAAATAGGGATTACACCTCCCAAATAGGGAAACTTACGTGGTGTAAGAATGGCTGACCTCCTTGGAGCTCCCCCTTGTGGTCAGACAGGTCTGGTCTTTTATACATGTTTTACCTTTTGATCTCTTCCCCTATACCAGAATATACTGCAAGAAGTGACCAGTTAGGGTGGATTCTTGGGTAGGTTGAGAATTCCTCAGGTTTGGGACCGGATGGTTTGATTAAACAAATACTTGCACTGTTACAATAAGATTTTAGTTACTCTGACATTCTCTGATCTCCTGATAACATGCATGGAAAACTGGTTGGCAGGAGAACTGCTGGAGGGATGTAAGCTATTGTTGTTTAAAATGGGTGCTGTAAAAAGCAACTGAAAGCTTTGATAATTATCACACTGTTCTCAAGTAGGTGATCCAATGCTGTGAAACCAGTCATAAACACAGAAAGTTATACAATATTTCAATGTCTTACAGGATAAACGTGGAAGGCTTGCAAATGATGTAGCACATCGGCAGCTTTTGCAAGCTGTCTTTTTATACACTCCCAAAGAAAAGATGCGGAAAGAAATACATGCATGTTTTCTTTGGGGTATATCTACTAAATAGTTTTTAAAAATTTAAATACATTTCAATGGAGTGTTCTTTTAACATATTACATATGTTTAATATTATGGTATAATATTGAATATTGGATTATTGACAGACCTAGGCATTATAATACATAATTATAAATACTGGGTAGTATTCATCATGATCCATATATTTTAGAGGAACATTTCCACCTCCTGTCTTCCTTCCTCTCAAAGCTCAAGTTTTCAAAAGATTCAGGATGGCGGCTGATATAACCAGAATATAAAAAACTCTGTAGTTCCACATTGTTAGCACTTGTTCTTTTAATTTAATATGTTGTGGTGTTGTCTGGACATTTTCACAGGTATAACGATGCCCTGAATATATTCTGTTTACCAGAAACCATCAAAATTTCAACATTTTAGCACAACCAAATATCTAACTAAACATTATCTTGGTCCTGCTGTTGTTTAGAATCCCTTCTAGTTTCATATATTTTAATCTACATGCTTTGCCGAGCAAAACCAGACAAATGTAATTCACAAAGTAAGTTAACACCGACAGTACCGTATGCGTAGCGCATGTACACGTAAGGCACTAGAGAAAACACACATGTACTTGTGCAAATAGACTCCATTGATGCCCAAGTGTGCGCAAGGGGGATGTTGAAGTCACCCAGAACACAGTAGTGCAGTAGAGGCAAGAAAGCTTTTTACTTTTAACCTCTGATTTATTCATCCAAGTAAATGCAGCAATATAATTTACTACATAGTTAAATAATCAGAAAAAAGATTTGCGTCCATCACCCAAGTGCGAGAGTATTACATCTACATAGCATATGGGAAATTAAAAAAAAAACTTGCCCTGCACACAGCAGCTCTGAAAGATTCTCTCAGAATACCTTTATAAACATACAAGTAAACACAGACAGCAACACCAGTTATCCATCTTTTCAACTCTCATTGCTGTAGGCTCCTGCTGCCTCAATCAGTAACACTTTTGTAGTTTGTATAGGCTACAGAGACAGTGTTAGTCACTATTGCGTCAACTAATCACATCACATATTTGATATGACCTATTATACACATTACTTAATAATTGCTGTGCGTTTTAGCTGCAAATGTTTTCACTTAAGCACAACAATGACACAAACATAGAATTGGTTATTCATGAGATGCTAATGACAAATAACTAATCCTACTCCTCTTCCAGAATCCCAAACCAGCTGTATTACACATTGCTTTATACTACAGTTGTATTACACATTGCAAATTACAACAAGATATACAACCAATGGAGTGGGTTACACATATACTTGTACATTTTAGACATGTGCAATTCGTTTCGGTCCGAATGTCCGAAGTGCCGAATTGCCGAATTGCCGATGTCCCAAATTTCCAAAATTGTCGAAGTGCCGAAGTGCCGAAGTGCCGAAGTGCCGAAGTGTCGAAGTGCTGAAGTGCCGAAGTTGCCGAAGTTCCGAAGTGTGAAAGTGCCGAAGTTCCGAAGCACAGTATTGCCTAAGTACTAATATACTTACCCAGTGAAAGAAGAAAAATTTTACATTGTATACAATTTTAAACAAAAAGTATACAACCATAGCCAGGATTCACCTGTAAGCATTTGCAACACTTACAACAATCAAGTAACATACATTCATATAAAATGTAAGTTACTTGGCCAGTCAGTTTAATGACAGGAATGAATAAGTAGATAACTCCCTAATTCCCACGGTATTAGGGAGCTATCTACTAAAAGGCTGAAAGACCTAAATTGGTGTTTCAGCCAAATTTACTAATACTAAGTAAAGATTACTTAGTATTAGTAAATTATGCCCCTACTTGCTATAGCGCGAGTAGGGGCATGTCTATTAAATAGTGAGCAGCCTGTGGCTGCTCACTGTAACCAAAAAAAAATAAGCCCCCCCCGGCCCCCACCCCTGAGCGGCGGGTGGGGGCCCTAATGTAAAATAATGGGGGGGGGCCTATTGTCCGCCCCCAGGCCCCCACTCAGGGGTGGGGGCCGGGGGGCACTATTTTTTTTAAAACAGTGAGCAGTCACAGGCTGTGCACTGTTTACTAGACATGCCCCTACTCGCGGTATAGTGAGTAGGGGCAAAATTTACTAATACCAAGTAATTTTTACTTAGTATTAGTAAATTTGTCTGAAAGACCAATTTAGGTCTTTCAGCCTTTTGGTAGATAACTCCCTGATACCGTGGGAATTAGGGAGTTATCTACCAAGTGGCTGCAAGAGAAGTCCCGAGGTGCCGAAGTCCCAAAATTCCGAAATGCCGAAGTGCCGAAGTTCCGAAGTGCTGAAGTGCCGAAGTTGCCGAATTTCCGAAGTGTCGAAGTGCCGAAATGCCGAAGTTCTGAAGTGCTGAAGTGCCGAAGTTCCAAAGTTGCTGAAGTTCCAAAGTTGCTGAAGTTCCAAAGTCTTGAAGTGCCGAATTGCCGAAGTCCCGAATTGTGAAAATCCCAAATTTCGGAATGCCGAACCAAATTTTTTTCCCATGCACATGCCTAGTACATTTTAAATAAACAGAAACAGTTGTAATTGTAACGGGACATATTCAGAAAAAATCCTCTCCTATGGAATAGCTTGCCTACTGCCATCAGACTCTCCCCTAGTCTTCAATCATTTAAGAAGGGCCTTAAAACCCATCTCTTCAGGAAAGCTTATGGCGTCCCAGAGTAATCTCTACCTTACATACCTGTCTCTTGCTCTCTCCTATGGGACAGTGCTTTGCTCTCTCCTCCAGCTCTGCTTCACTCCTCCTTGATATTTCCTGTCCTAATGTTTTTAATACCCCACCTCCTATAGTCTGTAAGCTTGTTTGAGCAGGGTCCTCTTCAACCTATTGTTCCTGTAAGTTTTCTTGTAATTGTCCTATTTATTGTTACATCCCCCCCCTCTCAAAATATTGTAAAGCGCTACGGAATCTGTTGGCGCTATATAAATGGCAATAATAATAATAATTATAAACAATTAATGATTTAGTTATGTAAATATTTCACATAATATTGTATCTTACATTAACTTCTTACATGATGATTTAATAGATTATAGTACCAGTACCAGTGAACTAATAGTGACTGTTTAGGAGTATATGCAGATTTCTTAGACGCTGTGGCGAAACCAACCTCGCCACTGTGAACTGGAGAAGCCTGGTTGCTAACCTCCTGCCCAGTGATTATGGCCCTGGACTATATTGCCCTGTAAAACTTACATTTGGGTGTGGCGAAACCGACCTCGCCACGTGTCCTTGGAGGGGGCTGATTGCCCGCCTCTTGCCTTTGGACTATGGACCAGACTTTATGGGAATGTGATACCCCAGATAGCCATACCATGGAGCCTATTCATATAATGAAAGACTATGGGAAAGACTTTAGCTCCATGGCAATTGTACTGTGTGAGTAGGATCTGCGCGCTATTCGGTAGTTTTGTGCGCGCAGATCCCAGCTATCTGGGGATAGGTGAAATGTCTGTGTGTTATGTGTAAATATGACATTATGTATTTTAAAGTGTTTTATGTCGTTTTGCAACCATGTGGTTAATGGAGTCTGCCTCTAGTCCTGGATAATTGGATTACTTCTCCAATTAACTCCAGGGCAGAAGGGAGGAAACCAGGGTGCATTGTGGGGATGTTTTTCTACCAGCCAGGAGGGACAAAAGATACTTTTAGTAACTTTTGAACCCCTGGTCGGATTCATGCCATTTTTTAATATGTTGTTCCCCTGAATGGATTGATTGTGGATATGTATTTTTATGGGAATGTGATGTATGGTTTTAAAGTTATGAAAGTTGTGTAAAAGTATATTTTACACTGTATGCATAATGGGATTATGTGTCACACTAAGGGGAGGGGATGTGTGGGAGGTAACATCTATGTCATTGGTTCTTTTATGCCTCCCCCTGGGTGTGGCCTGTATGTGTGAGTTGGAAATAAAAGCCAGGCTGGATGAGCCAGTCCAGAGTTCCTGTTTTACCCTCAAAGTGATGTGTCGTCTCATTATTGGGGGGAAGGATTTATTGCATGCTGTTCCAGTTGACTGCTAGGAGTACAAGCCTATTCGTATGGTTCCTATTCAATGGTCAACAGCATTCATATGCTTGGGAGAATTTAAAAGGTTTCTCGGATTCAGTGTTCGTGTGTCTCCAGTCGGGAGAATGGTGTTTGCAGTAGCTGCCTGTGCATCTGTAAAGGGGATTATCGCCTAAACTGGGTTTTATCCTCGTGTAAGTGAAACGGTCCGTTACAGATGCCTTTCACAGAACCAGGTGATCAAACAGCTATAACAGATTACTACTTTTATGGCACATGTACGCATTCATTACGAGTCATTATAATCTAGTTTTTTATTGTATTTTAGTCCGTCTTGAGCTGTTTTATATTCAGACACACCAGCAATATGTAGCTCCTATAAAATAGTGACATTAGGAGCAAAAAGAAATAGGACAGAGGAATTTTGACTCAAAATCGGGACTGTCCATCCTAAACAGGGACACTTGAGAGATATATTCTATGATTATATGATGATTACTATAACTAGTTTCTTCATATTATTAGTTTAAGGTGGGCTGTGACCAGGGCAGAGGCAGAATGGATATTCACAGGGCCCCAGATGAAATAAGAGATCAAGGGGACCCCCTCTGGTGCAAAGATTTTTTTTTCACTGGTACTTAGTGAGGCTGGGTATCTACTCTGCACCTCCGCCGGGTGCAGACCAAGTGTAACTCTCTTGCAAGCTCCAGCACTTACAGTGTCAGAGCATTACTACGGTAACCTGTAGGAAGGCTCTGGATAGTTGGAGATGGGGAGACAGCTACTCATGGTCTGGACCCAGCAGAGATGAAGACCAAAAGCTGCTTGGTTCCCCACCTACCCCAGCATGAGAGCGAGGCAGACTGTCTGGAGGCTTGCCCAGTTTGCTGCCAGGTGGTGTCCCCCTCCTAGTGTTGGGCCCTCGGTCCATGACCAAATGCCTGATGGAGCAGACTGCCCCTTGACCAGCGGCTGATCCAGAGTCCTAATTTGGGAGAGGCACTGCTGGAATTAGTATCAGATTTTATCTTTAGAAAATGGACACATTAATGGTAATTTACTAAAGTGAAAATTGTTGGGAACTCAAAATGAATTCAAAGTAAACTCCAAATTAAAGGTCAAAGGATTTCTGACAATTCTCACTTTAGAAAAGATCCCTGAAACATTTCCACAAACACTGATACACACACTTACAGTGACAATTACCTACATCTAAACTATCTACATCAACAGGATTCATACACATGCCCAAATGCAGTTGCATACATCCACTGACAGACAGATACAAAACAGGTTGATATATGCAACATGGATACAGGCGATTGGTTGTCATTCATTCAGCCCAGGCTGCAAGCTAGACATACACGCCCCTGACTTCTTGGAGAGTAAATGTGCCATGATACTCTTCCCTGGATCCACCACTGATTGTGACCTATAAATTATGTACACACAATAACATTTTACATTCTCTGTGTTTATAGCTGCTGCTGTTCCTGTGGACCATTCCAAGTCAGCAAACTGGCAGCAACAACCAGTGAATGTATTTTTATCTTCTAAACGGCCTCCTTGTGTCGAAGAACTTCATCAAGAGGCAGAACTCAACTTGCAGAGTCTTCTTCAAGGTAAGAATGCAAGTCATGGCTTTTTCACAATGTTCTTAGACCAAGGGTGAATTTTATGAATAAATGACACATGCCCATTCACAAAGTTATTCCTGACTTTACAGAGGTCCCTTCTCAGGCCCTGTCCCTTTACACAGCCCTCCTCACCCCCCTCCTAAGCTCCTGTCCCTCTTCCTCAGCCCTGTCCACCTCAGTCCCTTTCCTAAGCAGCCCCTGCCCCCCCTCCTAAGCCACTGTCCCTTTCCTAATCCCCTGTCCCCCTCAGCCCCTGTCCTTTTCCTCAGCCACTGTCCCTTTCCTAAGCCCCTGCCCCCCTCCTAAGCCACTGTCCCTTTCCTAATCCCCTGTCCCCCTCAGCCCCTGTCCTTTTCCTCAGCCACTGTCCCTTTCCTAAGCCCATGCCCACCCTCCTAAACCACTGTCCCTTTCCTAATCCCCTGTCCCTTGCCTCAGTCCCTGCTCCCCCCCCCTCCCCCCAGCTCCTGTCCACCTTACTCAGCCAAGTTGTTTTCATCTGAAATTCGAGATGACAGTTGCGCTGGAGGCTTCAGATATTGGATTCCATAGCTATGCACCATGCGTCAATGGGGATCCACCTTGTCTATTTGCGTACTTTAAATGCTTGACCCTAATATGTGCTACATTTGAGGACCTAAGAAAAAGAGGTGGCATTAAACATATACATATCCTGCAGATATTGTCATCCACTGTGATGAAGTACTCTATGAATTATGTTGAAGAGGTTTACAATGTATATTGTTCCCTGTAATGTACATCATTCCCTGTAATGATGTGTAACATGGTGTTTTGTTTCTCCTGTAGGAGTAAGAAAAGTTAATTTAGCATGTTGTGTTATTATCTAACTGTGTCATTAGCAGTGATACTATGAAGATTTTGAGGTTGTGGTCATCCAAAAGATGTACTTTGTACTAAGGTGTTTCATTCATAGTTTCTTAAGTGATGATTAAAGCCTTGTTCACGCTCCATTACTTGACAAATAGCTACATGTTAAAATATGCAAACAAGCCATTAGCAATTTCAATGTGATAACAGAAACATCTTTCATCTTTTTCCACCCAACATTTTATTGGAAAGTTAGCAGGTTCGCAACAACAGAACGGGTGTTTTCGTTACGTATCCGAACACCCTAGATGACAAATTCCATTTAAATACACAGGCTCCCTTGATAAAGGCTTTTTTGCCGAAACGTTGGGGGCTTTTTGATTGACTCTTTGATTGCTTCTCACAGGTCTGGTTTGCTTTTTGTATTTTTTCTGTATGTTGTATTTTTTTGGGGGGGTCTGTATTAGTATCTTACTTACTTGCCTAGGTTACGAACATTCTTGTCATTTCTTTATTACGCATTTGGCATTTATATATATACAGGAATTTTTTCTGGTAGTTGTTTGATAGCATTATGACTTTTTACTTTTTTTGTTTCATATTTAAAGAGATATTCTAATAGTGTGTACCCATTCAATAAAGATTTTTTTTGTATATAAATAGTTAAGGTTGTGCTCGTTACTCTATTTGTATTCACATGTATATGGGCTTTTGGGGATAGAGCCTAATGTAAGTGAGCACCCAATACTTTCTTATTGAGCTCCTTTTAGGGGCTATTTTACAGTAAATAGTTGAGTGTGCCTACCTTGCTTTATTTTTAGATTTTTTAAATTACATTTAAATTACATTAAAGCATCAAGCACTGTAATCATCTATGCATATGGTTCTCATTAGGGAGATGCTAAAGTTTAAAGTGGTGTTAACAAACAGTTAAAAACAGTGTGTTAATTCAAAAGAGACAAGCAGGTGTTTCAGGCTAGTTTGGTTCCGTTCCAAAGGTGCAGACATAACCCTCCAGAAATAAAATCAAAGGAGTAAGGGTATAATCCCACCAAAAGTCACACTTGATTGCTCCGTCCCTCCAACCCCCAAATCAAACAGGGGGTCGTTCTGGAGGATTTCAATAAATATTTCATATTTGTTTCAACAAAACTTTTGTCATTTTCAGTTCAGCAAAAAAGCAACATATAGGCAATATTAAGCAGTCAAGCTTGAGTAATCACAATCACTTTGAAGAAGATTCATTTACACAATAACGGAGTGACTTTCCACTTGATGATATCCAAATGATTTAATAAACCTATGACCACACTTGCACAAATTATCAAATACCCCCAAAATGATAAAACTTGAAGCATTTTATACATCATAAAGCCGGCATAATTATCACTGTGTTTGCCTTTAACTTTCCATTGTTGGCATATTAAATTGGAAATTGTGGAATTAACAATGATAACAAAAGTTAAGTGTGGTTTTGAGTTGATAATGATTTCTAATTTTGATTTTAATACCTATATTACAAATTTTGACTTGTAATTGTATTGAAAAAAATAGTTGTGGAAGTGCAGGATTTTGTTGCTTCTTCTTTGTGTAGTTTGCCATTTGCTCCCATATAGTACCCATTGGCTTTCTGTGTATTGGGGAGGTGGCATGATGCTGGCCTTGGTTCATCTGGTGGTTTTAACAGGCTTTGCTGATCACAACTTCAGTTTTATCCATGTTTTGTTTCATGGGGCTTGATGTAAAAATCTATTTGTGTATGTCTTTGATTGCTGTTGTGATAGGGGCTTCAAGTTTTATGTGATCTTCTGATACTCCAATGTAGAGATTAGTGTTAACAGTGTATCTTGGTGGGCCTCTATCTCTCAGGTCTGCAAGAGGTTTGGTATATTTGTTAGACAGTGCAGGTTTTACCTTAGCTATTGAAGTTTTGTTAACCCACTTTGTGGGTGCCATTGACCAGGAAGCTGATCATTCACATTTGGTGATAGTCCTCTGTGGCCTGCTAGTTCTTTTGCACATACTGTAGAATGCAGGCTAGTAGTTAGCAATGTATCTTCTGACTGACGTTTTCCATGACTTCTTGTTCTGTCATTGGGACTCCTGTGGGAGGGAGGTAAAGGGGGACTGGCGGGCTATTGCCACAATTGTCTGTCTGTTTGATGGCAGCTCAGCCTGGTGTGAATACACTCCAGGCTGGCTGTCAATCCCACACGCCAGCCAACTGAGGACAGATCCTGCAGGGTCCCCTGGGAACTTACTATAGAGTCAGATAGGCAGAGAGAGGAAGGGAGAGAGAAAGAACAGCTAGTATGCAATTAATATTTTCAAGCCCCAAATAGCTTTGCCGTTGTCACATCATATCATCCAACCACTGATCCTTAATGCAGAATATAACTGCAGCAGCCATAAAAGGAAGAAATAAAACTACTTTCTACCAAATGGGCTATACAGTTGATTTATAAAGAATGACAAAATGTGTTGTGTCTATAGTGCCATTTACCCCATTCTCGTTTTCATGGTAGACCTGGCATTGCAACCAGCCGAACTGTGATAGTAGGGAGAGTAGGACTATATAAGGGTTGATAGCCTGAAGCCTTTGTATTTTGTAACTTTAACCTCCCGCAGAGAAAACGTTGTGCCAAACTAATGCCCAAATCTTACCTACATCGTCCCAGGCTAATCCTTAACACCAACAAGACTTTATATGAGCTTCTTTGGTTACCCTTAAATTTAACACCAACATGAATATGCAATATAAAAACCACTGGCAATTTGGTCATGGGCCAATTTTACCTTCTGGGAATATGTGGATCCACTAGAGCCAAAACAGAGTGCGAAGTCACGAGGTACCCTCTTACCTTAAAGATTACTAAAGACCCCTAGAAAACGTCATCTCAATGCAGTTTAGAATATACGGCGATGCTTACATTGCAGAGTTAAATGTGCCTCTAGTGTCTGTCTGACAGCCACTAGAGGCTCTTTCACTGTGAGAATTGAGTCAATCTTGGTTCTCAAAGCTAGCCTCCAATAGGTGCGCAACACTGCTGCACATGCATTTACTCTTCTCTTCCTCTCTTAGAATCTGTTCTTCTTCTCTCCATTTCTGATATATTTCTCTTATGTATTTTTCCTACACTTGCCAATTTTGACAAATGGTGGAGCTTACGGCAAGCTTCACCCTTTGTTAGTTTAACAGAGGAAGTGGAGCTTTCCTTAAGCGCCACCGTGATGTCACAATTGTCTTTGAAAGTAGCTGATTCGCTGAGGACCTGCCAAAACTAGTGTAGATTGCCACTGAGGCAGGCTCATCATGTTACGGCTATGATATGACATCAAATTCCTGTGCGTTTTAATAGATCTATCAAATGCCAGAACTATATAACTTTTAAAATAGATTGTGTCTCCCCCATATGGCACAATGTTAACTTGTTTAATGGGTGGAAATCTATCTTCAAAATAAACATTAATATAATGGTGGTGAAATAAAACTTACTTTGACACCCAACACTCATTTAAATTCCCATATATTACTATGACATTAATGTGCCATAAGGCAGCTTAAAAAATACCCTATACACAGAAGCTTATGTTTTTACAACACTTGCAGAGTGCAATGCAATGAGTGCAAGCTGCAGTATAATTTTGCTTAGATTAGTTGCTCATATTTCTATTGGTTTCCTTGGTAACAGATTGATGCATTACATGAAGCAGGTTTTGGCTTATGTATGTGTTATACAGGGGTAGGCAACGTTCAGAACCCGAGATATTGTAGACTACCTCTCCCTTGATGCTTTGCCAGCATTATTGCTATAAGAGCAATATAGGAGATGTAGTCCACAACATTTGGAGTGCCGAACCCGTGGGTTAGGATGTACATGCACCAAATGTCGAACGGCATAATTAAATTGCTGGGTAAATAATAATAAATAAAAAAAATCAAAAATTAAAAGAAGCAGAAACCACAAGTAGTAGGCTATTGCTATGATAACCCATAGGAATTAACGACTATGTTACTCATTACCATATTGCCATGGCACTCTGGAAGGTTTGTGGAAACACAATATTCCAAATTTGTTATTTGTTTGTGACAGAGTTCTTTTTGGTTTGTATTTACAAGATGTGGATTGTTATACTAGAATAGATATCTTATGTGTGTGTCTACATAATGACACTATTTTGCCCTGAAGGGACACTCCACTGCCCAAATACAAAATAAATAAAATTCACAGTTTAGTAGATGTACCACAAATAAAATTGATTTAATAAATGTATTTATGCATTTTCTCACGTGGGTATATCCAATAACAGCTTGTAAAAGCTGCAGATCTCTTGTTTGCTGCCTTTGCCAGATCTCTCCTTCTAAACCCGCCCAGACTTTCTGTGACTGTCCAATTAAAGACTCCCAATGCAGCTCAATGAGAAGTATTTGCAAGGCAGGTGCACTAGGCAATGGCTGCCTTTAGCACCACTGAGCAAAACAACCAGGAAGTAACAGGACCTGTTGTCTACTTGAAAGCCAGGGGGGTGTAACCAGGTTAATTTATAAAAGTGTCAATTTCTATTGAAATCTGCACTTTTTGTAAAATAAAAAAAGAGACACTCTTTATACATAAAACTTCTCAGCTTTATTTCTTTAACAGGCCAGGTATTGGACAGATGAAGTATATTTATGTATATTTATATATATATATATATATATATATATATATATATATATATATATATATCTCACACACACAATCATCACATCATATCGAATTGTTTATTCAAATGTTTTATATTTAACTCAATCCACTGAGTATAATTTCATTAATTGATTGGAGGAGGGCAGAGTAACAGTGGGGAATCTGTTGCTGTGCTTTATAAATAAATACAGAGTTAAAATTAAAACAAAGGATAGGATTAAAAATAACAGCACTATGATTCATTTCCCAATCAGAATATGATTATTAAGAGACCTTTACATCCCTCTATTTTCAGCTTAATAAGTCAGCGAAAAAGGTCTGAATCAGATGACTGTGCGACATTTGTTCAAGTAATTCTAGCTTGGCTTGTTTATTGACACTTCTGGAATTGAGTTGTGTGTATAAATTACAAAAACTCATATTCTTAAAGTGATACTAACATCTGCAAACATACCCTTACTGTACCATCTCTGAAAAAATGTTTTCTGTGTATTATATAGATTTTTAACCTTTTCTTTAAGAAATACTCCAAGAACTATAACCACCACAGCCTGCAACTGCATCCTTTCTCAAATGCAGAAGCCGACTGTCTCTGTAGATTTAAAACACGGCCGATGAAGAACTGCACTAATTGGCTGAGAGTGCTCAGCTAATGTTTTTTAATCTAATGAGCACAGTCCTGTGTGATCTTGCTTTGTTTTATAGAGCAATTCAGATTACAGTTAGTTACAGATTAGTTACATAGCTAAAAAGAGACTTGTGTCTATCAAGTTCAGCCTTCCTCACATGTTTTTGCTGTTGATCCAGAAGAAGGCAAAAAACCCTGAAGTGCTTCCAATTTTGCAACAAAGTAGGAAAAAATTCCTTCTTGACCCTAAAATGGCAATCAGATATCTCCTTGGACCAAGAAGCTATTACCCCACTAATTAGAAATTATATCCCTGTATGGCATGTTTTTGCAAGTATTTATCAAAATGCTGTTTAAACATCTGTATGAACTCTGATAAAACCACCTCTTCAGGCAGAGATTTCCATATCCTTATTGTTCTTACTGTAAAAAAATGATTTTGCCTTAGACTAAATCTTCTTTCTCGCCTAAATGCATGACCTCGTGTCCTATGTATAGCCCTGTTTATGAATAGATTTCCAGATAAGGGTTTGTACTGGTCCAGAATATATTTGTATAATGTTATCATATCCACTCTGAGACGCCGTTTTTCCAAACTGGAGAAGACCAGATGCAGGAGATTGAGCCGAGATCACTTACTGGGACCCAGGTAATATGTCAAACTGGGTTAAATCAGTCAGACATCTTACTGTGGGATGGTGCCACAGTAATAATAGTAATGGTGCAAAATAATCACTACAGCAAACTGTAGTAGTCATGGTGCTTAGATTGTACCTTTGGCCAGGGCAAGACACCCTTTTATCACGGAATCCTTTTTATTTTTATATAAAATACATTCACCTCTTGCGAAATGTACTGTTTTCTTCTTCTGTCACTGTTCTGGAGTTATGAGACATTCAGTAGCCTCTGCGCACTATACAGTAGTGTAGCTGGTCCCAGGTGCGTTTTAAATTTTGTCTGTGCAAATAATTCACATATTTTTCTTATAGGAGCATAAGAGGAAAGGAAGCACATGTCTGGTACATTATGAATAAATCATGTATGATTTATCAAAGTAACTGACAGACAGCAATTTGTTTTCTATATATGTAAATATGAGATTTGGCAATTTGAATTGAATAAATCCATGACACTGAATAATTCAATTTTCCCACTAATTTGGAATAGATATCGTTTGTTGTTGTTGTTGTTAAAAAAACATTTATGTTCTACTACATGAATCTAAAAAAGATTACCCATCTGTGCAGCCACCTGTAAAAGGGTAGGACTGTATTAGAAAAATAAAGTTTATTAGAGAGTGTAGGTTTGTGAACCGTACTATGACTTATTTTTGGTTATGTTAAAGTAAACCTGTCATCAAGAAATTTGACATTCATCCTTAGTATGACAATTTAGATTCTGTCTTTGTGTTGCATGGTCCAGATTGCAAACATACAGTTGCAAGAAAAAGTATGTGAACCCTTTGGAATGATATGGATTTCTGCACAAATTGGTCATAACATGTGATCTGATCATCATCTAAGTCACAACAATAGACAATCACAGTCTGCTTAAACTAATACCATACCAAGAATGAAATGTTGCCATGTTTTTATTGAACACACCATGTAAACATTCACAGTGCAGGTGGAAAAAGTATGTGAACCCTTGGATTTAATAACTGGTTGAACCTCCTTTGGCAGCAATAACTTCAACCAAACATTTCCTGTAGTTGCAGATCAGACGTGCACACGGTCATGAGTAATTCTTGACCATTCCTCTTTACAGAACTGTTTCAGTTCAGCAATATTCTTGGGATGTCTGGTGTGAATCGCTTTCTTGAGGTCATGCCACAGCATCTCAATCGGGTTGAGGTCAGGACCCTGACTGGGCCACTTCAGAAGGCATATTTTCTTCTGTTTAAGCCATTCTGTTCTTGATTTACTTCTATGCTTTGGGTCATTGTCCTGTTGCAACACCCATCTTCTGTTGAGCTTCAGCTGGTAGACAGATGGCCTTACGTTCTCCTGCAAAATGTCTTGATAAACTTGGGAATTAATTTTTCCTTCGATGATAGCAATCCGTACAGGCCCTGACGCAGCCAAGCAGCCACAAACCATGATGCCCCCACCACCATACCTCACAGTTGGGATGAGGTTTTGATGTTGGTGTGCTGTGCCTCTTTTTCGCCACACATAGTGTTGTGTGTTTCTTCCAAACAACTCAACTTTGGTTTCATCTGTCCACAGAATATTTTACCAGTACTGCTGTGGAACATCCAGGTGCTCTTGTGCGAACTGTAAACGTGCAGCAATGTTTTGTTTGGACAGCAGTGGCTTCCTCTGTGGTATCCTCCCATGAAATCCATTCTTGTTTAGTGTTTTACGTATTGTAGATTCGCTAACAGGGATGTTAGCATTTGCCAGTGACTTTTGTAAGTCTTTAGCTGACACTCTAGGATTCTTCTTCACCTCATTGAGCAGTCTGCGCTGTGCTCTTGCAGTCATCTTTACAGGACGGCCACTCCTAGGGAGAGTAGCAGCAGTGCTGAACTTTCTCCATTTATAGACAATTTGTCTTACCGTGGACTGATGAACAGTAAGGCTTTTGGAGATACTTTTATAACCCTTTCCGGCTTTATGCAAGTCAACCATTCTTAATCGTAGGTCTTCTGAGAGCTCTTTTGTGCGAGGCATCATTCACATCAGGCAATGCTTCTTGTGAAAAGCAAACCCAGAACTGGTGTGTGTGTTTTATAGGGCAGGGCAGCTGTAACCAACACCTCCAATCTCATCTCATTGATTGGACTCCAGTTGGCTGACATCTCACTCCAATTAGCTCTTGGGGATGTCATTAGTCTAGGGGTTCACATACTTTTCCCACCTGCACTGTGAATGTTTGCATGGTGTGTTCAATAAAAACATGGCAACATTTCATTCTTTGTGTGTTATTAGTTTAAGCAGACTGTGATTGTCTATTGTTGTGACTTAGATGATGATCAGATCACATTTTATGATCAATGTGTGCAGAAATCCATATCATTCCAAAGGGTTCACATACTTTTTCTTTCAACTGTATGTATACATGCAACTTATATTTGTGAACCAGCATTTTCTTTTACAAATGATGACACAAAAACAACAATATATGTGAACACAACCCAGTGAAAAAAATGAATAGTTCAAAGCAAACCAGGACTTCCCTTAATATTTTTTAGGTAAAGTTTCCCGGTGAATCCCCGAAGACTTCCTCTTGTCTTCAATAGATATATGCACATAGGGTAGGGGAATATCTGCTAAATACAGACACAATAAAGAAACATAGCGTTTAACTGTGTGGGGACTGACACTGATATATAATCACAATTGGTCACTCACAAATTTGTAGAATTAAAACAGCCTTGAGCAGTATCTTTTCTTTCAGTGTCCAATGTAGTGTTGTCCCTCCTCACATGTTCATCATAAAGCAGATGTATGTATCTCAAAAGAGAAGGATATATACAAAAATGTAGTGCACTTCCAGAGTAAAGTAAAAAAGTATTTAATGACTTACATTTGAATATAAAAACAAACAGCTTGTCACCATACGTGAGATGTCAGCCAACTGGAGTCCAATCAATGAGATGAGATTGGAGGTGTTGGTTACAGCTGCCCTGCCCTATAAAACACACACACCAGTTCTGGGTTTGCTTTTCACAAGAAGCATTGCCTGATGTGAATGATGCCTCGCACAAAAGAGCTCTCAGAAGACCTACGATTAAGAATGGTTGACTTGCATAAAGCCGGAAAGGGTTATAAAAGTATCTCCAAAAGCCTTACTGTTCATCAGTCCACGGTAAGACAAATTGTCTATAAATGGAGAAAGTTCAGCACTGCTGCTACTCTCCCTAGGAGTGGCCGTCCTGTAAAGATGACTGCAAGAGCACAGCGCAGACTGCTCAATGAGGTGAAGAAGAATCCTAGAGTGTCAGCTAAAGACTTACAAAAGTCACTGGCAAATGCTAACATCCCATACGTCGTATGGTGACAAGCTGTTTGTTTTTATATTCAAATGTAAGTCATTAAATACTTTTTTACTTTACTCTGGAAGTGGACTACATTTTTGTATATATCCTTCTCTTTTGAGATACATACATCTGCTTTATGATGAACATGTGAGGAGGGACAACACTACATTGGAAACTGAAAGAAAAGATACTGCTCAAGGCTGTTTTAATTCTACAAATTTGTGAGTGACCAATTGTGATTATATATCAGCAGTGGCGGCTCTAGACTTTGTGAGGCCTTAGGCGAAACTCAAACTTGAGGCCCCCACTAACACCTAAAGTTAAAAATAGGGGTTGCATTGTGTGTATAAGGAGCTGTTGTTGTATTTAAGGACGAGCTTGCAGCGCTGGATACAGAGAGCTAGTCTCTGTATTCATCGTTCAGAGGCTTGCAGTGTAGCGGCTCCCTGTGCCGCCGCATTATGATCTCTCTGACTGTAGTTATGGCATAATATGCAAACTAACTTAATTTGCAATAAACAAATTTAATTAGCAATTATGCCAATCGTTTATACATGACTGAGGGGTATGGTTACATAGCCTTGCAGTCGTGTATACATAAGTGCCGGAATATGTATATATGAGTGTATCTGGCATTGTCTACCTATGTGTGACAGGGTTTGGGGTGAGTGTTGCACAGTTGGAGTACAGGATTGTAAGGGTTTATGGAATAGGGTGAGTGTGGCAGGGTGAAGGGGGTGAGTGGGACAGACTGATAGAGGATGAGTGACAGGGTCGGGGGGTGAGTGTGACAGTGCAAGAGAAGGTGAGTCTGACAGGGTTGATGGGGGGGTTAATGCAATAGGGTAGGTGTGGCAAAGCAAGGAGTATTGTATGGTTGCAGTGGGTGAGAGTGACAGGATTAGGAGGGGTTATGTAAGTTTGGCTGGGTGTAGGGGGCGGCAGTGTGTGGGGTCTGAACTGTTTGGGAATGGTGATAGTGTATGTGAAGGGGATGTCAGTGTGTGTGGTAATGATAGGGTCCGGTTGGGGAATGACAAGGTGTGCGGTGGAAAGTTGTGACAGTGCGTGTGTGTGGGAAGGCTGTGATTGGGTGGGTGTGGGGTGACAGGGTAGAGGAGCTGTGAGAGGGTAGGAGACTTTGACAGGACAAGGGGTAGTGGGGGGGCTGGAGCTGGGGGTGGTGGGGCAGGTGGTGGTAGGGGGGCTGTGACAAGATAGTGAGGTGGTAGGAGGACAGTAGGAGGGCAGAGGGTGGCTGGGGCAGAGGGTGGTAGGGTTCCCCTGGGGCAGGGGGGTTATGACAAAGCACGGGGTGGTAGGACGGCAGTGACAGGGTACGGGGTGGTAGGGTGGCTGTGACAGGGGGTTGCAGGAGGGCAGTGACAGGGTACGGGGTGGTAGGGAGCAGAAGGTGGTAGGGTGGCTGTGACAGGGCAGGGGATGGTAGGGGGCATAGGATGGTAGGAGGGCAGAGGGTGGTAGGAGTACAGTGACAGGGTAGTGGGGTGGTAGGAGGGCAGAGGGTGGCTGGGGCAGAGGGTGGTAGGAGGACAGTGACAGGGTAGTGGGGAGGTAAGAGGGCAGAGGGTGGCTTGGGCAGGGGGTGGTAGGAGGGCAGTGACAGGGTACAGGTAGTAGGGAGCAGAGGTTGGTATGGTGGCTGTGACAGGGCAGGGGATGGTAGGGGGCATAGGATAGTAGGACGGCAGAGGGTGGTAGGGTGGCTGGGGCAGGGGGTGGTAAGAGGGCAGAGGGTGGCTGGGCCAGGGGTTGGTAGGAGGACAGAGGGTGGCTGGGATGGTAGGGGGGCTATGACAGGGCAGGGGG
Organism: Pelobates fuscus; assembly: GCF_036172605.1. Classification (NCBI taxonomy): domain Eukaryota; kingdom Metazoa; phylum Chordata; class Amphibia; order Anura; family Pelobatidae; genus Pelobates; species Pelobates fuscus. The sequence continues at coordinate 103,327,313 of NC_086325.1, forward strand.
TGCTAGGAGGACAGTGACAGGGTAGTAGGAGGGCAGAGGGTGGCTGGGGCAGTGGTGGTAGGGTGGCTGGGGCAGTGGTGGTGGGTGGCTGGGGCAGTGGTGGTGGGGTGGCTGGGGCAGTGGGTGGCTGGGGTGGCTGGGGCAGTGGGTGGCTGGGGCAGTGGGTGGCTGGGGCAGTGGGTGGCTGGGGCAGAGGGTGGTGGGGGGGCTGGGGTGGTAAGAGGGCAGATGGTGGCTGGGGCGGTAGGTGGGACTATGACAGGGCAGGGGGTGGTAGGAGGACAGTGACAGGGTAGTGGTGGGGTGGCTGGGGCAGTGGTGGTAGGGTGGCTGAGGGTGGCTGGGGCAGAGGGTGGTGGGGTGGCTGGGGCAGAGGGTGGCGGGGTGGCTGGGGCAGAGGGTGGCGGGGTGGCTGGGGCAGAGGGTGGCGGGGTGGCTGGGGCAGAGGGTGGCTGGGACAGTGGCGGTGGGGTGGCAGTGGTGGTGGGCTGGCTGGGGCAGTGGTGGTGGGGTGGCTGGGGCAGTGGTGGTGGGGTGGCTGGGGCAGTGGTGATGGGGTGGCTGGGTCATTGGTGGTGGGGTGGCTGGGGCAGTGGTGGTGGGGTGGCTGGGGCAGTGGTGATGGGGTGGCTGGGTCATTGGTGGTGGGGTGGCTGGGGCAGAGGGTGGCTGGGGCAGTGGTGGTGGGGTGGCTGGGGCAGTGGGTGGCTGGGGCAGTGGTGGTGGGGTGGCAGTGGTGGTGAGCTTGCTGGGGCAGAGGGTGGCTGGGGCAATGGTGGTGGGGTGGCTGGGGCAGTGGTGGTGGGGTGGCTGGGTCATTGGTGGTGGGGTGGCTGGGGCAGAGGGTGGCTGGGGCAGTGGTGGTGGGGTGGCTGGGGCAGTGGTGATGGGGTGGCGTGGCTGGGGCAGTGGTGGGGGGGTGGCTGGGGCAGTGGTGGTGGGGTGGCAGTGGTGGTGGGCTTGCTGGGGCAGAGGGTGGCTGGGGCAATGGTGGTGGGGTGGCTGGGGCAGTGGTGGTGGGGTGGCTGGGTCATTGGTGGTGGGGTGGCTGGGGCAGAGGGTGGCTGGGGCAGTGGTGGTGGGGTGGCTGGGGCAGTGGTGATGGGGTGGCTGGGTCATTGGTGGTGGGGTGGCTGGGGCAGTGGTGGTGGGGTGGCTGGGGCAGTGGGTGGCTGGGGCAGTGGTGGTGGGGTGGCAGTGGTGGTGGGCTTGCTGGGGCAGAGGGTGGCTGGGGCAATGGTGGTGGGGTGGCTGGGGCAATGGTGGTGGGGTGGCTGGGGCAATGGTGGTGGGGTGGCTGGGGCAATGGTGGTGTGGGGGCTGGGACAGAGGGTGGTAGGAGGGCAGGGTGGGGAGCGGAGGCATACCTTAGGATCCCTGGTGGTCCAGTGGGCGGCCAGGCTGTTTCCCTGGTGGTCCGGTAGGCTCCCTTTACGGTCTGCAGCTCCGCCGGGTGCAGAGCTGCAGACCACGTGGTAAGTTTAGTCTCGCGATCTCAGCCAGTCAGAGCGTTGCCGTGGTAACCCGCGGCAACGCTCTGATTGGCTGAGATCGCGAGAGCCACTCAGTCTGCAGCTCTGCGCTCGGCGGAGCTGCAGACAGGCTGGCTCTCCCGGGCAGGCATAGGAGGGGCCTCGCACCCGGCGGCATAAAGGGCAAGCCGCCGGGCACCCTCCTGTGTCGGGTCCTCGGTCTCTGACCGAGGACCCGACCTGTCACACTGCCCTAAGGCGATTTAGGCGGCCGCGAGGCCCCCATAAGCGCGAGGCCTTAGGCGGCCGCCTAAATCGCCTAATTAGAGAGCCGCCTCTGTATATCAGTGTCAGTCCCCACAAACGATGACACGTCTGGGGATACATGAAAATTAGAAACAGATGAGATATAACCATAGGTACTAAAAGGTTTTATTGGTAATTGATGTTACCATGTCACAAATGTAATGAGAAGTTTCATCAAGATGACTAAAACATAGAAACATAGACTGTGACGGCAGATAAGAACCATCCGGCCTATCTAGTCTGCCCAATTTTCGAAATACTTTCATTAGTCCCTGGCCTTATCAGAAATTAGTCCCTGGCCTTAAATAAATGTTTGTATAGTGCAAATGGGTTGTATAAGGATTATGGCAGTTTCAAGCCTGTAAACTAGGCTTAAAAAATCATGCAGTACTTAAAAAACACCCTGGGCTAAAAGTGGCTTCCATTTTCTTTGATATAGCTATGGCACTAAAAAGTAAAAAAAAAAAAAAAAATCATAACTAATAAACAGGGGCTTTGCTGGCTTCCAGAAACACTGGGGCTTGAGCCCAAAAAAGCAAAACTTAATTACCCAAAGTCAAATCCCCATGTCTGTGCACAAACCCTGCCCACAATGAAAGCTGAGATGTCAGTTAAAAAATAGCCAAAAACAAAAATATGCCGCATTGCCATGTATTCAATGCAATCCTGCCTAGCAATGTAAATCCTAATTAGCACTGCCCCTCTGCTCAGCATCCCCTCCTGACAGTCTCCCGGGGTCCATGCCCCATAGCAGCCTAGAGAAGCACTATGTTAGTGATCTTCTTTTATCTACTTTAAGTAGTAAAACTCTTGTGACCTGCTTTCCCCTCCCACCACACTACTGTAGCGTTCCAGAGCTAAAGAGACTCGCATGTGGGGCTTCAGCATCTAAGGCCCTCCACCCCCTCACAGTGTGTATGTTTATAAAGTTACTGTAGCTGGTTCTGATCAACAGGCAACCATCATCTGAGTGCACCACCCAGACCAGGAAGAGGCTCCATCAACCATTTTATCCTGCCTGGTCTGTTTCTTCTGATCTTATTCCATAAATTACTGTCCAGCAGGAATTTATGAAATATATGTGTGTGAGTATATATATATATATATATATATATATATATATATATATACACACTGATACAATATTCTATAAACAATGTGTTGGGTCAGTGGGGTTACTAATGTATAGAGGGACCTGGTGCAAGAAAGTTTTTTGGGCGCCCTCTAGTTCAAGAATGTCCAAAAGGTGGATCCCTATCTGTTTTACAATCCCAACAATGCTATGCCAGCTTGGGATTTACCATTTGCCCATCCTTGCAGGGTTGTATTTGTGAGCGGTGTTTATGTGTTTGAATGTTAAGCATGTTTTTGTATAGAGTATGTGTGTGTATGTACAGGTGTATTTGTATGTACCGTTGCCATTGGAATGCAGTGGTGTACTTGTGAGTAGTATTTTGAATGCAGGGGATGTATTTGTACGTGGTGATGGCTTTTTTAAAAGTAGGTGTGCTTTTGTGTGGTGTTGGTGTTTGAATGAAGGGGTGTTTGTATATGAATTTAGTGTTTTAATACAAGAGTGTGTTTGGATGTAATGTTGGCTTTGAAATACGGATGTACATTTGTATGTAGTATTGGTATTTGGGTGAAGGGTGTGTTTGTATAGAATTTTGAAGTTGGAATGCAGGGTTGTGTTTGTATGTGCATGTTGTGTTGGTGTTTGATTGCTTGGATGTATACACATACACTGTCACAGATATACATACATATGAACACAAAATACACACATACACATATATGATATTACAGGGATATAACCCTGTTCAGCAATACCAATCAGGTGGCCCTATGTGCATGCCCAATGCCCCCCTCCCCCCCCCCCCCCCCAGCTTACGACCCCACTGCCACTGCACTGGTTGCAATGGCGGCATTTCCCCCACTATCTTGGGTTTAGACTTGATATGTGATACAGTGTTCAGTGGAAGAACAACGTAGAGGTCAACAGGTGTCAGTCCTAGGGCCTTGTTAAATTTAAAATCTTCATTAGTGATATTAGCATTAGTAATTATGATATTTCAAAGAGGTTCCACAAAAATGTTTTGAGGGCATTAGTCATAAGAATAAAATAAAAAAAAACATTCAATATCTTAACATGTATGCCACGGGGAAGAGACAGGATGGGATACATGAAAGAAGTCTTCGAATGTGATAAGTAGTTAATTTAGGCTAATGAAGAAAGAATTAAAAAAAAAAAAAAAAAACACTGGAGGATTTTGACAACATGTGAAGAAAAAAGTTGACAGATACAAGGAGTAATATAAGAATCATTGTTAAATTACAAACCATCCACTTTTTCGGGTGCACACTACTTTGGAGACATCCACTAAATGTGTGTTAATGCTTCAATCATAACATTGCAGAATCTAATAAATTGCAAACTATTGATTGCAGGCTTAAAACCAAAGGGCCACTACACCCAGACCACATCAGTGAGATGAAATGGTCTGGGTACCTTTAATGGTCTTCTAATGAGCTGCCAAGATCCCTAGGCAGGTTACCGCTTTGGTAATCCTTCATTCTTTACATAGGGATGGTTACTGGGGTCTGGAGCCTACAAACGTTTGCCTTGAAAATTCCCTAATAATTTCTCTAAGTGTACCATTGCAAATTCAGAGATAGGTTAACCTTATCTTTTAAGGGTTGGAGGTGTTAACAAAACTATTTAAAACTAGTTAATTGATGTTTTCTTATAGTCTCTGAACCTGCATATGTGCTACTATATTATCTGGTATCTGTGGTTTAAATAATCTTTGTCCACATCTGAAGAGAATATGAAACAAATCCTGTCGTCAAGCCTTCCTGTACATATTTCACTCTATCCATTTAGTGAAAATGTCATGCACAGTCGGGCAAACAGCCAGATGCTACTGGAACAGCAAGTAATACTTTCAATATATTGATCATTTGACCCTTAATTTGTAAAGTCTAACTTTGTTTTAGCAAAGTCCAATTAATTTGGACTTCCATTCTACACATTTAACATGTGTTTTGTGTACTAATCTGGTATTTATTTGCTTATGATTCAGTTATATTTAGAGGAACACTCGGGTCACCATTGCAGCCTCATCTACATGAAGTTTTTATGGTGGCTTCAGGCCCCCAGACGCTCTCTTACCTTAAATGATGAAACTATTCTCAAATGGTTTGTAACCCCAAAGGCTTTCTCCAGTGCCAGTTCCACAGGTCCACCAGCGGCATCTGGCTTTTGAAACTTAGCTTCAGGGAGCACAGGGCAGGGACGCTGCTGATTGGTTAGAGCAGTGAATTGATGCTCTAAGCCAATTAGTAGCTTCCCATTCATAAAAAAAAAGCATGCAACTTTTTCTATGAATGTGAAGCCATTGATTGTTTTAGAGTGGACACTGACGAGCTCTAGCCAACCAGTGGTGCCCCTGCCCATCGCTTTCTGAAACCCGCTGCCAGACGACACCCTGGATTTCGAAACTCAACTTCAGAAGCCAGATGTCATTTGGGGCCCTGGAGATCAAGCGCTGGAAGAAGCATTTGGAGTTAAACCATGCAGTTTAACCCCTTAAGGTAAGAGAGCACCCCGGGGGCCTCCTGGCATCATAACAAATAAAGTTGTTAAGGTAATCAGAGTGTTCCTTTACTGATACAGTTGCTGTCCATTCTATAAACAGCTAGAGATGACTTGCAAAATTTAGACCATCATTTTATTTTCACTACAACTACCTATATGCAAGTATGTTGTCAACTCACTGCATTGTTTCACTTAACTGTTTTTGTTGTTTATTTATGAAACAAATCAAATAAAGCGACTCTGGTGTTTATGCAATAAACCAAGAATTATGAAAAACATGCAAGGGCATAACCAAACTGCAAAAAAAGATGAGTTTTAGATTTTTGCTATTTGGCTCCAAATCAGCTTTTTTTTATTTGGGTATATTATTTGTCGAAATTTAAATTTATACTTTTGTTGATAAGCCTGTGTATTATTTATTGTATAACCTGGATTGTTGAGGTAATATTAAAGGGTGTATTCAAAAAGAAATAAATGTTTATTAATGTTTTTGCATAAGCTTTTCAAATGATTTTAATATTTTTAGAGATAAACTTTTAAAATGATTTAATATCTTTGAAATATTTTCATATTTTGATTTTTTTTTAATACCTATAGAAATATATTTTTTTAGAAAAATAAATATATTTTTATTTGAAAAATGTAAAAATTATATATAAGGGCCTTTTTTACTTGATTTAGCAGAAAGACTCACTTACCCCATCTTGTGGGAAGAATTTGTCAAGGTTTTGCACTACATTAAGCAGACCATCTCTGTACTGGATAAATCAAAGGAAGTCTCCAGCAACTCATGTGCATTTAGTCGCAGTCAAGTTGAATCCTCATTGAAGTAAACTGCCAATGAATTCTGGAGAACTTGCAGAAGTTACAAAAACTTCTCATCAGATACTGAATCTACCAAGTGTTTACATGTCCCATGGTCAGAGTTGTGGCAGCTGACATTGAATGTGGATAATTGCAAGATAATGCATCTTGGACATAAAAACCCAAGGGTAGAGTACAGATTATTTGAAGAGCCCTAACCTTAACATCTGAGGAAAGGGATTTAGGGGTGATTATTTCTGATGACTTAAAGGTAGGCAGACAATGTGATAGAGCAGCAGGAAAGGCTAGCAGAATGCTTGGTTGTATAGGGAGCGGTATGAGCAGTAGAAAAAGGGAAGTGCTCATGCTATTGAACAGAACACTTGGAGTATTTTACGCAGTACTGGAGACCGTATCTTCAGAAGGATATTGATACTTTAGAGAGAGTTCAGAGAAGGGCTACTAAACTGGTTCATGGATTGCAGGATAAAACTTACAAGTAAAGGTTAAAGGATCTTAACATGTATAGCTTGGAGGAAAGACGAGACAGGGGGATATGATAGAAACACAGGGCCGCCATCAGGGGTGACAACGATGACGGTTGTGTATGTATGTATGTATGTGTGTGTCTGTATGTATGTATGTATGTATGTATGTGTGTATGTATGTGTGTCTGTCAGTATGTATGTCAGCATGTATGTGTGTATGTATGTCAGTATGTATGTATGTATGTCAGTATCTATGTATGTATGTGTCAGTATGTATGTCAGTATGTATGTCTGTGTGTGTGTGTGTAAGTCAGTATGTGTATGTATGCATGTCTGTCTGTGTGTATGTATCTGTATGTATTTCAATATGTATGTATATGTCTGTGTCTGTCTGTTTATATATGTATGTAGGTCAGTATGTGTGTGTGTGTATTTATGTCCTTATGCATGTGTGCAGTGTGCTTAGGAATTCGTTCATATTGTTTATTGTCCGGCCCCCAACAGTGTCTGAGGGACTGGCCCCCTGTTTAAAAAATTTGAGGAACCCTGTCATTATGTATGTATGTATATATGTATGTATGTCATTATGAATGTATGTATGCATGTATGTCAGTATGTCAGTATGAATGTATATCTGCATGTCATTATGAACGTATGTCTGTGTGTATGTGTGTATGGCTGTCAGTATGAATGTATATCTGCATGTATGTCAGTATGTATGTATGTCTGTCTGTCAGTATGTCTGTATATATGCATGTATGCCAGTATGAATGTATGCCATTATGAATGTATGTCTGTGTATGTATGTATGTGTGTATGGATGTCAATGTCTGTATGTCTGTCTGTATGAATGTATGTCTGTCAGTATGTCTGTATGTATGTATTTATGTATGTATGCCAGTATGAACGAATATATGTATGTGTGTATGTATGTCGGTGTATGTATGTGTATGTCCTCGTGCATGTGTGTCTGTATGTATGTTAGTATGTGTCTATCTGTCACTATGTATGCCTGTGTGTATGTATATGTGTGTATGTCTCAGTATGTGTGTGTCAGTATGTATGCCTATATGTGTGTATGTCTGTTTCAGTATGTGTGTCTGTTAGTATGTATCTGTGTCCTTTTGTATCAGTGTGTGTGTTTTTGTGTCTGTGTGTGTATTCCTGTGGGCGGGATTTGGAGGCGGACCCAAAATTTCTGGTGGCGGCCCTGTAGAAACATTTAAATACATAAAGCGAATCAATACAGTAAAGGAGGAGACTATATTTAAAAGAAGTAAAACTACCACAACAAGAGGACATGGTCTTAAATTAGAGGGGCAAAGGTTTAAAAATAATATCAGGAAGTATTACTTTACTGAGAGGGTAGTGAATGCGTGGAATAGCCTTCCAGCTGAAGTGGTAGAGGTTAACACAGTAAAGAAGTTTAAGCATGCGTGGGATAGACATAAGGCTATCCTAACTATAAGAAAAGGCCAGGGACTAATAAAAAGTATTACGAAACATTCGGCCCATCTAGTCTGCACAATTTTCTAATCTGCCATCACATTCTATGTTATCCCCTATCCAGCTTATCATTTCACTTCTATCCCGTCATATTTTGATGTGATAAGTGGTGGACCCAGGAAGGAAGCACCAGGGCAAATTCTCCTCTCTACCGTACCCCCCTTCCCCCATGAGAAGCCAGAGGGATTTTCTATTTTACACATCCAAATTGTTTAAAAAATGTCATGGTCCCCACTTGTCAAGCCTGCTAAACAAGGGGGCATTTAATTGGCATCAGGCAGGAATCAGGGTGTCAATGTCGTAGAAGCATGCCTAATTGTGTGAAGGTATTTGTCACTAAAGGAATATTTGAAAATTTAGCATCTGCATTTGTGTGGATGTATGTGTTCACGTTTAAGAGTTTGTCACAAAATTCACTAGTTCCTCTCCTAAGTGTGGACTCTAGATCCACCCACGTGATCTAGTTTATATTGGTCTAATAGCACTTCTTTTAGTTTTTGCTCTATATAGGGACCTACTGTTGCTGACAGTGCTTAAAAGCCCACACAAATAGATGTGGTTCTCATTATCAGATTGCTTTTAGAGTCAGTAACTTGACAGTCAGAATTTGTACAAGCATGATTTTTCATGAGGTCTGCCTCTTTGTCTCTCCCACTGATTCTGGGACATGGAACATAATGTCTTCCATACGTTATTGCGCAGTGTGGGTCAAATCGTTGGCCAATAGTGTATATTTATCTCCTTTTAGCAGGCTGAGATTAGCTTTTCTTCCCCACATTCATAATACAACAAGTGAGCAAAGTCAAAATAAAGAAGTTGCCAATTTCCCATAATTATCATGACAAAAAAAAAAAGGAAATGTATAATTAAAATAACTCGGAGGAAAACAAATGGAAGCCAAAGGAAAAGGAGCAATCTAGTGATAATTTCTACAACATGCAAACTTTAAAGCGGCACTGTTAACCCCACACCCTGCAAAATGAGAATTTCAAAAACATTAAATCTTTATGAATTCCTTATATTAACTGTGCTGGAAAGTCCCCATACTTTGACAGCTCACGTTATTAAAGCTTTAAGCATTATTGTTATGCTTTTAGTGAAGAAAGTCTTTGGGTGTTGCCCGCCATTTAAAAAATAATTTATCAAAAAAGGTGGTTTCCCAAACACCCAAAGCCAATTCTCTCTGATTTTGTAGAAATATCGCAGTGCAGTGCCAGTTCTAGCCTTGGTGCAGCCAATTGCAAGGTGAAACATAAAGAAGGTTGTCTTCACAAATACTTAATAATCTCCAACTTGTCTTCGCTAACAGAGCACAAATATCTCCGTGCATTTAGTATTCCGTTATTTTTCCATTTCACTATTCTCGTGCACCCTGCTAGTATTCCTTATTTTTTTATTGTATATGACACCTTACAAAAACAAAGTGTCTCACTGTTTCATGTTAAATAAATATATGTTTGCCACGACCTATTGCACATAGAATAACAATATTTCTACTAATCGTATTGTTATATAAAAAAAATCACAAAATGTCCATGCTCAGATGTCCTTCAAGTAGCTTTTGATAAAGTGTGTGCGCCCACAGCAAACTAGTACCAGTTTGAGCTGTAAGTATATAAAATGCAGGTATACAATGGGAAAAGAGAAAACCTAAGCTGAATTTTTCCTGAATAATATTACAATATATTGTGTTTTTGAACATAAGACCAGGACACTTGACTCCCTCAATAACTTTTTCTTAAACCTTTTTTTTTTTTTTTAATAGCTGATTGTTTTTCTGAAGAATTTGAAGATCGATATATAGATACAAAAGTTACAGGGCAGACATTTCGTTATTCAGCCCTCTCACAATCTGCGACACTACAACCAGAAACTCCTACAAGACATACACCCAGACGTCTTGAGTTTGTCTACCTGGTGAGTACTTTGAATAGAAAAACTGTTTATCAGTCTTGTCAGTCTATACCTGTGTCTAAAACATCAAATAATATTCAATCAACCACGAGTTGTTATAACTTTAGGTCAAAATACCGAGGTGGAATGAAGTCTTCAAATGAGCTATGTTAGCCTAAATTTGACAGATTGTTATGTGAATAGAGACCCACAGTGAGCATCCTTCTTGATAATATTCTTCATGAAACCTAGCCATCTGCCTGCCTCCATTATGATTTATCCATCTACCATTCTACATGCATATACTGTTTTGTATATGACTGGACATGGCTAGACAAAGTGAAAACAAACGTGATGTAACTCTTTTTAATTGTCTACTTCAACCTATGAACACATCCCAGTAGAATGTTGTAGATAGAGCATGAGACATATTGGACCTGAATTAACTGCTTTCTCCATGCACGGCCCTCTATTTGAATGTGTTAATATGTCACACTTGGACTGTGAAAATGAGTTACCTAGTTCATTTGAAGTCCTCTTTGAAGACAACCAGGTTGTATATTTTTAGATTTTGCATTGTGCCCATCAGTTTTATATAGAGCAGTAACATTCCAAATAATTTCTACGATTTACATTAACCACACGTTTTAAGTGTCAATTGCTGAAGATATAGGCAGCCTCTTGGTGATTACAAGTGCATTTTGAAGAAAATGGAGACATTATGACATTCACTAAAATGAGAATTGCAGGGAATTCAAGTTGAGTTCAAAGTGGATTTTAAATAAAAGGTCTACATAGGCAAACTGAAAACATTCTCCCAGTTAGCTATGCTTTCAGTTCGGCTTTTTTGGCATTCAATTGGAATTTCACAGTAAATTTACTTGGATTTCTCTGCAATTCTCATTTTGGCTAATAACCCTGTATAACTTTTGTAATATATTGGATACTTCGTCATAAATGGAGCATTTTTGTTGAATGAACATATGAGTCAACATGCCACACTAATGTTGGAAATAATAATTATTTTAAGCTATTCTGATGAATGTGATGTCTATTAACAGCCGGCTAACAGGAGGGTGAGTGAAGATGAGACAACCACAGTAGGAGTTAGGCCACGAGAGACGTGTTTAAGTCTACCAACCACGCCTGACAAGCAAGTGGCCTGGATTAAAGCATTCCCCTTTCCTATCCCAGAGGAGAGGCGATGGCATCAGTCTAACTCCATTCAGACCAATATTGTGCCCATTAACGTTTCAGGTAGGTGAAAGCAACCTTGTTTTATGCAGCGAAACTCAGCCATAATTCATCATTTATATGTAGAACACAAAGACATTTCACTTTACTGAATATACTAGATAGTTTGTATTATTTAATTTTACAGAAAAAATAGCACAATAGATTTGGGAGATTAACTCTGTCTACCTCAGACTTCAGTCTGTGTGATATAAATATATACACTGCAAACACACACACACACACACACACACACTTAAGTTAACAGTAAACAGAAGGATTAGAAGTAGGGGGACGGGGTAAACATTTGTCTTGTTATGTTCCATTTTGGTCTGTTAATTTTAAAATTATGTTTCATCCAAAATTCTAAAATAATAATAAAAAAAAATTCTGCCGCAGATTTTGTTAATTTTCGAAATGTGGATGGCCTTTATTCCCATCGGTGAAGGTGACTGTCACAAAGTTACCAATTAGCCCTTTTCTTAATTTTACTCTCTCACTTGTTTAGTAGATAGCTTCCTAATTTGTTATCCTTAAATATGATAATCCCAGGTAAGGGTTGCAAATTAGAGAGTAATCTGCTAAACAGCTGAAAGATTAAAATTAAGAAAAGCCTAAAACCTTAAACTAGATCATAAAACTGTCTCACCTTAAAGATACATGAACTCTAAACATCCACTAACCATAAACACATATTTACCCTAACAACACCCCAGATACTTAAATACTCATTAACAGACGAAGCCAAAAACCCAAACATCCTAAACATTAAGCGCCCCTAAAATCTTCTTAATTCTAAATGCCCCTTATTCCTAAAAAAGGCAGGTTGTGTTATCCTCACAACTAATTGCAAATCATAGGTCAGGTGTATTACTCACTGAAAGCAGCTTAGTAAAGTATGAGTAGAATTTAGGGGAGTAACCAAATGCTGACCGTGTAGTCGACCAATGAGAATAGTGGGTATTTGGTCGTTAATCAAATGCCAAGCAGCTCAGTTAATATTAGTTCTACCACTTGGCCTCGTCTGTCTGTCTATGCAGCTGATTGGGCACACCGTCAACTCACAAAACACATTTTATGATTTTATAAATGTAATCAAATGGGACTCATAACTTGTGAATGGAAGTGAACTGGATTATATCTGTGATATTATTTTATCCATATCACTCTTATCATTCTGTCAAAATCAAGCACTCGATTTTAAGACGTTTCCACAATTTGCTGAAATAGTCCAAACTAAATGAAAAGAAAAAAAAGCCATCCTGCTTATGAATTAGTTGCTTAATAAAAAATTGTATATAATAAAATATAACTTTATAAACATAATAGTTGTTAAATGAAAAAAATTATATGAAGAATTGATTTGATTCTATCAACAGTAAAATGTAATTCATAAAAAAAAAAATAACAATTCAACATATAGTGGTGAAATAAAGGTTGTACATTTTCTGTCAATAATGTCACTAAACAATACTTATTTCCTTTTTGTTTATTCAATCAAATATTGCACAAATTAAATGGACAGGACATAGTGTGATATAGGTATAGACCACATGTGCTTTTTCTGGTATATATAAAATAGTCAATTGGTAGCTTACTACAATTGAACATTTATGTGTATTCAGCCCAGTCATTTCATTCCCTTTTTTATTTCAATACAGTTTGTTAAATCTTTTTCCCATTTCAGTCTTCTCCCGCCATTTCTTTGAAATAATGCAGTGAGGAATGAAGAGGAATATTGGGACATTAAAGGGACACTATAGGCACCCAGACCACTTCAGCTCATTGAAGTTACATAGTTACATAGTTACATAGCTGAAAAGAGACTAGCGTCCATCAAGTTCAGCCTTCCTCACATTTGTTTTTTGCGGTTGATCCAAAAGAAGGCAAAAAAACCCAGTTTGAAGCACTTCCAATTTTGCAACAAACTAGGAAAAAAAATATTTCTTGACCCCAGAAAGGCAGTCAGATTTATCTTTGGATCAAGAAGCTATGACCCTACATTGAAAAATTATATCCTTGAATATTCTGTTTTTGCAAGTATGCATCTAGTTGATGTTTGAACATCTGTATGGACTCTGATAAAACCACTTCTTAAGGCAGAGAATTCCACATCCTTATTGTTCTTACAGTAAAAAAAACTTTGCCTTAGACAAAATGTTCTTTCTTCCAGTCTAAACGCATGACCTTGTGTCCTATGTAAAGTCTGGTTTGTGAATAGATTTCCACACAATGTTATCATATCCCCCCTCAGGTGACGTTTTTCTAAACTAAAGAGGTTTAAATTTGTTAACCTTTCTTCATAGCTGATATGTTCCATTCCTTTTAATAATTTTGTAGCCCGCCTCTGCACTTTTTCTAGTGCCATAATATCCTTCTTTAGAACAGGTGCCCAAAATTGCACAGCATATTCAAGATGTGGTCTTACCAGTGATTTGTAAAGAGGCAAACATATTCTCATCCCGAGAATGAATGCCCTTTTTCATGCATAACAATATCTTACTGGCCTTAGCCACTGCTGATTGGCATTGCACATTGTTGCATAGTTTGTTGTCTAAAACAATTCCCAACTTCTTTTCGTGTGTTGTTTTTCAACATTAAATGTCATCGGCCATTTGAGTGCCCAGTCCCCCAGTCTATCTAAATCTCTCTGCAGCAAAGTAATATCTTGCTCACATTGTATTACTTTACTTTCTGCAAACACTGAAACATGACTTTCAATGCTTTTTTCAAGATCATTTATATAGAAATAGAACCCTGAGGGACACCACTTGCCACTTCTGTCCAGCTTGAAAATTTACCATTAATGACAACTCTTTGTACTCTATTTTTAAAGCCCATGTTCTACCCAAGAACAAGAATTTTCATCTTGATAGATTTCTTTGAGTATGAACACTAATTTATTGTGTGGAACTGTATCAGATGCCTTGGCAAAATCCAAATAAATAACATCCACTGCAACACCCTGATCTATACTTCTACTTACTTCTTCGTAGAATGCAATCAAGTTAGTTTGACATGACCTGTGCTTCATAAAACCGTGCAAAATTTTTGTTGATAACCATTTTCTTCTCAAGGAATTCTTGAATAATATCCCTTAATAACCTTTCAAATAATATTCCAGCCACATAAATTAAGCTCACAGGTCTATAATTTCCAGGCAAGGGTTTTAAACCCTTTTTGAACCACATCTGCCTTCCTCCAATCCTCCAGAAAACTTCCTGAAAGAAAAGAATCTTGAAAGATTAAAAACAGAGGTTCACTTATTTCCTTAAGTACTCGTGGATGAATACCGTCAGGCCCTGGAGCTTTGTTTATATTAACTTTCTTTTGTTGCTGCAGCACCTTGTCTTGAGTTAACCAATTACAATTTTTGGTCTCAAATAATTACTTTGCAGTTTAAGGATACCAAGTAATTCAATCAACCATGCGTTGGTATGACGTGAGAATCAACTTAAGATCAAAATAGCAAAAGTGGAATGAAATCTTCCACTTCTGCAGGGTTAACTCCACCTCTAATGGCTGCCCTATCACTTTTGGTCACCTAAGAGATGCTGGAGGTCCTCACACTCTGCATAAGGATATCCTGAGTCAGCTACAATGACACACATGCAGATACAGACATACACATACAAACAGATATACACATACAGACAAATAGATACACAGACACACAGATATACATACAAACAGATACACACACAGACAAACAGATACACAGACACATGCAGATACACAGACACACATACACACATATATACACAGACACACAGATAGACAGACATACAGACACATGCAGATACACAGACACACATAAGACACACAGATATACAGACATTAATGCAGATATAGTGACGCACATAAATACACAGACACAGATATACTGACACACAGATACACACTGGCACATATATTCACATACAGACACACAGGTACACATATACACATATGGACACATACAGACACACATTTACATACAGACACAGATACCCATACAGGCAGACAGATACACACACACACACACACACACACACACACACACACACATACAGACACACACACACACACATATTCACATACAAACACACATGCAAACAGATGCACAGACACACAGACACATGCAGATACACAGATATAAATGCAGACACACAGATACACATGCAGACATACATTCACATACAGACACACATTCACATACAAACACACAGATACACATACATGCACACAGATACACATACATGCACACAGATTTACATACAGACACACAGACACAAAGTCACATACAGACACACACACAAACACAGGCACACATATACACATACATACACAGAGACACACACAGATTCACATGCAGACACACATGCAGACATACACATATAAACACACAGATACACCTACATACACAGAGACACACATGCAGACACACAGATACACACATACAGACACATAGATACACATACAGGCATCATCACAGGAGCTGGGCACGCTATTAAAGTGCCACATCGCTGACGAGATCCCTGAGGATACAATGCCATCAGGTGGACCTAAGTGCATGTGGTCCCGCTGCCCGCAATAATTTCATTAAGGAATTACTGTGCAGCTGCCCTGTTTGCCTCGCGTTAAAGACGGCCCTGCCGTCATTAGGCAATGTCGGAGGAGAAGGAGCGAAGGCAGATTAATCAATCAAAAGTTTGGCGTTATTGACCTTTATTCAAATA
Organism: Pelobates fuscus; assembly: GCF_036172605.1. Lineage (NCBI taxonomy): Eukaryota > Metazoa > Chordata > Amphibia > Anura > Pelobatidae > Pelobates > Pelobates fuscus. Next base: position 103,343,331 of record NC_086325.1, read on the forward strand.
AATAGGTCTTGCAGATAGGACATACAAGGGGAAGCAAAAGGACCACCATTAATGCATTTCATGCCTTCATTAGGAACCATGAGCAGCAATCGCCTCACCCTGCCACCCAGTGCTTTTAATAGAGAATTAATGCCATGTGTGATGATGCTAAATGTAAAAACTTTTTAAAATGTAAGCCTTTTTCTAAATTTTTATATGTACTTTATTGAGATGTTATCATCATGTATGTCAACACAGAATTACATTTCATGTGAGATATTTTGTACAAATACAGTATAACTGTATGACATGAAGTAGTTTGCCTGAAGCAGTTACAACACGTAGTTATAGTGTAAGAAAAGCAAAATTGAACAAAAATTACAAACTAACAAATAGTAAGGACCTGATACTTATATCTTGTAATGTAGATATAAGTTATCCCCTTTCTTAATTGATCTGCATCACAACACTTAACTCACCCCTAGTGTATGTCAATAAGTAATTTGTCTATGTGACTTTAGCAATTGATGTGTATCTGACTCGGTCAGTTGGTCTCTTGATGCATTGTGACATTAATCCCAAAAGTGTCCTCATGGCTCTCAAACCCTTTTCCAATCTGGCTCTTTGGTAAATGGACTCCAGGCACATACCCTCAAGGGTATAATTACGTTAATTATGTCTATCCGGCTCAAATATGATGGGGCTAAGCGTTGTTTCCACTCCAAATACTATTAGGTGACATGCTGATAAAAGGGCATGTGAGGCTAGTATTTTCTAACTAAATTATAGGAATTCTCGCAGCAGGAGTAGGGGATAACTAGAAGGACTGAAGGGCAATTGGTGGTCAGATAGAGCTTGAAGCAAGTATTTTACCTCTTCCCAAAAGAGGATAATTTTGGGAAACTTCCAGCAAATGTAAAACATTGTTCCTACTTGTGTACCACATCTCTTACACAAGGGAGAGCCCGACGAGTATATTTTTTGTAACTGACTGGGTGTAGATACCATTGGCACTCTAATTTGCAAAGTGCTTCTATATGGTGATAGGATTGTGTTATCCATTGAGAGTATTCAATGACTGTACCCAGTCCACGTTAGATAGGGTTGTCTCACACTGCATTCCATCTATCCATAAAAGCGTATGTTTTGGCCTGTATTCCGTCCTATAAGCTTTATAACAGACTGATAATGTTTTAGGTTTCTGTGGATTACTTTCACATCTATCTGTGAATAATTGAATATAAGGTTTGTATGTTACAGTGTCCCCAGTATTTGTGTTAATTGTAGATTTCACTAAACTTTTAATTTATAGATATGAGAATATACAGGGAGTGCAGAATTATTAGGCAAGTTGTATTTTTGAGAATTAATTTTATTATTGAACAACAACCATGTTCTCAATGAACCCAAAAAACTCATTAATATCAAAGCTGAATATTTTTGGAAGTAGTTTTTAGTTTGTTTTTAGTTATAGCTATTTTAGGGGGATATCTGTGTGTGCAGGTGACTATTACTGTGCATAATTATTAGGCAACTTAACAAAAAACAAATATATACCCATTTCAATTATTTATTTTTACCAGTGAAACCAATATAACATCTCAACATTCACAAATATACATTTCTGACATTCAAAAACAAAACAAAAACAAATCAGTGACCAATATAGCCACCTTTCTTTGCAAGGACACTCAAAAGCCTGCCATCCATGGATTCTGTCAGTGTTTTGATCTGTTCACCATCAACATTGCGTGCAGCAGCAACCACAGCCTCCCAGACACTGTTCAGAGAGGTGTACTGTTTTCCCTCCTTGTAAATCTCACATTTGATGATGGACCACAGGTTCTCAATGGGGTTCAGATCAGGTGAACAAGGAGGCCATGTCATTAGATTTTCTTCTTTTATACCCTTTCTTGCCAGCCACGCTGTGGAGTACTTGGACACGTGTGATGGAGCATTGTCCTGCATGAAAATCATGTTTTTCTTGAAGGATGCAGACTTCTTCCTGTACCACTGCTTGAAGAAGGTGCCTTCCAGAAACTGGCAGTAGGACTGGGAGTTGAGCTTGACTCCATCCTCAACCCGAAAAGGCCCCACAAGCTCATCTTTGATGATACCAGCCCAAACCAGTACTCCACCTCCACCTTGCTGGCGTCTGTGTCGGACTGGAGCTCTCTACCCTTTACCAATCCAGCCACGGGCCCATCCATCTGGCCCATCAAGACTCACTCTCATTTCATCAGTCCATAAAACCTTAGAAAAATCAGTCTTGAGATATTTCTTGGCCCAGTCTTGACGTTTCAGCTTGTGTGTCTTGTTCAGTGGTGGTCGTCTTTCAGCCTTTCTTACCTTGGCCATGTCTCTGAGTATTGCACACCTTGTGCTTTTGGGCACTCCAGTGATGTTGCAGCTCTGAAATATGGCCAAACTTGTGGCAAGTGGCATCTTGGCAGCTGCACGCTTGACTTTTCTCAGTTCATGGGCAGTTATTTTGCGCCTTGGTTTCTCCACACGCTTCTTGCGACCCTGTTGACTATTTTGAATGAAACGCTTGATTGCTCGATGATCACGCTTCAGAAGCTTTGCAATTTTAAGAGTGCTGCATCCCTCTGCAAGATATCTCACTATTTTTGACTTTTCTGAGCCTGTCAAGTCCTTCTTTTGACCCATTTTGCCAAAGGAAAGGAAGATGCCTAATAATTATGCACACCTGATATAGGGTGTTGATGTCATTAGACCACACCCCTTCTCATTACAGAGATGCACATCACCTAATATGCTTAATTGGTAGTAGGCTTTCGAGCCTATACAGCTTGGAGTAAGACAACATGCATAAAGAGGATGATGTGGTCAAAATACTCATTTGCCTAATAATTCTGCACTCCCTGTATTACTAGAAGGCAATTCATATTGTTCCTGTAATTATGGGAATGGCATTACTTTCCCCCAGGAAAGTAGTTGTTTGATTGACGTGATACCTGCACTTTTCCATTTCTGTAGAGACAGCCCTGGGGTCTACTGTCGCTAGTGCTGTTATGGGGGATTCTGGTAAGTACTGTTTATATAATCCTACTAAGAGGAGGAATTGTTCCTACACATTAATGGTGAGCTCTGTAGTAGGAAATGACATAACTTTGATTTGTGTTTTATGTTTTGGGCTCCTAAGAGTGTCCATCAGTGAAGCTGGTTGTAGTTATCTTTCTCCATATCCACCCATTGTGTTGTGCCTCTATGACTGATGCCTTATAGTATATATCAAAATTAGGCATACCTATACCTCCCTCTGAAAATGGCTTCTGGAGCAATGAAAGAGGTAAACTTACCATGTGGCTGTCCTAAATAAACTCCAAGCATATTTTCTATAAGGCCTTATAGTAAAATGCTGGTATAGCTATGGGTAGGAGTCAAAATATATACAAGGAGTGTGTGGCCTGACTGTCATCGAGGACGGCAGTGTCATCTTACTATATGAAATACTGTCATCTTATATGACAGTGTCTATAAGTGTCATCTTACTATTTGACATAGAAATTTTATGTCCTTATGAAAGTCTGTTAGACTGAAACGTTGATATTGTGATGTAACGGAATTGTGAAAAATATTGAGACTTACTGAAAGACCAGTGAGTGCACTCCTTCATGGAAATATATATGTGTAGGGCTGGAGGTGTGCCAAGGTTTTTGGGAGGAGAACATTCTTGATGATATTTATTCCACCTGCCAATGGTAGATAAAAGGATCACCATACACCTAATTCTCTCTTACCAAACAATAGTAGTGGCAAATAGTTACGTTGATATAAAGTGTTTCGTTAATTTTAACACCTAGATAAGTAATGGAAGTGGATCTCCACTAAAACCTGTACATTTTGTGTATGCCTGTGACATGGGAGGTCCCAAGATTCATTGGTAATACCTGGGTTTTGGTCTGGTTGAGTTTGTAAAAAGACAATTGATCATACATATTTAGAAGCGAGCGTAAGGTGGGTATTATTATTTGATTATCTCGAATAGTGAGGGTAATGTAATCAGCAAACATTGATATTTTATAATTCTTCCTATTTATAGTAATCCCTCTTATGTCTGGGTAATTCTAAAAGTTTGTGCCAGGGGTTCTAGGGAGAAAATGAACCGCAGCAGAGACAGGGGATACCCCTGTCTAATGTTATTTGATATATTAAGGGGATTGGTAGAAATCCAGTGTTTTGAAATCTTGGTTAACGATGAGTTTTACAAAGCCTTAATTCATTTAGTAATGGTGACTGGAAAACCGAACATTATCAGTACTCCATGCATGCATGCCCAATTTAACCTATAAAAGGCCTTTTCCCTGTATAGCGGTAGGAAAAGGTACTCATTGTGTGATCTATCAAGATGTGACAAAATATTTAATATTTTCCTTGTGTTGTCTGAGCTTTGTTGAGTGATTTTCTTTTTTTTTAGTTTGGAGTATAGTGTAGCCCCTGTTTGTTGCATTATGAAAAGCATTTATGCTTTTACTGTGTTAATTGATACCTCTGGGGTATTATTTAGTGTAAAAAAGCTCTGTAGTTTCTTTTTAATTGAGGTTACTACCTCTTGATTTGTCAAAAGGGAGTTGTTTATTCTTCATGACCCTCAGGGCCGGCCTTAGGCATTTGGGCGCCCTGTGCAAAAAATCTTCACAGCGCCCCCCCTTCCCATCCCCCTCTCCCCCACTCCTTACCCCTTCCCACACACCCTGTCACACACACACACACGCAGACAGTCACACACGCAGACAGTCACACACGCGCAGACAGTCTCACACACACACACACAGTCAGACACACACACTCACTAACAGACAAACACACTCACAGACACACACTAACAGACACAGACACACACTAACATACACAGACACACACTAACATACACACACACACACTAACATACACACACACACACTAACATACACACACACTAACAGACACACACTAACATACACACAGACACACACTAACATACACACACACACTAACATACACACTAACAGACACAGACACACACTGACATACACACACACTAACATACACACACACTAACATACACACACACTCACCCACATTAACACATTTTTTAACATTTATTTAGACCCCCCCCAGCCTCCTTACCTTTGGGAATGCTGGGGGGGTCTCTTCCTCCCTGGTGGTCCAGTGGCTGCTGGGCTGGGCGGGCGGCGTTGGCGGCGGCTGGCGAGGGAGCACTTCCTCTGAGCTGTATGCTCAGCTCCCTCGCGCGCTGCAGAGTGAGGCTGGGAGCCGGAATATGACGTCATATTCCGGCTCCCAGCCTCACTCTGCGGCGCGCGAGGGAGCTGAGCATACAGCTCAGAGGAAGTGCTCCCTCGCCAGCCGCCCGCCAGCGCCGCCCGACCGCCCAGCAGCCAGGCATGTCTGTTAGCCGCAAGGCTAACAAGACATTTGCCTTGGGCATTTGGGGGCGGCTTTTTTTGCCGCCCCCTGGAAAATGCCGCCCAAGGCAAATGTCTTGTTAGCATTGCGGCTAACAGACATGCCGTGTGAGCTATGCGGCCGCAGGGCGCCCCCTGCACCATGGCGCCCTGTGCGGCCGCACAGCTCGCACACCCCTAAGGCCGGCCCTGATGACCCTGACCCTTTGCTGTTATATGCCTCAGTTTTTGTCATAACGATAGGTCTCACTATGTCATAAATCCAACTGGTCTATTCTCGAATACGTATTATAAACTGAGGTGTAGTATGTATTGTCAGTTTCGGTGGTGTGGTATATTCCCATTGGCTCTACAGAGATATGTTTGTGGAGATTATTACCAATTTGGACAATTATTATCTGCCTTAAACTAGTAGTCTGTAGAGTAACTCTGTTCAATGAGGAGGAGTCTATTTTGTGATCCAACAGAAAGTTTGTGTCACCTCTAGTAATCACCTCAGTAAATTGAAATCTGGACACTAGTGCAAATATTTGCGTTACAAAATGAGAGTGTACGGCAGATTATTAATATAGCATTGCACTATTAAATAACTACCTTCTTTATCCCCTATTTTATGTACTAATGAAAACACATCTTGGTTGCTAATGAGAATGGAAACCCTGCTTCTCTTTGCTTTACAGCATGAGTGATAGTCTATCGGGAAGGTTGGAGGATTGCATTTGTGACTTTCTTGATAAAAGGTGATATGAGCTTGATGTCTTTTGGCTTCAGCTCCTTTTGTGTAGGGAGTTCAGTCCTCTGACATTAATAGAAAAGTTATTTAAACCCATTTATACAATGTGCATTTGATGCTGGAGTGTACATTTGGCAAGGATTTGTGTTCTTTTTCTATAAGGTATCAAGCTCTGATTTGAGCATCGGGGGCTCCATTCCATTTGCACTGTACTTCTCTTATCCATTCCTCCATTTTTGCTAAGGCATTGAACACGTTTCACTGTTCCCTCTCGTTCCATCGCCATACATATTGACATATTATTGGTCACAATAACAATTATATAGTATTGTTTGCTCAAGCCCAACTTATTCATAGAGTTAGGACAGTAATTTTTACTAGCTGGCGTTATCATATATGTTACTCCCTCGTACGCTATTTTGAGCAGCGGGAATGTGTAATTGGGGTTTGTAAGTAAAAAACTATGTTGAAACAAAAACAATAAATAACTCTATACAGTATATTGTTGAGATGTAAAAGATATCTCTAGATTAACGAGAAACAGAAGACTAAAAATATCTTAGATGGGGGAGTAACTTGTAGCCTTGCAGGTAATGCTGCCAGGAGTGTACTTGGCGTTTTGTTGAAAGCCTGCTCCTCCAGAATCTGCAGTACACCAAGGAAAGGTAGGTCCAGCCTTTATGACAGTACCTAGAGAGTAAATATTTGGCTAGTGTAGGCAATAGCGCGTAATATACAGAATGAAGTATGCAGTATTTTAACTCCTGATTTGGTACAATACATGATTGTATTATAATGTATATTTTTATAATATTGGCTCAATTTAATATTATTTGATAAGCTTATTTGATAAATGGATACATTTTAACCCCTTAAGGACACATGACATGTGTGACATGTCATGATTCCCTTTTATTCCAGAAGTTTGGTCCTTAAGGGGTTAAAACATATAATATAATATATACAATATATTAAAAAAAATATCAAAATATTAGATATTTTTCACAAATATTAAATCATTTTAAGAACCTATCCAAAAATATTAAAGGATTTGAAAAATGTATTCAAAAGATTTAAATCAGGGCTACTATTAGCTAAATATTGACTGAATCTGGTGACCTAGGAGGTTCTGTTATCATAAATAGTGACTTTTCCCCGAAAGCAATGGCAATAATGAAACCAATATCAGATTATTCAGCCACAACAGAAATAGCACTACTAAAAATTATTTTAAAAATCATGTATCTATAGATTGAAAATGGGAGTCTTTACTGCCTCTACCCAGTTCATAAAAAAAAACTACGGAATTTTCTCAGTTTTTTTTTTTTTTTTTTTTAATGCTACATATAAGTTGGTCAATCATCTCATGTTCATCAAACAATCCAATTTAAAAAACTCCCTTTGAGCTCTCAATTATCTAAACTTTACTCTGGTTCTGGAGATATCTTTATTTGGAAAACCTGTTAAATTGAGGCCTTTGCAGAGTCTGGGTAGGAGACGGAGTGTGTGTGTGTAACAAACACACAACACACACGCTGTTACCGACACTCTGCAAACACACACACACAGACGCTGCTACCCACACTCTACAAACACACACAAACATGCTGCTACCCACACTCTACAAACACACACATGCTGCTACCCATACTCTACAAACACACCCACACGCTGCATCCCACACTCTTCAAACACACACATGCTGCTACCCATACTCTACAAACACACCCACACGCTGCAACCCACACTCTACAAACACACACAAACATGCTGCTACCCACACTCTACAAACACACACACACACACACGCTGCTACCCACACTCTACAAACACACACACACACGCTGCGACCCACACTATACAAACACACACAGAAACTATACAGATTTATACGTACATACATCTGCTGCACATGCACTATGTTTGTGTATATATACAATTTTTTTTAATCCTATTGAAACAGTCAAATTTTTGTTTGCTTGTTTTTATGTTTATTTGGAAGATGGGATTGCTTGAGAATGTTGTGTCTACAGATGCATGTAATGTGAATCCGGACGTGACAATGACCCACCATTTAACCTATTGTCTGTTCAATTTTATTGCAGGAGAATTGTTTGACAAACATGCAACTTCCCGCCACTCACTGTTCAACACTGAGACAGCGGTAAACCCCAAAACAACCCTACGGCGCAGGAGGACAATAATTGGGTTCTCACATCATACACAACAAGATCAAGGAGAAAGCAAGAGTTCCACTAGCAATGAGTCTAATGCAAAACAGTCGTCTGCAGGTTATTATAAATGACCCCACGTTTAAAATGAATGCCACCTCCTTCACTGCTGTGGTACTTTGCAAAGTAAAAAGTCTATTCTTTTTGCGTGAAGATTGCTTTTTACAATAAACAAGATCCAGCACACTCACTTATCCACTAAACAGCAATGTCAAAGCCCACAGATTGTATTAGTTTTTTTGAAAACACCTAATCTAGGCAAAAATAATGGGGGTTACAGTACATATACAGTTACAGTATATGATCATACATTGCATAAGCCTGCCGCAACGACAATGTAACCCATCTTTGGCAGGTCCTACTCTAACAACTTAATGTTTGCATTTGCAGAACAAGGTAGAACAAGACTGCTTTGTAGGGATATATAAAAAGATAAAATATTGTACAATGTCAGGCACATCCTGGCATACCAAGCACATTACTCCACCATGATGCCGTGCTTGTATGGCACATTTGACACAGATCACAAAACATGCCTGAATGGACCCAGGCATCATGGAAAGATGTGTTTTAAAGGTGTTTTAATACTTACCTTCATAGCTAGCACTAAACCATCCCCATATAAATACATGATTTCCACTTATTAGGGTGAGAGTAAGAGGAACAGGGGAAACATTTTCCAGTCAATACAATAAATGTAATTTCAGGTTTCATAATTTGAAATGGACAGTCCAGTATTTGGTGGGACAAAATTCAATAATACTGTGCATTCATAACAAAACTCTGCTTTGATTTATAATTTCTTCACCAAGTTTGCATGAACTACCCACGTGACAACCCATGAGTCAGGAATAACTAAGGACTTAGGACTTATGTTTAGCAGAATATGTTTAGTATTAACCATGAATAAGGCATTAGTACTGTGAAAATGAACTAAAAGTCTAAATAAATTCATATATATTTACCTTTGCTCCACTCTTACCAACTCAGACAGCATGAATGGGTTGTACAATATGTTTGCACAAAAGCTCCTTCTTTACTTGGCTAAATAAGTTGTAAAGTTATGCAATTTGACCTTTACTGGGCAGACCTCTGTCTTTTAGAATGGAACTTTCATCTGCCACTTATGAATGAATGACAAGATGATAATGTATTTGCAGTAATCAGAATTTGAATGTGTGAATTATAGAGAAAGTCAGAGAATATACTAAACAATGTTTTGTTTAGATCATTGTACAGGTAGATAGATAGATAGATAGATAGATGGATAGACAGATAGATTGATAGAACCTCTACTCACTTGAAATCTCTCTGTTATCAAACTACAGCCTTAAGCATGGTTTAAACACTCATAGGTATATGTGTTTGTGTGTTTATATATGCATAATCTTCATATCTATACAACAAAACATATTTTATCTAAATAATGCTCTCCCTTCTATTTTTCACTTTCACTCTAACCTCTCTCATTACTAAAATATCCCTATCCCTATCCCTATGGGGCCTGGAGGGGGTCTCTCCAACACTCTGGTTCCTATTCACAATATAGCAACACAACATAGCTCGCTGATACCTAGGCCAAGTTGGCTCCTCTTACCTTAATTACTGTTGCTGGCTGGCAGTCTGTGGGCTTGCTGGAAGGCTGTGGGCTTACTGGCTGCGGCTGGCAGGCTGTGGGCTTGCTGGCAGGCTGTGGGCTTGCTGGCTACTGCCGGCAGGCTGTGGGCTTGTTGGCTGCGGCTGGCAGGCTGTTGGCTACTGCCGGCAGGCTGTGGGCTTGCTGGCTGCGGCTGGCAGGCTGTTGGCTTGCTGGCTGCGGCTGGCAGGCTGTTTAAGAACAGTTTGACAACTTACCTGGGGTCTGCTGGGATATGAGGCTGTAGTAGGGTATAGGAGCAGTGGTGCAATGTGTAAGGGGTGCAGTGTGTGTGAAAGGTTCAGTGTGTGTGAGGGGGTGTAGTGTGTGAATGTGTAGGGTGTGTGGGGCAATGTGTGTATGAGGGGGCTGTGTATGTGTGTGGCAATGTTAGTATGGGGGGCTGTGTGTGTATGGGTGGGCAGTGTATGTGTGTGTGTGAGGCAATGTGTGTAAATGTGTATGGTGTGTGTGGGTGTATGACACTGCTACCCCTGCATCTTTATCTTTTGGTGGCCTTCAACTTACCTACACTCTGAATGTAAAGGTTGGTGTAGGGTGTTGCGGTCACCGGCCCGCCGAGCCTCACGGCCGTGCCCGACTGGCACGGCCACGCCGACAACACGAGCTTACCTGCTCGTCGGCGAGCCGGGAACCGCTCCTTCCGTTCTTCCGGGCATCACGCCCGAATCAAACATGGCGCCGACCACGTGGTCGCGCCTAAGAGTAGCTCCGCCCCTGAAAATTATACCAACGTGTGCGTGACGTCACGACGTCAACGCACACGCACGTTTTGGGGTCAGAGGTCGCCCTCTGACCAATCATAGCCTAGAGAGGGGTATTTAAACCCCTAGCTTTTCCCATTACTTTGCCATGTCGTGGTTTCAGTTTCCTGATTTCCTGAGAGTGCTATTTCCGTGATTCTGATTTCCTGGTATCCTGATCCTTGGCGTTTTCCCTGGTTATTCTGATCTCTGGTTTCCCTGACTTGGCTTGTTTTATCGGTATTGAGTATTTTCTGGCTTCCTTGACCTCGGCTTTCCCTTTGACCATTCTCTGTCTCTAGCGTATTAGTCCGGCCATTCTAAGGTCTGGTTTACGCTCTATCCTGTTATTTTCCTTTTCTTACCTATGTATATGTTTACATAGTTTCTGCGTGCTGGACCACATTACTAGTCGTGACATTACGACATGGCCATGGATCCTGCAGAACTATGCAAGCATATGATCGCCTGTGAGAGTAGGGTGGAGGATATGGACCACAGGTTAGACCAATTTGCCCAGGCATTTCAGACCTTGCTCCAGAGGACTGCCTATTTAGAGGTCCCTCCGGTACCACCTGTGGTTCCGCCACCTGTAGTGGTTCCCGTACCACATAAACCACCGTCCATAACCTTGTCACCGCCCCCTCGCTATGGAGGTGATTCTAAGGAATTCAGAGGTTTTTTTAAACCAAATTGAATACCACTTTGAGGCCCCCCCAGGTTCATTCCCAACAGATAGATCTAAAATAGGCTATCTGATGAACCAATTAACTGGAAAAGCCTTGACCTGGGCTAACCCCTTATGGGAAAGTGGTGACGCAGTAGCCCGTGATTACAGTACTTTTCTTACGGCCTTTAAGGCTACGTTTGAACCTAAAGGCAGGGAGAAGAACGCTGCCAAAGCCCTTATGAGAATCAAGCAAGGCAGTCGTTCTGTAGCCGATTATGCAATAGAGTTCAGGACATTAGCGTCTGAGGTTGATTGGACCAATAGTGGTCTGGTGGCTGCTTTCTCTGAAGGTCTAGCTGAGAGTATACAAGATGAGACTGCAGCTAGAGACCTTCCGGTTAATCTTAATGAGTTTATTGCCTACATGATAGACATTGATAACCGGCTCAGAGAGAGAGAGAAAAACAAACAACGTAACAGACGTTCTAATTTGTCCATAGCTCCTCGTTTCTCTAACCCAGTGGTGAGTAGCCAAACGCCTCTTCCAGAACCTGAACCCATGCAATTGGGTAGCGCTAAACTCACTGAGGCAGAGAGACAACACAGACGTAACGAGGGGTTATGTATGTATTGTGGCAAGAAGGGACATCTAAGATCGTCATGCCCGGTTCGGCCGGAAAACTTGCACACCTAAGGCACGTACGGGGACCGACCTTAGGTGTGATGTATATGTCCCCTAAATTGACTAAGAACCGTTTCCTTGTCAAAGTAACCTTATCTTTCAAGAACACTACTGTTCAGTGTGAGGCTATGATTGACTCTGGGGAAGCGGAGAATTTCCTAGACAAAGAATTCTCTGCAAAACATCTCCTGCCCTTAAGACATAAAGAGAAACCGATAGCAGTCGAGGCCATTGATGGAAGGCCTCTTACCCAGCCTTTCATCACACACGAAACTCTGCCAATCACTGTTTCAGTGGGTATTCTCCACTCTGAAGAAATTACCTTTCAAATCATATCTTCACCTACAGTTCCGATAATACTCGGTTTCCCTTTTCTCCTGAAACACAATCCACGTTTGGATTGGATTGAAGGAGAGATTGTGAGTTGGGGTGAGAGATGCAAAGGTGTTTGCTTTAAGCAAATCCCACAACCTATTGGTACCATTAATGTTCCTGTTGCACCTCCCTTGACCACACAAATTCCACCGCAGTATATGGATTTGAAAGAGGTATTTAACAAGGTCCAGTCAGAAGGGTTACCTCCTCATAGACCTTATGACTGTACCATAAACTTATTACCAGGGACTATGCCTCCCAAGGGAGGAGTCTATGCCTTGTCCCCCCAGGAAAATCTTTGTTTGGAGGAATATATTAAAGATGCTCTCAGAAAGGGTCATATCCGTAGGTCCTCCTCACCAGCCGGGGCTGGATTCTTCTTTGTCTCTAAAAAAGAAGGGGACCTACGCCCTTGTATTGATTATAGGGGTTTGAATAGGATTACCATAAAAAATGCCTACCCTATTCCCCTTATATCAGAGCTGTTTGACAGATTGAGGGGAGCTCGAGTCTTTACCAAGCTCGATCTCCGAAGCGCATACAATCTAGTCAGGATTAAGGACGGTCACGAATGGATGACCGCATTTAACACCAGAATGGGACATTACGAATACCTGGTTATGCCGTTTGGATTATGTAACGCTCTAGCGGTATTCCAGGATTTTATTAACGATGTCCTAAGAGAGTACCTTCACATGTTCGTTCTAGTGTACTTGGACGACATTCTCATCTATTCCCCAGACCTAGAGACACATCACGAACATGTGAGAATTGTACTGAAAACCCTGTTACAGAACGGCCTTTACTGTAAACTGGAGAAATGCCAGTTTGACCAAACGGAGATACAATTCCTTGGATACGTTATATCTCCGTCTGGTTTCCAGATGGATCCCCGTAAACTGGAGGCAGTCTTACAGTGGCCATTACCCAAGGGCCTTAAAGCCACTCAACGCTTTATAGGTTTTGCGAATTACTACCGCAAATTCATAAAGGGTTTTTCCTCCGTGATTTCCCCTATAACCAATTTAACCAAAAAAGGAGCAAATTGTACATCTTGGCCCAAAGAAGCAAGAGAGGCATTTGAACTGTTAAAATCTTTATTTTCCTCAGCACCTGTCCTGACCCATCCTGATCCAACCAAACCTTGTATCCTAGAGGTGGATGCATCAGAGACAGGAGTTGGAGCCATTCTGTCTCAAAGAGAAAGTCCTGATACACCTTTACATCCTTGTGGATTTTACTCTCGCAAACTCACACCTGCAGAGAAGAATTATGACATAGGGAATAGGGAACTTTTGGCCATTGTACTTGCCCTTAAGGAATGGAGGCATCTCTTGGAAGGTTCCAAAGAGCCACTTTTGATCTTTACTGATCATAAGAATTTGGCTTATATTGGGGACGCTAAGAGACTGTCCTCTCGTCAGGCTAGATGGTCATTGTTCCTCTCCCGATTCAATTTCATAATTACGTACAGGCCTGGTACTAAAAACACCAAGGCAGATGCACTTTCTAGGCAGTTTGAGACAGATGAAGCTCCGGAACAGGTGATATATCCTATTATACCTCCTGAATGCCTCATTGCCACTACAGTTACCGAAGTGTCTTCTCCACTCTTCTGTGCCATAATAGCAGATCAAACTCAGGCACCTGTGGGAAAACCTCCGGACAAACTGTATGTGTCACCTCAGTTTCGAAAGAAGGTACTAGATTTGTTCCATGACAACCTCACAGCAGGCCATCCTGGAGTCCATAAAACCCTCTCTGCCATCTCCAGGAGGTTTTGGTGGCCTGCTCTTAGAAACGATATCAAAGAATATGTTGGGGCATGTCAAATATGTGCCGTTTCTAAAGTTCCTCCTAGATCGCCTCCTGGACTCTTACAACCACTGCCCATACCCAGTGCTCCTTGGACCCACTTAGCCATGGATTTCATTGTGGATCTACCCAGTTCAAACGGGTTTAATACAGTCCTTATGGTTAAGATGGCACATTTTGTCCCCCTTAAAAAATTACCATCTGCTCAAGATCTAGTTCAAATATTCTTGAGAGAGATCTTTCGGTTGCACGGTGTACCTAAAAGCATAGTATCTGACAGAGGTACCCAGTTTGTTTCTAGGTTTTGGCGTTCCTTTTGTAAGCAATTAGGCATTGAACTCTCCTTTTCGTCGGCGTATCACCCTCAAACTAATGGAGCAGCAGAGAGGGCGAATCAGTCTCTAGAAGCCTATTTACGTTGCTTTATAAATGCCAATCAGTCTAACTGGTGTGAGCTCTTACCCATGGCTGAGTTCGCCAGGAACAACACCACTCATGAATCTTCTAATCATAGTCCATTCTTTGTAAATCAGGGTTATCACTCCGCTGTTTTTCCTTCTGAATTCTCAGACACGGAAATTCCTGCCTTGAACACCCGTTTGGAATCAATTCATGATACCTGGGATTCCGTCCATTCAGCTCTGCAGAAAGCTTCATTACGAGCAAAGGCCCAAGCTGACAAAAAACGGGGCGCTAATCCTGTATATCTTCCAGGTGACAGGGTGTGGCTCTCCACAAAACATATCCAGCTTAAGGTCCCGTCCATGAAATTTGCCCCTCGGTACATAGGTCCCTTTCGAGTTACCCAACGTATTAATCCAGTGACCTATTCTTTGGCACTTCCGGCTCATATGAGAATTGTAGATTATGCTAACGTAGTGTACCTATAATCTTAATTTTAATAATGACAGGAGGCGAGTATTTTGCATAACTTTCTTTACTTTATGCCTCCAGCAGCACAAGTCAATCAGAAAACTTTAAACCAATCAGTAACAGGCATCACATCCATATATAAAGCCCTGACAGTCACATGATTTCCTCTTTCTTTAATGTGAAAACAGTCCATTATAACGTCAGGGAATTCAAATAACAGTCCTGAGTAACGGGTAGAACATAACTTGGAACACGACTTGAAAAACCTTCCAGCTTTATCTTGATCTTTATCTTTATGATGGTTACTCTGAAAAGAACAGAAATACGTGAAAGGTGGTGGAACCCAACTGATGTCCACATTAAAAAAACAGTACTATATGCATCTATATTTATATTACGTTAAAAATTTTTTAACATTAAACAACCATGGTTTACTATAATAATCGCCACGGCTGTAACCTCCGTCAACTATAAAAGCATCCCATAAATATACTGAAATATCCAAATCTTATAATTAGACTGAAAATGATAACCAGAAAAATTCGAATTTCCCAGAGTATAGGGAGGGAAACAGGGAGGGAAAATACTCGCCTCCTGTCATTATTAAAATTAAGATTATAGGTACACTACGTTAGCATAATCTACAATTTTATCACATGACAGGAGGCTTCGTATTTTGCATTTTTAAAGCTTGGTATGAGCAAAAGGATGCGCGTGTGGTTGACGAAATAAATATACGGAAGTTGTCTCGCCGTGTCCAATTCGCCGCCTGTAAAAAATTTAGAGGCCCCTCATGAAGGCCGGAGAAGCAGCCGTGCCTCGTACCGAATGAGTACCTAAAGCACGTCTCCTCCCCCGTTAACGATGACAACCAGTGAACCCATCTAGATGGAGTGTTCATGGTAACTGGCTTGTATGGTTGTTATAAACCCCACCGATGTCTTAATGTGTAAATCTAAGTGTTGTCGGGATCTCCATATAACCAAACACCGCTATAACTGCACAAAGACTGTGAAAAAAACGCCGGGAACAGGGTAAAACACGGACGCGAAAAAGATTTAGTTCTACGAGAACCGTAGAGGTCCTTCCTTCAGGTGATACCGAAAAACCATATACGTCGAACTCCAGAAGATCTGATATCCGACGAAAATCCAACATAATGTGATTATGACTGACGTCGGGATAGGTTCGTGTTATCTGACTAGTTCCGAAACAAACCCAATCAAAGTCTCACAACAGTGATACTTTAACTCATGGTTTTTGGACCGTATGCTACCCCACGGAAAAAACGGTCTATCAAAGGTTCTTGATCGACCGGAGTGTCGTGAATCGTACTATGCGCTGTCGAAATAACGGAACGTATCCCGTTAATGGAGCGGTCGAATCGTTCCGATCGGCCCGTCGTGAAAAAATTATGGGCAAGATTCAATATCGAGGTAGCTAGGGGTAATAAAGGATCGTAGTCCCTTTCCATACCCCCGTGACTTCCAAGTGTTCCATGTGGATAAATCATTTCGGGGAATACCTGTTGTCCATGAGTCTCATGACTCTAGTTGGTTGCGATAGTCCCTTGACATACCCGTCCCCCTTGGAAGACACCAATCCACCAACTCTAGCCGCTCCTGCGTTAACAATCGATGATGTTCTCCCTTTGATCTGCCCGAAGGCAAGTTAAAACTGAAGAAGCAGAGGATGATCCCAATTAAAGACAATCATTCTAGAAGTCCCGCTTAGCTCCTTTACCTCTGTAACGAGTACTATCGAAGTCCTTGCCGTTCTGATCCCAATTTCGTAGGTGTGCCCGGATCTCATGCAGTGAGCTTTCAGCCGATGTCTGGCCCGTCAGTGAAGTGGTCCTGGGAAGTAGTCAAGGTACTATGGAGCCTTTCCGTCATATCCGTCGAATCTCCTTACGAAAGTCGTTATCGCTGATGTGGGGAAGGTGCAATCCGTCCAATGTGGCATCTATTCCGAAGTAGAGATATGTAGTTACTCGGAACTGGAATCGAACCGACTCCGCTTCGATCACTATGAATCCCAACAATTCCAGGAACTGTGACAATAAATCTCGTTTGTCTACACAGTTAGGAATTGGGCTTGCCAAGGGTCAGCAAGTGTTACGGCGGATACCCTTTGCTCTTCAGTGCGTCCTGACCAGCTTCCAAGACTTCTTGAGGGACTAAGTGAGCCAGTAGGTAAGTGTCCTTTCAAATCTAGCCTTGCAGAAAAACTTTTTCGAGGAGTAGGTCTCCTAATAGATGTATACCTTCCTTCTTGAGATGTCGGTACGTCCCCAAAACCATTGGGTTGTCCTATGTTGATGACGGTGAGAGTCTCCTGTCTTCTTCTTTACTACTTTACGTGGACCTCGGTCTGATCGTGGCATGAATATCCCTGTAGTGACACCGAGCTCACTGTTGAGGATTATCTTGTTCGTTCCTAGATGACATGGGTATTCCATCCTGAGCTTGTTTCGTACTTCTTTTCCCCAAAGCCGGAGGTTTGCAAGGTGTGCCCGGTGCTTCGGCAAAACCCCTTTTCGGATGATCCTGGGTGTCTGGTGGTACGCGAGTCAACCGAGGTTTTCCAGTGTGCCAAAAGAAACTTTTCTTGCCAGGCGGGTTCTGACTTTTCCTCTTCCGATGGAGACTCTCCGTTCTCTTATGATCTCCAGAGAAGGGGAAGAATGGAGTCCTCGTACCCTGATGAAGGGGTCTGAGATGTTCAATGTGCAGAACGTTCTTAGAGACGGTTCCGCTAAGTCGGGGTGTTCTCTTTCCCCTTTGGGGAAGTCGCGTTGGCCCCTTCCCATGGTGTTTAGGTGGTAAGGTGTCCGACTTGTTAGCCAGCCTCTTGGAGAGGGCTTCTTCCCCCGGAGCTGCCCTGGCGGCTTAATCTTCACCTGGAAATTTGGTCGGTGAATTGAGGGAAATCTGACCTGTTGGTTCACACCCTTTCGGTCTGTGGAGTCAGGATTGTACAACAGTACGCGTATTGCCCCTCAGTGTGTCTCTGTGTATAACCGGGGTCACCCAGCATTTCGATTAATCGGTACCACTTTCGCAGGATCTGGGTAGTGGTCTGAGAATGAGGACACCCTCCGTAGGACCCGGGACGTACCCTGGTATGGGAGACGTGAAAGTCTCCCTATGTATAATCTAATGGTTCATCCTTATATGTCCTAGAGTTGTGGAGTTTGGCGGTATAGTGAGTTCTCCTTCTCGGTTAAGGGAAGGGCGTACGGGTCCTTCAATTGGGGCGTAGAGGTGTCGGAACACATGCATGTAGTGTGCCCTGGTCTGTGCATGCAATGCCAGAGCATATTCTGAAGGTAGAAGCCCTGGACAAGGGCGCGGTGGTCACCCCTTCGTACCTACGCCACTAGCACCGGGTAAGACTATCCTGGGGTCATGTTGGGACCCTCTTCCGGTCTGTGGGGTACCGAGACAGGTGTCAGGTACGGTAATACACTTATTGCCACTAGTGGGTCTCCACATACCGCTGGGGTTCTCCGGGAACTGTTTCTATCAGTACCACTTAGAGATTTCCTGGAGTGGTCTGAGGAGGGGGTTGCCCTCAATAAGACCGGGCTGAACGGTCAGGAATGTCTGGACGTAAGCCCGTATGGGGAGGTACGGTAGTCTCCAAATTATCCAAGGGGTCACCCTTATTGGGTATAGTACTGGAGCTTTGGCAGCACCGTGAGCTCTCCTTTCTTGGTGCTGTCGACATACATGTATCCATTGTGTTCCGATCTGGCATACAGTAACAGATCGTACTCCATGGTTATCAGCCCGTCCTAGGGCGTGGGGATTAGACCCCAATATCTATATGTCCTTAGCCCTTCCGGGTCTTGGTTGGGTTCTCTGACTTCCTGAGGTATGTCTTGCCAGACCTCCTCCTCCGAGGGAGAGTCCTCTCCCCTCCGTTCGTCTATGATTTCTGAGGACGATGGAGATAATGGTTCCTCATCCTCTCATGAGGGTCTTGTGGAGTGTCTGACATAATGGTAGTATGATTTTTTCCCGTCTGTGGGGAGACAGAGTATACGTCAGTGCGTATGTGTCTACACAGTGGCTTCCACGTACAACTGGGGGGTACCCAGGTACCAAATAATCAGTACCACTAGGAGTTTGACTAGTGGTCTGAAGAGGGGTCACCCTCTTATCGACCGGGGTGAACGGTCTTTAATGTTGGGACGGAGCCCGGTAATGGTCGGGACGAAGCCCGGTAATGGTCGGGACGGAGCCCGGTAATGGTCGGGACGGAGCCCGGTAATGGTCGGGACGGAGCCTGGTAATGGTCGGGACGTAAGCCCGGTAATGGTCGGGACGGAGCCCGGTAATGGTCGGGACGTAAGCCCGGTAATGTGAGGTATCGAAGACCTCAGTACGCTTTTGCAAGGAGTCACCCTTGTGTATGGAATTTTGTGGAAATTTTGCCATTGTGGATTGTGCGTACTTCGTTATAAGCCCTTGGTTGGGCGTGGAGGTCACCCTTGTACAACAAATTGTTGTTGTTGATTGTTTGTATGTAGTGATTTCTGGGTAGTTCTTCAGTGCTTTGTAACAATCATCATTGCCTTCTGAGTGTTCATCTAATTGGGCAGTGCAGCCTGAGCCTGATGGGAATTGTTCCTGGTTTGGTGTAATACAATCCCAACGGTGAGTTACCTGCAGTGGTCCTTTAGCACAGAGCTGTAGGAGTTAACTGCAGTGAGGAGTGTGCTTAGCCTGATGAGAGTTGTTCCTGGTTTGGTGCAATACCATCCTCACGGTAAGTTATCTGTAGTGGCCCTTTAGCACAGAGTTGCAGGGGTTAACTGCAGTGAGAAGAGTGCTTAGCCTGATGGGAGTTGTTCCTGGTTTGGTGTAATACCATCCTACTGGTAAGTTATCTGTAGTGGCCCTTTAGCACAGAATTGCAGGGGTTAACTGCAGTGAGAAGAGTGCTTAGCCTGATGGGAGTTGTTCCTGGTGTGGTGTAATACCAACCTACTGGTAAGTTATCTGCAGTGGCCCTTTAACACTGAGTTGCAGGGATTAACTGCAGTGAGGAGTGTGTTTAGTTACACATTATATTATGTGAGCATGAAGAATTAATTCAAATAATAGGATAAACAACAAAACTTCTCAGTGTACATGACAGAATATTTTGTCAGCTTCAGTGTAAAGCAATCATAATTTTTTGCTCTTTCAATCAAGTGGTGTACCTGTGATGGCACACATACTGTAATACTTTAATGGCACATAAAAACGTGAATAGAAGCAGAAAATCTGTGCCAGTTCATGGGAATCACGAACTGGCGAAACTAAGATGGCCGCCGAGGATCTCGCGGTATCGCGAGATCCAAGATGGCCGCCGTTCGCGCGCAAATTTGCTGCGCAGTCCGCGACCGCGGCCCGCAATTGCGGTCCGACGGACTCGGTCTGCACCCCCTCGCGCCCCCCTACCCACCCCTCGGTACCCTGGGACCCTTAGAGGAGCCTGGTGGTCCCGCGCGATCGCGGTAAAATGCCGCGAATCGCGAGGGACAAACAGGCAAGCCAGCAGACAGTAACAGATCCCAGCAGGGGAAACACAGTGGGAAAAAAACCACCTAACAGTCCAGGGAGAAGGATGGATTTAGCAGGGGAAATAGAGGAGGCAGATGAAAAGGGAGGCCCCAGACAGGGGGAAGAAAAGAAAAGGTACAATACCAAAATCGGTTAAAGGGACCACAAGATCAATATGCATTATATATAGAAAAACAGTTGAGAGCTTAATACTCTGACCTGTGCCTTGGCTGGAAGCAGCAAAGAAAGAGGAAATCATGTGACTGTCAGGGCTTTATATATGGATGTGATGCCTGTTACTGATTGGTTTAAAGTTTTCTGATTGACTTGTGCTGCTGGAGGCATAAAGTAAAGAAAGTTATGCAAAATACGAAGCCTCCTGTCATGTGATAAAATTGCAAATACTTTCCATGTGTCTCTGCTCAAGCCCCTTACTTGCAATCGCTACACCAGGTTATCCACTCCTCCTCCGCCCTTGGTAGTGGGTGATCAAGAAGAATACGAAGTCCGTTCTATCATGGACTCCAAATTATCCAGAGGTGTCTTGTCCTATCTCGTTGACTGGAAGGGTTATGGTCCCGAGGAACGTTGTTGGGTTCCTGCTGACCGGGTCCATGCGCCCCGTCTTATCCGGTCATTTCACAACCGCTTTCCTCTTAAGCCGGGTCCTTCCCGCCCGGTGCGCGGTCTTCGAGTGGGGGGTACTGTTGCGGTCACCGGCCCGCCGAGCCTCACGGCCGTGCCCGACCGGCACGGCCACGCCGACAACACAAAGTTACCTGCTCGTCGGCGAGCCGGGAACCGCTCCTTCCGTTCTTCCGGGCATCACGCCCGAATCAAACATGGCGCCGACCACGTGGTCGCGCCTAAGAGTAGCTCCGCCCCCGAAAATTATACCAACGTGTGCGTGACGTCACGACGTCAACGCACACGCACGTTTTGGGGTCAGAGGTCGCCCTCTGACCAATCATAGCCTAGAGAGGGGTATTTAAACCCCTAGCTTTTCCCATTACTTTGCCATGTCGTGGTTTCAGTTTCCTGATTTCCTGAGAGTGCTATTTCCGTGATTCTGATTTCCTGGTATCCTGATCCTTGGCGTTTTCCCTGGTTATTCTGATCTCTGGTTTCCCTGACTTGGCTTGTTTTATCGGTATTGAGTATTTTCTGGCTTCCTTGACCTCGGCTTTCCCTTTGACCATTCTCTGTCTCTAGCGTATTAGTCCGGCCATTCTAAGGTCCGGTTTACGCTCTATCCTGTTATTTTCCTTTTCTTACCTATGTATATGTTTACATAGTTTCTGCGTGCTGGACCACATCACTAGTCGTGACATAGGGTTTCTACTCTCGCCTCACTGCTCCTTCAAACCTCTACCCACACCCCTTTCCCCCTCTTTCTCATCATTTGAAATCCATTCAATTCGCCTATTTAAAACCCCACTCTGCTAACATTGCTGTTATTTATCACACACCCCCGTTCCCCTCTCCTCTTCCTTGACCACTTTGCAGCATGGCTACCCTACTTCATCTCTTCTAATATTCCATCCCTAATTCTCTGGGACTTCAATATTCCCATTAACCCACCTTTGACCTCAGCAACCTCTAAACTTCTTTCAATTACATCCTCCCTTGGGCTATTGCAGTGGGCTAATTCTCCCACCTATGTAGTTGGCAATATCCTCAACCTCATTTTCTCTTATGCATGTACAGTGTCTAATATCTCCAACACTCCATTTCCTCTCTCTGACCACCACCTGTTGTCATTTGCTCTCGAGTACCCCCTCACCCAACAACCTCAGCCTCACCCCCTCAACTCAAGAGGAGCCTTAATTCTAGTGACTTCCAGCAGCTGTTAGCTGATATTGATTCACAACTCCTATCCATGCCTTCCCTCTCCTGTCCCTCACTGGCCATCTCCACATATAACACTAGCCTCTCCCCTGTCTTGAACACTGCAGCCCTGCTCCAAACATGCACCTTGAGGAGGACACGCCCCAACTCTGGTATACTAAATCAACACGATACCTGCAAAGATGCCCCTATTGTGCTGAACGCTCCTGGAGGAAGTCTCTCACCCAGTCAGACTTTTTCCATTATAGATTCATATTATGTTCATACAGTGCAGCCCTTGCCCTCTCCAAACAGTCATACTTTTCCTCTTTCATTAGTTCATGCTCCCACAATCCCAGGCGTCTCTTTGACACCTTTAACTCTCTTCTTCGCCTTGCTGTGGCCACCCCTCAAACTAACTTTACAACCGATAGCTTTGCATGCTACTTTACCGACAAGATTGAACAGTGTCTTGAACACTGCAGCCCTGCTCTAAACATGCACCTTGAGGAGGACACGCCCCAACTCTGGTATACTAAATCAACACGCTACCTGCAAAGATGCCTCTATTGTGCTGAACGCTCCTGGAGGAAGTCTCGCACCCAGTCAGACTTTTTCCATTATAGATTCATATTATGTTCATACAGTGCAGCCCTTGCCCTCTCCAAACAGTCATACTTTTCCTCTTTCATTAGTTCATGCTCCCACAATCCCAGGCATCTCTTTGACACCTTTAACTCTCTTCTTCGCCTTGCTGTGGCCACCCCTCAAACTAACCTTACAACCGATAGCTTTGCATGCTACTTTACCGACAAGATTGAACAGCTAAGGAAAGAATTCTCCCCACCCTACCTTTCTTTTTCGCAACCACACGTAGCTCATGCGTTTCCTACCCTTCAGACTTTCCCCCTGGCTACTGAACAAGAGGTGGCTGCACTTCTCCTTTCCCCTCGCTCACCACTTGCCTGCTTGATACTGTCCTATCTCACCTTATCAGATCTCTCTCCCCTTGTCTTGGGCCTTCCTTAGCCCCTTAAGGACACATGACATGTGTGACATGTCATGATTCTCTTTTATTCCAGAAGTTTGGTCCCTTAACCCCTTAAGGACCAAACTTCTGGAATAAAAGTGAATCATGTCACACATGTCATGTGTCCTTAAGGGGTTAAAGGACCACTATAGGCACCCAGACCACTTAAGCTTAATGAAGTGGTCTGGGTGCCAGGTCCATCTAGGGTTAACCCTGCCTGCTGTAAACATAGCAGTTTCAAAGAAACTGATATGTTTACATATGGGTTAATCCAGCCTCCAGTGGCTGTCTCATTGACAGCCGCTAGAGGCGCTCCCGCGCTTCTCACTGTGATTTTCACAGTGAGAAGACGCCAGCGTCCATAGGAAAGCATTGAGAATGCTTTCCTATGGACTGACTGAATGCTCACGCGGCTCTTGCCGCGCATGCGCATTCAGCTGATGACGACCGAAGGAGGAGGAGAGTCCCCAGCGCTGAGGGAGCCTGGCGCTGGAGAAAGGTAAGTGATTTAACCCCTTCCTCCCCCTTCAGCCTGGCGGGAGGGGGGCCATGAGGGTGGGGGGGACCTATTAATACTACAGTTTGTTTTCCTGGCACTATAGTGGTCCTTTAACACACATCTTCAACTGCTCTCTCTCTCTTCTGGCATTGTCTCTGCTGACCTTAAACATGCCACTGTAGTACCTATCCTGAAAAAAACATCTCTCGACCCGTCCTCCCCCTCTAACTATTGTCCCATATCCCTGCTCCCTTTTTCCTCGTCTTTACCCGTATGTCTCATTTCCTCAATTCCAAATCTCTCCTTGATCCTCTTCAATCTGGCTTCTGCCTCCTCCACTCTAATGAGACTGCTCTTATCAAAGTTACTAACAACCTAATTGCAGCTAAATCCAAAGGCCACTACTCCATTCTAATTCTTCTTGACCTCTCTGCTGCCTTTGAGACCATTGATCATGCTCTTCTTCTTGAAACTCTTCAATCAATCACTAGGTCTCTGTAACTCTGTTCTCTCATGGCAATAATGGCAATAATAATAATAATGATTAATAGATAGATAGATAGATAGATAGACTATGTACTCACTCTCTTTTTTTGATGAGTATCAAAGTTTTAGTGTAAATATATACTTATATGTTATTCTCTGTTTTAGGCAATGTGAATGGTGTGACATGCAGTGAACACTCTCTATCTAGAGAAAAATCACCCCCTCCTAAACCTGAGACATCTCACGGGAGACACCCTGGGGGTAGAGCAGCTACTCCACATCCTCAACAGCTGCCTTTGAGAAAAACATTCAGTGATCTTGGACATATTTTGCAAAACCCTACCAGCACAGAAAGTACAGGTGGAATGTATGCCAGCCCCTCCTGTAATGGAACAAAAGACGCTGTTGCCTTGTCACAGGAAAGCACATTCAACTATATGACTCCATCTAGCCCAGTGAAAAGTCAGCAAAGAACTGGAAGTGACACCACAAAATGTTCCACTTTGACAATGTCCTCTCCTGGAGTTTGTAAAGGGGGGGGATCCTATAAGGTGAGAAAAGAGAATGTGACAAGGAGCAATGGAAGTGGTATGTGTTCAAGTGCCACCCTTCCAACTACATCATTTGATCATACAAAGGAAGCAGAATCTAAAAATATTTTCCATTCCGGACAATCAGGTATAAATATCTCTTCTACGATGCCGACAAGGTCTGGAGAATGCACATTTCGGGAGAGATCACTGTCTATGCCAACAGACTCAGGTTCCCTTTCCTCAGTAGATATAGCTTACTCTGAGAACAGGAGAGGCAGTGGTGATTATGCCCTGAATTACCCTAGTGGAAGCTCAGAGGAGAGCACAAGCACAGAGAATGTATCTGTTGCTACTGAAGAGAACCAGGAAAGAAGGAGGTCTCGAAGCATCTCCTTGAGGAAGCCAAAGAAAAAGCCATCTCCTCCTGCACGCAGTGTTTCCTTGATCAAGGATAATAGTGTCCAGAAATTACAGCCGGCAGCTACTATGCCTAAAGACCAGAGGCCTAAGAGTCTCTGTATTGCATTTGATAGCCAGGGGCATAGTTACATTCAAACATCCCTTCATGGTAATGCCACAATGCCAACAGCAAAAAGCATGCACTTTACCCACAGCTGGAATCAAAGTGATGGCAAATCCAATGATTTGTACAGGTCATTGTCTGGTTCTAGTACTGCAACAGGAACCACTGTGATTGAGCATACAAAAACACAGGGAAGTTCAGAGTCTTTAACATCTCCTTCCAACTCCAGAGCCACAACTCCTTCTCAGGTTTCAACAGAACCAGAGTCAAAGATTTCATCACCTAGGAAACCTCTTGCTTTGATGTCTCCTTCAAGTGGTTACTCTAGTCAGTCAGAAACTCCAACTGCAGTCCCGTCATCAATGATTCTTGGACACTCTCCTTACCAAAGCAACAAGGTAAGACCTGTTGTTCCTGAGAGAAAATCATCACTGCCAGCTGTTTCACCCATTGACAGAAGTCCTAAGATAAGGCAGCCTTTCGATTTGCCATTGACTCCACCTACCCATCTAGACTTGACTGCAGTTAGGAGATCTTCAAAAAGTAAAGTAAAAAACAACAGGAGCCATTCAGAGTCAACTTTTGGTACTAAACATAATCAAAAGAGTAGTCCAGTTCAGCCTATAATGCCAATGGTGACACAATCAGATCTAAGATCTATACGGCTTCGCTCAGTAAGCAAATCAGAGCCTGAAGACAACTTGGATGGTATAGAACCCATTGATGAACTTGCAGATGAAGCTTTTCCTTTGCCAGATAAAAAAGTAAAGCCTCCAGTAGCAGAGAAACCTCCTATGTCCAGAAGACCCACCAATCTGGCTTATAGATCCCCTGCTGTCACACCAGAATCTCCTGTGATGTCTCCACATTCTCCTGGAACATTTGTTAGAGACCAGTCATCTCCTCAGGATGCCTACATGGTCATTGGGACAATTAGGCACAGGAAAAGCTATGATATAGATACTCGTATGGACACGCCACCTTCCATTGAACCCTCACCTCCTTCTGAAAGTTGCTTTCTTGGAGGTCCACCAGGGACAATTAGCTTCTCCCATAGTAGTGCTGATGAAGAAGAGCTGACAAGAGGGAGACAAATGCCAGAGAGAATCACAATCCAAAGTCTAAGTTATTCAGATAAAAGGAGAGTGAAGGTTCCACCACCTATTCCAAAAAAACCCAGTGTGTTACACTTTCCAGTTGCTAGTCCACCTCCAGCAGGTCAGACTGAGTGTTCCAATTCTGAACAAATGATGTCGTCAAGCCCAGTTATTGCTGTGGATTCTAGAGCCAGGTCGTATCCTGATATTATTGAATTTCAGAAATATGACCCTGAAGGTGCAATTTCAGCTGCCCAACCGGACCTTGTATCTGTTGATCGATTGTCAGGTGAATGACATTAGCTGTGTTTATATGTTTGTTTGTTTGTTTGACTGTCTACTTTAGGAGGAAACATAAATGTAAAGGTTCTATCAGAATTACAAGTGAAACAAAATATCAGTGTTCATCAAGCAAATTATTATTTATCTGCTTGATATATGGTTTACACAAAAATGCAAAATACACTTAATCCTTAATATGACCCCTTTGTCTCCCTTTTTCAAGAAGTGGTAAACCTGCTTATTCTATAAACCCATCTACAACAGGTCTGGCTGAGAGAAACACAAGTAAAAGTACCCACATAAGTTAACAGTACCCACACAATGTCTCCCAGTGACTTTTTATTAATGAAACTAATCACCTGCAGGTCTGCCTTGTCCTATGCAGCTCTCAATAGAAATGTGTGATTTGCTTCTGACTTTTTGGAGCTCTGCCATTGAAAACAGTATGAATACTCCGTGACAGTTAGCAAAGTTTTAGGATAATGCTAGACCCTACCCCTTGAATTTGACCCGGGCACTAACTCGTTAACTACCGAAGCCTGTATACAGAAACTACAACCCAATGAGAAATTAGTCCTTTTCAACACCTATGATACTGCTCTTTATATTAATTGACATAGGCAACATAGGGAATTATTCAAGGTGTATAACGCTTTGTAGTGAACTGACAACTGAAATGCAAAATGTGTGATTTTAACACAGTTGGAGAATTTTTCCAAACCAGCCCATTTTGCCTACATTTTTCTGTTTGTTTTTCAATTCAATGCAATTCTGGGTTAGTACATACATAGTCTTCTCAAAAGTGCAGTATAGTAACCTGGACCCTCAAAAAGTATCCTTTAATGCCATCTAGAGGGCAATACATGTAATATAAGTATAAAAAGACCATAAAGCCTTTTCTGTAGTGCAACATTGGCTGGAGCCAATCAGAAGGAGGGTAGGAGGGACCCTGCCCAAACATAGGAAAGGCAGGCTGAACCTTCATCAGGTTCTCACAATCAGTCATTTTGGCTGTGTGTAATGAGTACAGTGAATAACTAGTGCTCATGGCCTGTCCTTCTATAAAGGGAAAGCCAAGACCAGATTCAAGACTGACTCCCCCTCCTGCTCTTATTAGCCAACAGCTGTTCTGAAAATTCAGACCAGTATGCAATTATTTATTTTAGCGTGTGAGTTAATGGATTTATTGATATTTGACATATGTGAAGAACTGCTAAACATGCTATAGGGGATGTATAGGAGTGTATAGAAAGAAATGGGAGCGTTCTTTTGTTAAAAAAAAATACTTACAAGCTTAATGTTTCTCATCGGCTTCTCATGCTGCCATCAATAAGGGGTGAGTAAGGGGCAATACTAAAAATATATTAATAAGATACAACATAGGTTTGTTTTTTCCAACACACTTATCTGTAGAATAATGTTAAGTTAAATCCCCAATAGGAAAAACTAGTAGTAGTCTTTACCAAACCAATATATTGTATTTTTATGTTATTGCAACCAGAAATGGTTGGTCGCTGCCCATATTGCATTGAAGGTCAAGCTTCCACTGGGAGTTTTAGTTATGAATGAGATGTGGTCAGTACCTGATTGGTAATTTCATTTTTTTCATATCTACATGCTATAGGACCATTTACAGATATGTCGGGTGATCATAGAAGTGTATCAAGGAAAACAGCTGAATCCATTACTGAATATGATGATGAAGTGTTTGTGAGTTCCCGTACAACTGAAGACCTATTTACCGTCATACACAGGTAAGACCAGAGAGCTTATTTAAGCTGTGCTTTATAGATCTGTGTTGATCATCACATTTTACTTTGAGAATTTCAGTGAGATAGGCCAAAATATCAGAATTTGAAGACTAATGTTTATTCAGGAAAGTTGTGCTAGTCTTATTCTTGTGCACCTTGCAGTGTGGGTGTAGGTTCCTTAGTTTGCTATTGTGTAAATACACTAGAATTTATTATAAATGAGTGATTAATACAGTGTTAATCACAGAATATTAAAACAGTCAGCAAACCTTTATGTTTGACACCTTAAAAACAGCTCAAATAATGTATTGCCCCAAAAAGAAACCTAGCAATGTTGTTTGTAGGTCTTGATGCAGCAGTGTGTTCAGAAAAGAAATAAAATATAATATTATAATTCCACTTTATAGAGTGGTACAAAATATAAAAAAAAAGCAAGAGGTCTTACACTTACATGTGAAAGAGCTAAAACTCTTCTCTGAATTAAGCGCAGTGGTGTAATAGGTCCCCTGCCTAGGGTATACACGTGGTCTCCAATATCACTACATATATGAAAACGTATTGTATGGCTCTCACAATTGTAACAGCAGCCTAAGGTATTCAACTAACATGATGATGAGCTAACTAAGCTCAGATTTGATGAGCCCCACCACCCGGGGTGTACATATGGGTATAATTCTCAGTGGGTATATGGTGAAAAAAAAAGGCCAGCAACTCTAATAGTGTAATACTGTTAAGTTAGTAAATTCATTAGCTGTCTTTTTTGATCGAAAGCATTAAATGATGCATGAAAGGTTGAATTATATTAATTTGAGTATTTTGTCATCCTACATTACTATGTAACTATGGAATATTTTTTCTTTTCCATAGGTCTAAAAGGAAGTTGCTAGGATGGAAAGATTCTGGAGATGCTTTTGGGAGTAGGCAAAGTTCAGTGTCACCTGTTAAAAGTTCCTCGAGTTCCACACTTAGTGATTTTTCAACTGGAACCCTGAATATAACGCGGACCTCCAGTAAAAATGAGGACTTTAAAGCCCTTCTCCAAAGAAAGGGCAGCAAGAGTAGCCTGGGATCCCGTCCCTCAGCTGCAGAACTTTTGAAGACTACCAATCCATTGGCACGAAGAGTTATGAATGAGTTTGCTCCGGAGATTGAGAAGAGTGGAAATATGAAAACTTTACCGTGAAGTAGACAAATGTGAATCTGTGAAATACCAGTGCGGAATGGAGATTTGCTGACAAGGGAGAACAGATGTTTACCATCATCCCAGTTTGTCCAATCTGGAGCCTGGAATCATTTTTCTAATCAAGGATTTTATCTGGTGGCTTTCTGTGTTTAGAAAACTTAACACTTCACCATCGGTTTCCTTAAAGATATATCTGATGAGTGTGTTTACTTTTAAATGCACAGTGATGGATTGCCTCTTGGGATATACACACACTACCTGCATTAGTTGACATTATCCCGAAAGCAAAGGATTATCTTTGAAGTCATATTGTGCCAAATGTGGACTCATATATATATATATATATATATACAAAGTTTATGTATTAATAATGGAATATCTATTGGAGTCTCTCTACTGGAATGTACAGGAATCTCTGCATGTAAACCAGAATATATTTCACAATAATATGGCGCTTTGCTTATTTTATTTTTTATTTACTATTTTGTGTTTCATTATACATGTCATTTATTGTTGAGATTGGAACATTTGCCGCAATCAACTTAAACAAATTATGTCAATAATTTACACGGTCTAAACTTAAGGTAAACTTTTAAATACATGGATTGATCTGCTTGTCTGTTTGTGTGACTGTCTGTGTGTCTATATAACTAGCTAATTAGCTAGTTAATTAGGTATCTACCTTATTTGTGTATCTTAGTGATGCACAAAATCCAAGATACAATTAGGAGTTTAGAAAAAAGTTTAACAAATGCATGGATGCATACACACACACATACACATACAGTATTTTAATTTAAAAAAACAACCACCCAGTTACTTAACTGACATTCTGCACCTTTTATCATGGGTTCATTAAACATTTTCCAATGAATCCTGCATGGCCATTGGGTTGAGCACTGAAAGGGTCACTACACACATCCGGTTTTTATCAAACTGTTTTTAAGTGATTTGCCAAACAATGGAGTGTTTGCCGGCATCTTAAGCCTACAACTAGGACAGGAGATGTCA
This sequence comes from Pelobates fuscus, assembly GCF_036172605.1. Lineage (NCBI taxonomy): Eukaryota > Metazoa > Chordata > Amphibia > Anura > Pelobatidae > Pelobates > Pelobates fuscus. The sequence goes on from NC_086325.1 coordinate 103,374,298, forward strand.
TAGTAAACAATAGAAATTCCTTTTTTCATTGCCCATCAAAAATCTTTTTAAGCCATGAGCATATATTGCATGCTCATGCCATACGACGATAGTCTTTAAGCACTGGCGTATAGGAGGGATCAGCCACAGTGAACCTCTGAAGACTTCCCAACAGGGCTAAATCACTGGCAATCCGTTTGGCACCGCCAAACCGATACGTGAAGCCAAAGCCTATCCTTCTGGCAGAAAGGTCATAATGAGGACTTTTGAAATCTGTCCAAAATATTTATGAGAGACTGTGGGCACTTGGATTATTGGAGGACTCTGCCTTGCTGAATTGCTATTGCCTATTTTTCCTCCACTGACTTGACACAGAGACAGTGGAGATGCAATCCAGTCAAATTGTCCAAACATCTCACTTCGTATCCTTCTTTTGCCTTTTCTTAGGTTATCAGGATTGAGTTTTTTATATTTTATATTTATCCATTCTGGATTTGGTTGGACTCTAACAGTATGGATTTCGTGCGTAACTAATCTGTCTGTTTCTTTCTGACAATATATTATTTAACTCAACACAGCGGGAAATTGTGACATATAGTATATCCTACACTTAGAGAGCCTTAGGAGCAAATTGGTTCATACAAAAGAAATGGCCTACATTTAATCTGATTATATGTTCTGTATATTTGTATTTATTTTACAATTCTTTTACAAAGGCCTTTTACAAAACCCTGTTACAGGTTAATGCACTTGCATTGAATGCCAGCTATTGCTGCCAATTATGAGTAATTGTGCATAAAAAACTATTGCCAAACAGCTTGCTACAATGCTGTATTTGTTTTATATGGTAACTGTGGATTGACAATCAGGAGCTGGAGGTAAAGCATTACTATGTTAGTGTGTTCTGGGTTATATTACTTGAGGTAGGTACTTATTGTATAGTTCTAGCAACTCAAAGACAGTACAGTTCTTTAAAGGATCAGTAAACACCTTCAATTTGTCTCAAGGACTTTGTAGATCAGTATTAATGATTTATGGAATGAGGTTTGTCAGATGATTAAAACAACTCTTTAAAATAATATGCGCAAATGTTTTGAGAATAATATAAATATCATCAAGAGTGTTGGGCTTTAAAGCCAAGTTTAGAAAAAAGTGAGTGGAATATATTTATCTAAATTGAGTATTTTGGCCTAAATCAATGGTTCTCAGCCCATTTTACAAGACGCTGGTTCAGAGTCTTGCCATGATCTCCGTTAAATAGAACTGTGAAATGTCTAAACCCGGGACTGCTGGTGTGTTTTGAAGACTGGTTTGGAAAACACTGGCTTAAACTTTATTTTAGTTGCCAATTCATCACATCACTGTTTAGTTTATAACCAATTAGAGTTTTTATATTTTATACCTTGCATATAAGTTTGACTTTTAATAACTCTAGACCCTTAAATATTCTGTGCATACATTTCGATAATATTTTTTCCCCTTACTTTGAATTCAGTAACCGATGGATCTTGGTTATTAAAACGCAAATAAAAATACAATACTTCGGGTCTAACCAAGATGTTATACATTTAATCTAACAATGCAGTTTGTCTCTTATCACCAGCATTGTATCTTTATTACAGTATCTACAGACATGTCCTTGTTTCAAAGCTAAACAAGCTTCAAAATCAGTTGTTATTGACTTGCAAACTTTTTACATTTCCATTTTATGGTATCATAGGTCTGGCATTTACAAGGAGCAGAACATTTTACAATACAGAACTCATTTACAATTTCTCTAATCCGTCTTTATCAGGCCAGAACCATATTATCCCAGGTATATATTTTTCTGTCGTTCTGCCACAGTGATATAAATACACACAGCTACAATTGTTACTCATTAAAGCAGAGGTCCTCGAACTCCGGCCCCCCAGATGTTGCTGAACTACAACTCCCATGATTCTCTGGTTATCTATGTAAGTCAAAGAATCATGGGAGTTGTAGTTCAGCAACATCCGGGGGGCCGGAGTTTGAGGACCCCTGCATTAAAGGAACACCATAACACGTCATGATATGAAATGACCTGGGTGCCTATAGTGTTCCTCTAATGTCTTGTTTAGTTCCAGAAAATGGCCTCTAGCTCCAAATATTAATTGTCTAGCATATATGTTATCAAGTTAAATTTCCATGAGTAGCCACTGTTAAATATATACGACTTAGGTTGCCTTAAAAATAATGGAGGCACAAGGAGACATTAAAATAATTTTAGCACCAGGAATATGTGATCACGCATTCCAAAAAGATTTATTGGGCTATTATATGTAATTAGTGAACTTTGGTCCATAAAGTGACAAACTGCAGGCACACTGCAGTATTCTACAAATTGAACAATTAGAGAGGATGTCTAAGCAATATGCTTATGCTGCCAATTGTCTCTGGGCACAGTCCCCCAGTTTTATGGTAAACCATTTGAGAGTGCTTTGACAAACAATGAGCCTCTCTCTAGTACCCACAGACAGACCATCTCCTCTTCAGCTGAATTAATTTTGAAATCACACTTCTGCATTATCAACACTGTCCAATTAATAATCATCTCACTCTCTTATCACCGCTGCTTTTTGAATATTTGCTAATGAATCTCCCAATTCTTTACCAGACTTGTTATCCCTTCTTTACATCATGCCATGCGAATGCTTGGAGTTTCACGTAACTTTTCGTCTTATCTTTTCCCACATCCTTTATCACACTGTGTTTGTTATGATTACTTACCTTTGGCGCCTTTGTCTATATCTAAGACAGTCTCCCATATTACTTTTCAATAAGACCTGATCAGACATGAATACCCCTGCAGATCTGAAATAGTCTGTAAGAGAGTCTAGGTTCTGCCATCCAGAGGCCTAGGCAAACTTATCGAGAGCATATCATTACCGTTAGGCCATGGATGCAGAATAAGGATTTTGGCGTTATAAGCACTGGTGGTAGTCTATTAAAATGCATGTGTGAACATATTTGATTTGTGAACAATAGTTATCCCAAACACTTTCCCAACATGGCTGCATAATTAAAGGGTTACACCAAGCACCATGACCACTTCAATGATATGAAGTGGTCATGGTGCCTGGAGTCTGTATGTGCAGCATTTTGCTATGTAACTCCTATGTGCACATACGGAATTTAACCCGTCTGCTGCTGGAGGTGTAACTCCACCAACTGCCATTACACAGAATGTCAGTCATTAGCTGAGAATGGCCAGCTGGCTGCTGCATTTGGCTTCCGCAGCTTTGCAGGAGCCAGAAGCACATAAGCCTTGGAGTCCGGCAGGGAGCCCTGGAGTCCAGTGGGGATCCACTTAAGGAGCAAACCATTGCTGAACGTTTTGCCCCATTACTGTGGAACCAGGCAAGGGAAGCTTGGAGTAACCTTAGGCTAACACTCATGGCTGAAGAGCAACAATCTGAACTCCCAAAAGCCTTGCACATTATAGAAAAAAAAACAACATTAATTCAAACTATGCAAAAGTGTTGTTTTGGAAGCACAGCAAATTGAACACTGCCAAAATAGTGGGTGGGATTTACATCACTGTATTTCTAAGTTCCCTGTATATATGTAACCATTGTTCTGCTGATATAACAGGGAGAGAATATACACACACACACACACACACACATATAGATTATATGAAGCCCACACTTTTAATGTCTGTGCCACTAGCTAGGTCAAAATAATACTCACTATCTCATTTTGGAACACAACTGCTGGTAATGGACAGGGCAGAAGCATGCTCGGTCATCCTGTCCCTTACAATGACTTGCACTGCCTCTGACCATCCTTAGCACAGTACAAGCTTGGAGTTACAAGATTCTTTGCACAGCTGCTTGAGAACTCAATAATATTAGTAGTCTCTACAACAATGCCATAAAGGCTAAGAATCTCAGAAAAAGGTACCTACATTTTAAAGTTTGAAAAAATTTTCAAGCTAGCACAATACATCGTTAAAAGTATAATCATGTAGTATATGATTTAAAGCAGTGCTCCTCAACCCTCTCCACAAGGCACACCTAACAGTCTAAAAAAATCAATTTATAAACACCTTAGACACACCTGGGTAATCCCTAAATCCTGGACTGTGTGCCTGGAGGAAAGTGTTGAGGAGCACTTATTTAAAGGGACACTAAAGTCACCAGAACCACTACAGCTTTTTATTAATGTAGTGGTTCTGGTGTCTACAGCCTGTCCGTGCAGGCTTGTCAATGTAAATGCTGCCTTTTCAGAGGCTGTCACTCAGACGGCCACTAGAGGTGCTTCCTAGTCCAGTGCTGCACCTATGCTCACATTCCCCACAGAGATGCATTGATTCAATGCATCTCTAAAAGGAGAGCTGATTGGTGCAATCGCCTCTCAATACTTTCCTATGGGAAAGCATTTGATTGGCTGAGATCATCATGACTGCATCACAGCTTCGGCGAGTGAAAAAGGTCAGTAAAATCACTTTTTTATTTTTTTTTTACTGAGATTGGAGGGGGGACAGTCACCTAAACAGTCACTTCAGGACTATAGCATTAAGAATACATTTTGTATTCCTAACACCATAGTGTTGATTTACAAAATGTTAGTCACAGTGATGGTAGGAGTCCAACACAACATTCAGTACACCATGACTAATTCACTTATCCTTTAATTTTGAGACTCTAACTGTAATCTCTTTCTCCTATAAATCTCAATGCGTGTGTGTGTATATACATATATATGTACACACACACACACAATATGTCACAAATTCTATTATAAAACCATGATTTGCATTTATATCTCTGAGCATGTCAGTAACTTTATATTCAAACATGCATGGAAAGTTAGATTATCCATAGCATTAAGTTATAAAATGTATTAATTGTATGAGTTGCAGCATCAAGAAATGGAATCGTAAACCTAATCAAACTAAAATGTAAATGTATTTGGTAATATGACCCTGCTGCAAGTTTCTGATAATTCAGAGTTGAGCGAAAGATATTCTACTTGGCAGCCCTAATAAAGGTATTATTAACAACACAACAATGTAAAAATGAACCCTGTTTACATAACTGTGGATTATAGGCCATGTTACCATAGTAACTTCCATCCACATCTTTGTACAGTAATGTATTTTATAAATATATATATATATATATATATATATATATATATATATACATATATACAGTATAAATATATATAGTCCTGGGTGTTGTACTTTGTAATTATGGCAATCTCTGATTACAGTGTAATCTTCGGAGCTTCGAGCTATGATGATGAATTTAGTTAGCTAGAGTCCATTTGGTTCCCATTTGGAAAGAGGTTGACCCTACCAGATGATAATGGTCACATTTTTGTTAATGAGGATCATACTCAAGGATTGTCTCTTTGAAACTGATGATGATTAAATGAATTTGTGTACAATTTCAAATGTATCAATCCGTATTGCTTTTTATTTTGCATCCAGGTAATAAAAATGTATCACTTTACTAAATCTTTTAGCAGCATTGTTTTTTTTTTTTTAAATCTTTGCATACATCATATTGCTTGCTCCCATTGATATAATTACTTTAAAGGGACACTATAGGAACCCATGGGCGTCCGCAGGGGAGGCAAAGGGGGGGCACTTGCCTCCCCCTGGATTTTTCAGCTTGTTCTGCCATTTTTCGTGTGAAATACACTGCAATACTGCGCCAGCCAGTAGGTGGTGCTGTGTGTGGAGAGAGACAGGGAAAGGAAGCTACATATTATCCCAGCTTCTCTCTACTGACTGAATCCACAGAGGAGCAGCACATGCAGCCAGAGACAGCCTACAGATCAGGTAAGTGAGGCATGGGAGGTGGGGGGGGGGGGGCAGAGAGAGCCTATAGATCAGGGAGGTGAGGCATGGGTGGGGGGCAGAGAGAGCCTACAGATCAGGTTAGTGAGGCACGGGGGGACAGAGAGAGCCTACAGATCAGGGAAGTGAGGCATTGGGGGGTGGAGGCATGCAGGGCAGAGAGAGCCTATAGATCAGGGAAGTGAGGCGGAGGGGTAGCGAGAGCCTTTAGATCAGGGAAGTGAGGCACGGGGGGGGGCAGAGAGAGCCTACAAATCAGGTAAGTGAGGCGGGGGCAGAGAGAGCCTATATTTTAGGGAAGTGAGGCATGGGGCGGGCAGAGAGAGCCTATAGATCAGGGAAGTGAGGCATGGGGGTGCAGCCTATAGATCAGGGTAGTGAGAGATGGGGGGGATCCACCTACAGATCAGGTAAGCAAGGGATGGTGGGGAGACAGCCTAAAGGAAGGGTCAGCAAGGAGAAGGAAGGTAAAGTAAGAGAAGGAGCAGAAAGGAGAAGGAACAGAAATGAGCAGGAAGGGACATCAAGGAGCAGGAAGGGACATAAATGAGCAGGAAGGGGCAGAAAGGGTCAGCAAGGAGCTGGAAAGGGCAGCAAGGAGCAGGGAGGGTCAGCAAGGAGAAGGAAGGGTCAGCAAGGAGCAGGAAGGGTCAGCAAGGAGCAGGAAGGGTCAGCAAGAGGCTGGAAAGGGCAGCGCGAAAGGTAAAGTAGGAGAAGGAGCACAAAGGAACAGAAATGAGCAGCAAGGAGCAGGAAGGGTCAGCAAGGAGCAGGAAGGGGCAGAAAGGAGCAGTAAGGAGCTGGAAAGGGCAGCAAGGAGCAGGAAGGGTCAGCAAGGAGCAGAAAGGGTCAGCAAGGAGCAGAAAGGGTCAGCAAGGAGCTGGAAAGGGCAGCACAAAAGGTAAAGTAGGAGAAGGAGCACAAAGGAACAGAAATGAGCAGCAAGGAGCAGGAAGGGTCAGCAAGGAGCAGGAAGGGGTAGAAAGGATCAGCAAGGAGCTGGAAAGAGCAGCAATGAGCAGGAAGGGTCAGCAATGAGCAGGAAGGGTCAGCAAGAAGCAGGAAGTGGCAGAAAATTTCAGCAAGGAGCTGGAAAGGGCAGCAAGGAGAAGAAAGGGTCAGCAAGGAGAAGGAAGGGTCAGCAAGGAGCTGGAAAGGGCAGCACAAAAGGTAAAGTAGGAGAATGAGCACAAAGGAACAGAAATGAGCAGCAAGGAGCAGGAAGGGGCAGAAAGGATCAGCAAGGAGCTGGAAAGGGCAGCAAGGAGCAGGAAGGTAAATTAAGAGAAGGAGCAGAAAGGAGAATGAACAGAAATGAGCAAGAAGGGACATCAAGGAGCAGGAAGGGGCAGAAAGGGTCAGCAAGGAGCTGGAAAGAGCAGCAATGAGCAGGGAGGGTCAGAAAGGAGAAGGAAGGGTCAGCAAGGAGCAGGAAGGGGCAGAAAGGGTCAGCAAGGAGCTGGAAAGGGCAGGAAGAGTCAACAAGGAGCAGGAAGGGTCAGCAAGGAGAAGGAAGGGTCAGCAAGGAGCTGGAAAGGGCAGCACAAAAGGTAAAGTAGGAGAATGAGCACAAAGGAACAGAAATGAGCAGCAAGGAGCAGGAAGGGGCAGAAAGGATCAGCAAGGAGCTGGAAAGGGCAGCAAGGAGCAGGAAGGGTCAGCAAGGAGCAGGAATGGTCAGCAAGGAGCAGGAAGGGGCAGAAAATGTCAGCAAGGAGAAGGAAAGGGCAACAAGGAGCAGGAAGGTAAAGTAAGAGAAGGAGCAGAAAGGAGAAGGAACAGAAATGAGCAGGAACATCAAGGAGCAGGAAGGGGCAGAAAGGGGCTGGAAAGGGCAGCGCGAAAGGTAAAGTAGGAGAAGGAGCACAAAGGAACAGAAATGAGCAGCAAGGAGCAGGAAGGGGCAGAAAGGAGCAGTAAGGAGCTGGAAAGGGCAGCAAGGAGCAGAAAGGGTCAGCAAGGAGCTGGAAAGGGCAGCACAAAAGGTAAAGTAGGAGAAGGAGCACAAAGGAACAGAAATGAGCAGCAAGGAGCAGGAAGAGTCAGCAAGGAGCAGGAAGGGGTAGAAAGGATCAGCAAGGAGCTGGAAAGAGCAGCAATGAGCAGGAAGGGTCAGCAAGAAGCAGGAAGTGGCAGAAAATATCAGCAAGGAGCTGGAAAGGGCAGCAAGGAGAAGAAAGGGTCAGCAAGGAGAAGGAAGGGTCAGCAAGGAGCTGGAAAGGGCAGCACAAAAGGTAAAGTAGGAGAATGAGCACAAAGGAACAGAAATGAGCAGCAAGGAGCAGGAAGGGGCAGAAAGGATCAGCAAGGAGCTGGAAAGCGCATCAAGGAGCAGGAATGGTCAGCAAGAAGCAGGAAGGGGCAGAACATGTCAGCAAGGAGCTGGAAAGGGCAGCAAGGAGCAGGAAGGTAAATTAAGAGAAGGAGCAGAAAGGAGAAGGAACAGAAATGAGCAAGAAGGGACATCAAGGAGCAGGAAGGGACATCAAGGAGCAGGAAGGGGCAGAAAGGGTCAGCAAGGAGCTGGAAAGAGCAGCAATGAGCAGGGAGGGTCAGCAAGGAGAAGGAAGGGTCAGCAAGGAGCAGGAAGGGTCAGCAAGAAGCAGGAAGGGGCAGAAAGGGTCAGCAAGGAGCTGTCAGGGTACCTGAAGCCTCTACCTCTGAGAGAGGTAGAGACTTAGAAGTTTATCCGTCCGGACGGCATGTCTCCTCGGCCTCTCGCGGTTCACTCGGTCTTGCTAACGCCGGCCGCGAGGGAGTCACTTCCTTTTATAGCAGGAGGACCGGAGGTCGACGTCATGACGCCAACCCGGAACATCTTGTCACTCAAATCTCGGGAGACGAATCAGGACTCGCCGGAGGCGTGTCTTCTCCCTCTAGCCAGGATACTTAACAGTGGCTCTCTCATTTACTCATTGCCCTGTCGTGGTTCTAGTCCGCCTAGTCACACAGTGCTTTGTTATTCTCTTGCCTTTTGGTTCTGATCCGGCTTTGGTATTTACTCTCCTGTCTTTCTGTTGTCCTTGACCCGGCTTGTCTCTCGCTTACCTGTCTTCTCGTTCCCTCGACCTCGGCTTGTTTCGTAGTTATACGTTAAGTCCGGCCATTCTAAGGACCGGTATACGTATCTGCTACTCTTTGTACTCTGCGTGTTGGATCTCTGACCCGATCCTGACATTACGACAGGGCCATGGATCCTGCAGGTACAAATTGTCAGCTTGGTTCTCCTGATCCTAGGTTTGACGCCATGGATCATAGGATGGATCAGATGGCTCTAGCACTACAGGCGCTGCTATCTCGTCCTATTAATCCACCTGAGGAGATGCGTAATATATCTGCTTCTTCTGTGGGTTCAGGGCTAGAGGTAGCTACTGTAGGTGCTTCTTCCCGAGTTACCCCACCTGTACGTTATGCTGGTTCTCCGGAGAGGTGTCGTGGCTTTTTGAACCAGATCAGTATCCATTTCGAACTACTGCCCCGTTCATACCCTACTGATAGGGCAAAAGTGGGATTTATTGTTACCTTACTCATTGAGAAAGCTCTGAGATGGGCTAATCCGTTGTGGGAGAATGATAATCCATTAGTCTATAACTATAATGCCTTTGTAGCTGCTTTTAAAAGAACTTTTGATCCCCCTGGCAGGAGGGTCAATGCAGCCAGGTTACTGTTGCGCCTTAGACAAGACAACCAAACACTTGTGGATTACGCACTAGAGTTCAGGTCTTTGGCGGCAGAGGTAAAATGGAATGAACAGGCCTATATAGACGTATTTTTAAATGGATTATCCGATGTAATACTTGATGAGGTAGCGACAAGAGAGCTTCCCGAGAACCTGGAAGACTTAATTTCCTTTATCTCTCGTATTGACGAACGTCTAAGGGAGAGGCAGAATACTCGAGATAGAACCGGTAAATCTTCCTTTAGACTAGCACCATCATTTCAAATTTCTGAAACCAAAACTCCACAGGTTTCAGAACCTATGCAGTTAGGCCTTACTCGTCTCTCAGAGGAGGAGAGACAATACAGGAGAAGGGAGGGACTGTGTATGTATTGTGGGTCCAGAGGTCATGTACGTTTGAGCTGTCCCAGTCGTCCGGGAAACGCTCGCACCTAAGTTTCTCTAGAGGACAGACCTTGGGTGTTTCGATTTTGTCCTCTACTCATAACTACAAAGAACATAGACTCCTATTACCGGTCTCTTTAACTTGGGAGAAGGGAACTTTAGAGACTATGGCATTGATAGACTCCGGCGCTGCTGAGAGTTTTATCGACCAAAAGTTTCTCACCAAACACACTATCCCATCCCAGTTAAGGAAGACACCCTTGGCTGTTGAGGCCATTGATGGTAGACCTTTAGTTGAGCCTGTGATTTTCCGGGAGACCACACCTCTTTACTTAACTACTGGTATTCTACACAAGGAGGAAATATCCCTACTACTCATTTCATCTCCTTCTGTTCCCATAGTCCTGGGATACTCCTGGCTTAAGAGACATAACCCCGTTATAGATTGGAGATCAGGGGAAATAGTTTCATGGGGTCAGGATTGTCAAGAGAATTGTTTAAAGAAAGTGTCACCTCTTTGTAGTGTCAACTCACTTAATAACGCTACCGACTCTACCAAAGTACAGATACCGTCTTTGTATCAAGATTTAAAGGCAGTATTTGACAAAGGAAAGGCTGATACCTTACCACCACATAGGCCTTTTGATTGCAAAATTAATTTACTTTCTGGTACTATGCCCCCCAGGGGTCATGTATACCCTTTGTCTACGAATGAAAACTTAGTTCTAGAGGAGTATATTCGTGAAAACCTAGACAAGGGGTTCATTAGAAGATCCTCCTCTCCTGCTGGGGCTGGATTTTTTTTTGTTAAAAAGAAGGATGGTTCTTTAAGACCCTGCATTGACTACCGAGGTCTTAACAAGATAACCATTAGAAATGTGTATCCGATTCCCTTGATCACCGAGCTTTTTGATCGATTAAAAAGTTCTAAGATTTTCACTAAGTTAGACCTTAGAGGTGCTTATAATTTGGTGAGAATTCACGACGGAGACGAGTGGAAAACTGCGTTCAATACTCGTTATGGGCACTATGAGTATACTGTAATGCCTTTTGGTCTCTGCAATGCCCCGGCGGTATTTCAGGACCTTATTAATGAGGTTCTTAGGGAGTTTCAAGATGACTGTGTGATTGTATACCTTGATGATATACTTATACATTCCAGGGATATTGAAACTCACCACGGACAAGTCAGAAGGGTTTTACACAAACTTCTTCAGCATGGCTTATACTGCAAACTAGAGAAATGCAGCTTTGACCAATCCCAAACTACCTTTCTTGGTTATGTGATTTCTGGGGAGGGGTTTGAAATGGATCCGGAGAAGCTCCAATCCATATTAGATTGGCCTTTACCTAAGGGTCTCAAGGCTATCCAGAGATTTATTGGTTTCTCCAATTACTACAGACGTTTCATTAAAGGATACTCCTCTATCATTGCTCCCATCACCAATATGACCAAACAAGGGGCTGATACTAAGAATTGGTCTACTGAAGCACTTCTGGCTTTTAAGACACTCAAGGAGCTGTTTGCTTCCGCACCAATTTTAGTTCACCCTGATACTACACTACCTTTCCTACTCGAAGTTGACGCTTCTGAGACAGGTATAGGTGCTGTTCTGTCCCAAAGGTTGGGTATAGATAAACCATTACATCCTTGTGGATACTTTTCCAAAAAATTGTCAGGTACTGAAAGCAGATATGACATTGGTGACAGGGAACTACTAGCGGTTATAATGGCCTTGAAGGAGTGGAGACATTTATTGGAGGGTACTTTGCATCCTGTTACTATTTTGACAGATCATAAAAACGTATCCTATATTGGAGAGGCTAAACGACTATCATCTAGACAGGCTCGTTGGTCCATATTTCTCACTCACTTCAACTACGTACTCACATATAGGCCAGGTTCTAAGAATTCTAAAGCCGATGCCTTATCTCGCCAATATGAACCTGCTGCCGTATCTGAGCCGGTTTTGTCCTCTATAGTACCCAAGTGTAACATTATCGCTAACACTACTCTCAAAGTTCATTCTCCGCTACTTGATCAGATAAGGAGCTTGCAGCATCTGGCACCTAGACTGACTCCGGCTTCCAGACATTTCGTTCCTCCTGAACTCCAATTGGAGCTCTTACAGTGTCTTCACGAGAGTAAGGTGGCTGGTCATCCGGGTGTTCGCAAGACGTATTCTCTGATCTCCAAGGAATTCTGGTGGCCTTCGTTACGGAAGGATATTAAGGATTTTATCGGAGTTTGTGAAGTCTGTACTAAAACTAAACTTCCGCATTCGCTTCCTTGTGGCCTTCTACAACCTCTGGAAATTCCTGACAAACCTTGGTCCTGTGTGGCAATGGACTTTATTGTGGATTTGCCTGTTTCTAAAAAGCACACTGTTATCCTCACCGTAGTCGATAGGTTTACCAAGATGGCACATTTCGTACCTTTGCCTAAACTCCCGACTTCTCCTGAATTGGCGGAGATCTTTGCTAAAGAGATTTTTCGCTTGCATGGGATTCCTTCGGAGATCACTTCTGATAGAGGCTCCCAATTTGTTTCACGTTTTTGGAGATCCTTCTGTTCTCAATTAGGCATCAAATTGAATTTTTCGTCCTCCTATCATCCTCAGTCTAACGGAGCTGCCGAACGAACCAACCAGAAGATTGAGCAATACTTACGTTGTTTTGTTTCCGAACACCAGGACGATTGGGTCGGTTTGATTCCTTGGGCGGAGTTTGCGCACAACAATCTCGTTTGTGACTCTACGCATTCAAGCCCCTTCTTCATGAACTATGGCTTTCATCCATCTATTCTTCCCTCGGTTTCTCCTTCCCAAGGAGTGCCGTCGGTTGATGTCCATGTGGCCAATTTGAGGAAGTTGTGGGATCAGACTCGACAGATTCTTCTACACAATTCTATACTGGTTAAGAAACATGCTGACAAACGTAGAAGGGCGGCTCCGAATTTTGTTCCAGGCGATAGAGTTTGGTTGAGTACTAGGAATATTCGCCTAAAGTTCCTTCCATGAAATTCGCTCCTCGTTATATTGGTCCCTACAGGATCTTGACTCGAATTAACCCAGTGGCGTATCGTCTAGCTCTCCCAGCTACTTTACGCATCCCGAACTCCTTTCACGTGTCACTGCTGAAACCTCTAATCTGTAACAGATTCTCCTCCACAATCGCCCCTCCGCGCCCTGTTCAGGTGGAGGGTCAGGAGGAGTATGAGGTTAACTCCATTATTGACTCTCGTGTCTCCCGGGGGAGAGTACAATATTTGGTTGACTGGAAGGGTTATGGTCCTGAGGAGAGGAGTTGGGTACCACAAGAGGATGTTCACGCTCCTCGCCTTCGCAGGGCATTTCACTCCCGCTTTCCATCTCGCCCCGGCTCCTTCCGCCCGGTGGGCGTATCTGAGAGGGGGGGTACTGTCAGGGTACCTGAAGCCTCTACCTCTGAGAGAGGTAGAGACTTAGAAGTTTATCCGTCCGGACGGCATGTCTCCTCGGCCTCTCGCGGTTCACTCGGTCTTGCTAACGCCGGCCGCGAGGGAGTCACTTCCTTTTATAGCAGGAGGACCGGAGGTCGACGTCATGACGCCAACCCGGAACATCTTGTCACTCAAATCTCGGGAGACGAATCAGGACTCGCCGGAGGCGTGTCTTCTCCCTCTAGCCAGGATACTTAACAGTGGCTCTCTCATTTACTCATTGCCCTGTCGTGGTTCTAGTCCGCCTAGTCACACAGTGCTTTGTTATTCTCTTGCCTTTTGGTTCTGATCCGGCTTTGGTATTTACTCTCCTGTCTTTCTGTTGTCCTTGACCCGGCTTGTCTCTCGCTTACCTGTCTTCTCGTTCCCTCGACCTCGGCTTGTTTCTGACCATTCTATCGTAGTTATACGTTAAGTCCGGCCATTCTAAGGACCGGTATACGTATCTGCTACTCTTTGTACTCTGCGTGTTGGATCTCTGACCCGATCCTGACAGGAGCTGGAAAGGGCAGGAAGGGTCAGCAAGGAGAAGGAAGGGTCAGCAAGGAGCAGGAAGGGTCAGCAAGAAGCTGGAAAGGGCAGCACAAAAGGTAAAGTAGGAGAAGGAGCACAAAGGAACAGAAATGAGCAGCAAGGAGCAGGAAGGGTCAGCAAGGAGCAGGAAGGGACAGAAAGGAGCAGGAAGGGGCAGAAAGGAGCAGCACGGAGCTGGAAAGGGCAGCAAGGAGCAGGAAGGGTCAGCAAGGAGCAGAAAGGGTCAGAAGGAGCACAAAGGTAAAGGAGCAGAAAGATTCAGAAGGAGCACAAAGGTAAAGTAGGAGAAGGAGCAGAAAAGGGTAGCAATGAGCAGAAAGAGTCTGCAAGGAGCAGAAAGGGATCAGAAGGGGGAGCACAATAAGCAGAAAGTAGCAAAAAGGTAAAGGAGCAGAAGGAGCCATGGTGGAGAGAAGACAGTGTCAGAAGAAAAAGAAGACTGTTAAATGAAGGAGAAGAAATGGAGATTGGAGCAGGAAGGACAAGTGAAGTGAACCCTTCACTTTATTCTAGACACCACATCATAATGCTTTGGTATCTGGGCCTGTCAGGGAAACTTTGGACCGTCTCGTCTCCCCGGGTAAAAAAAAATATCAGTGTTAATGTGTTCACTTTTATTTACTGAGTGTCAGGAAGCACAGAGTGCCGCTGGCTAGGGGTGTCACTGATTGGCTAGAGCGGTCAGCTGGCACTCTAAGCCAATTAATAGCTCCCCATTCATAAAAAAGCAAAGCATTTTTATGAACCGGGAACTAGTGATTGGCTTAGAGCGTCAATTGACCACTCTAGCCAATCTGCAGCACCCACGCCTGACGTCAATCTGCACTTCCTGACACTCTGTTTCAGAAGCCGAACACCACTGAGCAACCTGGAGATCTGGAGCTGGAGGAAGCCTTTGGGGTTAAACCATTTGAGAGCGGTTTAACCCCTTAAAGTAAAGAGAGCACCCAGGGGCTTTCTGGCATCATAGCATTTTCATTTAGATGAAGTTGTTATGGTGACCAGAATGTTCCTTTAATTTGCTTAAAAGAACACTATAGTGTCAGGAATACAAGCATGTATTCCTGACACCATAGTTGTGAAAATGCAATTCACCCTGGCTTTATGTGATTATAACTATGCCCCTTCCCTTTCATGACACTGTCAAAAAGGTAAAAAGGGACCAAGCATGGATGTCATTACAATTATGTAATATAGGCACCCAGACTACTTCAGTGGTTTGGGTACAGTGCCCCTATTGCCCTTAGTCCTGCAATGTAAAACATTGCAGTTTTAGAGAAATTGCAATGTTTACATTGCAACACAAAGACAGCCTCTAGTGGCTGTCTACCAGACAGTCATTAGAGGTGCTTCCTGCTTGCTAGGCAACTTTTGGTCTCCTAACTGACGCTGGACGTCCTCACGTTCTGCATGAGTATCTCCAACGTCAGAGAAATCCTGATATGAAAGCATTGAACTATATATTATTATACATTCTGATATAAAGTTTTTTGGTTTTTTTTTTTAGGAAATAGTGAGTATATAATCTAATTAATCTAGGGGACAAACTTTTCTCTTACTTCCTGGTGTATCATAATAAAATTGCAGTACTGTATACTGTACCCTGCTCACGTCTAGTGGCTACTGAAAGTTCTTTTATATGGCATGCTAAACTACATTCAGTCATGTTTTCTCCTATAGCTTTCTGATTTTACAGGGTGTTTGACTTTGTGAAGAAGTAATTTAGATTTAAAATTTTTAAAATGTAAATAACTTTGATTGAATGGGACACTCCGGTGTTTTTGGCCATTACTTTTAGTTTGTATTAAAACACATTTTAATATTTATTTAATAAAAAGTTATGGCTTAACTATTTCCCTGTAACCCCAGGGCTCGAGTCCTGCAGGAATGCGTGGGAACGGCGTTCCTGCACTTTTTTCACAGGAGGAACGCCGTTCCCCCTGCAGGCACTCAGGGGGCGGCAAAAAATGCCGCCCCAAATGCCCTGTGTTCCCTCTGTCATGGGGGGGCCACCTGATGGACCCCTCTCCCACCCCCGGCGGGCGGCTCTCTCCCTGTCACACGCAGCGAGGGAGCTGTGTCCTCTCTGCTCCCTCTCGCCGCGCGCCGTTTTCTGATGCAGGCAGACGGAATATGACGTCATATTCAGGCTCCCTGCATCAGCAGATAACCCACGCGGCGAAAGGGAGCAGAGAGGACACAGCTCCCTCGCTGCGTGTGACAGGGAGAGAGCTGCCTGCCTCACTGCAGCCCCACTGAACCCCATCCATGCCAGCTTTCCTAAAAGGTAAATGTTAATTTTAATAATATTAATAATTTGTATATATGTATGTCTGTGTGTGCATGTCTGTTAGTGTATGTGTTTATGTCTGTTAGTGTATGTGTGTGTGTATGTCTGTTAGTGTATGTGTTTATGTCTGTTAGTGTATGTGTGTGTGTATGTCTGTTAGTGTATGTGTGTGTGTATGTCTGTTAGTGTATGTGTGTGTGTTAGTGTATGTGTGTATGTATGTTAGTGTATGTGTATGTGTATGTATGTGTGTGTATGTGTGTGTATGTCTGTTAGTGTATGTGTGTGCATGTCTGTTAGTGTATGTGTGTGCATGTCTGTTAGTGTGTGTGTGTGTGTATGTCTGTTAGTCTATAAATGTGTGTGTATGTATGTTAGTGTGTGTGTGTATGTCTGTTAGTCTATGTATGTGTGTGTATGTATGTTAGTTTATGTCTGCTAGTGTATGTGTGTGTTTGTGTCAGTGTGTGTGTGTGTGTATGAGTGTATTTACGTCTGTTAGCGTATGTATGTGTGTGTGTATGAGTGTATGTGCTTCTGTTAGTGTATGCATGTATGAGTGTATGTGCTTCTGTTAGTGTATGCATGTGTGTTTGTGTGTATGTGCTTCTGTTAGTGTATGCACGTGTGTGTGCGTATGAGTGTATGTGCTTCTGTTAGTGTATGCACGTGTGTGTATGTGCTTCTGTTCGTGCATGTTTGCGTGTATGTGCTTCTGTTAGTGTATGTTTGTAAGTGTCTGTCAAATCAGTGAGAGTCTGTTTGTCATTTAGTGTGTGTGTGACTATTAGTGTGTGTCTGTCAGTGTGTTTGTCTCTCTGTCAATGAATGAGTGTGTGTCAGTGAATGTGTGTGTGTCAAATCAGTGACGTCTGTGTGTTTGTCACTGAGTGTGTGTGTTATTGTCAGTGTGTATCTGCCAGTGTGGGTGTCTGTCAGAGAGTGTGCTTAAAGGGACACTATAGGCACCCAGACAACTTCAGCTCATTGAAGTAGTCTGGGTGCAGTGTCCCTGTCCCCTTAAACCTGCAAGTGTAATTATTGCGGTTTCTCAGAAACTGAAATAATTACCTTGAGCGGTAATTCCACCTCTACCAGACAGCCACTAGAGGGACTTTCGGGTGCTTAGGTGACCAAAAGTCGCCTAACTGATGCTGGACGTCCTCACCCTGTGCATGAGGACATCCAGCATCTGCTAAATACCCATAGGATTTTAACCCCCATAAGTGTCGAGTGGGGGAGGGGAGGACATGAGGGAGGGGGGCACTATAGGGAATTATAGTGCCAGGAAAACAGCTTTGTTTTCCTGGCACTAAAGTATTTCTTTAAAAGGAGCAGGAAAAGGTGGATTCTAAAGAGGAAGGGGTGGGTTCTTAATCAGGAAGGGGTGGTAAATTTAGATTAGGGGGTGCTCAGGTATAGTCATGCCTAGGGCAGCACAAAATTAAAATACACCACTGTGTGAGTGTCTGAGTATGTGTGTACGTCTGTGAGTGTCTGAGTGCGTGTGTGTCTGTGAGTGTATGTGTGTGCACGCGTTTATATATGCCTACGAGTGTTTTTTGGGGAGGGTGGGGGGGAGTTCCCACACTTTTTTCCCCAGGACTTGACCCCTGTGTAACCCAAATTGTTTTCATGAACTGTGCTATAGTCCAAAACATTAGAACAATGCAAATTACTCATTATTTTGTAATTATATTGCACATTTCAATGAAATTGACTTAAGCTTTTTATAAAAATTCTATCTTTATAGAAAATACTTCAAACACAATAGCATATATTAATAAGAGCAATAAAAGCAACAAGAGCAATAAAAAACCCCACAGGATATAAAAAAGAGTCCACAATAAAACTTGTAAGAATAAAATACCAAATGGTACGGCACAGTGGTGGCAATAGATATTCTAGTTCTAGTATGGGACTTTCTTGGTAGCTTTGCTTAATAGCAGTATATGAAAAGGAAGCAAAAACAGAGGCAAACCAATAGTGCAATATGGTCTTACGTAGTAGGACAACAACACTGAGATAAGATGTCAACTCACATATGGTAGAGCTGTAACTAGCTCTAGGTAAAACAGCATGCAATGGTTTATAGTCCCCACTTTCAGGATATCCCTCTGGTTTTGGTACACAGTAGACACAGATGGTAAATCACAAAATAGAGTGAGCAGACTAAACGCTCTATGTATCAAGCCTTGGTGGTATAATTCCCACCAAGGATTTCCTTGGTTGCGTGTCCACAGTAGGTAATAGGTCCAGATGTCAGGTAAAAGTATAAAAATAAATAATAATTAGTACTAAAAATATATGGCTAAAAGGCAGGTAGTGAGGTAGTCAAAATACTTTATTTAACAACAGCATAAAAACCACAACGCAAGGTTCTCTTAATTTATTTTTAGATCAATTAAATTCAAATGACAGATGCGTCATTTTAAATCATGAATACAGTAAAGAAATTATAAGCTTTTTAGATCCCCACATTTTTATTAAAGATAGTAATATTAATACCTTTTTTTTTAAGTATGTACAAACACAGTGATAGATCAAATTAGCTGCCACTATGCTCCTTGGCTTCAAGGCGCTCCCAAAAGCCAATTTTTACGGTTAAAAAGAAATTGCTCCAAGCCAGAGGAATTTGAACAACAAACTACAGTCTTAAAAAAGAAATATTTTGAAAAACATTATTCAGAAGAAAAACTGGATAATGTTATTAAACAAGTCAAATCAAAATAAAGAAACAACCTTCTAAGATATAAAGAAAAAAACAAAACTGCACCTTCTGTTCCAATAATATTTTATTTTTAATAACAAAAATAAAGAAGTTCAAAGAATAAATAATAGGGGGCGTGGCCTGACTGCAGAGCTAAGAGTAAGCTAGCCTCAGCAGCTCCTGCTGAATGAAGGAGAAAAAGCTGAATTTCGCTCACAAAAAAGCAATTACCCGACACGGGAAGGCCACCAGGCAACTGATGACAACCAGGTGATCAAGATGACACCACCCAAGCGACATTCTGAGCAGTGTTCACCCGAAACTCCCATGAGGCCTACAAGCATGGCAGGCGCAGGAGAGACGGCCGCTTTCCAGCTGCCATGACATGCTGAGACAATGAGTCTGGGCCCGCGTCCCCCCCCTCTGGACCGGCGGGGGTTATCCCGGTCTACCCTCACATGGTCCCCAAACAAAGCAGTGGGATCGCTACATCGACCCGGAACCCTGAGCCTACTTCCAGCGAGGCCTACAAAATGGCGGATGCTCCCCACACCACCGGCCTACGCAGCGCATGGAAGGAAACGGAACTCCGGCTGAACACAATCTTTGCCTCCTTTTGGGAGAAATTGGAAGCCCACATGGGACCCCCAATACCAAAGACTCTACCCAATAACCTTCCACAGAACCCAACACGAGTGGTCCAGGGTAGCAAAGCAAAAATCCCCCCTAATGGTACACCCGCGAGAGGCCAGCACCAGCAAGGGGCCCCCTTGGGACCATATTTCAGGAGCCTAGCAGAGAGCAGCGACAGACCAAGGCTGGCTTTTGAGGCCCTGATGGCCCCTACGAGAAGGCGACCAAAACCACCTCTCCTGTGTGCTGAGTTACGGCATACACACTGGAGGGCCATGGCCACCGTGAAGCTCCTGGGGAAACGACAGGGTAAGAAGCTCAAGGTGGCGACAGCATCAGGCAGGCACTTCCAAAGACGGAGCAACCCTCGTTTGAGCCAAGGAGCATGGAGAACTGCAAAGAGGACTTTGTGCACCCCACCAAGCTCACATCCTCACAGTCATGGGACTCTGCACCCCCTCACCTATGAGACACCGAGCTGGACGCAACAATCTGCACAGTGGGATCGCACTCAGCTTCTGCAGGGTGTTGGCTGACCGAAAATGGTGATGAGACTCTATATCAGGCAAAGTGCCTGCTGCATATTCCCTAACCTAAGTTGAATAACCCTAGGCGTTTTATTTAGGCTACAGTGAATCTATTGATCTATTGATTTTTATTTTTTTTTTTAATGGGGGATCGTGGGGGGGGTATTATTAGTATTATTTTCACTTATTTGCTTAAATGCCAACTGAACCTACACAGGGCTTGCCACACAACCACGCATCGCATGTACACTCACACGCTTCTAAACACTGAGATAAAGTCTTAGTTTACAAGCATTAACTCACCTCACTCTCACATCGAACATGCTGCTGTGTATTAATCTACAAACCTGCTCATGTAGACATCGATCTTACGTTTATATTGTTTGTGTGTTTATTTTTTCTCTGAATGCATGCATTTTTATTATCACATACTGCGCTATGATGGGGCAACCCAGGGGCTACTTTCACGAGAAATACTATAAAGGCACACCTGACTAGGTCCCGGTATGTTTAAACTCTAGCAAAGCACAGCAAATATGATGTTCTACTATTGCCTGCTCTCAAAGTTAACCAATTGTGTTACTCGTTATTAGTTTGATATCCAGCAAGGCTTAACTTGCATAACTTCTTGGTATTCTACATTTACTTAACATGATTGCATCACATTTAAATGTCAACTAAGGTAGTTTATTGAAGCCTATACTGCATACTGTTAACCCCCTACATAAATCAATAAGCCTGTTTATAATGCCTACACAAAATGTACACTAACCTAGTTAATTAAGCATAGCCAAACGTAGATTATCTACCTTACTCTGACGACACAACTACTTAGATATTCCTGGCATATGCAAGCTGCATGATCTCACTACGACCAACCTCTCCATAAGTATATTAAAAATGTGCACAACTAAGTAAGCATTACTAGCAAAACAAACCTAGCACTGTTAAATGTTGATTATTCCACTCTATTCTAATGACCTCACTGTTTAGCCAAGCTGGTGTTTGTTATAACTATATAAAATTGTGCAATTCCTCATGCCACTGTTCAATCTATGTACATCCTCAGACACGCTGTTGTGGCGTATGTCATTGCTATGTATAACATGCACAACAAAAATAAAGAATTAAAAAAAGAATAAATAATAAGCACTGGTACATTTTACAAGAAGATGGCATTTTCAAACAAATTCTTCCCACCAAACCAAATGTTATATTTAGAGGTGCCCCAATTTTAAAAATATTCTTACAAAATATGTTACTAAAAATAATACATATAAGTGCTCTACGTTATCAAATGTCAAAGGTTTTCCTAAATGCGGAAAGTGGCAATAATAGTGTGTGTATAATATGTCCAGCTTAGAAAAAGTAATTAAACATAAATTAATTTATGTGTCTTGATTTATAGAGTACATCATACGTATAGGATTTCAGCTTATTTCGAAAGTTACAGGTCACAAAATAAAAGGACTAAAATAAAATTTCAATTTGCAAAAATTTTAGAAGTTGGTATGTTTGTCTTGTAGGTTTAGTAGCCATCACATAAAAAAAAAAATGCCACACAAAAGTATATATTTATATGAAGTAGACATCACAGGTTATTTACCGAAGGTTAGTTAGACACTTTTTACGTAGCCATTTCATTGCCAATCTCTAAATATTAAAGTAAAATTGTAAAATTTAAAGTAAATATTAAAGTAAAATTGTAAAATTGTGTTTTTTCTATATTTTGGCATATACACATATAACCAGGTTTTTGTAATGTGTATTTCGTAAAGCTGGTGTGTGCTATTCCTGCACAGAACCCCATATTGTGTTCAGCTACATCTTCTGAGTATAACGATACCCCCATTGTATGCCTTTGGCACTATTCTGTAAAGCTACAATGCCATATAAGAGACAAGGCTATTTCAGTTTCTATAGTTAGAATTTGCGTAGATGGATTTGATGGGCCTATGTCTCATTTTACGGTATTATAGCAGTGTGACTGTTCAAATAACCCCACAAAGGGCTTTCATTTGATAAAGCAGACACCCCAGGGTATCTTATATGGTGTATATTGTGCCTTAACTTGTCACCATTTTTTCACCAATGTATGTCAATGTTTGTAGTGAGGAGAACAAAATGGCATTTTTACATATATGTTACATTTTTGTATTTCTTACACTTGATATGTACCACTGTCATAAAAAAAAACAAATTATGCTAAGTTACATCTTCTGAGTAAAACAATATCCCCAATGTATGACCCAGACACTATTTTTTGAAGTTACAGTGCTGTAAAAGAGACGTAACAAGTGTGAATTTTCATGGCGGGTGTGAATTTTCATGGAGGGTTTTGATGCGTTTATGTCCCACTTTGGAGCACTTGAGCAGGCTACATATTGCAACTACACCATAAAGGCATACCATTTCTTTAATAAGATATCCCAGGGTATTTCAAAAGGCATATTTTGAACCTTAGGATCATTTTTCCACTAGCTTGTATCAAGTGTAGTGGTAATAAGCATTTTTTCTGCCTTTTTGACACACAAAGTAAGTTTGCACAGTATATTTTGCAAACCTTATGTGTGCTACGTAGGATAAAAGTATAAAAATACAACAAGGGGAAATACTTCCCCTTGAATAAATAGGAAGGAAAAACAGTGGTCTAGAGAGAAAAAGGGGGGATATCCACTAAACAACTGATAAAACAACCCACAACCTAGGTTGAGTAAATAAACAATAAAAGATAAAAAGCAAATAGAAAAACGAATTGCTCAAACCAGGAGTGGATACCAACACCCAAAGGATACTAGATATGTGTCAAACAGAGAGGAGAAAGGTAAATTGTAACAATTTAAAATACCACTTTAAATAAGCAAATAAGAGCAAACCTTGGTAACAGTAGAAAAAAAAATGTCAATGTCTCAATAAATAAATAAATTAATAAACACTGTGTCAGTGCAAATAGAAATTGTTCACAATCTTAACCCCTTAAGTACAGAGCTTCAGAAGCTTGTCTTTCACTTAATGACAACGGCATTTTTTGCATTTTTTGCTGTTTGCATTCAACTGCAATTTGCATTTTACTAATTTATTGCACCGGCGCATTTTATATACCGTTTTTTTTTTTTAATTCTTTCTTTTTGTTGTGTTTAAAGATAATACACAGGATATCAGTAATCATGACATTGCTTAGTGACAGAAGTATCCAATATTACATGTCTAAAAGAGAAACTGCACATTTTTTGTAAGGAAGACAGGCATACATCATACGTCTAAAGCGATTAGTGAGTACTAAGTTAGCATGGAAACGAGTCAATCTGGACATAAAGATTAAGAACAAGAAAATAGTTTATGATACATTCTTAGTTACGCATAGTTAGTATAAATAAAGGGTAGGATAGTTAAGGGAGCAAGCTTGTTCAGATACGGCTCACCAGTTGTGACGCGTTTAGGTAGATCAGGCAAGACATATACATCAAGGTGTGATACTTTTAAACTGTCTGCCCAACCAGAGATACAAAACAGGAGAAGTAGCGGGTACTATGTGGGTGCCGGATCATTTAGTTCTAGCAGGTTAGGCTTGAATGGTGAATCCCCCAGCCTGGTTCTGTTGGCCCATTACACTAAAAATTAAAGAGCTTGGTAGCCAGTACAACAAGGCAACAAGGGGTAAGTTTATGCTTAAGGCATATCTGGTTGCACGTCGCGTAACTATTGGGATCAAAAGGCGAGTAGCTACGTCTGCATGTCAGCATGTCTGGTATATATGAGGCATCAAAGCCATGGTGGGAGACATAAGTTATGGATGAAAACTGAATTAATGAAACCCGATAAACTGACAATATAGTGCTGCTGATGTCGGGCAGTCCTTCAGTGGGGTGCTCCAGATAAAATGAAATAAAATGAACAATGTTTGGTGGGTCAAGTAGTGCCATATGGCTCACTCATATTAAAATGACTTAACGGGGGATAACAACATAATGGGAGCATATATCCGCTGGTGGTAACCTATTGGGTCAGGCTGGTGGTCTCTAGTGCCCGAGAAAGGATCACCTATGCCTCTCGTACCAAGATTCCCATCCCTTAGCTGTATGCATCATGTAAATATAATAATAAGATAAAATGCAAATAAAGGAAACATAATAAATTGTTATGTAGTGAAAGCAAAACAATACAGTCCGGGCATAGAGTCTTTATCTGCAGGCATTGCCTCATATTCCTCATATGTCTTTTGCAGCCGCGCAGCTGGTTTGCGGTAAAAGTCATGAGTCACCTGCTCGTTCAGGTCTGCGGGGGGTTGTATGGGTGCTGTCTGCTCCGTTTCCTCTCAGCCTTACTGATGCTTCCCCGGTTCTTGGTCTCCTGGTTCTCTGTCTCTCCCGCCATGGGCGTCTGCTGCTGCAGTTGGAGGGTCTGGATAAATCCTGCAGGATCTTCGTCTGCGGACAGGGTGAGTATCGAGTCCTTTTGTGGGACCACCAATGTGCCTGTTGCGCCCCACCGATACCGGATTCCCTTATCTCGCAATTGTTGGGTGATCTGCGAGAATTTCCTCCGCTCAAGCAGAATTGTAAATGGGATGTCTGCGAAGACTCTTACTTGGTGGTTGTCCACGGTGACGGTGGGGGTTTTCCTGGAGTAGGCCATCAGCGCCGCTTTAACTGCGACGTTTCGGGTAACTGCTATAATATCTCTCGAGGCATCCGCTGGGGCGGTCGGGGATTTCCGGATTCGGAACGCGGCTGTTATCGGCCTTGTGTCTCCGTCTGGTTTTGCTCCCATTGCCGCTGCCACTTGGTTTGTGTAGTCCAGTAGGGCCTCTGAGTCTATGTCTTCAGGGGCTCCGCGTATGCGGACATTTAGTTTAGGGTGGCGTGTTTCCATCATCGTAACCGTGCGCGTGAGCCCCTGTAGCTGGAGTGTCAGAGCCTCCACCTGCCTTCTGGTGTCTGTCAGGGAGTCGTCTCTGTTACCCTCTCGGGTTTCTATTGCCTCTAGGCGCCCCTTCAGTCCAGTGACCTCCGTCTTCACGCCGGCCAGGTCTGATTTCCACGTCTCCCGGAGATCGATGAGGAGCTTCTTGATGTCACCTTTTGTTGAGGGTGAGTCATCAGAGTCCGAAGTCTCCGACCCGTATAATGCGGGTGTCGGGGTTGCGGTCTGGGATTCCTCCCTCTCCACCGATGAGTCAGACTCACTGTCGCTGTTGGGCCTGCTCGGCGCCATTTTGGCCTGCATAGCTGGTTGCGGCCTTTCAAAGGAGCGCCTAATGTCGGGCTGGTGGGAGCTCTCTTGGCGGACGATTTTTCCCCATCTCTCTGCAGGGGGTTTGGTGCTTGTTGCTGCTTGCTTTGTGGGTCTCGGTTCAGCTTTTTCGTGGCTTTTGGGTCAGTTTTAAATTAGTGAAGCAGGAGCTCCACATAAACACGTCCAGTGTGCTGCTCTGCTAGCCACGCCCCCCCATATACCGTTTTTTAAAGGACAGAAAGGGCTTTAATTTGATGTAACATATATATATACATAAATGCTTATTTATTATAAAAAAATACAGAAAAATGCAAAAAAAAATGAAAAATTTAGATTTTTTTTACAGTTTTTGCAATAATAATGTGTGTACAATTAGTGCAGGTTAAGGAAAGTAATTAAAAATAAATTCATTTAGTTGTTCTGATTTACAGAATATATAATGTGTCTGGGATTTTACGTTTTTTTTTTTGGTAGTTATAGGTCACAAAGCACAAGGAGTAAAATAAACTTTTAATGTGGAGCGATTTTAGAATTTGGTATGTTTGTCTTGTAAGCTTAATAGCCAGGGGTCAAGTCCTGGGGAAAAAAGTGTGGGAACTCCCCCCCACCAAAAAAAACCCCACTCGTATGCATATATAAACGCGTGCACACACATACTCAGACACTCACACAGTGGTGTATTTTAATTTTGTGATGCCCTAGGCATGACTATACCTGAGAACCCCCTAATCTAAATTTACCACCCCTTCCTGTCAAGGGCGCACCGCTTCCTAAATTAAGAACCCACCCCTTCCTCTTTAGACTCCACCTTTTCCTGCTCCTTTTAAAGAAATACTATAGTGCCAGGAAAACAAAGCTGTTTTCCTGGCACTATAATTCCCTGTAGTGCCCCCCCTCCCTCATGTCCTCCCCTCCCCCACTCGACACTGATGGGGTTAAAATCCTATGGGTATTTAGCAGATGCTGGATGTCCTCATGCACAGGGTGAGGACGTCCAGCATCAGTTAGACGACTTTTGGTCACCTAACCACCCGAAAGTCCCTCTAGTGGCTGTCTGATAGACAGCCACTAGAGGTGGAGTTACCCCTCAAGGTAATTATTGCAGTTTCTGAGAAACCGCAATAATTACACTTGCAGGTTTAAGGGGACTGGGACACTGCACCCAGACCACTTCAATGAGCTGAAGTTGTCTGGGTGCCTATAGTGTCCCTCTAAGCACACTCTCTGACAGACACCCACACTGGCAGATACACACTGACAGTAACACACACACTCAGTGACAAACACACAGACGTCACTGATTTGACACACACACACACATTCATTGACAGAGAGACACACACAAACACACTGACAGACACACACTCTAAATGACAAACAGACTCTCACTGATTTGACAGACACTTACAAACATACACTAACAGAAGCACATACACGCAAACATGTGCATACACTAACAGAAGCACATACACTTATACGCACTCACACGTGCATACACTAACAGAAGCACATACACGCAAACATGCATACACTAACAGAAGCACATACACTCATACACACACACGTACATACGCTAACAGACGTAAATACACTCATACACACACACACACACACTGACACAAACACACACCAACAGCCATGAACTAACATACACACACATACATAGACTAACAGACATACATACACACACATAGACTAACAGAAATACACACACACTAACAGACATACACACACACACACACATACACTAACAGACATACACACACATACATAGACTAACAGACATACACACACATACACTAACAGACATACACTAACAGACATACACTAACAGACATACACACACATACACTAACAGACATACACTAACAGACATACACACATACACTAACAGACATACACACATACACTAACAGACATACACACACATACACTAACAGACATACACATACATAGACTAACAGACATACACTAACAGACATACCCACATACACTAACAGACATACCCACATACACTAACAGACATACACACATACACTAACAGACATACACAAACATACATACATACATAGACTAACAGACATAAACACATACATATATACAAATTATTCAAATTAGCATTGCCCACCCACCCAGCCTCCCTACCTTTTAGGAAAGCTGGCATGGATGGGTCCCTGGGGTCCAGTGGGGCTGCAGTGAGGCGGGCTGCTCTCTCCCTGTCATGGGGGGGCACCTGATTGCCTGCCCCCCCGGGCTGCTCTCTCCCTGTCATGGGGGGCACCTGATTGCCTGCCCCCCCGGGCTGCTCTCTCCCTGTCATGGGGGGGCCACCTGATTGCCTGCCCCCCCGGGCTGCTCTCTCCCTGTCATGGGGGGCCACCTGATTGCCTGCCCCCCCGGGCTGCTCTCTCCCTGTCACACGCGGCGAGGGAGCTGTGTCCTCTCTGCTCCCTCTCGCCGCGTGGGTTGTCTGCTGATGCAGGGAGCCAGAATATGACGTCATATTCCGGCTCCCTGCATCAGAAAACGGCGCGCGCCGAGAGGGAGCAGAGAGGACACAGCTCCCTCGCCGCGTGTGACAGGGAGAGAGCAGCCGGGGGGGGGCAGGCAATCAGGTGGCCCCCCCATGACAGGGAGAGAGCAGCCCGGGGGGCAGGATATCAGGTGCCCCCCCATGACAGGGAGAGAGCAGCCCGCCGGGGGAACAGAGGGCATTTGGGGGCGGCATTTTTTGCCGCCCCCTGAGTACCTGCAGGGGGAACGGCGTTCCTGCTGTGAAGAAAGTGCAGGAACGCCGTTCCCACGCGTTCCTGCAGGACTCGAGCCCTGTTAATAGCCATAAAAGAAAACAAAATTGCCACACAAAAGTATATATTTATATAAAGTAGACACCACAGGCTGTTCAAAAAAAACCCCACAAAGGCCTACCATTTGTAGAAGTAGACACTCCAGGGTATCTCATAAGGTGCATATTGTGCCTTAACATGCTCCCATTTTTTACCATTACATGCCAAAGTATGTGGTAAAAAATAATTTTGTGCATTTTTTACAAACGGATTGCATTTTTGCTGGGCATTTTCTATATTTCATATGTGCCACTAAGTTCAAACCCCCCAAATTATGCTCAGCTAAGTCTTCTGAGTAAAAGGACACCCCCATTGTATGTCTATGGCACTATTTCGTGAAGCTACAGTGCCATACAGGAGACCTGTCCTTTTCAGTATTCACAGTAGAATTTTGAGAGACGGATTTAATGAGCCTATGCTTCCATTTGGGGTATTATAACAGTTTGACTGTTCAAAAAAAAACCCACAAAGGCCTACCATTTGTAAAAGAAGACACTCCAGGGTATATCATAAGGTGCATATTGTGCCTTAGCATGCCCCCATTTTTTCACCAATATATGCCAAAGTATGTGGTAAAAAATAATTTGGGACATTTTTTTGCTGGGCATTTTGTATATTTCATATGTGCCACTAAGTTCAAAACCTCCAAATTATGCTCAGCTAAGTCTTTTGAGTAAAAAGACATCCCCAATGAATGTCTTTGGCACTATTTTGTGAAGCTACAGTGCCATATTTGAGACCAAGCCATATCAGTTTTTACAGAACTTTGAATTTTGACGCTGGGCCTATGTGCAATTTCCAAGCATCTTCACAGGTTTTAAATTCAAACTACCCCACAAAGGCCTACCATTTCTTAAAGTAGACACCCCAGGGTATTTCAAAAGGCATATTTTGAACCTTAGCGTGGGATAATTTTTCCGATAGTTTGTACCAGGTGTAGTGGTAATAAGCGTTTTTTCTGCCTTTTTGACACACAAAGTGAGTTTGCACAGTATATTTTGCAAACCTTATGTGTGCTACGACTGTATAATACTTCATATGTCAGCTGAGTACAAAAATACCCCCGTATGTACCTTTGCCAGGTATATGTGGACATCGGAGGGGCACATTTGGGACACAGCCATTCCATTTTTTTTCAAACTTCAGATCATAAAAAAAAATCAGATCATATTCAAATGTAATCCCTGCCAATTGATCACAGTAGTCAGTGATCAATTGGCAGGGAAGGGGTTAATTTTTTATTAAAATCAGTAAAGGGGGGTGGGATTTTAATTGTACTTTTTTTTTTTTACACCAGGGGGCAGGATCAGCACTGATCCGTCTCCCTGCACTTCACAGTGAACCCGGAAGTGCAGGGAGGCGGAAGGTAAGTATACAGAGCACATGTGCTCGCTCTGACATGCTGTCAGAGTAGGCACATGTGCTGGGGCTGCACTATCGGGTGCTCCCGGTCTGCCTCTAATACAGAGGCAGACCGGAGCACCATTAACCCCACGATCGCCGCGATTGCGGCGATCTGGGGTTAATTTTACAGCGTGACGGACGAGGTCCGTCACCCGTCGTTAAGGGTATCCCCAGGATGACGGACCTCGTCCGTCACCCGTCCTTAAGGGGTTAATTCAGATATTTAACACACATATGATCAGTCCAAAAAGTCCTTATTTATGTAAGCTCATATAAGTGAAACCTGGCTAGTATACCCTCTACACAGACAGCAGGGAAACTGGCCAATATGAGCTAGATATGATCTAGTATCAGACTAATAAAGCCCTTGCTAGAAGTGTGATACTTAGAAGGAAAAAGGAAAAATAAATATTGTTTATGTAGAAGTGTGAGTTAAACAATTCCACATCTATTGTCAATAAATCATGAAGATTTAATCTCCTAATGCCAATCGTTGAACTGTGCAATATAGAGTTCAAAAGCAGAAAAATCTTCTTATGAATAGACTTTATTGTGCAAAAAGCATACGTAATAAAGACGAGTAAAAAGTATATTTGATAGTTCACAGATAGCATAAAAAGAGGGGAACCTTCCTTCGGTGTCTTCCTCCCAGCAGCTTGGATACTCTGGAAGTGCCGCCTCGTCAGAGCCGGCTTCAGAGGCAGCTTCCGAGTCCTCGTTGGTAGCAGCTTGTCGGGGAGATTCACCGCGTGCGTTCCACTTCACTTCCGTATGCGTTCCACTGTGATTGTGTGAATAGATGCAGCCTTACGCGTTTCGTGACGTCCTGTCACTTCATCAGAGGAATGCATCTATCTTGTACTGATGGATTTATATACCCATCTGGCCGTGTTAACCTTCCCTGGGGTTAACCCTTTCATTGCTTTATGACTGTTAACCCTTACAGGCCATGACACATATATAATCTAACTGAAAACCAATATACAACTAGCTGAAAACTAATATGCATATATGCATTTTTAAATGTATTTTTTAACTTTTTTAAACTTTTTTACTTTTTAAAACTTGTTTTTAAACTTTTTTTGCTTATAAAATTTTTTACACTCTTAAACTTTCTTAAACACATTTAACATTTTTATAAACTTTTTTTTTTACTATTAACCCCTAACTAGCAGTAAGCAGCACTAACAGTAAAATCCCCAATTTCCCATAACTCCCACCCACCTCGGCTAGCAAAAGATATAATTTTTAAATATTTTAATTAATTAATGAAATACATTAAACCCCTGAGAGTAAAAAAAATAAAATAATAATAACCCTAAGGGGTTAAAAATAGATAAATCGTATCACGGTATAATACTGTGATCTGTATTTTTTTTTATTCTTTATTTTTTGTGCAAATATATAACATCGTTGCAAGCTTAGCCACAACAGCAATTACTCGCAGGTATCATAGACATTCAAATCAATCGTGGCATTTAGTAACACTGCACTTTTTTTTTTTTTTAATTCTTTATTTTTGTAGTGCGTATAGTGGATACAGGCATACATATGGTACCCCAACGGCATTCCATATGCAGGTTTCAATACATTAGTTATAGTATGGGGTAGATAAACAATGCACTTTTTTTTTTGTGTACATAAATTATTGAACGCATTACTGGAAACAGGCTTATATAAACATGCTTGAAGTACACATCTAGGCTATGCTTCCGACATAAGTTGCAAAGGATGAACGATCTAGACATGTATATAAACAGGTTGAATTAAATAATTAAAGCAGGTTTAACGAATCTGACACAAAATAAGCTATCTTAGCTGAGTCGCAGCAGGATTTTAAAGCAAGGCATAAGTAGTAGGCCAAGGTTAACGGCTATGTGTCGTTTTAAGCTATACATTGCAAAAACAGCCTGAGTAGGCACGCCATTGACTGAATAAAGCATTGATCTGTCACTGTTAGATATTACAGGTTACACAATACAGAGGAACATGCATGTCTATGAGTGTTACTTGTGTTATGCTAGGTAACTGCAGTGTGTGGAGGTACATGTGTTCACTAAGCAGTTTGAACTATAAGTGTAGGTGCTGAAAATGTGTCTGCATGGGCTATATGACCGTTTCATAGTCATGGGCGTCAGGTTCTGATGTGTGTTTCACTCTGTGACCTGTGTGTAGTGAGGTGCTGAAGGTTAGGGTATGTTGTTCCGTGCCAGCGTGTGGATGCCTGCCTGTGGAAGGAGTGTTCCTGCTCTGTTTTGTCTTGTGCAGAGACTGTGAGACTGTGCTTGCATGTAAGTATGTAGGGGATCAGTGGGGCAGTCCAGCGTGTTGTGCTAGGGGTTATACCCCAGTTCATCCGATACCCTGGTCTGTTAGCCGGCATGTCCGCGAGAAGCAGAGTCCAGGTAGGTCCTCCTCATAGCCCCGGGCATTCCCGCTGGTGGAGGTTGCATGATGTTTTTCGCACGTAGGAGGCAGCGGTTTCTCCTGGCTGGGGTCGGTTGCGGGTCCGGTTAGGATGGCGTCTTCTACGGTGACAGTTATACCGTGTCAGAGGTCTCGGTTTCTGATTTTCCTCCCCGTTGAGCTTCAGTTTGAGTAAGTCCTCCGTGTACAGCTGAGTGTCCGTTTGATGAGAAATGACCACATGGGTCCTGCTCCTTTTTTGCCTCGCTGTTCTCTGTTTGCTACAGGTAAGCTCTATCAGTAGCTTCGTGGGGATGGCAGTTGCTTGGTCCCAGGAGCTGCCTGTCATGGTGGCCAGATGCTGCGGCAAGGCTCCCTCTGTGCGCGGCCTTACTTTGCTCATTAGGTTGGCACGTGGCTGGTCTTCGGCGGCCATCTTGAGGGGAGCTGCCCGGGAACCGCTCCACGGCAGGGCGGCTGTTCGGACCCAGCTCAGAGTAGTAGGAGCTGCTTGTGGGGACCGGGATAACCCCCACCGGTCCAGAGGGGGGGGGGACAGCAAGTCGCCGGTCGGAGACCTGGGAGAGCGGCCGTCTCGTCCCAGCTCAAGCTCCATCAGGCCTCAGGCTTTTGTCGGGTTACTTCAATTCCAAACAGGGTCGTATGTGGTATCCCCGTGTGCATCAGCAGCTGGGGAGCAATGTGGTCGCCACCGTGTGTCAGTGGCTGCCTTTGGCTTTCAGTTGGCACCGATTTTCCAAGTTCTGATGTGGGAGCTCAGACAGAGTGTGTCTGATCCGATCAGCAGTCAGGCTCCGCCCCCGAACATTGCACTTTTTATAATGCCTTTAACTTTATACGAAACAATAGTGGTAACATCTGCTTGTCCTCTATGGGTATGTGTAGAATGTAGTGCTACAGTCTATATGTCTGCCCTAGAGGGTTTTACCCCGTGCCGATATTCCGTGTGGGTATATTAGCGTGGTTCTTCGTGTGTCAGCTAAGTGGGGTGGGGGGTTGGTAAGACATGACATAGGCTTGTGGCTATGTGGCACGCCTTTGCGGTGTGCATCTGCCTCCTGTTATGGGTATTTGAAGTATAACCATGGCGTTAGGTGTTTGTATACCCTATTGTATAGGCTAATCGGTCGTGTCTCGTTGGGGTGGTGAACTCGTAGAAGGTGAGTAGCAGGTTATGTCAAACTGAAACAGAAGGGGGTTATGTACATACAACAGAAAAACCCATAAGATAAAGAATGAAATAGAGGAGAAAAAAAACCAATAAAAAAAAAAACCAATGCAATTGTTTCTAAGCGGACCAGGAGATCCTTGGTACACTTGACTTGAGTTAGTCTCTAACTTTGTAAAAGTCTCCATATACATATACGGTGGTCGGTGGAATTAAAAGGAGAGGAGAGTTCCATAGGCTAATTGGTCTCTGCTTCCTCAAGTGGGCAAACCACCATGAGAGGCTCCGGAGGGATTCCGTGGGGCAAATTCTCGGATGGTAGCCGGATTTATCTGGGATAGTCCCTGTCTAGCTGGCAATGACGCTTGCATTATGCCTGTTGATTGCAGATGAGTTTCAAGTTCTCGTTTATCTTGCGCTTTGTATACAGTCCCGTTGTGGTTGAACATTATGGTTCGAGGAGTGCTCCATCTGTAGGGAATTTCCCTGGACCGGAGGTGGTGTAAGAGGGGTTGCATATTTTTTCGCCAGGCCAAGGTACTCCTGGTAAGGTCTGGGAATACTGTTAGCGATGCCCCTTCAAACAGCAGGGTTTTTTTTCCCGTCATTGCAGTCAGAAGCGAGGTCTTGTCGGCCAGAGTCTGAAACCGCAGTATGAGATCAGCTGTCGCTGCCGCCGGTGCTCGTGGTGACTTCGGCAGTCTGAACATCCCATCCAGCTTCATTGACTTTATTTGTTTTGGAGGGAGCAGGACCCCAAGGAAATGCCTGATGTAGTGGGGTAAGTCCGCAAGGACTACCGATTCTGGTATCCCCCTTATTTTCAGATTATAGCGTCTCCTCTGGTCTTCCATGGCGTCTAGCCTGTCGGTAGTGGTAGTTTGCCATTGGACTAGATCTGAGATTTGTTGTTCTACCTTGTTAAGTCTTGCGTCGTGGATGCTTGAGCTGGCCTCCAGCTGTGTGATTTTCGTTGTGGCCCCTTCAATGGCCTTCCTGTAATAGGCCATATCTGCCGCCAAATCTTTGCGGAGCTCCGCCAACATTGCTTTGAGCTGGTCGTCCGTGACCGGGTCCCCGGTCGTTGGGGGCGCATTTCTGCAGTCCGGAGGGTGCCTACGGGACGCTTCCTCTAGGATGTCTGTGGCAAAGTCCTCTGAGGAATACAATGAGAGTTCGTCGGTAAGCGCCATTTTGGACCATGCGGCCTGCTGTGTGGTCCGGAGCATTTCGCCGATATCTCTCCCGTGGGGGCTTTTTTCAGCTTTTGCTTTTTTTGATTTTCTGCCCATGTTCTTTCTGCTTGTGCCCGTGTCGTTTGTGGGGACTTTTGGGCCCAGATTCCACCATATATCCCTGTATTTTCAAAAAGTTAGAGACGGAGCTCCAAGGAGTGTGTCCGCTCTGTTGCTCTGCTAGCTCCGCCCCCCTGTGATCTGTATTTTGATCACTGTAGGTAGTGATCAATTGGCAAGGAAGGGGTAATTTTTATTAGGACTGGGTAAAGGGGGTGGGATTTTTTTACTTTTTTAAACGTTATTAAAACACTTTTTAAAACTTTTTAAAAACTTTTTTTAACGTTAACCCCCAGCTAGCCTAACACCAAATTCCCCAATTCCCCACTAACTTCCAACCACCCCAGCTAACTTCCACTGTAGTCAGTGATCAATTGGCAGGGAAGGGGTTAATTTTTATTTAAAACGAGTAAAGGGGGGTGGGATTTTAAACCAACTATTTTTTTTACACAGGGAGAAGATCACTGCTGATTCGTCTCCCTGCACTTCACACAGAACGCAGAAGAGCAGGGAGGCGGATCGTGAGTCCCTGCAGCACTCCCATCACTGGGCGGCTGCAAATGACTACAGTACACATCAGCCCCAATATATAGTAAAAAACTAAGAAAAACAAGTTACCTGCGCTCTCTCCTTAATCCCTATGTATTTTTAAACAAATGGAGTTTTTTTAGTTACCTCCAATGGCCATGAGAGGATGAGCCCACCTGCCAACGTCAAGGCAGACCCCCCTAGGTGGGTCCTAACTCTAACCATTCACCTTGCTTCCTTGAGCCTCTGGCAAACATCTCTACTGAGACAGAAAGGGGTATTTTTTATATACACCCCTATACATTATTAACCCTTAATAGGGAACACATGGGATGGGCGGCTGCATTGTAACAAGGCTGAGTGATACAAAAAATGGATACAAATGCAGAAAGGTAAGTCCTGCGCTCACTCCCATCACTGGGCTGCTGCAAATGACTACAGTACACATCAGCCCCAATATATAGTAAAAACCAAAGAAAAACAAGTTACGTGCGCTCTCTCCTTAATCCCTATGTATTTTTAAACAAATGGAGGTTTTTTAGTTACCTCCAATGGCCATGAGAGGATGAGCCCACCTGCCAACGTCAAGGAAGACCCCCCTAGGTGAGTCCTAACTCTAACCATTCACCTTGCTTCCTTGAACCTCTGGCAAAAATCTCTACTGAGACAGAAAGGGGTATTTTTTATATACACCCCTATACATTATTAACCCTTAATAGGGAACACATGGGATGGGTGGCAGCATTGTAACAAGGCTGAGTGATACAAAAAATGGATACAAATGCAGAAAGATAGTCCTGCGCTCACTCCCATCACTGGGCAGCCTGTCAGAGCGATCACTGCTGCAGGGAGTGCTCCGGTCTGCCTTGAATACCGAGGCAGTCCGGAGGAATTGCGGCGATCGCGGGGTTAACTTTAGCGCATGATGGACCCGGTCCATCATCCGGCGTTAACTGCTTCCCCGGCATTACGGACCAGGTCCATCATCCAGCATTAAGGGGTTAACGGGCATTGTATCAGTTAAATTAGGCAGGACTAGGCCGAGTGACACTCTGGCTAAGAGGCCCAATAAGGAACTTTCAAATCCGCAGCCTATGGACAAAATTACAGAACTCAATGATGCTAATTAATGTATCTTAAGTAATTTGTATAACAGGTAAGTGTAACTTATTTATACTTGGATTTTGCTTATGGGTCTAATTGCAAAAATAGAAAACAAGCTGGAAGACAAAATGTTTCTTTAATTAAAAAAAACAAAAAAACACAAGTTTGTGTCTGTAAAACATATTTTATTTTTTAAATGTCTTTGTATTCACATTTTTGATGCTTGGGTCATTTAATACAATGCCGTCTTATTCTTAAACATGTAGGTATTAGTAATAATCAGCTTTACATTTTCACATTACTGGGTACACACTAATCTTTTCGTTGAATGCAGAGTGGGAGGCAAATGGAACATTTTGATAGAGCTGTCAGTGTAATTATAGTGAGAATTATTCCTCCCACGCTCGCACATATTAGACCATAGGAAGAGACAGTTGTAAATTGCCTTTTTGCTAAAACTTTTGGTGGATAAAACCTAAAATCCTGAGTTAAAGAAGCACTTGTGCCACAGACTTTTTGAGAGATTTGAAGGCAACCCTCTTGACCACAAACTATAGGCCTGGTCCTCAGAGCCTAAAAGGTGCTCTTGTCACTGTGGAGGGAATATGGGGGGATCACACAATAACTGTGCTTCCCAGCTGTCTTGAGGACCTCTAGGGATTGCCTGGACACATTATACACATTAGCTAGGGATAATGTAATTAACTCCAGGGTCCCTGGTGGCAGCAAGGAAGCTGATCTGCAAGAGGTACTCAGTCGAACTATGGGAACTCCATCACATTCTGCATTGCACACGTTTAGTTAACATGTATTAACACTAGGCTATATTAAGTGAGCCTATCTCAGAACAACAAGATATATTCTTTAACCCCTTAACGCCGTTACGACGTTCTATGCCATCACACTTTAAGTGGGCTTTAAAGCCGTTGCGACGGCATAGAACGCCGTAACGGCTTTGAGCCCTGGAGCGCCCGGTATACTTACCTTACCGGCGCTCCGCTTCGGGAGGACTGCCTCACAGCCCAGGCAGCCCCCCCATGGCAAATCAGGCCCCCGGGGGCCATGTGATCGCTCTCAAAGAGCGATCACATGGCCCCCTATAGCTGGCTGTGGATCTGCCAGCAGGGGGACTGTCTAAAATATCAGACAGTCCCCCTGCTGGTGGGATCTGTAAAAAAAAAT
This sequence comes from Pelobates fuscus, assembly GCF_036172605.1. Taxonomy (NCBI): domain Eukaryota; kingdom Metazoa; phylum Chordata; class Amphibia; order Anura; family Pelobatidae; genus Pelobates; species Pelobates fuscus. The sequence continues at coordinate 103,411,534 of NC_086325.1, forward strand.
ATTAAACATGTTTAAAAATAAAATAAATATATTTATATATATATAATATATGTATATATATTATATATATAATATATATGTATATTATATATATTTAACGTCATACATAGTGTATTTTAATACTAATATAAGTACATATATTAGTATTAAAATACACTTGGAATTACGTTACATATATATAATATACATATATTATATATATATATAATAGATATATACACATATATTATATATATAAATACGTATAATTACAATAATAAATAAATAAAATAATAAAATTAATAAATAAAATATTGAAACAAAATGTAATATAAATTATATATACATATGTAATTTCATTCTAACTGTATTTTGTTATTAATATATATATATATTGGTAACAAAATACACTTAGAATGACATTCTATATATATCTATCTATATATAAAATGCAAATAACCGCAAATATATATATATAGAGATAAATACATTAAATTACATAAAAGATTACATTAGTATACACGTAGAATTTAAATACCTATAAATGCATATATATTAAAATTCTACGTGTATATTTAAGTAATCTTTTAACATAATTAGGTGATTTGATTAATTAAAATTTGATTGACATACCTGACAACACAGGGAGAAAGTGCAGAGAATTTAATTTGAAAGCACTATATTTGACCCTGTAACTCTCCAAGACAACATAAAACCTGTACATGGGGTGAACTCAAATATTAGTGTTTCAAATTGGTAAATTGGATTACAACGATGATATTTTAAGTAAAAGTGACTTTTTTTGCAAACGAACGGCACTTTTATGGACTATATTATTGTTGTAATATGTTTTACTGTTTTAAAACACTAATATTTGTGTTTAGTGAAGTCTCCCGAGAATAACAGTACCCCCCATGTACAGGTTTCATGGTGTTTTGGAAAGTTAGAGAGTCACATATAAGGCTTGCATTTCATTTTTTTGACATTGAAATTTGCCAGATTGGTTATGTTGCCTTTGAGAGCGTATGGTAGCCCAGGAATGAGAATTACCCCCATGATGGCATACCATTTGCAAAAGTAGACAACCCAAGGTATTGCAAGTGGGGTATGTCCAGTCATTTTTAGTAGCCACTTAGTCACAAACACTGGCCAAATATTTGTTTTTTGCTTTTTTAACACAAAAACAAATATGAACGTCAACTTTGGCCAGTGTTTGTGACTAAGTGGCTACTAAAAAAGAGTAAACATACCCCACTTTCAATACCTTTGGTTGTCTACTTTTTCAAATGGTATGCCATTATGGGGGTAATTCTCATTGCTGGGCTACCACGCCGTCTCAAAGGTAACATTACCAATCTGGCAAATTTCTATTTGAAAATGGAACGTTCTATATTTGACCCTGTAACTTTCCAAAAAACCATAAAACCTGTTAATGGGGGATACTGTTGTACTCGTGAGACCAGTGGTGTATCCTGGTTTTGTGCTGCCCTAGGCAGGACAAAACTCAGGCGCCCCCCTAACCCGCCTTCTAAATAAATACACACACACACACACACACAGTCACTGACAGATACGCATACATTAGCTAACAGACACACACACACTAACAGACACACTCACACTCACTGACATACACACACTCACACACTAACAGACACACTCACACTCACTAACAGGCATACACACACTCACAGACACACTCACTAACAGACATACACACACACTCACACACTAACAGACTGACACACACACACTAACACTCACTGACATACACACACAGACACACACTAACAGACTGACACACACACACACACTAACAGACACACACACACACTAACATACTGACACACACACTAACAGACACACACACACACACACTCACTCACTCACAGACACACACTCACTCACACACAAACAGACACACACACTAACAGACACACACTAACAGACAGTCATATATACACACACACTCACTCACTCACTCACATTAACACTTTTTTTTTATTATTTACCCCCCCAGCCTCCTTACCTTTGGGAATGCTGGGGGGGGGGGTTCTCTCTTCCTCTGAGCTCTCTGCTCAGCTCCCCCGCGCGCCGCAGAGTGAGGCTGGGAGCCGGAAGATGACGTCATCTTCCGGCTCCCAGCCTCACTCTGCTGCGCGCGAGGGAGCTGAGCAGACAGCTCAGGGGGAGCTCTCCCTCGCCAGCTGCCCGCCCTACAAACAACAAGCCCAGCAGCCCGACCGGCATGTCGGTTAGCCGCAAGGCTAACAAGACATTTGCCTTGGGCATTTGGGGGCGGCATTTTTTGACGCCCCCTGGAAAATGCCGCCCAAGGCAAATGCCTTGTTAGCCTCGCGGCTAATACGTCCCTGCGTGAGACATCGCTGATGAGCATTTTTGTGCAGTAAAACCTAACAGTATTATGACATTCACAGCTAAAATGCCAGACGGAAATACAAATTTAAAAAAAATCTTATTTTCTCACATTTTTTTCAAATTTTATTCATAATGAATTATGTTCCATATATGAATAGTTAATGATAAATTAAAGCCATGTTTCTCCTGAACAAAATGATATATAATAAGTGTGGGTGCATATAATATGAAAGAGGGGAACTACGGGTGAACAGACATATAGCGCAAATTCCAGTTTTTGTTTACGTTTTGTTTTGATCAGAACGTGCACTATTGACTCCGTCCTGAAGGGGTTAAATGAAACATGAATGCTTTATCTTCTATTACAGGGAAATGATTCACAGTCACAGACTACATTGTGTTCCTTTTTTTGTTACAAAATATTTCTTATCTTCCATTCTATGTCCATTGGACCCTTGGCATCACTTACCATAAGCCCAGTGATAACTGGCATGCGGTTCCTTTTCCATGTACGTTGTTTCAAAGAAGCTGAAAAAATGTAATATTACATTTAATTAAAATGGAACAATCAGACCAATGACCAGTTATGATTGTGACTAACAAAATAACAATAGGGTGTTTTAGTTCACTCCCGTGTTTAGCAGTGAGCAAACATGCCAACCACTGATCGAGTCCACCAATTAGCATTTGCTGCTGACAAACTGGAAGTACATCAAGAAAAAAGCATGTTTTCCAATTCATTGCCTTGGGAACTCCATCAGGACAATGTAAAAGGCTTCCTCGGTGCAGGCTTATTTTACCTGCAATCATCTGACCAAGTTGCTGTAGTTACATAGTTACATAGTTAGATAGCTGAAAAGAGACTTGCGTCCATCAAGTTCAGCCTTCCTCACATTTGTTTTTTGCTGTTGATCCAAAAGAAGGCAAAAAAAAACAACTCAGTTTGAAGCACAATTTTGCAACAAGCTAGGACAAAAAAATCCTTATTGACCCCAGAATGGCAGTCAGATTTATCCTCGGATCAAGCAGTTATTACCCTACATTGAAAGATTATATCCTTGAATATTATGTCTTTGCAAGTATGCATCTAGTAGCTGTTTGAACATATGTATGGACTCTGATAAAACCACTTCTTCAGGCAGAGAATTCCACATCCTGATTGTTCTTACAGTAAAAAAACCTTTCCTTTGCCTTAGACAAAATCTTCTTTCTTCTAGTCTAAACGCATGGCCTCGTGTCCTATGTAAAGTCCGGTTTGTGAATAGATTTCCACACAATGGTTTGTATTGGCCACGAATATATTTGTATAATGTTATCATATCCCCTCTCAGGCGACGTTTTTCTAAACTAAATAGGTTTACATTTGTTAACCTTTCTTCATAGCTGATATGTTCCATTCCTTTTATTAATTTTGTAGCCCGCCTCTGCACTTTTTCTAGTGCCATGATATCCTTCTTTAGAACAGGTGCCCAAAATTGCACAGCATATTCAATATGTGGTCTTACCAGTGATTTATAGAGAGGCAAAATGATATTCTCGTCCCGAGAATGAATGCCCTTTTTCATGCATGACAATACCTTACTGGCCTTGGCCACTGCTGATTGACATTGCACATTGTTGCATAGTTTGTTGTCTATAACAATTCCCAAGTCCTTTTCGTGTGTTGTTATCCCTAATTCACTTCCATTAAGGGTATACGTTGCTTGTGTATTCTTTACGCCGAAGTGCATAACTTTGCATTTTTCAACATTAAATTTCATCTGCCATTTGAGTGCCCAGTCCTCCAGTCTATCTAAATCCTTCTGCAGCAAAGTAATATCTTGCTCACATTGTATTATTTTACAAAGTTTTGTGTCATCTGCAAACACTGAAACATGACTTTCAATGCTGTCTTCAAGATCATTTATAAAAATGTTAAATAGAAGGGGTCCCAGAACAGACCCCTGAGGGACACCACTTGCCACCTCTGTCCAGCTTGAAAATTTACCATTAACGACAACTCTTTGTATTCTGTTTTTAAGCCAATGTTCTACCCAAGAACAAGCATTTTCATCGAGACCGATTTCCTTGAGTTTGAACACTAATCTTTTGTGTGGAACTGTATCAAATGCCTTGGCAAAATCCAAATAGATCACATCCACTGCAACACATCCACTGTAGTGTTTCCAGCCACCACATTTCACAGTAATTTATACAACGATATTAATAATTAGAAGTTATATAACACCTACATATTTCTGTACAACAGAGGGAATACAGAAAAATAATGAATACGTACTAAAGAAAAGAACAGGGGGCGGGGCCGGGACCTGAAGCTGAGCGGACGCCATAACTGCGGGCTCCCACCTTGACATTTGAAATCTGCAAATATCTTGAAAAGCACCCGGCATCCTGAAACTGTGGTCAGGACCAAACACTGAACCAGCAGATGCCTTTCCGGTACACACCCAAGGCCTACCATGCACCGAGCATCCATGGCCTCGAGCAGCTACTCGGCGGCTCCTACACACAAGGTGACTCCGACCCAGAAAACGACTTCTACCCATACTTATTGGAGGCTCCCGAGCCCATGGGGAAACGCACGCAGAAAACCCACACTGGCTCCTCCACGGCACATGACATTGGCACCTTGTTACAGCGGCAGGCACCGCCCAAGACCACCTACGCACACTAGGGGTGCCATACCGATGGGGACCACAGAGATCCCTGCTAGTCCCTCACAACGATGTCACCCACAAGATAACATCGGACGATGAGGCAGCCGCGCTTTTGGCGAAACTAGGACTACCAGACCTGCCTGCCAACCTACCACAAGAGCCCCAGCATGGGATAGGAGACCCAGCCACCAGCATACCGTTTACCCCACGAGAGGGGATGCCACCGAGTTCACAACCCTGACAAAAGAAGACGGCACAACCACAGAGACCAATGATACCGGGTCGAAGTTGCTAAGATTCAGAGACAGTGCTCTTGCAAACCTTTAAGCACACTGTTTTAGCTATTGACCTGGACTATGGAACTAAATGTTTGAATTATCTATTGTTTAAATTGTATGCTTGAAACCACAGTTCTGACCGGCACAGGGAGGGGATTGCAACCACACCACCACGGCTTCAGATATGCAGACTGAGCCGTCACGCCACCCCCCCCCCCTCCTCACATCCCCTTTCCCCGCTGCCCCCTTGTTTAGGGGTAACACACCAACGGAAAGACCACCCAGGCTATACACAATCCACCTCTCACCAAGACAGGTCTCACAACCTACTAAGGGTGTAACATCCTGCACTACTCACATACCTTACAATCCTCAACCCTACTCGCTCTCACATCAACACCCCATGACCATACCTAGATACGCAGGGACTACACATGCTCATATGCAACAGCATGCAAACGCCACACTATGACTACCATTTGTTGACCTAAAAATTGTGCAGACTCTCAACTTCAAATCTACCTAATATGTACCTCAAAAGTTGATCTTAATGTTCTGGTGATTAATCAGCATGGTAGGCAACAATAGATGGTCAGACTAGCCTGTTTATACTAAATAGCATGGAAATGTAGCACTGGATCCATGGCGTATTACCTAAGCCTGTATAGCATATGTTAACCGTTATAAGCTCTCGAAGTTACTCAAAATGTCTATCCTACCGTTTGCAGCTACCAGCTCTATTGAAATTAATGTAATAGACATCTATACCTAGCGTGATTCCTTTTATAAAATTGTGCTGTCGATGACAAAAAATGTACATGGTCAAATAACAGGCTTCTCATGCATGCTCTGGGTCAATGAAGAGAGGGAAAGGGAGTGAAGGCATTTTTAAAAAAAATAGCTATGCAAAGGAGGGAGGTGGGAGGGAGTTCCCTAGGAAAAATGCACAGAATGAACATTGGCAGCTCGGAACAGAGGGCAGCACACAATTACTAATATGTTTCATGCTGAAACATTGCACATACATTCCTACTACCAAGAACACTTTAAATCACTGAAGTGGTCATGGTGATTGAACTAACCCTTCAAGATTAGAGACAGCCAAATGACAGGAATGGGGAACAGGAATGGGGAACAATGGCGGAAAATGGGGCAGCAATGGTGGAAAATGGGGCAAGAGGGATAGTGAAACATTTTCCTTCAAATCATTACCACCGTTAAACCATCTAAAACATATGTAGACATTATTCATCTTGTCAGTTGTCAGACATAAATATAATTCTGTCTTAACTTTATGTAGTTAAATATTTAAACTCACATGTGATGAGATGTGTTCCTCACTTTTAAAAATGAATGTTACTGTGCTAGCTTTGGCAGGACAAGAGTTTAAGAGATTAGAGAGAGTGTGTCATGATCGAAGGAGATCTAATGGGAGGTAACCCATAATTTGCAAGCATTACCTCCTGATCTTGTTTACACCCCACCTCCCCCAGGCCGGCGGTGGTTATCTCGGTCTCCACCAGGCAAGATACCATCAATACACCGCTACAGGGCAACTTAACGCTGAAAGTAAACAGCTCCCACGCGGCCTCATTAAAATGGCCAACGGCAGCTTACCTACTCCACTGGCCCAAACATGGAGGACCCCCTAAGTCGCTCGGAAGCACAGCTGGTGAACCACATAGCCTGAGCAGTGACCACTCCTGATCAACGACCGCAGACAGGAAAGAAAAACGGTTGCCTGCATTTCGTATCGCTACTCACACGGCACAGGCAATCTCCAGATGACAGCTCAGTGCCTGCTCCACCACAACGCGCCTACCCAGTGCTCCCTACCACCGGGACCAGAGACCAAGAAGGGGGGAATACCCAGAGAGGGCATACCCAAGCATTGACCCCAATACAATGCAGCCTGCACCTGAACACTTTGGCGTAAATGGCACCGCGCTCATACCCACCCGACGACCGGGAGACCCGTTAGCGGCGATCCGCAACCAAGGTGCCCTATGGCGGGACTTTGGGACTCAGAGGACCTCTCTTTAGGGACTATCCCCATGCATGGGAAAAGCTGCCTTCCAACATCTCCCACACTGCCAGAGCCGGAGGCGACCCCAACATCCCACAATGACTAGTACCTAAGGCACACATCGCGGAACCTACCGACAGCCTCAAAAGCAGTTATGGCGGTTGCATCCACAATTAAACATACTGCAATGCCATTAATGTTATAAATACCGTTATAAGAAAAACTAGTTTGTTTCTATGCCTAATGCTGACATAGTATGCCCCAAACCCCTAGTCACCCCTGTAATGGAACCTTCCGTTAATGGACGCTTCCTAGCCTGCGCCGAGGACCACAAGCACCACACTGGACACCACAACCACCGCTGTCATGCCTTAACTCCCGGTATTTCCTTGTCTCTTCCGGGTTGACGGAGCTTAGCCACACCCCCTTTTCTGACGCGGTCTCTCTACGCTACATAATGCGACTGCGCCAGGTACAAGACGCTGGATTATTGAACAGCGTTACCGTGATATCAAACCGGCTAAAGATTTTCTTCAACCTCTACTTGTGAACCGAACCGGACTGGAATTCTACAGACCCTCCTTCTCCTCTCCTCGACCTCGGCTAGTATCTGGACCTTCCTCATCCTGTTTGATAACTTCCCTCCCCGGAGGAGAACTCCGGGAACCTGATCTCTCTCCCGTGGAAGCTAAGTCAATTGCTATATTTGTAATAGGAACTTACCTGCTTTCAAGCCCGCTAATCCTTTCTGCTAAAGCCTGCTCTCAAGTCCGCTAAGCATTCCTGCTACAGCCTGCTCTCAAGTCCGCTAAGCATTCATGCTACAGCCTGCTCTCAGGCCTGCTATCTCTAACTCCAAAACGAATCACTCCTGCTTCAACTTCATTTCTAATTTCTCCGTTTCCATAAAACTTGCAAACTCCAATGTGCTATACTGCAAGTATGTCAGAAGCTGCTTACTCCGTTTAACCAAACAGCGAAGTAATTAAAGATACAGTACCTGTATTATCCATAATTGAATAGACTGTTCCTATTCTGTTCTCTAGTATCCTAGTCAACAATCTAAGTCCTAGGAGATCTGCAGTTGTGTTCCATATAAATATATGTAAGCATTACAACCGCATACTCCACAACCGCCATAGCTTAACTGGAGCCTCGCCGTCTTCCGTCCACCCTGGATCAGCTTCTGTCCTCCAAGACCGTGTGGGGAAGACCTCTCCTCCAGGAGAGCGTATCAGGAACAAGCTCTTAAAAGAGCTAAGTGATTCAAACTCAGGGGAGAATGCAGAGCATAGCAATCCCCAGTGTGATTATAGCAGCTCCCTCCAATAACGAGACAAGGCTACGTATTGAGGGTCAAACAGGATCTCATTTACTTGGCACCAAGGGGCCTTCTTTTATGCAGGTTTTCCCTACATAGGACCACCCACAGGGTTTTACAGAACAACCAATAACACATGTACATTACAGAAAACACTCCCAGCAATAATATACAAAATCCTTCCCCTCTGCCTGTGATATAATTATGGTACACAATAGGTTAACATAATTATCACAAGCAGGAAAAATACAGTTTTTATACATGTACTGTAACTTTAAAACCACACATCCAATCTTCATAAAAAAACACATATTATTAATCAGCATACTTGAAATATGAACAAACTCAAAAATCATGCAGATCCTTCCATTAGTTCAAAAGTTAGTCGGAAGTCCTTTGTGACCGGTCGGTCAATTTCACACTGAAAAAATAAAGTCCTATTCGAACGTACGTTCGAATCTTCGAACGAGACTTAGTCTATGTGGCTGAAAACTCAGTGCAGGAGAAGGCAAGGGTCAGCGGTGTTCCCCCCGGCCCCCACCCACCGCTCAGGGGTGGGGGCCGGGGGGAGAACAATAGGTCCCCCCTTCATCACTTTACTTTAGGGCCCCCACCTGCCGCTTATGGGTGGGGGCCGGGGGGTGGACAATAGGTCCCCCCCCCCTTATTTTACTTTAGGGCCCCCACCCGCCGTTCAGTATTAGGAAATTTGGCTGAAAGACCAATACCGTGGGAATTAGGGAGTTATCTACTTATTCATTCCTGTCATTACATGACTGGCTAAATAACTTACATTTTATATGAATGTGTGTTACTTGATTGTTGAAAGTGTTGCAAATGCTTACAGCTGAATCCTGGCTATGTATGTATACTTTTTATTTAAAATTGTATACAGTGTAACATTCTTCTTCTTCCACTGGGTAAGTATATTAGTACTTAGGCAATACTGTGCTTTGGCACTTCGGCACTTGGGCAACTTCGGAACTTTGGCACTTCAGCACTTCGGCACTTCGACACTTCGGAAATTCAGTAATTTCGGAACTTCAGGACCTTGGTAATTCGGCACTTCTGCCCGAATGTCCGAATTTCCCGAAATTTGGCCGAATTCATATTCTGCCCGAAACTAATTGCACATGTCTATTTAATGCTTCCTGCTGTTAGCTGCTGACATACATCCTAACACTCGCTTACTATATCACACTAACTACTGGACCAAGCTAAATGTTATTTTATGTTTGCTCAGCATCTCTCATAAAATGTGCACGCTTTATCTCTTACCCTAATGTAACTCGTGAAACCAAGTCGGAGGAATGCCGTTGGGGTACCTCAGGCATGTCTGTACTAATCTTTGCATGGCAAAAAAAACAAAAAACAAAGTAGAGAACACAAACACATAGTTACCAGTTCTCCAATATATAAAATATAATTTTAATCAACCTTTAAAAAGATAATATCTAGTTATCTATATACTCCATACTAAAAAGATATGTATAGGTTTAATCAGAATAATTTGAACTACAAAGAAGCAAGAGAATATTCATTTGAACCAATCAAAATTGGATGAACAGTAAAAGTTCAGTGTCTCCATGCAGAGGCTGGAGACACTGAATGTGTGCAGCACTGCCCCAGAAAGCTCTGAAAAGACAATGTTTACTGCAACAAGCCTGCAGGCAGGGACGATTCTGGGCAGGTGCACTGGGTGCACTGTGTCCAAGCGCCCAAAGCAGCGTTATTATTTAGTAAGGCAGAGTCGGACATTTTAAAAAACATAACAACGAAGACCCCAAAGGTTTAACCTTTCTAGGCATTCAAGAGGTATAAAAATTGCGGTGGTAATCACATTTTAAATATAGGAAAGGAAAAAATGAAATGGGTATATAAAGTGGATACGTTAGAACCTAAAGGACGTAACATTGAATTTGATTTATATAATTTTATGTAATTTTTTAAAAGCAAAATATATATATTTTTTGACGTAAATGGCTTTTATGTAAATGTACCTTTTATATTTTTAAGGTTTCTTTTTTTTTTTTATATGATATTGACGGAAAAGCATATATACGTTAACATATTGATTTAGCAGAGAGACACGCAGGTCTCAGGTATGCTTGCATACAACAATGCAACTGGTATAACAACATTGTACGGGCTCGCTGGCTCCATTAGTAGTGGGTTCCCTTGCGGTTCTCCTGCCCCCTCTGACCCCTATCTTGGCTATTATCTTATCCAGTCCCTCTGTCCCTTGTGAATTCCCGTGTCCCTCGTGCTACGAGTCGTCTATCAAGGGTAGGTTGCTTCATCCTTTGGCAAGCTAGGGAGCTCTATATAAGCAACCGTGAGGTACGTGAGGTCGTAGTGTTGTTCCCATGCGTGATTTATGACCACTTTACAGGGTCGTGGGCTAGTGTCGTACTATGGAACTTCACTGGCTCTGCGGGGGAATGTCACGTCGAAAAGATGTCTAATGTGTGCGTTTCGCATCCGTTAGTTGTAATGTGCTACCTGAGTATTGTGTACTCAGTCTTCCATAGTTTTGTAGGTGACTCCCATTCCCAGGGATCTCCGTGGGGGCTTGGGTGCGCGGTTCTCCTCCTCGGCACGCCCAGGCCCGTTCCTCGTTCCGCTCTGTGGGTTCCGTTTCGTCACCACCTGTGCGTCATCAACTACGTTATGTATAAGAGCCAGGACCTCCAGGTCTCTGTATGCTGTTTATTTTTAAGGTTTCATATCTTTGCACTGATGAAATTTGTTTCTTCTTTTTCCCATTGAGCAGGTATTTTCTTTTTGTTCCGTTTTTATTTAAAGGAGCACTATAAGGTCAGGAACATAAACATATATTTATGACCCTATAGTGTTAAAACCACCATCTAGCCCCCCTGGGCCCCTCATGCCCCAATCATACATGCAATTATGTACTGATCCGCCCCTCGGGACAGACTTGAATAGAGTGACAGGACACTTTGAATGCAGATCTGATGAAGCCGGAAACCCAGCGAAACGCGTCATCCAGCACGGTGTGAGACGTCATCACGTTTTCCTCGTCTCCCAGAAGGACACTAATGCAAGCCAGAGAAAGTGAAGCCGGCGGCATCTAGCATAGGGACTGATACACGGAACTGTGTTGTGGGGTTGTATGGAGGTTTAGCTGCTTTGCACAGCTTTTTATATTTGTTTGAATAAAGTCTGTTTTCTGCACTGGTGGCTTCAAAGTCCTGATCACTTGGATGTTTTATCAAGGCGATTACAGTTAGAGTAGGCCTTATATGCTCTCTGTTTGTGAGTGGTTCCATTCATATACTTTCCCTCTAACTTGTATTTTAACTATATTGCACTATATATTTTTTCTTTCCTTTCTATGCACATTGAATATCGTGAAATCATTAAGGAATATTTTAAGTAAGTGTTTTTATTCTATGCATGACATAGAGCTTTTTTTCCACACAAAATTGCCTTTATATAAATTGCACTTTATAAAAAGTTTTTGAGCACAGAGTAAAGTTTTTGGTATAAATTATGCACATATATTTTGCATTATAACTACTACACTCAAACGAAAAGAAACAGAAAAGGCCCCTATAAAAAGGGGACTTGTAGTGTGTCCTGAGGATTACTGACAGGGGGTAACCGTTAAAAAGTTGAAGAACAAACACCAGTGTGATCCAGGGACAAGAAGTCCTAGGAACACACAGAAGAGTCATCAGAGTATTGCAAGTAAATTTATAAAGTAGATTAAAAACACAATTTTATTATAGATCATAAGATACAAAAGTAAAAATAAACAAAATAACTAATCACTCCACATCTAAATCCATGAGGAGAGCTAAAAAGCTCAATAGACCTTGTGGGGATATGGGATTGGCGGGTTATCAGGGGTAGCTAAATGGCAAACGTTGGTAAATGGACAACTTAGATAGAGAGACTTGATAAGTGGATAGGAATATATACAACGGTAGGTTCAAACAATATTTAAACAAGTCAAGCCTGAGTGAACTTAAATACTTCTAATAGAGGTATAGCAGATGATGTTATACAGCTTTCTCCTAGAGTATAGACACTTTGATTCCTGTATAGACTGTATTCCTGTATAGAGTATAGACACTTTGACAGACAACAGGAGTCACCAGGTCCAGTAATTGCTTGTTGTGGGTGGGCTACTCGACTTACTCAGGTACCGACCGACAGAAGGTCAGGTAACTGGTTAGTCTCCCCCAGGATGGGAAGATGTGTGACGAAAGCAGCTTCGCCACTGGTTTTTGAAGAGGACAACTTGTCAGCCTTTTAACCTGTGACTATGGCCCCTTTAATTTATTTTGGCTGAGAGACCCTAATTGTGCCTATTGGGACTTTAAACATTTGGTTCTTCGGACTCCCAGACAGTCAAAGGGGCCGCCATTCGACATTCGAACACGTGGTGGCGGCCATCTTGTTCGCATTGGCTAAAACCGCGAATAAACTTCAGGGGGACTTAACCGCGAATACCCTGGAACTATTTTCGGCATGAAAACCTTGCGGTTCTCGGTTGGTCCTCCAGCGGGACTTAGCCGCGATTCTATGGAACTGTTTTGGGCATGAAATCCTGTGTTTGCCTGGGCAAAAATATGACTTCCATAAAATTTCTGGGGGGGACTATACTAAACATTAGCAAAAAGGGGGGTTTCAAATTCATGTTGCTTTCCTAGATTTGAAGAGCAGAAAGGGAAATTCCACTAAACAATATATATAAACAGGCCAGAAATGTGGAAAAGGGAAAATATTAGGTCCTAGTTATGTTCTAACATAATTTGCCTTCGAGGGCACCCCTCTAGAACCCCACATCCACTTGTAAATTGTTTGATGAATGGTGATGATTAAACCATAAACATATAAAACATATATGTGGTGAATAAAGCAAGAAACAAAAAAATAAATCAGTTTGTGTGCTTAAAGAGACACTATAATCGCCAAAACAACTGCATAGCTTAAAGGGACTCTCCAGTGCCAGGAAAACAATCCATTTTCCTGGCACTGCAGGTCTCCTCTCCCTTCCACCTCCCATCCCCAGTTGCTGAAGGGTGAAAACCCCTTCAGTCACTAACCAGAGGCAGGGACATGTGCCACGTCGCTGCTTCTTCCTCCGCCGCCGCTCCTCCCCTTCATTACATCAGCCGGCGGGGGAGACTGAACCCGCCCGCCGGCTGGGGAGACCTATTGCCACGCATGCGCATTAGACCTCTCCATAGGAAAGCATTGAAAAGAAGAAGTGGTCTGGGTGCCTGGAGTGTCCCTTTAATGAAGCAGTGCCACTGGAGTCTCACTGCTCACTTTTTTATGCAGTCCTAGTCACACTTCCCTGCATGTGACTTGCACAGGCTTCCTAAACACTTCCTGTAAAGAGTCATCTAAAGTTTACACTTCCTTTATTGCACCTTCTGTTTTGTTTAGAATTTCTTATCTCCTGCTCTGTTAATAGATTGATAAAACCTGCAGGAGCCTCCTGTATGTAATTAAAGTTCAATTTGACTTCCCGTAAAATATAGGGCTCAATTTATAATTCTGGTTCTTGCTTATCAATCTCTACACAATGTTGCCAACCTATCTATCCTCCCTACACAAGTATGTTCTGTGTAGGCCCCTATGTCCTGCCGAAGACCTACATCTAGGAGCATTCCTGGCACCATAACCTCTACAACTTGCTTTTGGTGCTTGTAATGTTACTTTCATGTATCAAATAGATATTGAAGGTATATAAAGATTTTAAGACTGAAGAAATAATTCAAGACAAGGGAAATATTCTAATGTTTTTGAAAACTTCTTAGGCATAGATAATGAAGCCCCAATGTATTATTGGCCCAAACATTTGACCTAAGGCTTCGTGTAAGTATCTTGGAGGACGTGGACATTATACCTTGTGACTGCTGAGGACACCACTGCTGTCATGAAAAAACTCAGTATGGCCTGCTGCCATCTTGCCAGCTCCTGGCATTTACTTTGTGTTTCCTTCACGATTCTGTTTTATGTTGTATGTATTTGTGAAGTTATGTGTTTGTGAAGTTAGTTCACCATAAACGGATACCAAAGCCATGGAAAACTGCTGTGGCATTATGTCCATTTCATTGTGTAAGTTTATCATGTAGCAGGTGTCTTTGTTCTGGTTTTTTTTTTTGTTTTGTTTTTTAATTCTTTATTTAGTTGTGCATATAGGGTACAAGTAAGCAAGCAATGCCCCAACAGCAATTGCTAGCGTTTCAGTCAACATTAGTAAACATTCGTTGGCATATAAAGACATAGCACATTTTATATTATGATTACATTAAACAAGTCAAGAGTAAGTGACAACGGTTGTGGTACCCCTTGTGGGTGTGAGAAAAGTAGAGGGCAACCTGATGGTGTCTACGATAGATTTCTACCTCCTCCCACCAGGTTATGTGTTCGGCATTTTAAGGTTGGGTCTCTGGAAGGAGGGGGGGGAAGCAGTAGTAAATGAGCGGCAGTGGTTACTTGGCCGTGCGCGTGCAGTATGCAAGGCGCTAGTGAACGGATCAGTGTGTCCTCTCATGTGCTCGTTACCCTCTCATGTTACAGTGTGATTGGCCGCTTGTAGGACTATGAGGTTTTGTTAAGTTGTGATAGGATACGCAATAAAAAGGAAAAGAAAATTGAAATAAAGAGAAGAAACGTAGAAACATGAGAACATCAAAGCATATTAACGAGAGAGAAAAAGAAACATTCTCTAACTGTGGCAATCATGGGAAATATGATTGGTGGAACGCAAAAAAGTCCCCATGGGTGATTCAAATTCTGCTCGCTCAGGTGATGGAGCCGTTTGGTGAGGCTCCTCGGTGCCCTCTCGGGGTAAAGTCCCGAATGGTGGCCGGGTTCAGATGGGATAGTCCCGGTTTATTCGGCGGTGATGTCTGCCAGATGCCTGCAGCTTGTAGGTGTGCTTCCAGCTCCCTATACTCCTGTGCTCTGAGGGTAGTCCCGTTGTGCGAAAACATGATAGCTCTTGGTGTACCCCATTTATAGGGGATTTCTTTGGCACGGAGGTGTTGCAGGAGAGGTTGTAAGGATTTCCTCCAGATAAGCGTGCCCCTGGTGAGGTCTGGGAAGACTGTAATTGAGGAGCCCTCGAATGAGATGGGCGTTTTATTTCGCAAGGCTGTTACGAGTGTGGCCTTGTCGGAGAGTGCTTGGAATCTGAGGATGAGGTTGGCCGTCGCTGTTGCCGGCGCTCTGGCAGCCGGAACATGCCATCAAGCTTCAGGGATTTAGCCTGCTTTGGTGGAAGCAACCCTCCTATGAAGCGCCGCACGTAGTGAGGTAAGTCAGCGGTGTCGACCGAGTCGGGTATCCCCCTGACCTTCAAGTTGTATCGCCGCCTCTGATCTTCATTAGCGTCCAGCCTGTCTGTTGTGGTTAGTTGGTGCCGTGCCAGGTCTGCTACTTGCTTTTCCACCTCTGTGAGCCTGGTGTCTTGGGTGGTAGAGTGGGTCTCCAGCTGGGAGATTTTGGCTGCGGCCTCTGCTATGGCCTCTTTATATCCAGCCATATCCGTGGCCAGGTCTTTGCGGAGATCCGCCAGCATCTGTTTAATTTGGTCTGCAGTGACCGGGTCCCCAGTCCTCTGAGGCGCCGTTTTGCGTTCTGGTATGCAGCCATAAGGTGGTCCCTCCAGGAGGTCTGGTGTGAAGTCCTCCGAGGAATAGGAGGTTAAGTCGTCGGCCGGCGCCATTTTGGACCACGCGGTCTGCTGCGAATTCCGCAGCATGTCCCTGATGTCTCTCCCCTGGGAGCCTTTGTCCGCTTTCGCTTTTTTTGTTTTACGTCCCATATCGCTTCAGCCAGTTGTAGGCAAGGTCTGAGGTGACTTTGACTCTCGGGTTCCACCATAGAAGCCTTGTTAGGGCGAGTTAGAGCAGGAGCTCCACTAGATGCGACCGCTCTGTTGCCTGGCTGGCTCCGCCCCTCGTTCTGGTTTGTTTTTAACCAAAAGTTCCCTTGTCTAGTCCCCTAATCACTTTAAGGCAGCAAGAAAGATTTCCAGGCACTCAAAGTGTTATGGGCAAATGCAAATATTACAAGTTTTAGAATGAAATGTTGTATTTCTTAAACTGTGTACTTTGTCTTTAAGAGATATTGCAAACTGACAAGGTGTTAGAAATGGAACATATTGTTTTTCATAGATGTTTCTTTAAGCAATAACCCCAGGTCATTACATGTTTGCGCCATTTTGCCCCAGACGAATTACAATAACAATAATGCATAAACAAGCTTCAAGGCTATACTAAGACTCTTTCAGTACACAATATACTGTGGTAACCCCAAGTTAATGGAACTTCCCCAAATCCGGGAATCTCCCACGACTGTGCACTTACGTCTTAGTATAAACAACAGATAAGCTATTCAGACTTTGGGAAGCCATCTTGTCTCTTGAACTTGATGGAAGTTCCCCAGGTCCGGGAGTTTCCCATGACGTGTGCACTTGCTTTTAGTTATGGACTTTTTCATATTTGAACTATGGTGACTCTAAAATGACGACACTTAAGGTATAAATAGGTGTACTTTTAAAATGTTAGGAAACAGAGGAGAGACTTGGAGACAGACGCTGCTCCATCTTAAAATGACTGAGAGGCTGACATGATGACATGTTCAGAAGGGTATGTTAACCTATTAATGATATTTGCAAGCATTTAATTTCATCTTATAAACTCTGCTATAATGGATGTTATATGTCTATATTTATATTTTTATATAATAAATATCTAAAAGACAAAACTATTGCTTCCAAGACAATCCTTATTTTATATTGTATTCTCAATTATTTACATATGTTAAATAGAGGATCTCTTACTAACTATATAACATTATGGCTAAGATATCTGTATGGTTAGCCCTGCTAAGTTCTATGCTTTAAGACATTATAGAGGTAAATAAGGGAACCGCAAGCGGTTACAGTTGGCGACCATGAAGGGACTTGTACTTGGAAGCGTTAAATAAAAAATAATAAATACCTAGGTAACCTCTTATACGTAAGAGAAGACACAATACTTTGTCATGGCACAAGTCTTGAAATATCAAGAATCTATTGAGCTATTTGCAGCCCAGACTCAGAGAGATCATCATTAGAGATGATTTTAATGTGAACTTGTACAATGCACTTTAAGTTCTGGTGACAGGTACATTGTAATTAGCATACAATGCTGAAATTGTGGATCTTAATATCATAAGAGAGCAAATATACATATTTGGTAAACTCCCTGATATGCCTAATACACCAGCACAGCATTGCCCATTAGTTCCAGGACAGTGGATTGCAGGCAGAGGGGTATGTTCTCTTTGTAGCTGCGTAGTATGCATGCGCAGGAAAAAGATTAATGCAAAATGTTGTCAAAAGAAAAGTGATAAGACAGAGAGCGATTAAATTTGAAGTCTAATTCCAAGAATGCAAAGAAAATTGCATTATGGCTTAATGAAAACATTCATGCAACAGACAGACAGGACTTTTAATTATTGAATTACTGCGTTCTGGATTCTAATGTCCACTATATATGAAAAGTTTCATAAAACAGTGATAATTTCCATATTGTCAGTTATGCTAGCTGTTGATTGAAAATCAGGAATTATAACAGCATAACTATTTTTGGAGTCTGGAGTTTCCAGCCAAGGTTGCGGAGATACAGAGACATGTAAACATTCCAAGGAATTGAGAAGTCGTTGGTTTATATTCCAAATTATGAACAACATTATTACATACAGCCATAAAGAGAAAGACATGGCTTTTAATACATTCAGTGCAGTACACTGCAGCATATATTTTATATAATATATGCTAACTAGCTCATATTTGTTCCTAAACAGAGTTGAAATTATACTACATTCCTAGAAAAAAGTGCAACAGGTGGCTATACATCCTTTGCCTCTCTAAATGCTCTGCAAAAATAAATATTTATAAAATGATTAAAAATAATATATATGTAAGATAAATCAGGGCAAAATAAAATTGTAATTATACAGGATATGATAACTTTTAAACTGAAATTATTAAATACTTATTTAAATAAAATGTTAAATACATTTACAGCTTTAAATGTAACCAAAATATACTAAATGATGTGTTAAGCAGCCAGCCCAATTCACTAGAATAGCATAAGTATTCTACTATTTAAAGTGCACAATCCCTGCACATAATGACTTTGCTTACTCAGGTACAGTCTTTAGTCTATTGCAATGACAGGATTAAAATCCACCAATTTTAAAAGGGAAAGCTTACTTAAATAAGTGGTACTATCCCACTGTACCTGTATTGCTAGCAGTAAGGAAATTAGAACAATGATATTGTACTACTGACTGTAATCAGATCAGACACATTTAATCTCAGTGAATTTCATAAACTAGGTTTTCATAAAATAACATAAAATAAATACACCAATGTTGTTTATAAATAAATGTATATAGACTAGGTAGTAAGAGCATTTACATGCATTCAGCAGCCTGCTCTCTCAGAGCCAGAAACAGATTTATACAAAAATAAAAATAAAGAATAGGTTTTAAAAAAGTCCACAGTCAACCACACATGATGGGTGAAATAATTGCTTCTTTAAAAGCTATATGCTCCTGCAATTATGTATATAAATACAGATTAGGGCACAGTGTAGAAATAAAAATACAGTTTCAAATCTCATATATGGGGATTCAGTTCCACCACATATTGGTGTATCTTACACTAATTCCAGTGGTAGATAGTGCTAATGCTGAAGGAGGCTAATTTTAATAATAATGAGTTGTAGGAGCATTGTAAATATATATACTGCAAAATTAGTTTGATATTGCAAAGCCAGCAATATTCTAAACAGACATTAAAAATGAAGAAAAAAAGAAAAATCATAATGCATAAAGAAAAATGCAGTGTCAATTAAAGTGATAATGCTCTGATATAGTAAATCCCATTGCATATCACATATCTGCTATATGAAAAGTATAATTAAAGTGACTTTACTGTCCAAAGCCCCCTCACATCTATTTTATAGAATCTATACTTTTCTGTGGTCACCTCCAAAGGGGCCTCTGAAACTGGGGGGCTGAGGAGGGGTGCTCATCCTAAGAGGAATCAGATTTCACACTTAAAATAAAATAAAATAAAAAATATAATAATAGAAGAGGTATTGTGGGAACATCCAGAACATGCATTTTGTATATAAACTTAATTTGCAGATATTTATGCCTTAAAGACATATAAAGGATATTTCATTAAATATGCAGGTATCTTTAAAAATTAAGCAATGTTAAAAATAAATAAATAATAATAAATATATATATATTTTTACCACAATATAAACAGTTTTGTTAAACAGATTTAAGTACAAGTATTTATGTCAAGAAATATACAGAATACATTTACAACAGGCAAGTTTAGCATAAATGCAAAGTTGTTGTTTTTTGGGGGATTTATTATTGCCCAAGAAATCTCTGAACATATTCAGAATTTTTGAGAGCAGCAAGTAAGACAGCAGATTGCAATGGACACCATTACAATATTGCTTTACCGATTGAGGTCAGAGCTTTAAAGAATAAATAAATAAATATTCTATGGCCCGCTAGACCACTGGCTTTTAATGAACAGTTTGCACAACACTTATAACATAGTTTGTTATACTGCACATTATAGCTGTGACATAATATACAGGGTAAAAATACTATTTCACTGTTTAATAGACTTACCCAGTATTTAAGGACGACATGTTTCTTGCAAAGTCAACGGGACTTTGAGGGAGTTTCTAACTACGTTTAATTAATTAATTAATTTACTAAAGAGAAAAAGGTTTTTTTTTTTTTCCCCTGCAAGTGAAATTTCAGCGCAAGGTCATTTTGTGTTCAGACTATTCGGTTTTTAAAAAAAGCTGTTCTTTATCTCACACTACGAACGGCCTTGTAATTCCTATGCACACTAAAAGTTGGCTTTGAAATGTTATTGTTTTAACTTTAATATTTCATAGTTAATACAGAGGATAAAGTAATTTAAAGAAAGTATATTGAAAGTATATTAATTGATAGGATTTCATTTATCTATTTTGGTCCACTGTAAACTGATCTCGAGTCTCAGTCTGGTGTTCAAATAGTTTTTCTTACGATACGTCGTGTGTTTATATCCACAACTGCATGTTGCTTTGTGGAAACAAATTGAAAGCCTGGCATTGTAATACGTGTATGGACATGCTTATAACAAAGCATGGGCCCTCTCCTCATATAGTTGGTCATTACCAGGCACTTTGATGCAATGTGTCTACCAACACTTTTCTGTGGTCACTGGATCACATCGCATACCCTATCTCTCAGTCATGATGCAGAGTTTATGCTTGCAAGGATATCCAGACCTTATCCACCTGGTATCCACGTAAATACTCCTATCGTTTAGAGGGGTTAATTACATAATAACCATTGAAGGTAATATGTTGGTTGTTCTTCCTATAGAGGAAAGATAGACTTGCCCAAAAGCTTTTTCATGGCTAGGACAAGCTCTTATAGAGAGAGGTAATCTACTACTAACTCCTGAAAAGGAATATTGATGGTCCAATATGGGAAATACTGTAATTCATGTGTTTAGTAATCATAAGCATTTGCTTATTGTCACATTACTGATGTACTGTTTATTGAAATACTAATATCTAACGTACTGTTTGAATTACTATAAATTGGAAGTTTGGCAACATCTCATGGTTATAAATATGTTTTTGTATGTGTTGATGTATGTACCAGGTTTACTTGGATATATCCTGTGCGAAGTGCAACCTCTGATGCCACGTTTTCTAGTCTCACTTCCTTAGTATGCATTTGATAATCCCAGGACCATCCATTTGGATGGTGGTCCTGCAGTTACTGCAAAGGAATCCTAAAACTGGGCAACCACATTTGGGTTACTTTGGGATTTCAGTGCCCCAGCCACCCCCAAAGTAGTGGGGTTGTGGTCTGGGAAAATGCTGAGGTTAAATGATTATTAACCAAGTTACTAGTTGCTTGCCCCACACAGTGGTATCTATTTATTCCTATGGTACAGATAAGCATTCACAACATACCTGATGATACAAATGGTGAGACACCATATGAAATGTTACATGTTTTTCACTGACAAACTTATTTCTGCACCAGGGAGAGCTTAGAACCATTGGTTCTATAAGAGAAATTTAGGGAATTTTTTTTTCCAGCCCACCTCACCATGCACCACCACCTATTTCCTACTGTTGGCCAGCTTGTCCTGGAGAGGGTAACTGCGAGAACTTTTACTACAGAGAACAATCAGAGCCAACAGAGAACAGTGAGTTTTTATATTTTACAACCTGCTAAATACTTCCAAGATGTTCACAGAATCACTGACTGACACAGTGAATGCTGTTAAAGATGACAAGATAAAACAAATAGAGGACGACAGAAAAGTCACCAGAATCATAGCCACGTAACAGACTGAATCGTGATCTGACATCTGAACCTGCAAATGTGAAGGAGAAGGATGAACAGACAGATTCCAGTGAACATGGAATGTATGAAAAATGAATCATCAACATCATTATAAGAAAGACTGGAGAAAACAGACTGAACCTGAATTATCTTATACAGTAAGAAAGAAATGCAAAGATATAAGCAAAAGGATGCTAGAAAATTGGTTATGGTGCCTCCTTCTCAATCTGCAGCATCATCATAACATCAACCCTAGCTGTCGTTTTAAAACTGCATTGGGATTATGTTAACAAGCAGGAAGCACCTGAACTGAATTGGACTGCACACTATACAAGTTCTTTGATCGTGAGGACTACCTCCAAGAACCTTCTCAAAAGGAGAGACACAGCTCACAGTGAAATGAATACACTGGTATTTCACAAGGAACCTATTGAGATCATTCCAAAAACTGATTATACATGAGAAAGATGTGATTGGACTATTTCAAATCCTAATAATGGACTCAACGATGATGGCAAAGCATGCTGAAAACAGAAAAAGATGGGACAGATGCTTGTGAAAGACTTTGGATGCACCTATGAAGGTGATGTAAGAAAAGACTATGCAATATAGTTTATCATTGAATGACTACCGCAAACAGCCTTCTTATGCTGAAAAGAAGTGCTATGTTAATTCTGGACATTGCTATTATCCAGACAGAAGATGACCGGAAAAAGAAATAAAGGCTGATAATTGTCAACACCCAGCTGTTTCTCAAGATGGAACATGGTACTGAGAAAACCTGATTGACTATCAAAGCGCCTCACAGTACAAGACACAGATTGTTGCCTACAACTCAGAAAACGTGGTTAATAGGAAGGAGCAGAAGAAGAGGAATATAGATTTCGTACTGGAGTGAAAACCATGCTGGAACAACCATGCTGGAACAATATTCTGTAACAATGAACTTTACAATGACAATACAATCTACATATTATTTACATACTTGCAAAGCAAAGAACTCCTGTAAACATAAACACAGAGACATTGATACAACAAGGAATCTGTCATGGTTCTGTTGCAGATGTGATCTACCGATGTACTCCTTGCTCTTTTGGTATAACTATACCAATCAAAACGTTAAATGGCTCCATAGAATCAAACGACAAAGGATTTTTGCTATATTCTGGACTTCCAGGAATGTGGTGCATGGACAGAAAAATTATAATTACTAAAGCAATCATGCTATTTTTTTCCCTGTATCAGAAATGTGTCAGTGACAATGTGTAATATAATACAGATACTATAATTAATGGTATAAAATAAACACATAATGTGTTAATTACAAAGGTGGATAGACTTTGTGAATATCTGAAACGCAATTGAAAATTATTGCTAAAATGCCAAATGCAGCTGCAGTATGGCCTACAAACAAATATATTAGATAAAGTATAAGAGCATAACAGCTAATTACCCAGATGAATAATTGAATCATGATAGTTAAAGATCATATGATTGCAATAACAACTGCAATAATGAATCATGTTTTAACCTTAAAAGAAAGTGTAAACTGTTTTTATTAAATCAGAAACTACTCGATATTCGTTTAAGTTTGCAGAGTGGTATAATTAATATAATCTAATTAATATAAGTGAAGTACTTCAACAGTTAAAATGTAACTGAAAGACAGGCAGAAACTTTACTTCACCTATCATAAAGTTTATTTACAATGATCAACATATTCAGTCTGCCATAGCTAAGGCCAGCCAATGGAAAGTAAAAGAGTATTATGAATTAACCCGCCCAGGTGATATACATGATGATTTTGGAAATTGATTATTTAGGTCACCGATTGCAAACAGGTGAAAAGATGTCAGATATAAATTCAACATCAATACCACTCTATGTATATATATTAAAATACACATAATCAAATATGTTATCGTTTTTTCAAATACCAAGGAAATGTTATTTGCTTTGTGATGTTTAAAGGTACATAAAGCCACCTATACAAAGGTAGAGTTATAATAACCTTCAATATTGTATCTGAGTGCTTTCTTAACTCACGTTTAGAAATAATAAAACATTCAAATCATCATCATTTTTCACACCCAACAGCCACTGAAAAATATACTTAAACAATTAAGATTCACATTGTTAAGCATCCAATGTCACGAACGTAACTTTCCACAATGGCTGTCAGATCTTGGTAAAAAAATAAAAATAAAATTCAATATTTGGGTGTTTCTGGTATTTTAAGCCACTAATAACTGTAGTTATTATATTAAAAAACCGTAACTTAGGGAATAAGTTGTCTTCTCCCTAACAGGACAAAGAAAGATGAATAATGTCATATTTCCAATTATCAACTATTCTAAATATATTGAGACATTTTGAATAAAAGAGTATTTTTATCATTTAAAGAGAATGTAATTTTACATACCATTGTGAACAAAGGCGGTAAATACTGTTTCATATTATCCTTATATCTCTAAATCATATACAATGGTTTATCTTTAAAACAAAACACTATAAAGATTAACTATGTTACTATTTCATCTATCATTATTATACAAAGTATAACAACAAATGTAAAGATTTTTCCACAGATTTTACCTGTTAACATTTTTAGCACAACAGCACCTAATGTCATTGAGATGTCTATCACTGAGATGTTACAAAGATTCCAATCCAGCAAAAAGAGGCATTCTTGAGAATCCACTTCGATTGCTGTATCAACATAACATTTACTATAATGGGATCCATGTCACTTAAGACAATGTCTTGGAAATGCTGTAAATTAATTTATTCCGTAAAAGAATATTGGAGAGTATCCAATCTATACACATCATAAACGGTGTAAAAATGTTTCATGAAAAAAACAAAATAAAAAAACAAAAGACAAAGACAAATACCAACACCATCACCACAGTGATAACAGATAATGCTGATTCAAAATCTGCAACCAATTCTAGCCAAATATTTGGAAAGCTGGACTCTACAACCTATACTCTACAACAAATACCCGGGTATTCTACAAACACAACCTCCAGCAATATATCTAAGGAATGTAAACTTCTACAGGCCTTTACAGACTTTGGATTACAAATACAATTACTACTTTTAACTTTGGATTACAATTCGTATCCGGATCCATCCAAGAATATCTTACTCTGGAACTTGGTGTTCTTTTCAATTCTTTCCTAGACAAAAGCTTTGCTCATTTTAATCAACCACCTTTACAGGCAAAGATCACACTACGGATGTTTTACTGTTACAACAATGATCAAAGATGCTGGGAGCACAAAAAAAACCTAGACTGTTGGAGAACTTTGGTTCACTAATTTAAGGAAGAAATGGTCTACAATGCCCACAGTTTAATGGAGAGGGTGTTATGGGCAAATGCAAATATTACAAGTTTTAGAATGAAATGTTGTATTTCTTAAACTGTGTACTTTGTCTTTAAGAGATATTGCAAACTGACAAGGTGTTAGAAATGGAACATATTGTTTTTCATAGATGTTTCTTTAAGCAATAACCCCAGGTCATTACATGTTTGCGCCATTTTGCCCCAGACGAATTACAATAACAATAATGCATAAACAAGCTTCAAGGCTATACTAAGACTCTTTCAGTACACAATATACTGTGGTAACCCCAAGTTAATGGAACTTCCCCAAATCCGGGAATCTCCCACGACTGTGCACTTACGTCTTAGTATAAACAACAGATAAGCTATTCAGACTTTGGGAAGCCATCTTGTCTCTTGAACTTGATGGAAGTTCCCCAGGTCCGGGAGTTTCCCATGACGTGTGCACTTGCTTTTAGTTATGGACTTTTTCATATTTGAACTATGGTGACTCTAAAATGACGACACTTAAGGTATAAATAGGTGTACTTTTAAAATGTTAGGAAACAGAGGAGAGACTTGGAGACAGACGCTGCTCCATCTTAAAATGACTGAGAGGCTGACATGATGACATGTTCAGAAGGGTATGTTAACCTATTAATGATATTTGCAAGCATTTAATTTCATCTTATAAACTCTGCTATAATGGATGTTATATGTCTATATTTATATTTTTATATAATAAATATCTAAAAGACAAAACTATTGCTTCCAAGACAATCCTTATTTTATATTGTATTCTCAATTATTTACATATGTTAAATAGAGGATCTCTTACTAACTATATAACATTATGGCTAAGATATCTGTATGGTTAGCCCTGCTAAGTTCTATGCTTTAAGACATTATAGAGGTAAATAAGGGAACCGCAAGCGGTTACAAAAGTGTGAAAGCCGCAGGCAGATTTATTGAAACAAAAAGGAGAACAGCAACGTTTCGACCTACTAAGAGGTCTTTTTCAAGCTGGTCCTGTTCCGGAGCACCGGTGGGAGTGAGTGCGGTTCCTATGATAATTTTCCCTAATCATTTTAGTCATATTTACCTCTTCAGCCACAATTTTTAGCTTTGTCAGGATACTAATAAGTCCAACGTGCAGAACCAAGGTAGAAATAGAGAATGTGGATTGTTGCGTATTACTGGTCCTTAGATTTTTTTTTTTTTCAGAGACATTCCGTGCTCCTTAACTCTGGGTTATTTTACCATCTACGTGACTCTGTAATCATAGACCTTGGCTTGTTCTCACACTCTCCTATATTGCGTGTTCTTCAAGCTGCTTTTTATCTGCTAAAAGCTGTGGAGAGATAAATAAGACTAAAATTAATAGGAACTTTTGGTTACACACAAGAAAGAGCAATATGATAAAGTTGCACAATGAAATGGACAGAATGACAGAGCAGTTTGCCATGTACACTGTATCTTTCTATAGTGAACTAACCTCACAAACACATACCTTGACAATAGACAAGCAAATATCCAGAGTCAGAATACCAGAAAATGAAACACACTTTCTGGGATCACTGCCAGGGAAAAGCGAGACAGAAAAAACATGAATGTGCAGAATGGGTTCATATAGCCCTAGCAAGCATCTAAAAGGTTAATGTAATTTCTGCAATGCCAAACAGTACGATGGCAATGTTGCACACATGATGCAGGTTATGTGTATGTGAATATTGAAGTAGGATAATAGTGAAGTAATATAAAACAGGTTCACAGGGACCAACATCCAAAATTGAATGATTTTTTTTTTATTCATATCTTCAGATTAGACATGGAAGCATTACATTTTACACTGTTATGTCTTTCCCTTTATTATTCTTGAATGAATTTAATCCAGATTGGATTTAGACTAATCTCTAAAGTGTGGACAGCCTACTCATTCTACAAAGATATTTAATAGTTTTGTTCAAACATTGGGTCTGCCTGTACCATCTGCTAAAAAGCTTGTTTTAATATTTGACCAGACACATTCCACATACATATAGATTCACATCCATAAATACAAAATACTTCAGTAAAGAGGAGTAAGGATTCTAATTTTTGATGAACTCATACAAAGAACAAAGAGGCACAGAGAACTCTTTGTAAAAATGGAAGTGAGTTGTACTGGAATCAGGATGAGATTATTTGACTACTGTTAGCACATAGAGAGCTATATATTGCCCAACACATACACACAGAAATGCATACTCTTCAACAGAAGTGTAACTAGGCCCCAGTGTGAAAATTGCACTGCCCTTACCCCATAAAGTGTCTCATTCCCTGTGTCCCTCCAAGAGTCTCAATTCCTTCCCCCAGCCCCTACCTGCATCTAATTTCCTCCCCAGCCCCCTCCATGCATCCCTCCCCCCAGCTCTTCCATGTGTCTCATGCCATCCACTCCAGCCCCTCCATGTGCCTCATTCCATTCCCCCCAGATCCTTAATTTCCTCCACACCAGCCCCTCCATGTGTATCATTCCCTATACCCTGAGCCCCTCCATGATGCATCTCATTCCCTACCTCGCTCGGCTCCTCCATATGTCTCATTCCCTCCCTCCCCCCAGCGCCTCCATGTGTCTCATTCACTCCCTCCCCCCAGCCTTCCATGTGTCTCATTCTCTCCCCCCTCTCTCTGTGAGCACTTCCTGTCAAACCGATCCAGTCATTCATGTTACAAACAGCGGCAGGAGGACAGCAGCACAGAACAGTGCAGCCCTCCTGCCGGTCAGCCCGCTCCCGCGGCAGTGCACCAGCCCTAAAGGTATGCAGGCGGCCCACGGATGCAGGGGTTGTAGCTGTGGCTGGGCAACCTGGAGTGACGGGTGGTAGTTATGCCACTGCTCTTAGACATACTCATGTAAGCGCACAGAGATAAATACTCCAAAACACACACATGTATTCATCCCTTCGCACTCAATTAGCCATCACCCACAACCATCCCTAACCTATTCCACCATCAATTAACCATTACCTATATCCATCCCTTCTCTACTTCACTCAGTTAGCCATTTTACCCACATTCATCCCTTCTTTATCCCACTCACTTGGCCATTACCTGCATTCATCCTTTCTCTACCCCAATTCCATTAGCCAAGCTATCACCCACATTCATCTCTTCCCTGGAAGAATTCATTAGACATAACTCCCATTCATCTGTCCCCTTTCCCATTCTGTTAGCAATTAATACTGTCTTCCATTTCATAAGTCACCATTTCCATCCATCCCTGCTCAGTTCCCACTCCATCAGACATTATTCCTGTGCGACATTGCACATTTGCACCTTGTATCTTTTTCAATGACAACTAGTTAAAATCATCTCTCCCTTCCACCAATGTACCACTCTTAATATTCTTCGTTATCTCAGTCTACTTGATATTGCTCTCTCCTGGTGCTCCTCCTACCTCTCCTAGTACTCTTTCAGTGTTTCCTTCTCTGGCTCTGCCTCTTCCCACCAACCCCACTCTGTTGGTGTTTCCCAAGGTTCAGTCCTTGGTCCCCTACTGTTCTTGATCTATACTGCCTCCCTTGGTAAACCCATCAACTCCTTTCGGCATCCAATATTATTTCTATGCGGATGACATGCAAATCTATCTATCCTCTCCTGATCTCTTGCGACCCCTCTTGACTCGTGTCTCTGACTGCCTCTCTGCCATTTCTAACTAGATTGCTGCTCACTTCCTTAAACTCAACCTGTCCAAAACAAAACTTATGGTCTTTCTTCCCTCAAGTGTTGCTACTCCCATTTCTGTCTCCCTCTACGTAAACGGCAGACTCGCTGCCTAGGTGTTCTCTTTGACTCTGACCTCTCCTTCACTCCTCAAGTCCAATCGATTGCCAAATACTGCTGCTTTGATCTAAAAAACAATGGACGCGGCTAAGATGCTGGTGCATGCCGCTATCCTCTCTCGCTTTGACTACTGCAATCCACTTCTCAGTGGTCTTAGGTGCTCCCAACTTGCCCCGTTACGGTCTATAATGAATGTGGCAGCGAGGCATATCTTCCTGTCCGCCCGCACCTCACCCCTCTGTCAGTCCCTGTATTGGCTTCCCGTAAAATATAGGGCTCAATTTATAATTCTGGTTCTTGCTTATCAATCTCTACACAATGTTGCCAACCTATCTATCCTCCCTACACAAGTATGTTCTGTGTAGGCCCCTATGTCCTGCCGAAGACCTACATCTAGGCTGTACCATCCGTAAACTGCATGTAAGACTTGCAGAACACTTTTGCAATATTAAAAATACGAAAATCTGACCATAGTGTGCCAAGACACTGTGCTAGTTGTCCACAATTCCGATGGAAAACTTTTCTGGCCTTTGGAATAGATAAAGTAGAGAGACACTGGAGAGGGGGTAATATTTCTCAATACGAAAGAAGCCCAGTGGATTTTTAATCTTTAAGTACGGTCTTAACCAGGAAATAGATCTGGCAGGACTAATTTAGTTTTATTTTATTTTTGGCAGGACCTATCCAGCTAAAGTATTCTAGTTTTTTCTACATCTTTCTTTTACCTCTTGTATATGTCTGTGTATATTGTACGTTTCTCCACTAATTGTACAGTGCTGCGGAATCTGTTGGCGCTTTATAAATAGCAGTAATAAATAAATGTTTGGTTTATTCATATTAGTGTGATATTAATACAAGTTTTTTGAGTTGCAGAATTATGGGTCACAATTCAAGAAGGGTTCCTATATATATGTGATATTGATATCTAATTATATATTCACTTGTGATTTTGTGTTATACATATTTTTACTATTTTCTTTTTATTATTCATTTTATTAATCATTTTTGTAAAAGGTTTAATACGACAGTCGTATACTATACTGCTGCCCTAGACAAAGATCCATTTTGCCGCTTCTTCATGCCACTCACTCACTGACACACACAGAAACTCACTGACAGACATACACTCAATCACTGACAGACACACATACACTCACTCACTCACTCACTCAGTGACACAGAAACTCACTGACACACACACACACACATTCACTGACAGACATATACTCACTCACTGACAGACACACATACACATACACTCACTCAATGACAGACACACACATTCACTGACAGACACACATACACATATACTCACTCACTGACAGACACACACATTCACTGACAGACATATACTCACTCCCTGACAGACACACATACACACACACACAGACACTCACTCACTGACAGACACACACAAGCAGACACTCACTCACTGACAAACACACACAGACACTCACTGACATACATACACTCACACAGACACTCACTCACTGACAGACACACACACAGGCACTCACTCACTGACAAACACTCAAACACTCACCTCCTTGGGGTCCAGCGTGGGGCAGCTCCTCACTCCTCCCGCCCGCTGTTTAGTATGCCGGGGGCCGGAATGACGTCATATTCCGGCTGCCGGCATCACAGAGGGTGTGTGACGGAGGAGTGAGAGGCTGCAAGAAGAGTCTCCCTCGCCGCCTGGCTTTTCCTTCCCCCTCTCCTCCGGTCACCGGCATTTGATGGCAGAGCAAGCACCTGTTATCAAGGTAAGAAGATGGCTGCTCTGCCATACTGTGACAGGGCTCCCCTGGGCGCCCCCACCTTCAGGCGCCTGGAGGAGCTGCACAGCGCTGAGGGAGGGCGGCTTTAGAGCCGCTCGCCCAGCGCTGCGGCCCAAGAGAGGGGGAGCTCACCAGAAAATATTGTATATCCCTTTATGGCAAGACCACTTACTATTATCTCACATATTATATATTATTATTTTTATTGAGCAATTTGGAGCAGTTTGTTTCTAACCGCTCTTCTCTGCCCTATTTGAAATCTATTAGATCCTGTTGGCAGTTGGTGGAATGTTCGAGGGATTTGAAAGATTTGAAAGCTCTTCTCTGCCCTTGCTGTAGAGTGAGTGAACCACACTCCAACCTTTCCACAGTTACTCCAGCCACTCCACCCAGTTACTCCGCCCACTCCACCCAGTTACTCCGCCCACTCCAGTTGTAGACTACTGGTGGAGGCAAGAACACTTCACATAATTTCCCCAGAAATTGTAGCTTTTCTAGTTTTATTTATGTTTACGTTTGATTTTATACCAGTGAGCACTATTTTGTGCTTTATTTTTTGCATACTAATCTACAACGATGACCCACTGTTTGGATCCAAAATAAAATGTATAAAAAAACGATAGCGGGGGGCGCGGCCTGACAGCCAAGATGGCCGGTTGTGCTCTCTGAGAGCTCCTGCACCAGCTGGCACATAAACGCGAATCCCATCAAAACTAATAATGCCAACAGCACACGATGCCCAGAGAGTGATGCAGGACCACAAGAGGAACAGACAGATACCCGTCTGGCACCGATACGCACTGAAACCATCTGAACCGGCCACGTGGCCTACTCTGGAGCGGAGCCTGAAGCCTGGGGGAGGCGGCCGATCTCCTGGCACGGGATCCGCTCACAAGCGAGAAACTAACACAGCCCTGCTACTCCCCCCCCCCCCTGGACCGGCGGGGGTCATCCCGGTCCTCGCTGGGGGCAATTACCCCCGCAACACAGCTTGAAACCCAGCGGTCTCGATGTGGCCCTGGGTTTGCAGCTAGGACAGCACTCAAGCAACCCGGGGAGAGCACGGAGACAATGAACACAAGCCTTACCGACAAAGCTGACTACAAAGCACGGCTGGACGAAATCTTCGCAGCATTCTGGCTCAAGCTAGAAAGGCGCCTGCAACCACACGCAGAAATTAAACATGGCACCCCCTCACCACCACAGCCACGAGGAAGGCACAAAATGGACGCTGCAAAACAATTGCGACGCACACAAGGCCAACGAAACCGCCCAACCCAGCATAACCGACAGCGATTTCACTTCCCCGCTCGGAACAACAAATCTCCTTCTGGGCAGGGAGGCATACCGGAACAAAATCCAACCCACTGTCCACACACCCAAAGGGGCTTCAGGAGAGCGAGGCTCCGGAGGGCCCATGGTCCCACCACGTATGGCATAGGGACCCGAGGACACAGGGAAGTGCTTACCGCAACACCCCGGGCTGGAGGATCTGAGCGGGTGCAGCCCCAACTCAACAACCTTCCGGAACGCCGGCCAGGACGCGACCGACCAAAGAGCTCTGAAATAGACGGCCGATGCCACACGGCAATAACACCAGCATGGCCCGCAAGAGGGGTCGGTTAAACGAGGGTGAGATACACGGCCCGCGGCACGAACAGGGCACAGGGACATTCCGTGTATTGCCAAACCGAGCAGCAGGACACAGCTTACAACGAGACAGGTCTCCGCAAGTGGTTCATCAATATGTGACTGTAATAATTATATGCCAGTGGTAACCAGACCAACCCGACATGAAACATATATGACTCACTGCCTAGCTGACAAGTTCACCTGAATCAGTGTTGCATTCCCTCATAGAGGTTACATGCCTGAATTGCTTATTATTTTTTAAACGCTCCGTGGTGCAAGGTAGGCTAGCTGAGGAGTGACGCTTAAATATCTCGACTTAAGGCTGCAGACAAAAAGCCCATCAACACTAGCCTGACTGCTTGCCTAACAACACATACCTGTACTACTCAAGCTGTTATTAACTTAAAGCCTTATAGCCTGTTTATAGCTTAAACGTACAGCCACAGCCAAAGTTAGGCTGTAGGGTCCGCTTATAAGATAAAAATGTACGACCGATACCTGTGTAGTGACTCACAAGACCTAGCCTGTAAACCACTTAAAATTAAAACGCACTAGTCTTTTTAAATAGCTACAGTTATATGTATGCAAACCCTGTGTTTGCCATTGACTAGTTTAAACAATGTTCAAGCATACTCACAGTTTAAAACTACTCTCACCAATTGAATACATGAGTAAATAATTATATACAAATGTGCCTGATAATCAATTGTCCCGCATGTTTAGCGGAGAAAATGCCTGAGGACTGCTCTCGGGGCACCTCATGCCTGCTTGTAACCCTTAATGCGCACTGCAAAAATAAAGAATAAAAAATAAAAAATCCGATAGCAACAATATCAACAATCCTATAAGAGGACAAAGCAGCAGTTACAACATGCACCTGCAAAAAAAAATGAACTACTAATAAAAAAAAAAAATGATTTACCTGTCAAATCCTACTCTGAATTATGGCCCAGGTAGGGGTAGAATTAGTGAATGCATATAGCGATTAATAAATAACAGTATGGTTCTGCAATTAAATAAAAAGAAAACCAATCTCTGCAGTTTTTTTTCTTCTAATATTACCCTATATCTGTAGTGGCAGGATTAAATAACAACTCTCCTATCTAATATAGTCATCTATCTCTACAGGGATTCATTCTTCCTGACAAGATATATATATATATATATTACATATAAAATAGTATTATATCCAGGAAGCAGTGCAAATGTCATTGCAGATTGCTATTTGTGGCAGGGTGAATTAAAGGAGTCTAGAGTCTCTAATCGATTCTGGGGATTTGATAGGTGAAGTACCACTCCATAGCTTGGTAATGCCAGTAATCTCTTTAATATCAGGACTCCAAATGGAAAAGCTAGGTGCTATGCATTCTGCTAGTTTTTCCATTCACACAGACTGAGGAAGAAGGTCCAGTTTGGCTGTGTAGGTTTATAAGATGTACACCTCCAGCAAGCAGTGTGTCCCAGCTGTCTCTCCAGCATGGGCTTGTTGCTGTCTCGACCGATGACGTCACACACGCGCGACGGAACTCTTCAGCACGTTTGTTTTCCAGCAGTCTGCCAGCTATTCTGCGGGGATCATGCCACCTAAGGGCAAAGGGGGGAAAGGGGCAAAAGGTAAACGCAATATCTACAACTGGGAGGATATTATGTAACTAATTAGGACGCTATGACCATAAAAAGACCTATATTTGAGCGTTTATTTCAGCTTTGCATTTACTGAACTCACATCTTGAATATTCCCCAAATGACTGAGCTACAGTCACAATTTAAAAGTTTTAGCCTAAATTTTGAAATTGTGATTTTTTTTAATTTGCTATCATTCGAAGTTTAGTGAAAAAATCCCATGGGTTATTGCATTTGTGTATGACACTAGATCATTGGGATGAATAGCATGATCAGGGTCCATGGCTAGCCTTAGCATATTTTAAGTAAAGGTCCATGGTTGTGGTAACTGTAGTAGAGTCCATGCTTGGATGTTATGGTCACTAAGCGCTTTTAGTGTTAGTAGCTAAGTAAATGCTTTCTAGGCTCCAAGGCTTGCAGTATAAGTCAGTATTGTATGGTTTGCAGGGTTCATAGTAGTTCTAGTTCATGTTTATGGGATTAGCTGGTAGTTAGTTGAAAATATGATGATTTACTGGTATATCAAAATGATGTAATTTTATATGTAAATCCATAACTGAATGCCATTTCTGCTAAAACAAATATAAGCAGAATATTTGACCTATTTTTTTATTTGTGTTGCAACAAGCCACCATGGACACTTATGCTTTTATTATTATTTAATATTATTATTATCATTTATATAGCGGCAACAGATTTTGTAGCGCTTTACAATGTTATGTGCCACCACACTTTATTCCACTTCGTTTGTGTATATAATTGTATCTCAGAGAGGGGGGATGTAACTATAAATAGGACAATTACAAGAAAACTTACAGGAACAATAGGTTGAAGAGGACCCTGCTCAATTGAGCTTACAGTCTATAGGAGGTGGGGTTTAAGACACGTTAGGACAGGAAATATCAATCAAATAGGGTGGGAGTGAAGCAGAGCTGGATGAAAGTAAAGCACTGCCCTATAGGAGAGAGCAAGAGACAGGTATGTAAGGAAGAGGTTACTCTGGACGCCATAAACTTTCCTAAAGAGATGGGTTTTAAGGTACTTCTTAAAGGATTGAAGACTAGGGGAGAGTCTGATGGGGGTAGGCAGGCTATTCTATAGGAAAGGAGCCGCCCACGAGAAGTTCTGCAAGCGTGAGTTGGCTGCACGGGTGCGAGCAGCGGTCAGGGGGTG
Organism: Pelobates fuscus; assembly: GCF_036172605.1. Lineage (NCBI taxonomy): Eukaryota > Metazoa > Chordata > Amphibia > Anura > Pelobatidae > Pelobates > Pelobates fuscus. The sequence continues at coordinate 103,446,961 of NC_086325.1, forward strand.
GTCACGGGCAGAGCGGAGGGAACGAGGAGGGGCATACCTTTTGGATCTGTGAAGAGATGAGGGTCTAGAATTGGTCAGTGCTTTAAATGTATGGGTTAGCACTTTGAATTGACTCCTATAGGATACAGGGAGCCAATGTAAGGACTGGCAGAGGGGTGAGGTGTAAGAGGACCGACTAGAAAGGAAAATAAGTCTGGCGGCGGCATTCATTATAAACTGTAGCGGAGCAATACGGCTTTTAGGGAGACCAATCAGGAGAGGGTTACAATAATCCATGTGGGAAATTACTAGAGCATGGACAAGAAGTGGTCATGGTGGTAGAAGACTGCATGTGCAGCGTTTCCGTTTAAAAGGCTGCATATTCAGAGCAATATGCATTTATTTGCCGGGGCAAAAATTTACATCTACTGTTCACATGCACAACATGAAAAATTTCGACCCTTGCGGTTGGCACCTATCTTGCCTCCCCCTTCATTTTAGTTTTTTTGTTTTTTTTTTAACCCCTTAAGGACCAAACTTCTGGAATAAAAGGGAATCATGTCATGTGTCCTTAAGGGGTTAAAATATATTCCCTCCCTTTCTCAACCCTTACTGGCCCAGAATGTGTGCACAATGGAATATTTTTCCTCTTAAATTTAAAACATTAAAGTATATTATAACAAAAAAAGTGTCATGGAGGAGTTAGAGACTGTTCTAAATGCAGGGAAGTAACTTCATTGATGCTATCCTGCAAAAAACCTAATCTTTAAATATTCCTATATCAAGGTGAAATGTGGACTCCCTAAAGAATTTCACAAGTGCCTTCCTGACACATCCATCTTCTTCCCCAAATATCTGCAAATTAAAAGTTACCACTGTTTAGTAATTTGATGAGGTGAATTAAAATCACTTAAATTTTTTCCTTAACAGTAACAGAATTAATTTTAACATGACTATTTACCTATTAACATACTATTTACCTCTACAAAGACCATGGGTAGAGTATACCAAAATGAATAAACATTGAATGTTCTTTTTTTTTTTTGCTGTAGGTGGAGCAACTGGGGGTGAAGCACCTGATAAGAAAGCTCCAACACCAAAGGGCGGAACGTCGGTCAAGGTAATCATATTATTTTATAAAACTTTTAATGTGAAGAAGCGATCAGCATAAATACTATTATCTATTTCAACGTCACAAAAATGTTCCGAATATACTGTTCAAGCTATAAGCACTCAGAAATACTACTCTTGGTTTTGTGCATGTATATGTTTAAGATGAGAATCGTGTATCTGTTAATCCTCAAACTCCGCCCCCCCAGATGTTGCTGAACTACAACTCCCATGATTCTTTGAATTACATAGATCAGAGAATCATGGGAGTTGTAGTTCAATAACATCTGGGGGGCCGGAGTTTGAGGACCCCTGCTCTAACGGATTTCTGTATGTAGGGTTTCTAAATTAATTAGGCAGGTTGGGATAAGGAGTTAATGGGTCACTCAAGGTCCATGGGACACCCATTCATTTTTTAGTGCATTTAAAAAAAAAAAAAAAAAAAAAGGTGATAAAGCTGTAAACCACAAGCTTCATTAGTGAACTTTTTCTTGAGCATAAAGTGAGTGGGCCGAACATGATGCATTTTACACCCCATATGCCTGTGTGATGTCTGAGCACTAGAGTATCACACCCTCGTGGTGCTCTGATGGACAGCTGGGATAGACAAATAGACATAGTGATTTGTTGCAGGGACGATTATGATGACCTAGTGTATCTCAGATTGCTGTTTGTGGCAGTGTAAATTAACTTGTTTTTGATAACACATAGTTCAGTAATGCAGGATGTATAGAATTGATTATCTTGAGAAATGTATCTGGTGTTTCTATAGAACCTTTTTCTTTTTCCCTCTGTGGCCTCAGAAACTGTAACGAAGTTAAAGTTAACTTATTTTTTCTCTCAGGTGAGGCACATCCTGTGTGAAAAGCATGGGAAGGTTATGGAAGCCATGGAAAAACTAAAGTCAGGAGTGCGATTCAGTGAAGTGGCGACACAATACAGCGAAGACAAAGCGAGACAAGGGGTGAGAACTTAATATTTAGACTTTAAAAGTCAAACTTGATTAGCAACTGATGTAGCTAATTTGCAGTTATGTTCATGGGTGGCAAAAAAATAAAAAAAAAATTATACTGGATAGAAACATAGAATGTGACGGCACATAACAACCATTCGGCCCATCTAGTCTGCCCAATTTTTTTTTTAAATATTTTCATTAGTCCCTGGCCTTGTCTTATAGTAAGGATAGCCTTATGCATATCCCACGCATGCTTAAACTCATTTACTGTGTTAGGCTTCCAGCTGAAGTGGTAGAGGTTATTTCATGCATCCACTACCCTCTCAGTAAAGTAATACTTCCGGATATTATTTTTAAACCTTTGCCCCTCTAATTTAAAACTAGGTCCTCTTGTTGTGGTAGTTTTTCTTCTTTAAATATAGTCTCCTCCTTTACTTTGTTGATTCCCTTTATGTATTTAAATGTTTCTATCATATCCCCCCTGTCTCGTCTTTCCTCCAAGCTATACATGTTAAGATCCTTTAACCTTTCCTTGTAGGTTTTATCCTGCAATCCATGAACCAGTTTAGTAGCCCTTCTCTGAACTCTCTCTAAAGTATCAATATCCTTCTGGAGATATGTCTCCAGTACTGTGTACAATACTCCAAGTGAGGTCTCGCCAGTGTTCTGTACAATGGCATGAGCACTTCCCTCTTTCTACTGCTAATACCTCTCCCTATACAACCAAGCATTCTGCTAGCATTTCCTGCTGCTCTATTACATTGTCTGCCTACCTTTAAGTCATCAGAAATAATCACCCCTAAATCCCTTTCCTCAGATGTTGAGGTTAGGACTCTATCAAATATTCTGTACTCTGCCCTTGGGTTTTTACATCCAAGATGCATTATCTTGCACTTACCCACATTAAATGTCAGTTGCCACAACTCTGACCATTTTTGTAGTTTACCTAAATCATTTGCCATTTGGCTTATCCCTCCTGGAATATCAACCCTGTTACATATCTTAGTGTCATCAGCAAGAAGACACACCTTACCATCAAGACCTTCTGCAATATCACTAATAAAAACATTAAAGATAATGGGTCCAAGTACAGATCCCTGAGGTATCCCACTGGTGACAAGCCCATGCTTCGAATATACTCCATTGACTACAACCCTATGTTGCCTGTCACTCAGCCACTGCCTTACCCATTCAACAATATTGGAATCCAAACTTAAAGATTGCAGTTAATTGATAAGCCTTCTGTGCAACAGTGTCAAAAGCCTTACTGAAATCTAGGTAAGCAATGTCTACTGCACCACCCTGATCTATTATATTAGTTACCCAATCAAAAAAATCAATAAGATTAGTTTGGCATGATCTCCCTGAAGTAAACCCATGTTGTCTCTGATCTTGAAATCCATGTGTTTTTAGATGTTCAACAATCCGAACCTTTAACATGGTTTCCATTACTTTCCCCACTACTGAAGTAAGGCTTACTGGCCTATAGTTGCCCGACTCCTCCCTACTACCTTTCTTGTGAATGGGCACAACATTCGCTGTATGTCTGTATATTATTTCTTATCCTTACCTCTTATTATACACATAGTTACATAGGCTGAAAAGAGACGTTTCCATCAAGTTCAGCCTTCCTCACATTTGCTTTTTTGCTGTTGATCCAAAAGAAGACAAAAAAAAAGTTTGAAGCACTTCCAATTTTGCAACAAACTACTGGCAGAATGGCAGTCAGATTTATCCTTGGATCAAGAAGCTACTACCCTACAGTTGGGAAAAAATAAATAAAATAAAAATATATATATATAATTGAATATTCGTTTTTTGCAAGTATGCATCTAGTTGCTGTTTAAACATCTGCACGTACTCTAATAAAACTACTTCTGCAGGGAGAGAATTCCATATCCTTTGTTGTTATGGTAAAAAAACCTTACACTAAATCTTCTTTCTTCCAGTCTAAACGCATGACCTTGTGTCGTATGTAAAGTCATGTTTGTGAATAGATTGCCACACAATGGTTTGCATTGGCCCGGATATATTTGTATGTTATCATATCCCCTCTGAGGTTTAAATTTGTTATCCTTTCTTCATAGCTAAAACGTCATTTCTTTTCTTTTTATTAATTTTGTACCCTGCCTCTGCACTCTTTCTAGGGCCATAACATCCTTCTTTAGAACAGGTGCCCAAAATTGCACAGCATATTCAAGATTTGGTCTTACCAGTGATTTATAAAGAGGCAAAATTATATTCTCATCCCGAGAATGAGTGCCCTTTTTCATGTATGACAATACCTTACTGGCCTTAGCCACTGCTGATTGACATTGCACATTGTTGCATAGTTTGTAGTGTATAACAATTCCCAATTCCTTTTCATGTGTTGTTATCCCTAATTTGCTTCTATGAAGGGTATAAGTTACTTGTGCATTCTTTACGCCGAAGTGTGTAACTTTGCATTCTTCTACATTAAATTTAATCTGCCATTTGAGTGCCCCGTCCCCCAGTCTATCGTAATCCCTCTGCAGCAAAGTAATATCTTGCTCACATTTTATTACTTTACAGAGTTTTAAGTTATCTGCAAATACTGAAACATGACTTGCAATGCTTTAATGCCCTTTTTCATGCTTACCTCTTCTGGTTGTCTCCCTGCTGCCCACAATGCTCCCTTACTTCAGCTGTGGGGATAGCAGCATCCACAAACAGTTCGGAGCTGATGTGCAAAGAAATCTGGTAACTTGTTGGCAGCCCTTTTTATCTGGCCTTTGGAACTACCTTTCCTGGACATCAGGAAATGTGGTGAATGTATGTCTTGCGTGTCAACAAAGAGGCCTGTTTTACACATTCATAGGTTCTTCATTGCAGCCCTTTGGTTTGGCATCCCTGTGTAAAATTATAATTTTACACAGAGATATCATGTAGGCGATATGGTACTGACATAACAGACATTTATTTTTTTCTTATATCTATATGGCTTAGGGTATATACCATCACTCCCGATTCTGTGGACTAATGTATATCATATCTCCAGAAGGATATTGATACTTTAGAGAGAGTTCAGAGAAGGGCTACTAAACTGGTTCATGGATTGCAGGATAAAACTTACAAGGAAAGGTTAAAGGATCTTCACATGTATAGCTTGGAGGAAAGACGAGACAAGGGGGGATATGATAGAAACATTTAAATACATAAAGGGAATCAACACAATAAAGGAGACTTATATTTAAAAGAAGAAAAACTACCACAAGAGGATATAGTCTTAAATTAGAGGGGCAAAGGTTTAGTTTAAAAAAATAATATCAGGAAGCATTACTTTACTGAGAGGGTAGTGGATGCATGGAATAGCCTTCCAGCGGAAGTGGTAGTTGGTAACACAGTAAAGGGGTTCAAAGGAACACTATAGTCACCTAAATTACTTTAGCTAAATAAAGCAGTTTTAGTGTATAGACCAGTCCCCTGCAATTTCACTGCTCAATTCACTGTCATTTAGGAGTTAAATCACTTTGTTTCTGTTTATGCAGCCCAAGCCACACCTCCCCTGGCTGTGATTGACAGAACCTGCATGAAAAAAAACTGGTTTCACTTTCAAACAGATGTAATTTACCTTAAATAATTGTATCTCAATCTCTAAATGGAACTTTAATCACATACAGGAGGCTCTTGCAGGGTCTAGCAAGCTATTAACATATCAGGGGATAAGAAAATCTTAATTAAACAGACCTTGCAATAAAGAAAGCCTAAATAGGGCTCTCTTTACAGGAAGTGTTTATGGAAGGCTGTGTAAGTCACATGCAGGGAGGTGTGACTAGGGTCCATAAACAAAGGGATTTAACCCCTAAATGGCAGAGGATTGAGCAGTGAGGCTGCAGGGGCATGTTCTATACACCAAAACTGCTTCATTAAGCTAAAGTTGTTCAGGTGACTATAGTGTCCCTTTAAGCATACGTGGGATAGGCATAAGGCTATCCTAGCTATAAGATAAGACCAGGGACTAATGAAAGTATTTAGAAAATTGGGCAGACTAGATGGGCTGAATGGTTCTTATCTGCCGTCACATTCTATGTTTCTATTATGAGTTTTGCTTGCAGAGAATGACGAGATTTTATTAGCAGGAACTGTCCATGCATGTTAGCATGTATATCAGTGCACCTTCACACTCTAATGATGCCTGGTTATATCATAAAGTACATCGTGGTGTCAGAGCTTTGGCACGTGCCATATGTTCTGTTCTTTACAGATATTGCTTCTATGAATGCATAGCCATTACAATGGTGCGATAATCGTAAATTATTCTGATCAATAACCTAAATCTATCAATTTCTCTCCACACTGTCTGTAAGATACCTTTGTGATTTTACTTTGTTTTGTCAATTCCTTTAGGGAGACTTGGGCTGGATGACGAGAGGCTCCATGGTAGGACCTTTTCAAGAAGCTGCATTTGCTCTAGCTGTCAGCACAATGGACAAACCAGTGTATACTGACCCTCCTGTGAAAACCAAGTTTGGGTACCATATTATCATGGTGGAAGGAAGAAAATGAAGAAAAAACTATTACATTGTGAATCTTGTATTATTTGTTTACTCACTAAGCAGTGAATGGAAAACTGAATTGAAAATTCTACACCACAGCTATCATCACAACTTGGCTATTTGTCTTACATTTGCACAACAATTCTCTGTTTTGTGAATAAATCCCTGCGTGGTCTTCCTCAAAGTGAATTCCTATGGTTTACACCTGTAATAAAATGAAAGTGTGGAGATCCTTTTTTTTTTTCTGCTGTTTGAGGCTCCTATTACTATTTTATGAGAAAATGTTAGATGAGCTACATCTTAAGGCACCATTCTGGGCCCTACAACCGCTTCACCTCAATAGTCTTTTATAAGGTCTGGACGGCATGGGTGCTGTCTTACCTTATAGAGTTAAACCGTTTTTGAATGGTCCAAATTTCTCTTGATGGTGCTTGACCCTCTGTCTCTGCCTCCAATGCAGCTGTTGGGCACCAGAGGACCATCTTTATGGTTAAACTGTTGGAAAGCAATTAAACCCTTAACGGCAAGACTGCCCATTGAATCTTCTATTCTCATAACTTCATTGAGCTTAAGTTGTCATGGAGATGTTTAAAAAGTGTTCCCTTTTAAAGGGACTTTCCAGTACCAAAATAACTTGAAATGAACATTCCAAGCACAATAACCACTACAGCTTACTGTAGTGGTTAACGTGGCAGATTTTAAGAAGAAGGACTGTTTTTTTTATTTTTTGTTTTTTAATTCTTTATTTTTGCTGTGCATGAATAACATGAGTGTGTCAGTAATGCCACAACAGCATTTCAGACAGTTTGAGCATACAGATACGTTAACTGTTATATATTTAGATGAAACGCACACATTTTTGGTTAATAAAACAGGCTAGGTACAAGCTGGGGGGAGCGAGGTTGGATCAAGGTCTTCCATCGCCTTGTGAGTATTTTGGCCCGCTTGCATGGTCGCTGCCGGGGTGCCGGTCTTTTGGTTGCCCTCTTCCCCGGACGGCAGGTGCCGGTTGTGGCGGGTGCTGGGCGCCGCTGTGTGTCATTTTGTGGTCTGCGGCCATTTTGTGTCCTCTGCCTCTGGGCTTTTGTTTGGGGTTCCCGTTTGGGATTTGTTGCTTTTGCCGCCAGCTTCGCCCAAAATGCATCCAGGATGGCATCAAGCCTTGACGCCAGGGTCCCCTGGGCCACTGGACCGCAGTGTGTGGCTGCTCGCTTTTTTTGGCTGTGGCAGGTGCGCCCGCCATTTTGTGTGTTGCGTTGCTTTTCAAGGTTTCGCTCTGTGTTTTGTTTGGGCCCAACCACTCCGTGGGCAGTGGAGTGTAGGCTGGGATATCCCCCCCCGGCGCAGAGGGGGGGAACGGGACTCTGTGTGGTCCTGCTGGGGTAAGCGACAGTGGATGGGAGGTCGGCCGCCTCTCCTGCCCAGAGTCCTCTCTAGGCCGCAACCGCTCTGCCTGGTTGTTGGGGGTCGGCATCCTGGTTTTCCATAATACAAAAAGAAACATTTACCAGTATATACACCTCCCCAATGTGATCACAGCAAAAATTTTGTAATATTACCAATATAGGACCAATATGGGACTGGACTGTAATGCAAACAGCGTGGAACTGGACTTGGGTATAAACTACAATAGAAAAACAATAAAAAACAACAACATAGTGTAAACTGTATAATAAAAAATGTGTAGTAGGTAAGTATGTGACTCTCACTCACATTCTCCAGAGCCGTACCAGGCTCTGTAAAACAGGCTCAGGGGTGCCAATACTGGCTAACGATCCAGGTGATCCAGATAGATGCGACTCCAGAATTTGGATGCAAAATATATTTAGTGTATAAAATTATTTTAAAAAGGTATAGGCACTAATGGGCACTATGGGGGTGGAACCCAAAACAGACAATAGTGTATATAGCAAAATTGGAGTTCCACTTACCCCTATCTTTTAGCAGCCCAGAGTGTCAAAAATACACATAAAATAACAAATATAAATATGCAGAAGATTGAAGCAGACGCGTTTCGGCTAACAGCCTTCCTCCAGTGCTTGTCTTCATGTTCTGTTGGGTCTTCTTTTATAAGTCCTATCTGTCCCGTTCACCTGGATTCAATTTCGTACCGGCGTCGCGTTTTTTGCCCCTCTATAGATAATACGTGGCTTGTCACCAATAATTTCCTTCAGATTCGGATCTGATTTTAGGATCCGCCAATGTTTGTTGATAATATGCTTAATTTGCTTGGCATCTTCACTATAATTTAAAATAATTGGTACTTGGTCTGCACCCTTCCTCCCCTCACTAGACATCTTTTTCTTCAGAGTCTTATTTCGGTCCATCTTTTTAATAGAATTAATACAACTATCCAATTCCTTGGCGTCATATTTCTTCTCTACAAACCTGTCTCTCAGGCAGACTGCCTGTTCCTCAAACACTTCAGCATCACTACAATTCCTGAACTGGCCCTTAGGGATACTTCGTAGCCAGGATTCATAGTGGCAGCTGGACATTTCTATGTACCCATTTACGTCGACCTTCTTAAAGAAAGTCTTGGTTTTAATGGCTTCATTATCTACATAGATATTTAAGTCTAGGAAGTTGATATTAGATGTACTGTACTCGCTTGTCAATTTAATGTCTGGATGTTGAAAGTTCAAGAATTCTAAGAATGGCCGCAGTGATTCTGCATCACCGCGCCAAATAAAAAAGATGTCGTCTATAAAACGACGATAAAGGACCAGGTTACGCGCCCAGCTACCTTCCTCCGTTAGGAACGGGTTCTCCCAATGCGCCATAAATAAATTGGCGTAGCTGGGCGCGAACCTGGTCCCCATCGCCGTCCCCTTAAGCTGCAAAAAAAACTTGTGATCAAACCAAAAATAATTATTGCAGAGGATAAGTCTAATTCCATCTAGGATAAAGTTCACCTGCAATTCTTTCAATTCGCTATGATTTTTAAGGAAATATTCGACTGCTTCGCAGCCAGACAAGTGTGGTATACTCGTATACAGACTTGAAACGTCACAAGTCACCAATAGCATATTGCTATCCCATTTGATCTTTTTCAGGGAGTCCAACAGTGACATAGAGTCACGTAAATAGGATGGTTGTACAACCACCAAGGGTTGTAATTGCTTGTCTATATATTCTGACAAGTTGCTCAGAAGTGACCCCACCCCTGACACTATGGGCCTGCCAGGCGGATTGTCCTCACTTTTATGTATCTTTGGCAGGGTGTAAAATACCGGGGTCCTACCTATGGTAGAGTCCAAATATTGGAACTCATCCCTATTTAGGATTCCCAGTACCTTACCCCTGCCCAAGAGAGATGCGTACTCCTTTTTTATCTGTCCTATGGGGTCACCTTTTAGTTCTTTATATGTGCTTAGATCATCCAATTGTCTGTAGATTTCCTTCACATATTGGTCTCTCCTTTGTATAACCACCCCACCCCCTTTATCAGCGGGTTTTATGATTATTTCTTTGTTTGTCTGGAGTTCCTTTAGTGCTTTCCTTTGAAGAAAATCCAAATTATCCCTTTTATAATTCCTCTTACTATTATTATTTAGATTCCTCACATCGTCCATCACTAGACGCTCAAATACCTTCATCCCCCCATTTATCAGGTGCCTGGGAAAAAATGTGGATGTCTTCTTGAGCTGGGTATGATGGAACTCTTGGAGGCCTTCTAAGGGCTCTGGAGGGGATATTTTGTCGAAAAATAATTTGATACACATTTTCCGAGTAAATTTATTTAAATCAATAAACGTGTCAAATGGTTTATTAAATTCTGATGGAACAAATTTAAATCCCTTTCTTAAAACTTCAATTTGTGGTTTTGTAAGAATCATATCCGTTAGGTTAAAAATACCTATTGATTTAGTATCCTCCCCCTTTTCCTTTCTCTCCAAGATTCTTCCTGCTCTATTCCCTCTCCGATTTCCTGATTTCTCCTTTTTTGGGGAAAACCCGTCATCTCCCTCCTCAATGGGCCCTGCCCTAAAAAAGGTGATGATGTAGGGTTTCTTGTCTCTCCTGGGGAATTTTCAGATAATACTCTGAATCTATTTTGGTGTGTAAACTTCGTATAGTTATAATCTGTCCCATATTGGGAACCCTGTCTCCTTTGGTATGATCTATTCTTGTCTTGGTAGGGTCTTTTATTTGGTGTATATTGGTCACGAAATTGTTTATGTTTTGTCACATTCTGTCTTCTTACAGGATATTTGTTAGCTGAAATATATGATTGTGGGGATTCCTTCCTCTGAAAGTGTACCATCCTATCCCTAGAGCGAGATCTACTTTGTGGTTGAAATTTCTTTGAGAAAGAGCGGACTTTTTTATGTGCATAGTCGCTCTTATCCCTCAGAAATTTTCTCTTTTTAATAACCACAGTTTCTTGCTCAACCTTTTCAACACAATCCTTTATTGTTTCCAACGATTTCTCTACTTCCTCACAACCTTTTAATGGTTTTCCATGCCAGAACGCTCCGGCCGCCATCTTCAGCAATTAAATCCCTTTGTGGGTCGATTAGTGTGCGGCAGGAGTCTCGGTTCGATATTTGGTTGAGTACTTTGCTAGGGAGCTCCTGCAAGTTGCAACCGTCCGCCATGCTGGTCAGGCCCGCCCCCCCGAGGGACTGTTTTTTTTGAGAGGATGACTAGGTAGTTGGAAGAGGCTTCGAAGTAAGAATGGGTGGAAGTTGTAGAAGTATAAATGTGATAGATTTTATAGAAATTCAGGAGTGAAGTTGGGGGGAGTGGTAAGATTGGGTAATAGAAGGACTAAAAGTAACCTTTAAATATAAAATCCAATTAGAAGCCAAGTGTTTAACCCCTTAAGGACACATGTGTGACATGTCATGATTCTCTTTTTATTCCAGAAGTTTGGTCCTTAAGGGGTTAAGGACACATGACGTGTGACCTATCATGATTCCCTTCTATTCCAGAAGTTTGTTCCTTAAGGGGTTAAGAAATGGTATGTGATTATACAAGTAAGAATGTGGAAGCCTTATGGTTAGAAATTTGTATGGGAGGAAACAGGCTGTTCAGTAATTGTAGAAATATATGCTACACGCCCCCAAAAATAAATACAGATAGGGAAGAGGTACTGTTATCACAAATTTATGAGGTATCACATGTGCGTTATTCTTTAGTGATTGGATGTTGAACATGTTATACAGTCAGGTCCATAAATATTGGGACATCGACACAATTCTAATCTTTTTGGCTCTATACACCACCACAATGGATTTGAAATGAAATTAACAAGATGTGCTTTAACTGCAGACTTTCAACTTTAATTTGAGGGTATTTACATCCAAATCAGGTGAACGGTGTAGGAATTACAACATAAATGGAAGGTCTTTAAACAAATATTTCAAAAGTTCACTCAACGTATATAGTTGGAAAACCAATTTTACAGCTGTTAAGTTAACATTTCTCAACGTATACCATTGGGAAAACTAGTATTAAAGTAGCAAGTTAAAAAGAATATGTCTTAGGCAAGTCATTAGTAAGTAATAAACAATAGCAAAAGAGCATTTAAAATAGTTAAATCAAAAGTGGCAACAACATTGTAAAATAAATACACAGGCCAACAGGATTTGCAAAAGGGCAGTAAGCTAAACTAGGAAATGAAAAGCTTGTACCTTATTGGCATTATTCTTCAGGGTCCTGCTCCCCCCTCCCACCAAGCTTGAACATGTTTTTTTTAATGTGTAAAAAAAAAATTATTTTATTGAGACAAAAGCTTTATACAAATAAAAAGTATACAAGCAGGTATCACATTTGGTATGAAGGATCAAGGCGCATTATACATTGCACAGATAACTTTGGGTGATAGACATGTTTAAGGCCGTAAGGCCTGTATTTGTGGGAGGAGTTAAGCGTTCCATATAAACGCTACTCCCCCCCTTCCTACCTGCCGTACGCACGCTGTTCACCTCGCTTTCGTGACAGCCGAACTTCCGGGTTCACTGGTCCTCCTCGATGACCCCGCACTTCCGGTTTCCGGCCACACGTTCCGCCGGTTCAGAGCTCCCCCCTCCGTTCGGGGAAACTGCCGAAACGCTTCCAGCTGAAGTCCAGGTACCGGCGGATATAGCCACGTTCGGGCTATTCCCGCCGTTCGCATTTTAAAAAATTACCATTGTGCAAACCCTGACTTAAAACTCTGCTCTGTACTGTACTACACTTACATCTATACCTTTTGTAGGCTGTTAGGGGAATTTATAAATGTGAAATACCATTACATGACTGTTCTTCAATGAATAATTCTGTTACAAGTTCCTTCTACTGATGCAGCTCCATCTATACACTCAGTGCAGCATCAATACACTATATAAACAGACTGTTTACAAACTCATCAGGATTTTAGGAGAGTGTGGGCACAGGATGCTCAGAGCACCTTTCATGCTAATTCAATATGGGGGTTACTGCCTAAACAGTGACTTGATCAGACTTGAAAAATTCAGGCTAAAATAGTCAATCTCTGACTACAGCTGAGATTTCTATCAGGTCGGCAATATCTGTAACAAGATCTAACCAGGAATATAGAGGGATGTCGTATGTATGCTCCTTCCCTCTTTACAATCCTATAATTGTTGGTATCGTCGGCATACCTCCCCTAACACTATGTTACACTCTGTTATCCATGTCTTACATAGATCCACCTGTTACTGCTTAAATAATATCTCACTTGTGAATAGGATAGCGCAAGGTTATATCCACAGATGGTAAATAATGTGAGCATCATTTTCAAACATGTTTTACAAATCATTGATGGCATTTGCTATCTGCATGGTTAGTACAGGGTTTATGTAAAGTTGGCTTGGATAGTAATCTACTATAAGTGTTAACCCCTCAAAGAGCAGTAAGTTTTGTTAATTTGCCGTCACCAACCAGCTTAAACGATTTCCCTATCTGGTTAAATTACATGCGTGTCGATCAAGTAAATACACGCATTTACTAAGCTACGTATTTAACTTAAATAATACAGTTAACTGCTGTATTTCACTTGTTTCTCTATCTACCATTGTGGCGGTTCTAGTGAACAAGCTGTTTACCTATTGCAGCATTTGGTTGGGACAACAGTCTTGTCAACTTAATCTATGCTAAAAGGTTAGGTTGTATTTTATGTATTTCGTTGCTACTTGGTAGTCACATAAATCTTACCGGGGTCCACCCACGCTCCCCTCACGCCAGCACCTGGGCGGTCACTTTCAATCACCCGTATGGGGGGTCGGGGTCCTACACCCCCCCCCCCCCCCTCACCCCTTCACGGACTCATTAATTTCCGGTCCAAACGTTAATCTTGCTATGGTTATATATATTAATCCACTTGGGTTAAGACTCATGTTGTTATAGAGGCTATGCTTTTCTACGGAGAGGGTAAAGGAAGGGATGCCAGTAATTTTATTATATCATGCACGACATATTGGCTACGAAAATTTTCACTCCTACTTTCCATCATGTTTTTCATATATCAGTGCAATATTTCTAAATTGGAGATTTTGGGCATACTTTCCATTATGTTTTAATGTATCAGTGCAAAGTCCTAGTTTATTCGGCTGGTATCCCCACCTAGTGGTTTGATGGTATTTGCTGTTTTATTCTGTATAATGTGTAGCTTCTCTGCCGTCCTGTTTTCAGGTTGTTAATGGTGTTTCTTCTATTGGTGCATCCCACGTAATACCACTAAATGCCTGACGCTATGCATGTACTGTTTTATTGGGTCAAGTTAATCTAACTAACTAAACACTGTGTATATGTTGGATTGTTTTATCTCCCAGATTACGCCAACCCTTATGCAACTCCTGTTATACATGCATCGAATTACCTCAGGTTCAGGCGTAACCGCCATTTGACATTCCCCGCTGATTTATATTAATGTTGCATACTGTCATTTGTTACCATTAGACAATCACTAGGTCACTATTATCGCCTATTTCTATCAGGTACAATTTTGTTTCGTCCACACTTCAAACAACTGACTCGACAAGGCCACGTTGTTACACGATGGGGTATCGAACCGACAATCACAATTACTATTTGTTTCATTTTGTCATCTGCTAGCAGTAGACAATTACTGGTTCGCTATTGCCGCCTGTTTCTATCTGGTATAAATGTGTTTTCGTTCACATTTCCTACAATTGTTACACAATTGGCCTTTGTTAAACGATTATCACCTGTTTCTATCAGGTTTGGTTTCATTGTGTTTCCAAACAACTGGCTCTACTAATTGTTACATGTTTGGGGTACGGGGGCTTGATTCCTGCCTTGCCTCGTCAGGCCACGGCTCCACTCCACAACTCTTCATTCGTACTCACTACCCGTAACAATCGTTTTGTTACTCACTACCTTGCTAATTTCACCCTCCTCTCTCCGTCAGCTGCTACGACGTTTTCTTGGCACAATGCCTTCATTCATCTCCTTTCAGGTTTATATAGTAACCATCACGAGAATCTTCAGCACCCTCAGGGTCTATCGATACTGCACTATCAGCTATATCTCCATAGTACTTTACTATACTGCACATTATTTTCCTTCCCTCGACTTCAGTTCCTTCTTCTTTCTTCCTCCTTTCTCTCTCTTCTTTTCCTCTGTCTCTATCTGGGAATATCCGGGTACCTATCATTTACTACAACTTGGGTTTACAAGCACGTTACGTTACCCCCTTATCAAGCCCCCGTCTAGGGTCAGAGAACTGGCTATCTAGGGTTAGGAGCTGGCCTTAGCTGTACAACATAGCTGGTCCCGCGAGGCCAACTCCCCAATCTCAACACGGAGATTTTCGCCCCTCGGCCCAAATCATAGTTAGTGCCTCGCATTCACCCACCTATCGGGTTTATAGTTAGGGCCTCACCTGACACGGCCACACGTTTTTGGATCTTTACTGTCACCGAGAGGCCACCACCCCGCCACCACGTTAGTGGCTCGAGCCCCACGCCCAAATCATAGGTAGAGCCTCTCACCAGCCGCTTGGCTACTAGCAGGGCCTCACTTGTCACGAGGTAGTGAGCTTTTTGCTTCGGCACTAGTTAGCCAGCCAGTTCTATTTTACTTAACCGTATTGTTGTTGTTTGAGTTCATTGTTGTTGTCATTTTCTTTTTCAGGATGTCCTACAAACGCAACGTCAGACGAGGGATTGCAGCATTTTCGTGTCTATTAGGGCCGACTATCCATGAGTCGCTCAGTCTCGTACCTCACCCAACTCACATCTCTCAGGCATAATCCGCATTTTGGCATCCCCTTCCGGTCACTCGGCTGTTGGGGCTCGACACAAGTTATCATCTAGAACATTATTCGTTTGCTCTAAGAATATAACAGAATCGTGACATTCTTCCAAGAATCAGTGGAGCATGACTTCCACAGGCATACTGATCACCCTGTAGTCTTTTCTACATTTTTGCCACCTTTTATTCAAACCTTCATACGTACATGATCGCACTATTCCGAACTGACATACACGTTTCTGACAAGCCTTTCAAACCATACCCCATTTTTTACACAAGATATCAAAGATAATTGGTTTATCGCTCCACAGTAACGTACGTACACAGATGGGAATACCGGGCAGTATCAGACTCCCAAAAACAGCATTCGCGCCACACAACCAGGTCTTAAATCTATGTGCCTGCAACCATACAAGGGTTCGGGAACCCTACAACTCCACGATCACAACTAATCGGACAGGTAAGTCATGTCTCCCCAAGGAAAATTTAAGAAGGTACAAACACTACACCGCGTCACGTCAACGTTCGAACCAGACAATCGAGACACTTGACCTACTAATCATTCCCTAACAACTTCTAAATACGATTCTACATTCACACTCCTGTCATTAGAGTAAGTAGGACCACTGGCTTCTATTTTCACATCCATTCTTTTTTTTTTTTTTTATTTATAATATTTTATTAAGTTTTTAACATAAGTATATATAATCATTCATACAAAGACATTATCATTTTTACAAAGAGTTGTGGCACAAAAATTACATATTAAAGTTCTTTCGATTGCAGTACAAATTCTATTATTCAGAACCAGTCTTTTTGTATTTTCCCCTTCTTTTCTAACAATAATTCCATATCATGCAACAAACAGATACAAAAAATCAATACATGTATTCTCCAATGTTGACATTACATATGGATTTCTGGGTATCCGGTTCCGTTTTCTACCATCATTCCCCCTCCCCAAATGTCAAATTTACAAAAATACCCCAATTCTTTTCTATTAAATTGCACTACCTATCTTAATGAGGTGCTCATACTTTATCTGCCTATACTAAAAAGCACCAAGCTCTCTATGTCAAATTTTTCCCTTATAAAACAACAATACACACACACACACCTTTCGCTGTACCAAGATTCAAGGGGGAGAGGGTTAGGGGAAACAATCTTTTTCAAACGCTATGAAGTACAATAACCAGGGTTCAAAAGGTGCTTGTCTCCATGGAGAAAAGGACTGGGGAAGACTCTATGAAACATATTGCGTTTTAGTCATAATTTGGCAATTTTCGTTCTAAAGAAGATGGAGTTAAGTATCTATATTAAATTGTTAGGGCCCTTTCCTTTTCTAATTCCCCTTTCCTCCTTCCTCTTAGTTATAAGTCCCTTTCTTAAATGTTTCTACATTGCCCTAAATTTCCCAATTGCCCTGACCCTCTATTAACAAAACGTAAGAAAAAAAAAAAAAAAAAAAGGTCCCGCGCCCGCCGCCCGCCGCCGAGGGTCAGTCCCGAGTCAGTCTTAAGAACCCGAAAGGCAACACTCATCCTTATAACTACTGATCAGGTTACTCATAAACACGGATATCTTGAGAGTGGACGCACAGGGTTCACCCCCAACCACAGATCCATAGCATATACATCTTATTATGAATTAAGAATCGTTTCTTCTACCTAATTTTATAGTCCATTTCTGCCATTGTTCGATTCGCGGGTTAAAGTAGTGTTCTTGTCTTAATATCCCTATTTCCATTTTACAGTTATTCAAGACCTGCTGTTTTATCAGCTCCCAAGTCGGGGAGTCTGGGTTTTTCCAGAATCTTGCAAGAGTAGCTTTAGTTTCAATGAGAATGTGAATTATTAACTCTTTTTTATCCTTTGGAATTATAGGCCAGCCCAGATGTAATATCATAGAACTACAGGTGTAATCAAGATCTACCTCTATTGCTTCCCTGCAGAATTTCGCTACCTTTTGCCACAATGGAGATATGATCGGGCATGACCACCATATATGGACGTAGTCTGCTCTCAATGAAGCGCAGCGCCAGCAGAGATATTGAGATCCTGGATATATTTTTGTTAATTTAGTTGGAACATAATGCCATCTATTGATGACTTTATAATGACTTTCCGTTAGGTTTAGACAGTGTGAAGCTTTCAGTACCGCTTTATTGGCCTTAAGCCATTCCTTTCTCGTGATTGTAATTTGTAAGTCTCTTTCCCATGCTTTTAGGGCTGGGAATTCAGGGATTACCTTATATTTACTAAAAAGTTTTGAGCTTTTAGAAACTAAATTTTTATTATGTCTGATGTTTATCAAATCCAAAAAAGGTTGTAATTCCTCAGAAATCTCAGTTATTCTATGTCTCATTAGGAAATGTTTTATCCTTAGATACGCAAAACTTTCTCTATAAGAAAGCAGAAAAATTTGTTTAATCTCCTCAAAGGGTCTGATTTGTTGCTGTTGGAATAGCTGGTCTATTCTATTAATACCTTTGCTTAACCATGGCTCTAGATTTAGATCCTCAATATTATTGGCCAATACATGCAGTGGTAAGTCAATGATAATTTTATCTTCAATCTTAAGTCTTTTTTTCCAGATTCTCCATTGGGCCAATAGGTTAGCTAGGATTAGACCCATATCATCTTTCTCAAACTTATCTATACTCCAGAATAAAGTCGTTAAGTCCGGAGCTGCCGCTTTCCTAGCCTCAATTTTTTCCCATGGTTCACCACTAGAACTCTCTTTCATAGAGGAAATAACATGCGCCAATGAACAAGCTTCATATATATCCGTAATATCAGGGATTCCCATCCCTCCCAAATTAGGCTTTAAATTAAAATTGTTTTTATTAACTCTGGGTTTTTTCCCCAGCCATATATATTTGTCTAAAGCAGCTTGAATCATCATGAGCCATGGTTTAGGCATTTTCAATGGTAACATACGGAATATATAACTCCATCTAGGGACCAAATAAGACTTTACGATGTTGATTCTACCTGTCCATGATATCTCTGCTGTTCTCAAATCCTTTAGTTGTTTATTAATTTGCATCATTAGAGGTAGAACATTATATTCCATAATCCTAAAAGGATTACTGGAAATCTTAATGCCTAGATAGGTAATACATTTTTTTTGCCCATTCGAAACTATATTTCGCTTTAATATATATTTTCTCTTCCTTCTTTATATTTTTGGCAAGAATAGTTGTCTTATCTACATTTAACTTGAAATTGGAATAATGCCCAAATTCATAAATCACCTTTAACAGTTCGTCTATTGATATTATAGGGTCTGATATAGTGATTAGGACATCATCTGCATAAAGTAAAGTTTTGAGTTTCTCTTGTCCTATTATTATTCCCTTTATTTTCTCATTAGACCTGATGTCACAGATCAGGGGTTCTATATATATCAAATATAGCAACGGGGACAGGGGACACCCCTGTCTTGTCCCATTTCTTATGTTAAACCACTCGGAGGTTATACCCCTACCAATTGTTCTTGCCATTGGGGAGCTATACAAAGCCATGATAGCGCTCAGAATCCAACCTTCGAAACCAAAGGCCTTTAATGCCTCACAAAGGAAGTCCCATCTGACCCTGTCAAAGGCCTTCTCCGCGTCCAATGACAGGGCCAGCAATGGAGTGCCTGATTCATGAACGTATTCCAAAATGTCAATCACTGTCCTTATACTATTGTTTGATTGTCTGTCCTTCATAAATCCAACCTGATCTCCATGGATTATGGACGGGAGGACTCTTTGTAATCTCTTTGCCAAAATACTTGCGTATATTTTTATATCGGAATTTAGTAAGGATATAGGACGATAATTCCCCACTAATTCCGTTGATTTATCTGGCTTTTGTATGGGAGTTATATTAGCATATAGTAATTCGTTGGGCAAATCTTTTTCTCTAGCTATGCTATTGAAAAGATCTTCAAGGTGTGTTACCAACACGTCCTGGAACTGTTGGTAAAATATGTTTGGAAAGCCGTCCGGCCCCGGGGTTTTTTTTTTTTTTAAAGACTCTATTGCATTTATTATTTCTATTTTTGTAAAAGGTTCATTAATAGAATTCAATTGTTCCCTTGATAATTTTTTTAGGGTTTTATTTTGAAAATATGTTTCTGGTTTATAGGGGGAATCAGGTAGATTATACAATTTTTGATAAAATGAATTAAATGCTTTACCTATATTTTCAGGCGTTAATTGAATGCCATCGTCTGTAATAATTTTTTGTATTAATTTGTTTAATTTCGCACCTTTAACTCGATTTGTGAGCATTTTATTTGCTCGGTTTCCTTTATAGTACCATTTTATTTTTAGATATTCGAGTTTTTTTGAGGTTTGTAAAAGTAGGATTTTATTGATTTTATTTTTTATTAATCCTATTTTCTCACTTATCTCTATGTTTGGATTATTTTTATTAAGTTTTGTTAATTTATAGAGGGACACATATAGTTCTGTCAGGGAAGCTTCTTTTTGTTTTTTCTTGATTGTACCTAATTTAATAAACTGTCCCCTCAACACGGCCTTATATGTACACCAAACTATGGCGTCTGGAGTTCCTTTATTTTTATTCTCCTCAAAAAAATTATTTGTTAATTCTTTTATGGTGTTTATATCTTGGGCCTCCCTAAGAAGAAATTCATTTAGTCTCCAGCTATTTCTAATTTTAATATCTGGTGAGATAGTGAGATCAAGTATTACTGGGTTATGATCTGACCAGGTTACGTCTTGAATCAAAACCTTTTTAATCTTATATGAAACCTCTAAAGAACCCAAAAACAAATCTAGTCTAGAATAGGTACCGTGTGCTTTCGAAAAACAGGTATAGTCTTTTTCTGATGGATGATTTATCCTCCAAAGATCTAATAATTCATACTTATTTATCAACATTGAGAATTGCATTGAGGATTTCTTTCCCCTTTTATCTTGCATTACCCCAACCAATGAGTTCCTATCCAACGTGCCATCCAAAATACAGTTAAAATCTCCTCCTATAATAATTTTACCCTTTTTAATTTTTTCTAATTTACTCAGAACCATTTGTATAAACTGAACTGGATTAGTATTAGGAGCATAGATGTTTACAATAGTGAATTCTTCATCTTGTACTTTACATATAGCTAAGATGAACCTGCCATTTTTATCTATATCCTGGTATGTAACTTGAATATCTAGATCATCTGTCGCTAGTAAAGCTACTCCACATTTCTTTTTATCCTCTAGTGAGGAGCAGAGTTGGATTTTAAAATTTTTGGGGATAAAACGTTTTATATCTTTCCTTAACCAATGAGTTTCTTGAAGTAATACAACTTTTGCACCTTCCTTTTTAATATATTGATACACCATGGCTCTTTTAGTTGGGTTATTCAGGCCCTGTACATTCACCGTCATAAACTTAACCATAGTCTAAGCATTTGAGACTCGAGACCAAACCCCCCGGCGGGAGGGAAAAAAAAAGAAAAGGAAAAGAAGGGGGGGAGGAAAGCACATAACAATTACATTCATATGACCTCATGTAAGTCAAACATGAGACCACGCATACCCACATTCTTGATAAGAAATTCCGTCTCCACTCCCACTTAGTGGAAGACAGACAATGCATCCCAGAGCTCTGGGAATACATCCACAACTCCACAACAAAATATGGAGTTACTTGGGGGAGCATGAGAAAAACCCTCCCCGAGAGTGCCGCTGATGTCCATATGTACCCAGCAGGAAGAAGAAGGGAAGAAAAAAAAAAAAAAAAAAAAACACTTTTTATATACATATCATAAACCACACTGTGAAAACTACTTTCAGTATAATTTCAATTTCTTATGATACATCATGCTTTCCTTATGATCTAAAAATTACTCTAAACCAATAACATCTCGTGTACACCGTTATGATTCATCTTACTATTCAATTTGCTCCAATAGGTGTCCTTATATATATATTGTCCCGTTCCCCTTTAACCAAAAGTGCCTTTAAATGTGATTATTTCAATTTCTTTATATCAGTTTTATGTTACTAAAATCTGTCTTTACAATCTAAAGTGTTATCCATACAATATCTTGTGGACCAAATAGCCAATTTAACCCTTAAATTTACCCCCGAAGATACATTAAAAACAAAACAAAAAGATGAGAGAAGAGAAAAAAAAAAAAAAAACCAAAAACACATTTATGTGTACGTTCTCCTAATCTTCACTAGTGAGGACAATTTGTGATGTGATTACTTCCGTTACTACATAGTAACTTTATGTTAGTGATTTCAATACTTGTGCTTTATAGATTCTTTTAAACCAGTGTTCTATCATACAATGGATTCCTATCAGTTTAGCTATTCAAATTACACCCGAAAGTGTCCATATCTGTCATTATCTGTGGGTGGTCTCATTCTCCTCAAAGAGGATATACTTTCAAGTGAGTGTCATTTATGTATACATTAACCTATTCCCCTGTAATGTAAAAATTATATAAAATATATAAAAATTTTTGCAATATAGATATTGCAATTTCCCATATACCAACTGCTATAATGAACACCTTTATAAGCTGTAGATAAACCAATCAGATCAATGCCTTATCAGCCATTTACAGTATAGTATATCTAGTTATTATGATTACATCAGAGGAGAGAGAAAAAAAAAAAAAAAAAAAAAAAAAAAAAATGTCCATCCCTTAGTCGATCTGCTGGTATGTCCCGACTTATTACTTAATTTTACATGTGGACCTCCTGTAGCCAATTCCTGGCTAAATCTGAGTTGGCAAATACCAGAGTTTTTGCTTCATAAGTGATGATTAGTTTTGCTGGGAAAGCCCAAAAGTGTCTAACATCATTTTTCCTTAGTGTCTCCAGGACCGAAGCGAATGATCGCCTTTTCTTCCTCGTTTCATATGATAAGTCTGGGAGAACTTTTATACTCGCATATTCTTCTTTTTTACTGCCTTGCTTTGAAGCTTTTCTTATTTCTTCTCTAAATAGGTATGAGTTGCAGCAAACCATAATATCTCTGGGAGCTTCCATTGTGAGATTTTTAGGTTTTGGAATTCTATGATATCTCTCTAGGAATTTATAATTATCATCCTTCTGAATGCCCAGTTCCAAAAAATATGAATCCAAGAATGCTTTTGTTTTTTCTTGTGTGATACTCTCCGGGATGTTCCTTAATCTTAAGTTGTTTTGTCTTGATCTGTCTTCAAGATCATTTATCTTTGATTGTAGCTGTTGGATTTTCTGGTTTATTTCTCCCTGTTGCTGCTGTTGATCTTTGATTAGTGAGTCAATAAGATCCATTTTTCTTTCGACTTGGTTAATTCTGAGGACTATCTCTTTAATTTCCTTTTTTAAATCCTCATTATTACTGAGAATTTCTTGTTTTATTGCTAAAAGTTGCTGGTCTAGGCAGTTTTTTAAGAATTCTGGCGTGACCATCGAGTTTTCCATTTGTGATGTTTCTAATTGAAATATTTTTTTCTCTCCCGCTGTCAAGTTAATTTTTTTCACAGAACTTTCTGGCAATGCTCTATCTGTTTGAGGGGAAAAGAAGTTAGAGAGTCTTTTCTCCGTCTTATTCTCCTTTCTTTCAACCTTCTCTTTATGTTCTTTATCTTTATCTTTGCCAAGGGACACTTTGTTTTCTTGATTTCTTCTGGTTGACATAATCCTAGTGTTATCATGCGGCACAAAAAAAAAAAAAAAAAAACAAAAGAAAATCACCAGGAATATATCAGCTTGTTTCCTTGTGTGAGACAGTTAGTCAATATAAACGTGTTTCTGCAGCTTTAATGACGTTTTGGTTTATGTAACACGTTACACCCTTAGATAATTGATTGATTGATTAGAATTAGTTTTTCTTCTCTCTGCTTCATCTTCATAGCTCTTTTATTCTTAATTTCTTCTGGTTGACGTAATTTTAGTGATATCATACAGCCCAAAAAAAAAAA
Organism: Pelobates fuscus; assembly: GCF_036172605.1. NCBI lineage: Eukaryota > Metazoa > Chordata > Amphibia > Anura > Pelobatidae > Pelobates > Pelobates fuscus. The sequence continues at coordinate 103,470,682 of NC_086325.1, forward strand.
AAAAAAAAAAAAAGTCGCCAAAAATATATCAACGTGAATCAGTTAGTCAATATAAACGTGTTTCTGCAGCTTTAGTAACGTTTTCATTTATGTATCACGTTACACCCTTAGATAATTGATTGATTAGAATTAGTTTTTCTTCTCTCTACTTCATCTTCATAACTCCTTTTATTATTTTTTTCTTTTTAAAAGTATGCATTCATAGGTGGAGGTTCTTTACATACAATCTTTGCTTTTTCCAAGCTATGATATTTAACATTGTTCAGGTTTAGGACAGGTTATGGGAAATCATGGGTTTTCCCCCTCCTTCACTTCAAATGCACCGTTTTCCAATTCCTTCTATATTTATGAAGGTATATAATGTAAAAAGAAAATTAAACTAAGATATCACCTTCTCTCTCTTACTTTTCCTCCCCTTTCACTGTCCGTTGAATTGTTTTACCACCCCACGTTTGGCTAAACCTGGGGGGAATTAGTGCAGCGGGGAAAAAAAAAAAAAAAAAAAAAAACTCTCAAGATACTGTATTCATTTGTCAAGTGCTGAGTGCTGAATACCAATAGTGTATAGTTGGTATAATTGGTATAATTCTCACCCGTCTTCCTTGAACTGCATCCACCAATCAACCTTAAATTACAACCAGCAGCTTAGGCCTGTAATTATAAGTAAGAAGTCTAGTGCTCTCAGATCTCTGCCTCGACCGCAGCAATAATGGAGCGCCTCTAGTTCTCCCGCGGTACGTGCATCGACTCGGGTCAGGAGGCACAGCCGGGCTAATCCTCTACGACAGCTTTCTTTTCTTTCCCCAAAAAATATATCATAGATCTCGCATGCCAGTTAAATCTCCTCCGTCCGCCATCCGACTCCCACGGCACTCTCGGCGGGCTTCACTCCCTCCACCCCCCTTACGTAGCGCGCTCACGCACACGCGTCCTACGTCATCCCACTCCCTACACTTGCAGGTTTTAACTGGCAAGGACAGTGCACCAAGACCACTTCAATGAGCTCCCATTTTCCCCTATTTTCACATCCATTCTATAAGAACGACATCCAGTAGCAGTACGCCGGAACAAACAATTAGAGGCACTAGGAATCGGCTATATATTATACAGGAACATTCCCAACGCAGGAGTAGCAAGACAACGGATTTTATATAGTGCTATAAGTGTGTTTTTCTGGCATTCCCTTTTGCCCTCTTTTTCAGGCCTACCCTCTACGTCGGTTCCGGCACAACACACCGACTTAATTCAAATCACAAGGTACTTCACTATACGATATTAACCGACCACAAGTTTAAGGCCGTAAGGCCTGTATTTGTGGGAGGAGTTAAGCGTTCCATATAAACGCTACTCCCCCCCTTCCTACCTGCCGTACGCACGCTGTTCACCCCACCCACCTCTCCCTCTTATACAATTCATTCAGGGGGGCCCTCTTTTTCAGGCCTACCCTCTATGTCGGTTCCGGCACACCACACCGACTTAATTCAAATCACAAGGTACTTCACTATACGATATTAACCGACCACAAATTCTTTTTAAAAATAATTGTAAGAGTAGTCGATTGACTAATTGCTGGACAAGAAATGCTTACAATTATACAAAGCTCAAATATAGTAGCTAACAGAGTACAGGAATACTGAACAATTAATCAATAATCAAATATTTCCAGGAGGCTAGTATAACATTGAGTTACATAAAAGAAATATGTGTAAAAATCAAAGAAAAACTTCAACACCAAAATGAACTATGTGCAGAGGATGTGTCAAACAAAACTATACAACTCCCTGTCGGAAAATGAAAGGAGACCAGGGAAGTGGAGAGTCAGTAGAGACCCCTTATCACCAGGCTCAAAAACTAAAGAATGGGGGGGGCGTGGTCTGACCGTCGATGAGACTAGACGTGTCTCACTAGAGCTCCGCTTAACCGCGCATAAAAAGCTTACAAAAGCGACCTTTTTTGTCCGCAAAACTCCCCAAGATAATCCCTGCCATGGAGAAGAGACTCTCCAAGAAACAACCAAAGAGGGGCACTGAATCTGGGGGGACAGTCCTCGACCTAATGTCGGCGCAAAGGCTAGGCCGACAAGGGACCCAAGATGGCGTCGACCAGTCACCGCAGTCTTCGCCTCGTGTGGGTAGGGAGGAATCCCCAAGGGGCCAAGACACCATCCTGGCGAAACTAGCAGAGGTGAAGGCCTTTCTGGCCGGTGAAATAGCTAAGTCCACCGCGGTTTTCCAGGCTGAGATCGGGGGAATTAGGTGACCGCACCGCCAGACTCGAAGACTGCATGGAGACAACCACACTGGCCCACAATGCCGTGATTGAGCGGTTAAACCGGGTAACAGCGCACCTGGTCGAGACGGACCTAGCCATCGAGGACATGGCGAACCGCTCTCGGAGAAATAACCTCCGCCTACGAGGCTTACCTGAAGGCCCAGATGGTGTTCCGTGGGGACAGGGCGCACATCCTGGCCCCGGGAGGTGATCCGCATCGACTGCTCCGTGGTTTGGGCGTCCAGCCGCCACCCGACCTCCCCAACGTAGCGATGTATCCGGAGGGCCTTCCCCAGCTGCAGACGGAGTGGCGCGAGTCAGGACCGAGAGGACACAACTAATGGCGGAGGGTATCGTATTATAGGGCCGCAGAATGCCACTCTCTCCAAGGGGTATCACGCCCAGGGGTGTCCGGGGGATGGCTATGTCTTATTGGGAGGGGGATATGTTGAGGGGTGCTCCTGTTCCAGCCCCGGGCCATAGCCTTTTCACGACTCGATTTTACTCAGTAACCATCCTTGTAAAATCCGAATACAGGGGCTACTGGCCATGAAGGCCTAGGTGGACGCCTCTGCTCCTTATACTCATGGGTTGCAGTGGGACTAAGGTTATATACTGCCTTTATTCGGGGTCTTGCTCAGGCCGCAGTGGCACCGTTGGAGTGGTGATCATTTGGGGTGGGGGGGGACGGGGGGATACCGCCCAAACTGCCCGTGTTTTTTGGTCCGCCCGGTCTGGGTACCGACACTCTACCACGAGCCATGGGGTTACATGTGGACGGACCCCCCAAGTGGGACTTTCGCTTACTATTGACATTGTTATGCAGTTTTTCGTTATTGTTTTTACTTTTCTTATACCCGGGTTTGTATATGGGACCCCCATGGGATGCGGCCCGTATGTTAGCCACGGCCTTTACATGACCTTTTGCCCACCTTGAATGGGAGCTTATAGTTAATAGTTAATAGTACGGCCGAGTGGATTGGGACCCTAGCATACCCGCAGGGTTTTTGAGCTTTGTTAACATTGTAGGGCGACCCTTAAAACACACATAAAAACGAAACATGTGAGGGGGGAGAAAATAATAACAATACAAAAAAAAAAAAAAAATTAAAAATAAAAATAAAATAAAAAAGTGACTAACACAAAAACGACAAAATTAAAAAAACAACAAAAACATACGTAAATACGAAAAAAGCAGTTTGCGAAACTCTAAAAGCATAAAAATATATAAAAATAACATAAAAATATAAAAGATGTATAATGTAAATAAACATGATTTACAGCGTTATTACGACTGTTGCCAGAGGCACAGCAGACAGTGAAGGGATGAGCAATCCTGCTATACTTCATAAGCTGTTTATATGAACACAAAACACTACGTTATACTGTTGCTTTGTTGTCAGGGGGGGGAGGGAGGGAGGGGCGCCCACAGGTAACACCTTACGTTGGCGGGGGGATAACACACGACTGTTTCGGAATTATGGTTATACGGGCATATACGAATTTAGTTGACACTACAGTTCACCACATCCCAGATAGGCCAGGCTTTAGAACCCTGAACTGCCCATGTTCCAAAATACACATAGCCTTAGCACTTACAGGGTCAAAGGGGAGTGGAAACCTATAATATATCACCCAAAATGGGCGTTAACCTTATGTCGCTACCCATTAGTTCCAAGTTAGATTCCGAGATACCCCTAATCCCAACGTCTGATGCTAAAGGCCCTATTGCCCGGCCCTGAGCGGGAGCACCTTTGGTTTCTTAAGGGAGATTTGGGATGCCCTAAGATGAGTGGGTTGGTTGCCAAGGGGGGCCACTGGGAGGCGGGACACCTGTGCACTCATGTCAGCCCTTGCTGAGGTCAAGCGTAGCGGGACTGGGAACCTGGCGCACATACTATCTGTTGGGACCCCTATTAAGGTAGACGGCACTGATCTTGGCTGCCTCAAAATGGTATAGGGGCACTGCCCCGAATTGGGTAATATGTGTTCTAACGAAAAAAGCATTTTGATATCTGTTTCACCGAGTTTATTGGGTTATGTTATGCCTTCCATTTTTGTATTAATGACAGAGGATTGATTTGAATATACTCAAGCCACGCATATGGTCACTGTTACTGTTATATCTGATGTAGCACAAGATTAGGACCCTAGACGGCCTTAATCGCTTTAACACACCACCTGCCTAGTGTGAGTCTAGGGGCCCCCATAGGTGTGAGGAGAGACCGAGTATAGAGGCGCGGGAGTGGAGGTGGAGACTGGAGAGCCGCCTCACCTCCATATCCCCCTACTTTCCCCCTATGGGGAGTAGGGATTATGAGCTTAGGTTCCCCGGAATTCACTAAGCAACTGTCGCAGTAGAGAGTAGCCATGTCGGAGGGGATGGGGATTTGCTCCTTGAAGCCTAGAGGTCAAAACCGTATTCGATGCGCGCGTAGGAGTAGGAGCTTTGGGGATCCTCAGTTTCCTCCTTGCGTTGAGCGTGGCGGAGACGTGGGCAAGCGCTACCCACTACATTCTGGCGATTAGTGAGTCCAGAATCACTGTTGCATCCGGCTCAGTCCAGATGCCATTATCTTTTTTCTCTTCTCCTCCTTCCCTATCTTTTTCTCTCTCTTTTTCTCCCATTTTCCTTCTCTCGGGGGTGGCGATCGGGGGGTTGGTACCTCGTGAGAGCCCTGGGGCGCAGCTGCAACTCACCAGACATATACAGAGAATCAGTAGCATTGTAGTACTAAACATACTCCATGATGGAGCTCAAGGTCACCACATTGAATGTTAAGGGCTTGAACGCCCCCAAGAAGTGGCGCCTCCTCTTTAAGGAGTTAAGGAGGATGAACTCGGAAATAGCCTACTTACAAGAGACACACCTCCCTAAACAGGCCGCCTTTAGACTTCGGGACCATACATTCACGGGTTCATTCGAAGCTAGATCACGTCGTAAGCGTAATGGAGTGGCCATTGTTATTAAACGTACTTGCCCCTTTCAGATGTCAACTCAAGATGCCGACCCAGAGGGACGCTATCTATTTGTTTCTGGCACTTTGCACTCACACTGCGTACATCTAATTAATATTTACGCACCGAACCAGCCGGACGCCGCTTTTTGGGATGTGATTAGAGGCAAGATTGCCGCACTGCCTCATGGATTGATTCTCATGGGGGGGGATTTTAATGCCACCCCATGCCCGGCTACGGACAGGAGCTCGAGAGACGGAGGCCCGAGGTCACAGGGGATGGGAGGACAAGACCGGATACTGAAAAAATGTATTGCAGGTACAGGATTAGTAGACGTCTGGAGGGCACAACACCCAATGGATCGGGATTACACGTTCTACTCGGCCCCCCATGGCACCTATTCCAGAATAGACTTGTTCCTGGTCAACGCAACGGGATTGTCCAGGATAGTTCGATCGGAGGTTGGAAATATATCATGGTCGGACCACGCAGAGGTCTCCATTACACTTGGAAACCTATGTATAGCGAACCCTTGGACCTGGAGACTAAACGCATCACTATTGAGGGACACTGGGATAATGGAACAGATTCGGAAGGACATTTTAGAATACTTTGTCACAAATACCACCCCAGACGTGAGCGTTAGTACAATATGGGCGGCGCATAAGGCAGTGATTCTGGGGAATCTCATTAAATTGGCCACAAGGAAGAAGAAACTGAAGCACCATCAACTCGACACTTTACTGAAACAACTGAGGAATCTAGAGCAGAAACACCAATCCGCGCCGGATGTTACGACATACGAACAGCTGGGGGCGGTTAGGAGGAACATACGTACCCTACTGCTGGACGATACGGCCAGATCTATGGCGTGGTCGAAACGCACGTTCTTTGACAAAGCCAACAAAATGGACACCCTGCTGGCTAGAACGCTACGGCCTAGACAATCCCGGCCCCACATCACGGCCATTAGACACCCGGACGGCACGACTAAAACTAATCCGGCGGAAATCGCGCAGGTTTTCGAGAAATTCTACGAACATCTATACAATCATACTCCAGATGATAGCACCCGGGAGGAGCAGGGGGAGGGCGACATCTTGCGCTATCTGGAAGACCTCGGTCTGACCAAACTGACCGGAGAGGCAGCGGCTAACCTAGCGGTGGAGATCAGAGAGAATGAGGTCGATAGCGCTATCTCGAGCCTGAAGGGTAACAAAGCGCTGGGACCGGATGGCTTCGACGGGTCTTACTACAAGACCTTCAGAGAGGAGCTTGTCCCTCACTTGACTGCACTATTCAATCGTTTGAGACAGGGGGAACGTCTAGGCCCGGAGATGGCACTAGCCACTATTGTATTACTGCCCAAACCTGAGAGGGACCCGCTCCATCCTGAAAACTACAGACCCATATCGTTAATAAACCATGACCTGAAAATATTGGCAAAGATACAAGCGGAAAGGTTGAATCCGCTTCTGAACTCTCTTATACATGCGGACCAAGTCGGATTCATTCCAGGACGGCAATTATTCGAGAACACCAGGCGGAACGTCGACCTTATTTGGAAACAAGTGGCCACCGGAGTTCCTTCTCTAGTGGTCTCCATTGACGCTGAAAAGGCCTTTGATAGGGTCAGGTGGCGATTCTTGTTCTCAGTATTGAAACATCTTGGTTTCCCAGAAGAATACATACAAGTCACCAAAGCGATGTATCACAACGTACGGGCACAGATACAGATTGCGGGGGCCCCACTACACCCGTTTCAGCTACACAACGGAACCAGGCAGGGGTGCCCTCTCTCTCCCCTACTATTCGTGCTGGCACTAGAACCCTTACTACAGGCAATATGTAAACGTCCGAATATTAGAGGGGTCAGAATAGGGGATAAGGAGTTTACAGTCTCCGCCTATGCCGATGACGTCCTTCTGACAGTCACGAACCCGATCGAGTCCTTGTCTGCATTACAGGAAGAGATATGTGTCTATGGGGAACTATCCGGGTACAGGGCGAATATCCAGAAATCCAGTGCAATGTCAATAGGGTTACCGGTAGGTGATATCTCCCTAATAAAGGAAAAGTATCAAATCCGGATGGAATCGAACTCCTTAAAATATCTAGGCGTTAACCTAACGGCAGACCCCGGAAGGCTATACGCAGAAACTTATGAACCCATGTTACGGACACTGATAGGGGACCTAGACAAGTGGACGGATAACCCTATCTCCTGGATAGGGCGTATTAACTCTGTGAAAATGAACATTCTACCCCGTCTCCTATTCCTGTTTCAGGCTCTGCCAGTACGAATCACAAAATCTCAACTGGTGCCATTACAGAGGGCGATAGGCGATTTTGTCTGGCAAAATAAGAGACATAGGATAGCCAGACAAGTCTTATATAGGAGAAAGGATAGAGGGGGTCTAGGGTTGCCGAACCTGTACTTCTATTACCTGGCAGCCCAGCTAACCCAGGTGGCCATGTGGCACTCCCCAATGGGGGAAAGAAGGTGGGTGGAGATAGAATCCATGATGGTGGGTCTAGATGTCCCCCAGTTTACCTTATGGGTCCCGAAGGACAAAAGGCCGATGATAAGGGTAACATGCCCGGCCATACTTAATTCCCTTTACCTATGGGATGCTAACAGCGTCAAATATGGGCTTACTTCATCCCCCTCCCCTATGGCTCCGATACTCAGGAACAGAGACTTTCCTCCTGGGATGTCCCCTAGAAACTTCCGAAACATTGAAAAGACTGGATTACAACGTATCCACCAACTATATAAAAACGGGGAACTTATACAATTCGAAGAAATTCAGCAAGGCAACCACTTGACCCCAGCTGACTTTTTTCGCTATATCCAGATACGAGACTTCGCTAGGAGACCTTGCATTAAAGCAGCAGCCCAGCGTAAGTTGTCTTTCTACGAAAGATTATGTCTAGAGGGTACCACACCCAAGGGCATGATCACGATTCTATACGCTCACCTTTGCACTGAAACTAAGGAATGGGGCAGATTGAAATACACTGATAAATGGGAAGCAGACTTGGGGGAGGAATTGGAAGGCACAGAGTGGGAGGAGATATGGGAAGCAAACAGAAACGTCTCCATCTGTGTTACGATGCAAGAACAGGCATGGAAGACCATGTTCAGATGGTATTCTACACCGGTAACCCTACACAAAATGCGGAAAGTAGATACAGACGGAGGGGATGCGGATTAAGAGGCACTTACATCCACATGTGGTGGGAATGCCCCAAAATACAAGGCTTTTGGAAATCTGTAGAAGGTCTGCTGAAACAAACGTTCGGTAAGCCTTTGGTCATGAACCCGTGGATCTACCTACTCAACAGGTCCATCGAGGGATGGACGAAGAGAGAACAGAAACTGGTGCACACGATCACTCTAAGTGCGCGCAGAGCGATAGCTACGGCATGGCTCTCACCCGAGGGACCAGAGTTCCGAGGGGTCATATCCAGGATACGGGAAAGCAGAGTCATGGATGACCTGACCGCGAGATTGAAGGGGATGGCTATATCTTTCCAGAGGACCTGGGAACCATGGGATAACAGTCTGGTGGGCTCCAGTAGCGACTGAAGGGATACGAACGAGTGAATAACCAGATGCCAGGGCCGCAGGATACTGACGGTGTCCTGGACTCTGTCGGCCTTGACCGGCCCTCCCCAGGCCCCCCCCCTCTCTTTTTTCTTTCCCTGCCTACACCTGCTTCTTCTCTTTTTCCTTTTCTCCCTATTCTTCTTCTCTTAGTCTTTTCTCTTTTCTTTTAATTTAGTCCTATTTCAGGCCTTGATCTGGCCTGGATGGGCTTCGGCCCATTAGTGTATAGGGGTATATTTCCTTTTTAGGTCTCATTCTTCTTAGTATTTTTCCTTTTTTTGTATATTATTTTATTTGTCTCCCGGGCATGTTCCAACAAACGGAGAAACGAGGATGCCTAAAGGTAGACCTGGTGCATACAGAGTTAGAGCTCCATATTCAGTTGCATAGCCTGAACTAATTATAAAACCCTAGATAGGTGGCAAAGAACGAAGAAACCAAAGAGAGGCTTATTTATATGTACTCTTGTGCACTACATCACTGTAAGATTCTTTTCAAAGAGGGCTTCTGCGCTAACCTAAACATTGCTAAAATCTTGCTGCTCATATTTTGGGTAAAAACGAAGAATTAAAAAATTAAAAATCCGCGATGGGAGGCAAGTGATGTAGGAAGTATAGAGTGGCTTGTCGGGTGTGCTGATGTTAATCTTTATGGTTACACTATTGTTCTTTGTATTTCGGCTTCTGCGCAAGCCACACAGTTGTATTCCTCTTGCCTTACCTATCGTGTGCAAAAATAAAGAATTAAAAAAAACAAAAAACTAAAGAATGGGAGTATACAAAAAAGGGAACAGCGCTAAAATAAACCAATACTATAAACAGGGAAAGTAGGAGGCAGCAAACCTAAAAATAGGGTTCCCTCTAAGCCCTATAGACAAAGGTAATACACAGGACAAGACGAAAGAAAGTTGCGCCAAAAGTTGACTATAGTACAGCTAATATGAACAGAGTCCAAAATCTTTTGGTGGTACCGAAACAAAGTCTTTAGTGGAGCTTGATGGGGCACCAACGGCCTATGTAGAGGAATATTCTCTATATGGATCAAATGGAGACGGCTTTCCAGGATCCGTATGCAAAGAGAGAAGAAAATAATAGTGCAAATACGTCTAGTAAAAAGGTTGGATAACAGGGAGAAGGGATCTATGGTAATCCTACTCACGTGTAGTAGAGCTAAACTAGCTCTAGTGTGGATCGCATACAGCGGTACAATCCCCGCTTGGGGGATACGTAGAGAAGTATTGGTCTTTTAATCTGTATGTGGAAGAAAAAGACCGATGATAGGGCAGTACGTCTAGTAAAGATGATATGTACAACAGCAGAGTCTAATATAGTCCTACTCACATGCAGTAGAGCTTGAACCAGCTCTAGTGTGAATGACGTACAGCGGTATAATCCCCGCTTGTAGGATACTTGTAGAGTGGTAAGTCTTGTACCGATATGTAGATCATAAGAGACACAACTGATAGTTCTTGATGTGTAAAATAATATATAAGGAGTATAAATAATAAAATGTGTACTCACATATGATTGAGCACATGAACTGCTCAATGACTCGGGCGTGAGAGGTATAATCCCCACCTAAGATGTCTTTGGAGTAATACTTAGCAAGAAGAATAATCAGTATACCAAGCAAAAATAATAAACAAAAAAGTAAAATTGCACAATCAAAGTGTGTTAAAAGTAGCCAAAATACCTTTATTTGTAATACAAAATAAAATATTAAAATATCCACAACGCGTTTCACCCATGATGGCTTTCTCAAGTGAAGACAAAAAAACCTATAATGTTTTAGATTGCAGGGTTAAGGGAACAGGGACAGTGCACCTAGACCACTTTAATGAGATGAAGTGGTCTAGGTGCCTATAATGTCCCTTTAACTTAAAGTAAGTCGCTCTGGGCCTTGTTTTATTGAACAGAGCTTTGTTGTGTTTTAAAGATCCAAATTGGGAGGCTGAGCGGTCGCACAACTTTGAGCTCTGTGTATAGCAAAATTCTAAATCTTGGGGAGGAATCCGAGCACTTACCTCACCACACAATACCCTCCCTGGCTTGGAGGCACGCATGGGTCGGAAAACTAAAAAGCCCAAGGCCGACAGGGGCCCCACCAGCCGCGATATAGGCAATCTTTTGTTGAACTTGCAGAGGGCGGCATAGAAGAAAATGGCGCTGGGGACGACGACTCATCTGTTTCCTCGCAGGGTGCCTCTTTCGATCCCAAAGAAGGGACTTTTCCGAGCCCGAAACCTGAGCCCAGGACCAAGAAGTCCCCAGCAGGCGAACCAGTCACAGTGGATCTACTTAACCCCTTAAGGACACACGACATGTGTGACATGTCATGATTCCATTTTATTCCAGAAGTTTGGTCCTTAAGGGGTTAAACACATGCTTGCCGAACTCCGACATAACCTAAGCATTGACATGGCCTACTTTAAAGGCGCCACCGCCAGGCTCACGCTTGTAGAAGCCTCAACAAGCACACAAGATTCCCGACTCACTGCTGTGAAAAAGAAGGTGGCGGACCTCCAAAAACAACAGCATGTTACAGCTGAGAAGGTTGAAGCAATGGAGGATATGAGACGCAGATACAATAAAAAAATCAGAGGGGTCACCAAGGCTAAAGGCCTCGCTGACCTACCAAACCCTTCTGCCACCCAAACAGACAAATATAAAACTGGATGGCATGTTTCGATGCCGAAACCAGCAAGGGCATCCACTACTGCCACCGCAGATCTGATCCTGAGATTTCCATCCTTTCAAGATAAGGCCATTCTGATGGCGGCTACTCAGGGGAAGACCCCATTCAAATTTGAAGATTTGGACCTGCTCGTATATCCGGACCTGACGCGGAATACCCTCATGTGGAAACACTGCAGCCACTCTTGCAACACCTCCGCTTCAACAATATACCTTGTCGCTGGGGACCACCTAAGCTGTTCACCCAACAAGGGATTGCTTATAGGGCTCGGAGCCTGCAAGAGTTGGACTCCCACATGCAGAAGCTGAGCCTACAAGAACCACGGCAGACAAACGGATCAAGCCTGTCCCAGCTGGATCCCTCTAATCTAGTGGAGTTTATTCCCAGAGCGACTCAGCATATTCCTTCAGGAACAGATACCACCTAATGACCCCCGGTTGTCGGAGAAGAGATCCATGCCCACCCCAAGAGTGCTCCAGTTACCACCACCATGCTTATTAGGCATTTAATGTCAGATATCGACTGTTCTGTTTTATCTTTGTGTTACTTTTTGTTGATTCTATGTGCCTGGATCATATGCCTATAATTATATGAAAGCAGCATGGCTAGTTATGTGGAACACATGCCACATGACCTACCCACATACCCACACACAGTTATTTGAAGTGGTGCTACGCAAGATGGCTCCTTTCTCCCCCTCCAGATTTAGCTTAGAACCACATTTGACTACCATCCTATATCTCTGGAGGGGGTGTACCCGTGAGGCACTTTAACCTATCCATATTGTTTACTCAGTCGGGTCCAGGGGCGTTTTAGCCGCAAGGCAAACAAGGCATTTGCCTTGGGCGGCATTTTCCAGGGGGCGGCAAAAAACGCCGCCCCCAAACACCCAGGGCAAATGCCTTGTTAGCCCTGGGGCTAACTGGGCTGCCGGTCGGGCTGATGGGCTGGGTGGGCGGCTGGCGAGGGAGCTCTTCCTCTGAGCACTCTGCTCAGCTCCCTCGCGCGCCGCAGAGTGAGGCTGGGAGCCGGAATATGACGTCATCTTCCGGCTCCCAGCCTCACTCTGCGGCGCGCGAGGGAGCTGAGCAGAGAGCTCAGAGGAAGAGCTCCCTCGCCAGCCGCCTACCCGCCAACACACAGCAGCCTGCACGCCCGGCCGGCAGCCACTGGACCACCAGGGAGAAAGAGACCTCCCCCCAGCATTCCCAAAGGTAAGGAGGCTGGGGGGTAGGTTAAATTAATTATATTATATATTATAAATTATTATATTATATGATATATATAATATTATATTATATATATATTATATTTTATATTATATTATATATATATATTATATTATATATATATATATATATATTTTATTACCGTATATACTCGAGTATAAGCCGACCCGAATATAAGCCGAGGCCCCTAATTTTACCCCAAAAAACTGGGAAAACTTATTGACTCGAGTATAAGACTAGGGTGGGAAATGCAGCAGCTACTGGTAAATTTCTAAATAAAATTAGATCCTAAAAAAATTATATTAATTGAATATTTATTTACAGTGTGTATATGAATGCAGCGTGTGTGTATGAGTGCAGCGTGTGTATATGAGTGCAGCGTGTGTGTATGAGTGCAGCGTGTGTATGAGTGCAGCGTGTGTGTGTGTATGTATGAGTGCAGCGTGTGTGTGTGTATGTATGAGTGCAGTGTGTGTGTGTGTGTGAGTATGTGTGCAGTGTGTGTATGAATGCAGTGTGTGTGTGTTGCAGAGCCTTGGTGGGGAGTGGGCAATTTTTGATGCATAGTATGTCTCTGCAATATTAACAATGAAGGCACAGTCGCAGTTTAGAAATTGCCCTTTAAATGTGAGCTTTGCAGAGTGGAGTTTCAATGAATGTCAATGGGTGGCGTGAGTTGCAAACAAATGGTCATATTGTGAAAACTATCAGGACTATGGCTTAGCTGTGGACATTTTTAGTGGCAGCAGGGATAGCTGAACGTTTTGATATAAGATTTGTGTAGGTGGGCCTGAAAATGAGGGAGTGGTGGCAGTTTAGAAATCATGTCCTGATTTTTCAGCTTTTGCCAGCTCCCACTCTAGCTTTGCCATTCATTCCTATGGGATAAATTGCGCCACAAGAACGACGATATTCCGTGAACCATTTGGCGAAACGTTCCACAAAGTAATAGCAATCCGATCGGGAACAATCTGCACGTTTTGGTAAATTTTCGTCTATGTAGTGTAAAAACTGTGGGAGGAGTTAGGGTGGCAAATTTGGCTATAATAAGAATAATAACTAGAAAAGCTACAATTTCTGGGGAAATTGTGTGAAGTGTTCTTGCCTCCACCAGTAGTCTACAACGGGAGTGGGCGGAGTAACTGTTATTATTTATTTATATAGCACATTTAATTGCAACGTTGTTGCCCAAAGTGCTTCACAGTTACATTAAAACATACAGTTATAAAAACATTAGCAGGTGCAAAAGGCCCTGTCTATGACATCACTTGCTGCTGCAGCCTGGCACAGGTCAGAGTATTTTGGCGGTTGCCATCTTCAAACGGTCGTATTTTAAAAACTGTACATCCTACAGTGAAGAGCTTTATATTGTGAGAATCGCAAGACCCAGACCTACATTTTGATGTATAGTATGTCTCTGAGATATTAACAATGAAGGCACAGTCGCAGTTTAGAAATTACCCTTCAAATGTGAGCTTTGCAGAGTGGAGTTTCAATGAATGTCAATGGACTGCGTGAGTTGCAAACAAACGGTCATATTGTGAAAACTATACGGACTATGGCTTAGCTGTGGACATTTCTAGTGGCAGCAGGGATAGCTGAACGTTTTGATATAAGATTTGTGTAGGTGGGCCTGAAAATGAGGGAGTGGTGGCAGTTTAGAAATCATGTCCTGATCTTTCAGCTTTTGCCAGCTCCCACTCTAGCTTTGCCATTCATTCCTATGGGACGACGATATTCCGAGAAACATTCGGCGAAACGTTCCACAAAGTAATAGCAATCCGATCGGGAACAATCTGCACGTTTTGGTATATTTTTGTCTATGTAGTGTAAAAACTGTGGGAGGAGTTAGGGTGGCAAATTTGGCTATAATAATAATAATAATAATATATATGTGAGATAACAGTAAGTGGTCTTGCTATGCAAGAACACTTAATAACTAGAAAAGGTACAATTTCTGGGGAAATTGTGTGAAGTGTTCTTGCCTCCACCAGTAGTCTACAACTGGAGTGGGCGGAGTAACTGTTATCATTTATATAGCACATTTAATTGCAATGTTGTTGCACAGTTACATTAAACCATACATTTATAAAACCATTAGCAGGTGTGAAAAAGGCCCTGTCTATGACATCACTTGCTGCTGCAGCCTTGCACAGGTCAGAGTATTTTTGCGGTTGCCATCTTCAAACGGTCGTATTTTAAAAACTATAAATCCTACAGTGAAGAGCTTTATATTGTGAGAATCACAAGACCCAGACCTACATTTTGATGTATAGTATGTCTCTGAGATATTAACAAGGAAGGCACAGTCGCAGTTTAGAAATTGCCCTTCAAATGTGAGCTTTGCAGAGTGGCGTTTCAATGAATGTCAATGGACTGCGTTAGTTGCAAACAAATGGTCATATTGCGAAAACAATCAGGACTATGGCTTAGCCGTGGACATTTTTAGTGGCAGCAGGGATAGCTGAATGTTTTGATATAAGATTTGTGTAGGTGGGCTTGAAAATGAGGGAGTAGTGGCAGTTTAGAAATCATGTCCTGATTTTTCAGCTTTTGCCAGCTCCCACTCTAGCTTTGCCATTCATTCCTATGGGACAAATTTCGCCACAAGAACGACGATATTCCGAGAACCATTCAGCGAAATGTTCCACAAAGTAATAGCAACGCGATCGGGAACAATCTGCACGTTTTGGTAAATTTTTGTCTATGTAGTGTAAAAACTGTGGGAGGAGTTAGGGTGGCAAATTTGGCTATAATAAGAATAATAATAATAACTAGAAAAGCTACAATTTCTGGGGAAATTGTGTGAAGTGTTCTTGCCTCCACCAGTAGTCTACAACTGGAGTGGGCAGAGAGTAACTGTGATTATTTATTTATATAGCACATTTAATTGCAATGTTGTTGTTATAAAAACATTAGCAGGTGTACAAAAGGCTCTGTCTATGACATCACTTGCTGCTGCAGCCTGGCACAGGTCAGAGTATTTTGGCGGTAGCCTTCTTCAAACGGTCGTATTTTAAAAACTAGAAATCCTACAGCAAAGCGCTTTATATTGTGAGAATCAGAAGACCCAGACCTACATTTTGATGCATAGTATGTCTCTGCAATATTAACAATGAAGGCACAGTCGCAGTTTAGAAATTGCCCTTCAAATGTGAGCTTTGCAGAGTGGAGTTTCAATGAATGTCAATGGACAGCGTGAGTTGCAAACAAATGGTCATATTGTGAAAACTATAAGGACTATGGCTTGGCTATGGCTTGGCTACATTTTTAGTGGCAGCAGGGATAGCTAAACGTTTTGATATAAGATTTGTGTAGGTGGGCCTGAAAATGAGGGAGTGGTGGCAGTTTAGAAATCATGTCCTGATTTTTCAACTTTTGCCAGCTCCCACTCTAGCTTTGCCATTGATTCCTATGGGACAAATTTTGCCACAAGAATGACGATATTCCGTGAACCATTCGGCGAAACGTTCCACAAAGTAATAGCACACCAATCGGGAACAATCCGCACGTTTTGGTATATTTTTGTCTATGTAGTGTAAAAACTGTGGGAGGAGTTAGGGTGGTAAATTTGGCTATAATAAGAATAATATATATGTGAGATAACATTAAGTGGTCTTGCTATGCAAGAACACATAATAATAATAATAATAATAACTAGAAAAGCTACAATTTCTGGGGAAATTGTGAAGTGTTCTTGCCTCCACCAGTAGTCTACAACTGGAGTGGGTGGAGTAACTGTTATTTATTTATATAGCACATTTAATTGCAACGTTGTTGCCCAAAGTGCTTCACAGTTACATTAAAACATACAGTTATAAAAACATTAGCAGGTGCAAAAGGCCCTGTCTATGACATCACTTGCTGCTGCAGCCTGGCACAGGGATAGCTGAACGTTTTGATATAAGATTTGTGTAGGTGGGCTTGAAAATGAGGGAGTAGTGGCAGTTTAGAAATCATGTCCTGATTTTTCAGCTTTTGCCAGCTCCCACTCTAGCTTTGCCATTCATTCCTATGGGACAAATTTCGCCACAAGAATGACGATATTCCGAGAACCATTCAGCGAAACGTTCCACAAAGTAATAGCAACGCGATCGGGAACAATCTGCACGTTTTGGTAAATTTTTGTCTATGTAGTGTAAAAACTGTGGGAGGAGTTAGGGTGGCAAATTTGGCTATAATAAGAATAATAATAACTAGAAAAGCTACAATTTCTGGGGAAATTGTGTGAAGTGTTCTTGCCTCCATCAGTAGTCTACAACTAGAGTGGGCGGAGTAACAGTTAGTATTTATTTATATAGCACATTTAAGTGCAATGTTGTTGCCCAAAGTGCTTCACAGTTACATTAAAACATACAGTTATAAAAAATTAGCAGGTGTAAAAGGCTTTGTCTATGACATCACTTGCTGCTGCAGCCTTGCACAGGTCAGAGTATTTTGGCGGTTGCCATATTCAAACGGTCGTATTTTAAAAACTATAAATCCTACAGTGAAGAGCTTTATATTGTGAGAATCACAAGACCCAGACCTACATTTTGATGTATAGTATGTCTCTGAGATATTAACAATGAAGGCAAAGTCACAGTTTAGAAATTGCCCTTCAAATGTGAGCTTTGCAGAGTGGAGTTTCAATGAATGTCAATGGACTGCGTGAGTTGCAAACAAATGGTCATATTGTGAAAACTATCAGGACTATGGCTTAGCTGTTGACATTTTTAGTGGCAGCAGGGATTGCTGAACGTTTTGATATAAGATTTGTGTAGGTGGGCCTGAAAATGAGGGAGTGGTAGCAGTTTAGAAATCATGTCCTGATTTTTCAGCTTTTGCCAGCTCCCACTCTAGCTTTGCCATTCATTCCTATGGGACAAATTTCGCCACAAGAACGACGATATTCCGTGAACCATCTGGCGAAACGTTCCAAAATGTAATAGCAATCCGATCGGGAACAATCTGCACGTTTTGGTAAATTTTTGTATATGTAGTGTAAAAACTGTGGGAGGAGTTAGGGTGGCAAATTTGGCTATAATAAGAATAAGAATAAGAACTAGAAAAGCTACAATTTCTGGGGAAATTGTGTGAAGTGTTCTTGCCTCCATAAGTAGTCTACAACTAGAGTGGGCGGAGTAACTGTTAGTATTTATTTATATAGCACATTTAATTGCAATGTTGTTGCCCAAAGTGCTTCACAGTTACATTAAAACATACAGTTATAAAAAATTAGCAGGTGTAAAAGGCTTTGTCTATGACATCACTTGCTGCTGCAGCCTTGCACAGGTCAGAGTATTTTTGCGGTTGCCATCTTCAAACGGTCGTATTTTAAAAACTATAAATCCTACAGTGAAGAGCTTTATATTGTGAGAATCACAAGACCCAGACCTACATTTTGATGCATAGTATGTCTCTGAGATATTAACAATGAAGGCACAGTCGCAGTTTAGAAATTGCCCTTCAAATGTGAGCTTTGCAGAGTGGAGTTTCAATTAATGTCAATGGAAGGCGTGAGTTGCAAACAAATGGTCATATTGTGAAAACTATCAGGACTATGGCTTAGCCTTGGACATTTCTAGTGGCAGCAGGGATAGCTGAACGTTTTGATATAAGATTTGTGTAGGTGGGCCTGAAAATGAGGGAGTGGTGGCAGTTTAGAAATCATGTCCTGATTTTTCAGCTTTTGACAGCTCCCACTCTAGCTTTGCCATTCATTCCTATGGGACAAATTTCGCCAGAAGAAAGACGATATTCCGTGAACCATTCGGCGAAACGTTCCACAAAGTAATAGCAATCCGATCGGGAACAATCTGCACGTTTTGGTATATTTTTGTCTATGTAGTGTAAAAACTGTGGGAGGAGTTAGGGTGGCAAATTTGGCTATAATAAGAATAATAAGAATAATAATAATAATATATATGTGAGATAACATTAAGTGGTCTTGCTATGCAAGAACACTTAATAATATATATGTGAGATAACATTAAGTGGTCTTGCTATGCAAGAACACTTAATAATAATATATATGTGAGATAACATTAAGTGGTCTTGCTATGCAAGAACACTTAATAATAATAATAATAATATATATGTGAGATAACATTAAGTGGTCTTGCTATGCAAGAACACTTAATAATAATATATATGTGAGATAACATTAAGTGGTCTTGCTTTGCAAGAACACTTAATAACTAGAAAAGCTACAATTTCTGGGGAAATTGTGTGAAGTGTTCTTGCCTCCATCAGTAGTCTACAACTAGAGTGGGCGGAGTAACTGTTAGTATTTATTTATATAGCACATTTAATTGCAATGTTGTTGCCCAAAGTGCTTCACAGTTACATTAAAACATACAGTTATAAAAAATTTGCAGGTGTAAAAGGCTTTGTCTATGACATCGCTTGCTGCTGCAGCCTTGCACAGGTCAGAGTATTTTGGCGGTTGCCATATTCAAACGGTCGTATTTTAAAAACTATAAATCCTACAGTGAAGAGCTTTATATTGTGAGAATCACAAGACCCAGACCTACATTTTGATGTATAGTATGTCTCTGAGATATTAACAATGAAGGCACAGTCGCAGTTTCGAAATTGCCCTTCAAATGTGAGCTTTGCAGAGTGGAGTTTCAATTAATGTCAATGGAAGGCGTGAGTTGCAAACAAATGGTCATATTGTGAAAACTATCAGGACTATGGCTTAGCCGTGGACATTTCTAGTGGCAGCAGGGATAGCTGAACGTTTTGATATAAGATTTGTGTAGGTGGGCCTGAAAATGAGGGAGTGGTGGCAGTTTAGAAATCATGTCCTGATTTTTCAGCTTTTGCCAGCTCCCACTCTAGCTTTGCCATTCATTCCTATGGGACAAATTTCGCCACAAGAACGACGATATTCCGTGAACCATTCGGCGAAACGTTCCACAAAGTAATAGCAATCCGATCGGGAACAATCTGCACGTTTTGGTATATTTTTGTCTATGTAGTGTAAAAACTGTGGGAGGAGTTAGGGTGGCAAATTTGGCTATAATAAGAATAATAAGAATAACTAGAAAAGCTACAATTTCTGGGGAAATTGTGTGAAGTGTTCTTGCCTCCACCAGTAGTCTACAACTGGAGTGGGCGGAGTAACTGTTATTATTTATATAGCACATTTAATTGCAATGTTGTTGCACAGTTACATTAAACCATACATTTATAAAAACATTAGCAGGTGTACAAAAGTCCCTGTCTATGACATCACTTGCTGCTGCAGCCTTGCACAGGCCAGAGTTTTTTCGCGGTTGCCATCTTCAAACGGTTGTATTTTAAAAACTATAAATTCTACAGCGAAGAGCTTTATATTGTGAGAATCACAAGACCAAGACCTACATTTTGATGCATAGTATGTCTCTGAGATATTAATAATGAAGGCACAGTCGCAGTTTAGAAATTGCCCTTCAAATGTGAGCTTTGCAGAGTGGAGTTTCAATGAATGTCAATGGACGGCGTGAGTTGCAAACAAATGGTCATATCTTGAAAACTATAAGGACTATGGCTTAGTCGTGGGCATTTTTAGTGGCAGCAGGGATAGCTGAACGTTTTGATATAAGATTTGTGTAGGTGGGCCTGAAAATGAGGGAGTGGTGGCAGTTTAGAAATCATGTCCTGATTTTTCAGCTTTTGCCAGCTCCCACTCTAGCTTTGCCATTCATTCCTATGGGACAAATTTCACCACAAGAACGACGATATTCCGAGAACCATTCGGCAAAACGTTCCACAAAGTAATAGCAATCCGATCGGGAACAATCTGCACGTTTTGGTATATTTTTGTCTATGTAGTGTAAAAACTGTGGGAGGAGTTAGGGTGGCAAATTTGGCTATAATAAGAATAATAAGAACTAGAAAAGCTACAATTTCTGGGGAAATTGTGTGAAGTGTTCTTGCCTCCATCAGTAGTCTACAACTGGAGTGGGCGGAGTAACTGTTAGTATTTATTTATATAGCACATTTAATTGCAATGTTGTTGCCCAAAGTGCTTCACAGTTACATTAAAACATACAGTTATTAAAAATTAGCAGGTGTAAAAGGCTTTGTCTATGACATCACTTGCTGCTGCAGCCTTGCACAGGTCAGAGTATTTTGGCGGTTGCCATCTTCAAACGGTCGTATTTTAAAAACTATAAATCCTACAGTGAAGAGCTTTATATTGTGAGAATCACAAGACCCAGACCTACATTTTGATGTATAGTATGTCTCTGAGATATTAACAATGAAGGCACAGTCGCAGTTTAGAAATTGCCCTTCAAATGTGAGCTTTGCAGAGTGGAGTTTCAATGAATGTCAATGGAAGGCGTGAGTTGCAAACAAATGGTCACATTGTGAAAACATTCAGGACTATGGCTTAGCCGTGGACATTTCTAGTGGCAGCAGGGATAGCTGAACGTTTTGATATAAGATTTGTGTAGGTGGGCCTGAAAATGAGGGAGTGGTGGCAGTTTAGAAATCATGTCCTGATTTTTCAGCTTTTGCCAGCTCCCACTCTAGCTTTGCCATTCATTCCTATGGGACAAATTTCTCCACAAGAACGACGATATTCCGTGAACCATTCACCGAAACGTTCCACAAAGTAATAGCAATCCGATCGGGAACAATCTGCACGTTTTGGTATATTTTTGTCTATGTACTGTAAAAACTGTGGGAGGAGTTAGGGTGGCAAATTTGGCTATAATAAGAATAATAAGAACTAGAAAAGCTACAATTTCTGGGGAAATTGTGGGAAGTGTTCTTGCCTCCACCAGTAGTCTACAACTGGAGTGGGCGGAGTAACTGTTATTATTTATTTATATAGCACATTTAATATCAATGTTGTTGCCCAAAGTGCTTCACAGTTACATTAAAACATACAGTTATAAAAAAATGAGCAGGTGTAAAATGCTTTGTCTATGACATCACTTGCTGCTGCAGCCTGGCACAGGTCAGAGTATTTTTGCGGTTGCCATCTTCAAACGGTCATATTTCTAAAACTATAAATCCTACAGTGAAGAGCTTTATATTGTGAGAATCACAAGACCCAGACCTACATTTTGATGTATAGTATGTCTCTGAGATATTAACAATGAAGGCACAGTCGCAGTTTAGAAAATGCCCTTCAAATGTGAGCTTTGCAGAGTAGAGTTTCAATGAATGTCAATGGAAGGCGTGAGTTGCAAACAAATGGTCATATTGTGAAAACTATCAGGACTATGGCTTAGCCGTGGACATTTCTAGTGGCAGCAGGGATAGCTGAACGTTTTGATATAAGATTTGTGTAGGTGGGCCTGAAAATGAGGGAGTGGTGGCAGTTTAGAAATCATGTCCTGATTTTTCAGCTTTTGCCAGCTCCCACTCTAGCTTTGCCATTCATTCCTATGGGACAAATTTCACCACAAGAACGACGATATTCCGAGAACCATTCGGCAAAACGTTCCACAAAGTAATAGCAATCCGATCGGGAACAATCTGCACGTTTTGGTATATTTTTGTCTATGTAGTGTAAAAACTGTGGGAGGAGTTAGGGTGGCAAATTTGGCTATAATAAGAATAATAAGAACTAGAAAAGCTACAATTTCTGGGGAAATTGTGTGAAGTGTTCTTGCCTCCATCAGTAGTCTACAACTGGAGTGGGCGGAGTAACTGTTAGTATTTATTTATATAGCACATTTAATTGCAATGTTGTTGCCCAAAGTGCTTCACAGTTACATTAAAACATACAGTTATTAAAAATTAGCAGGTGTAAAAGGCTTTGTCTATGACATCACTTGCTGCTGCAGCCTTGCACAGGTCAGAGTATTTTGGCGGTTGCCATCTTCAAACGGTCGTATTTTAAAAACTATAAATCCTACAGTGAAGAGCTTTATATTGTGAGAATCACAAGACCCAGACCTACATTTTGATGTATAGTATGTCTCTGAGATATTAACAATGAAGGCACAGTCGCAGTTTAGAAATTGCCCTTCAAATGTGAGCTTTGCAGAGTGGAGTTTCAATGAATGTCAATGGAAGGCGTGAGTTGCAAACAAATGGTCATATTGTGAAAACTTTCAGGACTATGGCTTAGCCGTGGACATTTCTAGTGGCAGCAGGGATAGCTGAACGTTTTGATATAAGATTTGTGTAGGTGGGCCTGAAAATGAGGGAGTGGTGGCAGTTTAGAAATCATGTCCTGATTTTTCGGCTTTTGCCAGCTCCCACTCTAGCTTTGCCATTCATTCCTATGGGACAAATTTCTCCACAAGAACGACGATATTCCGTGAACCATTCACCGAAACGTTCCACAAAGTAATAGCAATCCGATCGGGAACAATCTGCACGTTTTGGTATATTTTTGTCTATGTAGTGTAAAAACTGTGGGAGGAGTTAGGGTGGCAAATTTGGCTATAATAAGAATAATAAGAACTAGAAAAGCTACAATTTCTGGGGAAATTGTGGGAAGTGTTCTTGCCTCCACCAGTAGTCTACAACTGGAGTGGGCGGAGTAACTGTTATTATTTATTTATATAGCACATTTAATATCAATGTTGTTGCCCAAAGTGCTTCACAGTTACATTAAAACATACAGTTATAAAAAAATGAGCAGGTGTAAAATGCTTTGTCTATGACATCACTTGCTGCTGCAGCCTGGCACAGGTCAGAGTATTTTTGCGGTTGCCATCTTCAAACGGTCATATTTCTAAAACTATAAATCCTACAGTGAAGAGCTTTATATTGTGAGAATCACAAGACCCAGACCTACATTTTGATGTATAGTATGTCTCTGAGATATTAACAATGAAGGCACAGTCGCAGTTTAGAAAATGCCCTTCAAATGTGAGCTTTGCAGAGTAGAGTTTCAATGAATGTCAATGGAAGGCGTGAGTTGCAAACAAATGGTCATATTGTGAAAACTATCAGGACTATGGCTTAGCCGTGGACATTTCTAGTGGCAGCAGGGATAGCTGAACGTTTTGATATAAGATTTGTGTAGGTGGGCCTGAAAATGAGGGAGTGGTGGCAGTTTAGAAATCATGTCCTGATTTTTCAGCTTTTGCCAGCTCCCACTCTAGCTTTGCCATTCATTCCTATGGGACAAATTTCGCCACAAGAACGACGATATTCCGTGAACCATTCGGCGAAACGTTCCACAAAGTAATAGCAATCCGATCGGGAACAATCTGCACGTTTTGGTATATTTTTGTCTATGTAGTGTAAAAACTGTGGGAGGAGTTAGGGTGGCAAATTTGGCTATAATAAGAATAATAAGAACTAGAAAAGCTACAATTTCTGGGGATATTGTGTGAAGTGTTCTTGCCTCCATCAGTAGTCTACAACTAGAGTGGGCGGAGTAACTGTTAGCATTTATTTATATAGCACATTTAATTGCAATGTTGTTGCCCAAAGTGCTTCACAGTTACATTAAAACATACAGTTGTAAAAAATTAGCAGGTGTAAAAGGCTTTGTCTATGACATCACTTGCTGCTGCAGCCTTGCACAGATCAGAGTATTTTGGCGGTTGCCATCTTCAAACGGTCGTATTTTAAAAACTATAAATCCTACAGTGAAGAGCTTTATATTGTGAGAATCACAAGACCCAGACCTACATTTTGATGTATAGTATGTCTCTGAGATATTAACAATGAAGGCACAGT
Organism: Pelobates fuscus; assembly: GCF_036172605.1. Classification (NCBI taxonomy): domain Eukaryota; kingdom Metazoa; phylum Chordata; class Amphibia; order Anura; family Pelobatidae; genus Pelobates; species Pelobates fuscus. The sequence goes on from NC_086325.1 coordinate 103,495,072, forward strand.
CGCAGTTTCGAAATTGCCCTTCAAATGTGAGCTTTGCAGAGTGGAGTTTCAATGAATGTCAATGGACTGCGTGAGTTGCAAACAAATGGTCATATTGTGAAAACTATCAGGACTATGGCTTAGCCGTGGACATTTCTAGTGGCAGCAGGGATAGCTGAACGTTTTGATATAAGATTTGTGTAGGTGGGCCTGAAAATGAGGGAGTGGTGGCAGTTTAGAAATCATGTCCTGATTTTTCGGCTTTTGCCAGCTCCCACTCTAGCTTTGCCATTCATTCCTATGGGACAAATTTCTCCACAAGAACGACGATATTCCGTGAACCATTCACCGAAACGTTCCACAAAGTAATAGCAATCCGATCGGGAACAATCTGCACGTTTTGGTATATTTTTGTCTATGTAGTGTAAAAACTGTGGGAGGAGTTAGGGTGGCAAATTTGGCTATAATAAGAATAATAAGAACTAGAAAAGCTACAATTTCTGGGGAAATTGTGGGAAGTGTTCTTGCCTCCACCAGTAGTCTACAACTGGAGTGGGCGGAGTAACTGTTATTATTTATTTATATAGCACATTTAATATCAATGTTGTTGCCCAAAGTGCTTCACAGTTACATTAAAACATACAGTTATAAAAAAATGAGCAGGTGTAAAATGCTTTGTCTATGACATCACTTGCTGCTGCAGCCTGGCACAGGTCAGAGTATTTTTGCGGTTGCCATCTTCAAACGGTCATATTTCTAAAACTATAAATCCTACAGTGAAGAGCTTTATATTGTGAGAATCACAAGACCCAGACCTACATTTTGATGTATAGTATGTCTCTGAGATATTAACAATGAAGGCACAGTCGCAGTTTAGAAAATGCCCTTCAAATGTGAGCTTTGCAGAGTAGAGTTTCAATGAATGTCAATGGAAGGCGTGAGTTGCAAACAAATGGTCATATTGTGAAAACTATCAGGACTATGGCTTAGCCGTGGACATTTCTAGTGGCAGCAGGGATAGCTGAACGTTTTGATATAAGATTTGTGTAGGTGGGCCTGAAAATGAGGGAGTGGTGGCAGTTTAGAAATCATGTCCTGATTTTTCAGCTTTTGCCAGCTCCCACTCTAGCTTTGCCATTCATTCCTATGGGACAAATTTCGCCACAAGAACGACGATATTCCGTGAACCATTCGGCGAAACGTTCCACAAAGTAATAGCAATCCGATCGGGAACAATCTGCACGTTTTGGTATATTTTTGTCTATGTAGTGTAAAAACTGTGGGAGGAGTTAGGGTGGCAAATTTGGCTATAATAAGAATAATAAGAACTAGAAAAGCTACAATTTCTGGGGAAATTGTGTGAAGTGTTCTTGCCTCCATCAGTAGTCTACAACTAGAGTGGGCGGAGTAACTGTTAGCATTTATTTATATAGCACATTTAATTGCAATGTTGTTGCCCAAAGTGCTTCACAGTTACATTAAAACATACAGTTGTAAAAAATTAGCAGGTGTAAAAGGCTTTGTCTATGACATCACTTGCTGCTGCAGCCTTGCACAGATCAGAGTATTTTGGCGGTTGCCATCTTCAAACGGTCGTATTTTAAAAACTATAAATCCTACAGTGAAGAGCTTTATATTGTGAGAATCACAAGACCCAGACCTACATTTTGATGTATAGTATGTCTCTGAGATATTAACAATGAAGGCACAGTCGCAGTTTCGAAATTGCCCTTCAAATGTGAGCTTTGCAGAGTGGAGTTTCAATGAATGTCAATGGACTGCGTGAGTTGCAAACAAATGGTCATATTGTGAAAACTATCAGGACTATGGCTTAGCCGTGGACATTTCTAGTGGCAGCAGGGATAGCTGAACGTTTTGATATAAGATTTGTGTAGGTGGGCCTGAAAATGAGGGAGTGGTGGCAGTTTAGAAATCATGTCCTGATTTTTCGGCTTTTGCCAGCTCCCACTCTAGCTTTGCCATTCATTCCTATGGGACAAATTTCTCCACAAGAACGACGATATTCCGTGAACCATTCGGCGAAACGTTCCACAAAGTAATAGCAATCCGATCGGGAACAATCTGCACGTTTTGGTATATTTTTGTCTATGTAGTGTAAAAACTGTGGGAGGAGTTAGGGTGGCAAATTTGGCTATAATAAGAATAATAAGAACTAGAAAAGCTACAATTTCTGGGGAAATTGTGTGAAGTGTTCTTGCCTCCATCAGTAGTCTACAACTAGAGTGGGCGGAGTAACTGTTAGCATTTATTTATATAGCACATTTAATTGCAATGTTGTTGCCCAAAGTGCTTCACAGTTACATTAAAACATACAGTTGTAAAAAATTAGCAGGTGTAAAAGGCTTTGTCTATGACATCACTTGCTGCTGCAGCCTTGCACAGATCAGAGTATTTTGGCGGTTGCCATCTTCAAACGGTCGTATTTTAAAAACTATAAATCCTACAGTGAAGAGCTTTATATTGTGAGAATCACAAGACCCAGACCTACATTTTGATGTATAGTATGTCTCTGAGATATTAACAATGAAGGCACAGTCGCAGTTTCGAAATTGCCCTTCAAATGTGAGCTTTGCAGAGTGGAGTTTCAATGAATGTCAATGGACTGCGTGAGTTGCAAACAAATGGTCATATTGTGAAAACTATCAGGACTATGGCTTAGCCGTGGACATTTCTAGTGGCAGCAGGGATAGCTGAACGTTTTGATATAAGATTTGTGTAGGTGGGCCTGAAAATGAGGGAGTGGTGGCAGTTTAGAAATCATGTCCTGATTTTTCGGCTTTTGCCAGCTCCCACTCTAGCTTTGCCATTCATTCCTATGGGACAAATTTCTCCACAAGAACGACGATATTCCGTGAACCATTCACCGAAACGTTCCACAAAGTAATAGCAATCCGATCGGGAACAATCTGCACGTTTTGGTATATTTTTGTCTATGTAGTGTAAAAACTGTGGGAGGAGTTAGGGTGGCAAATTTGGCTATAATAAGAATAATAAGAACTAGAAAAGCTACAATTTCTGGGGAAATTGTGGGAAGTGTTCTTGCCTCCACCAGTAGTCTACAACTCTAGTGGGCGGAGTAACTGTTATTATTTATTTATATAGCACATTTAATATCAATGTTGTTGCCCAAAGTGCTTCACAGTTACATTAAAACATACAGTTATAAAAAAATGAGCAGGTGTAAAAGGCTTTGTCTATGACATCACTTGCTGCTGCAGCCTGGCACAGGTCAGAGTATTTTTGCGGTTGCCATCTTCAAACGGTCATATTTCTAAAACTATAAATCCTACAGTGAAGAGCTTTATATTGTGAGAATCACAAGACCCAGACCTACATTTTGATGTATAGTATGTCTCTGAGATATTAACAATGAAGGCACAGTCGCAGTTTAGAAAATGCCCTTCAAATGTGAGCTTTGCAGAGTAGAGTTTCAATGAATGTCAATGGAAGGCGTGAGTTGCAAACAAATGGTCATATTGTGAAAACTATCAGGACTATGGCTTAGCCGTGGACATTTCTAGTGGCAGCAGGGATAGCTGAACGTTTTGATATAAGATTTGTGTAGGTGGGCCTGAAAATGAGGGAGTGGTGGCAGTTTAGAAATCATGTCCTGATTTTTCAGCTTTTGCCAGCTCCCACTCTAGCTTTGCCATTCATTCCTATGGGACAAATTTCGCCACAAGAACGACGATATTCCGTGAACCATTCGGCGAAACGTTCCACAAAGTAATAGCAATCCGATCGGGAACAATCTGCACGTTTTGGTATATTTTTGTCTATGTAGTGTAAAAACTGTGGGAGGAGTTAGGGTGGCAAATTTGGCTATAATAAGAATAATAAGAACTAGAAAAGCTACAATTTCTGGGGAAATTGTGTGAAGTGTTCTTGCCTCCATCAGTAGTCTACAACTAGAGTGGGCGGAGTAACTGTTAGTATTTATTTATATAGCACATTTAATTGCAATGTTGTTGCCCAAAGTGCTTCACAGTTACATTAAAACATACAGTTGTAAAAAATTAGCAGGTGTAAAAGGCTTTGTCTATGACATCACTTGCTGCTGCAGCCTTGCACAGATCAGAGTATTTTGGCGGTTGCCATCTTCAAACGGTCGTATTTTAAAAACTATAAATCCTACAGTGAAGAGCTTTATATTGTGAGAATCACAAGACCCAGACCTACATTTTGATGTATAGTATGTCTCTGAGATATTAACAATGAAGGCACAGTCGCAGTTTCGAAATTGCCCTTCAAATGTGAGCTTTGCAGAGTGGAGTTTCAATGAATGTCAATGGACTGCGTGAGTTGCAAACAAATGGTCATATTGTGAAAACTATCAGGACTATGGCTTAGCCGTGGACATTTCTAGTGGCAGCAGGGATAGCTGAACGTTTTGATATAAGATTTGTGTAGGTGGGCCTGAAAATGAGGGAGTGGTGGCAGTTTAGAAATCATGTCCTGATTTTTCAGCTTTTGCCAGCTCCCACTCTAGCTTTGCCATTCATTCCTATGGGACAAATTTCTCCACTTGAACGACGATATTCCGTGAACCATTCGGCGAAACGTTCCACAAAGTAATAGCAATCCGATCGGGAACAATCTGCACGTTTTGGTATATTTTTGTCTATGTAGTGTAAAAACTGTGGGAGGAGTTAGGGTGGCAAATTTGGCTATAATAAGAATAATAAGAATAATAATAATAATATATATGTGAGATAACATTAAGTGGTCTTGCTATGCAAGAACACTTAATAACTAGAAAAGCTACAATTTCTGGGGAAATTGTGTGAAGTGTTCTTGCCTCCATCAGTAGTCTACAACTAGAGTGGGCGGAGTAACTGTTAGTATTTATTTATATAGCACATTTAATTGCAATGTTGTTGCCCAAAGTGCTTCACAGTTACATTAAAACATACAGTTATAAAAAATTAGCAGGTGTAAAAGGCTTTGTCTATGACATCACTTGCTGCTGCAGCCTGGCACAGGTCAGAGTATTTTGGCGGTTGCCATCTTCAAACGGTCGTATTTTAAAAACTATAAATCCTACAGTGAAGAGCTTTATATTGTGAGAATCACAAGACCCAGACCTACATTTTGATGTATAGTATGTCTCTGAGATATTAACAATGAAGGCACAGTCGCAGTTTAGAAATTGCCCTTCAAATGTGAGCTTTGCAGAGTGGAGTTTCAATGAATGTCAATGGAAGGCGTGAGTTGCAAACAAATGGTCATATTGCGAAAACAATCAGGACTATGGCTTAGCCGTGGACATTTCTAGTGGCAGCAGGGATAGCTGAACGTTTTGATATTAGATTTGTGTAGGTGGGCCTGAAAATGAGGGAGTGGTGGCAGTTTAGAAATCATGTCCTGATTTTTCAGCTTTTGCCAGCTCCCACTCTAGCTTTGCCATTCATTCCTATGGGACAAATTTCGCCACAAGAACGACGATATTCCGTGAACCATTCGGCGAAACATTCCACAAAGTAATAGCAATCCGATCGGGAACAATCTGCACGTTTTGGTATATTTTTGTCTATGTAGTGTAAAAACTGTGGGAGGAGTTAGGGTGGCAAATTTGGCTATAATAAGAATAATAAGAATAATAATAATAATATATATGTGAGATAACATTAAGTGGTCTTGCTATGCAAGAACACTTAATAATAATAATATATATGTGAGATAACATTAAGTGGTCTTGCTATGCAAGAACACTTAACTAGAAAAGCTACAATTTCTGGGGAAATTGTGTGAAGTGTTCTTGCCTCCATCAGTAGTCTACAACTAGAGTGGGCGGAGTAACTGTTAGTATTTATTTATATAGCACATTTAATTGCAATGTTGTTGCCCAAAGTGCTTCACAGTTACATTAAAACATACAGTTATAAAAAATTAGCAGGTGTAAAAGGCTTTGTCTATGACATCACTTGCTGCTGCAGCCTTGCACAGGTCAGAGTATTTTGGCGGTTGCCATATTCAAACGGTCGTATTTTAAAAACTATAAATCCTACAGTGAAGAGCTTTATATTGTGAGAATCACAAGACCCAGGCCTACATTTTGATGTATAGTATGTCTCTGAGATATTAACAATGAAGGCACAGTCGCAGTTTCGAAATTGCCCTTCAAATGTGAGCTTTGCAGAGTGGAGTTTCAATGAATGTCAATGGAAGGTGTGAGTTGCAAACAAATGGTCATATTGTGAAAACTATAAGGACTATGGCTTAGCCGTGGACATTTCTAGTGGCAGCAGGGATAGCTGAACGTTTTGATATAAGATTTGTGTAGGTGGGCCTGAAAATGAGGGAGTGGTGGCAGTTTAGAAATCATGTCCTGATTTTTCAGCTTTTGCCAGCTCCCACTCTAGCTTTGCCATGCATTCCTATGGGACAAATTTCGCCACAAGAACGACGATATTCCGTGAACCATTCGGCGAAACGTTCCACAAAGTAATAGCAATCCGATCGGGAACAATCTGCACGTTTTGGTATATTTTTGTCTATGTAGTGTAAAAACTGTGGGAGGAGTTAGGGTGGCAAATTTGGCTATAATAAGAATAATAAGAATAATAATAATAATATATATGTGAGATAACATTAAGTGGTCTTGCTATGCAAGAACACTTAATAATATATATGTGAGATAACAGTAAGTGGTCTTGCTATGCAAGAACACTTAATACTAGAAAAGCTACAATTTCTGGGGAAATTGTGTGAAGTGTTCTTGCCTCCATCAGTAGTCTACAACTAGAGTGGGCGGAGTAACTGTTAGTATTTATTTATATAGCACATTTAATTGCAATGTTGTTGCCCAAAGTGCTTCACAGTTACATTAAAACATACAGTTATAAAAAATTAGCAGGTGTAAAAGGCTTTGTCTATGACATCACTTGCTGCTGCAGCCTTGCACAGGTCAGAGTATTTTGGCGGTTGCCATCTTCAAACGGTCGTATTTGAAAAACTATGAATCCTACAGTGAAGAGCTTTATATTGTGAGAATCACAAGACCCAGACCTACATTTTGATGTATAGTATGTCTCTGAGATATTAACAATGAAGGCACAGTCGCAGTTTAGAAATTGCCCTTCAAATGTGAGCTTTGCAGAGTGGAGTTTCAATGAATGTCAATGGAAGGCGTGAGTTGCAAACAAATGGTCATATTGTGAAAACTATCAGGACTATGGCTTAGCCGTGGACATTTCTAGTGGCAGCAGGGATAGCTGAACGTTTTGATATAAGATTTGTGTAGGTGGGCATGAAAATGAGGGAGTGGTGGCAGTTTAGAAATCATGTCCTGATTTTTCAGCTTTTGCCAGCTCCCACTCTAGCTTTGCCATTCATTCCTATGGGACAAATTTCGCCTCAAGAACGACGATATTCCGTGAACCATTCGGCGAAACGTTCCACAAAGTAATAGCAATCCGATCGGGAACAATCTGCACGTTTTGGTATATTTTTGTCTATGTAGTGTAAAAACTGTGGGAGGAGTTAGGGTGGCAAATTTGGCTATAATAAGAATAATAAGAACTAGAAAAGCTACAATTTCTGGGGAAATTGTGTGAAGTGTTCTTGCCTCCATCAGTAGTCTACAACTAGAGTGGGCGGAGTAACTGTTAGTATTTATTTATATAGCACATTTAATTGCAATGTTGTTGCCCAAAGTGCTTCACAGTTACATTAAAACATACAGTTGTAAAAAATTAGCAGGTGTAAAAGGCTTTGTCTATGACATCACTTGCTGCTGCAGCCTTGCACAGATCAGAGTATTTTGGCGGTTGCCATCTTCAAACGGTCGTATTTTAAAAACTATAAATCCTACAGTGAAGAGCTTTATATTGTGAGAATCACAAGACCCAGACCTACATTTTGATGTATAGTATGTCTCTGAGATATTAACAATGAAGGCACAGTCGCAGTTTCGAAATTGCCCTTCAAATGTGAGCTTTGCAGAGTGGAGTTTCAATGAATGTCAATGGACTGCGTGAGTTGCAAACAAATGGTCATATTGTGAAAACTATCAGGACTATGGCTTAGCCGTGGACATTTCTAGTGGCAGCAGGGATAGCTGAACGTTTTGATATAAGATTTGTGTAGGTGGGCCTGAAAATGAGGGAGTGGTGGCAGTTTAGAAATCATGTCCTGATTTTTCAGCTTTTGCCAGCTCCCACTCTAGCTTTGCCATTCATTCCTATGGGACAAATTTCGCCACAAGAACGACGATATTCCGTGAACCATTCGGCGAAACGTTCCACAAAGTAATAGCAATCCGATCGGGAACAATCTGCACGTTTTGGTATATTTTTGTCTATGTAGTGTAAAAACTGTGGGAGGAGTTAGGGTGGCAAATTTGGCTATAATAAGAATAATAAGAATAACTAGAAAAGCTACAATTTCTGGGGAAATTGTGTGAAGTGTTCTTGCCTCCATCAGTAGTCTACAACTAGAGTGGGCGGAGTAACTGTTAGTATTTATTTATATAGCACATTTAATTGCAATGTTGTTGCCCAAAGTGCTTCACAGTTACATTAAAACATACAGTTATAAAAAAATTAGCAGGTGTAAAAGGCTTTGTCTATGACATCACTTGCTGCTGCAGCCTTGCACAGGTCAGAGTATTTTGGCGGTTGCCATCTTCAAACGGTCGTATTTTAAAAACTATAATTCCTACAGTGAAGAGCTTTATATTGTGAGAATCACAAGACCCAGACCTACATTTTGATGTATAGTATGTCTCTGAGATATTAACAATGAAGGCACAGTCGCAGTTTAGAAATTGCCCTTCAAATGTGAGCTTTGCAGAGTGGAGTTTCAATGAATGTCAATGGAAGGCGTGAGTTGCAAACAAATGGTCATATTGTGAAAACTATAAGGACTATGGCTTAGCCGTGGACATTTCTAGTGGCAGCAGGGATAGCTGAACGTTTTGATATAAGATTTGTGTAGGTGGGCCTGAAAATGAGGGAGTGGTGGCAGTTTAGAAATCATGTCCTGATTTTTCAGCTTTTGCCAGCTCCCACTCTAGCTTTGCCATTCATTCCTATGGGACAAATTTCTCCACTTGAACGACGATATTCCGTGAACCATTCGGCGAAACGTTCCACAAAGTAATAGCAATCCGATCGGGAACAATCTGCACGTTTTGGTATATTTTTGTCTATGTAGTGTAAAAACTGTGGGAGGAGTTAGGGTGGCAAATTTGGCTATAATAAGAATAATAAGAATAATAATAATAATATATATGTGAGATAACATTAAGTGGTCTTGCTATGCAAGAACACTTAATAACTAGAAAAGCTACAATTTCTGGGGAAATTGTGTGAAGTGTTCTTGCCTCCATCAGTAGTCTACAACTAGAGTGGGCGGAGTAACTGTTAGTATTTATTTATATAGCACATTTAATTGCAATGTTGTTGCCCAAAGTGCTTCACAGTTACATTAAAACATACAGTTATAAAAAATTAGCAGGTGTAAAAGGCTTTGTCTATGACATCACTTGCTGCTGCAGCCTGGCACAGGTCAGAGTATTTTGGCGGTTGCCATCTTCAAACGGTCGTATTTTAAAAACTATAAATCCTACAGTGAAGAGCTTTATATTGTGAGAATCACAAGACCCAGACCTACATTTTGATGTATAGTATGTCTCTGAGATATTAACAATGAAGGCACAGTCGCAGTTTAGAAATTGCCCTTCAAATGTGAGCTTTGCAGAGTGGAGTTTCAATGAATGTCAATGGAAGGCGTGAGTTGCAAACAAATGGTCATATTGCGAAAACAATCAGGACTATGGCTTAGCCGTGGACATTTCTAGTGGCAGCAGGGATAGCTGAACGTTTTGATATTAGATTTGTGTAGGTGGGCCTGAAAATGAGGGAGTGGTGGCAGTTTAGAAATCATGTCCTGATTTTTCAGCTTTTGCCAGCTCCCACTCTAGCTTTGCCATTCATTCCTATGGGACAAATTTCGCCACAAGAACGACGATATTCCGTGAACCATTCGGCGAAACATTCCACAAAGTAATAGCAATCCGATCGGGAACAATCTGCACGTTTTGGTATATTTTTGTCTATGTAGTGTAAAAACTGTGGGAGGAGTTAGGGTGGCAAATTTGGCTATAATAAGAATAATAAGAATAATAATAATAATATATATGTGAGATAACATTAAGTGGTCTTGCTATGCAAGAACACTTAATAATAATAATATATATGTGAGATAACATTAAGTGGTCTTGCTATGCAAGAACACTTAACTAGAAAAGCTACAATTTCTGGGGAAATTGTGTGAAGTGTTCTTGCCTCCATCAGTAGTCTACAACTAGAGTGGGCGGAGTAACTGTTAGTATTTATTTATATAGCACATTTAATTGCAATGTTGTTGCCCAAAGTGCTTCACAGTTACATTAAAACATACAGTTATAAAAAATTAGCAGGTGTAAAAGGCTTTGTCTATGACATCACTTGCTGCTGCAGCCTTGCACAGGTCAGAGTATTTTGGCGGTTGCCATATTCAAACGGTCGTATTTTAAAAACTATAAATCCTACAGTGAAGAGCTTTATATTGTGAGAATCACAAGACCCAGGCCTACATTTTGATGTATAGTATGTCTCTGAGATATTAACAATGAAGGCACAGTCGCAGTTTCGAAATTGCCCTTCAAATGTGAGCTTTGCAGAGTGGAGTTTCAATGAATGTCAATGGAAGGCGTGAGTTGCAAACAAATGGTCATATTGTGAAAACTATAAGGACTATGGCTTAGCCGTGGACATTTCTAGTGGCAGCAGGGATAGCTGAACGTTTTGATATAAGATTTGTGTAGGTGGGCCTGAAAATGAGGGAGTGGTGGCAGTTTAGAAATCATGTCCTGATTTTTCAGCTTTTGCCAGCTCCCACTCTAGCTTTGCCATGCATTCCTATGGGACAAATTTCGCCACAAGAACGACGATATTCCGTGAACCATTTGGCGAAACGTTCCACAAAGTAATAGCAATCCGATCGGGAACAATCTGCACGTTTTGGTATATTTTTGTCTATGTAGTGTAAAAACTGTGGGAGGAGTTAGGGTGGCAAATTTGGCTATAATAAGAATAATAAGAATAATAATAATAATATATATGTGAGATAACATTAAGTGGTCTTGCTATGCAAGAACACTTAATAATATATATGTGAGATAACAGTAAGTGGTCTTGCTATGCAAGAACACTTAATACTAGAAAAGCTACAATTTCTGGGGAAATTGTGTGAAGTGTTCTTGCCTCCATCAGTAGTCTACAACTAGAGTGGGCGGAGTAACTGTTAGTATTTATTTATATAGCACATTTAATTGCAATGTTGTTGCCCAAAGTGCTTCACAGTTACATTAAAACATACAGTTATAAAAAATTAGCAGGTGTAAAAGGCTTTGTCTATGACATCACTTGCTGCTGCAGCCTTGCACCAGTCAGAGTATTTTGGCGGTTGCCATCTTCAAACGGTCGTATTTGAAAAACTATGAATCCTACAGTGAAGAGCTTTATATTGTGAGAATCACAAGACCCAGACCTACATTTTGATGTATAGTATGTCTCTGAGATATTAACAATGAAGGCACAGTCGCAGTTTAGAAATTGCCCTTCAAATGTGAGCTTTGCAGAGTGGAGTTTCAATGAATGTCAATGGAAGGCGTGAGTTGCAAACAAATGGTCATATTGTGAAAACTTTCAGGACTATGGCTTAGCCGTGGACATTTCTAGTGGCAGCAGGGATAGCTGAACGTTTTGATATAAGATTTGTGTAGGTGGGCATGAAAATGAGGGAGTGGTGGCAGTTTAGAAATCATGTCCTGATTTTTCAGCTTTTGCCAGCTCCCACTCTAGCTTTGCCATTCATTCCTATGGGACAAATTTCGCCTCAAGAACGACGATATTCCGTGAACCATTCGGCGAAACGTTCCACAAAGTAATAGCAATCCGATCGGGAACAATCTGCACGTTTTGGTATATTTTTGTCTATGTAGTGTAAAAACTGTGGGAGGAGTTAGGGTGGCAAATTTGGCTATAATAAGAATAATAAGAACTAGAAAAGCTACAATTTCTGGGGAAATTGTGTGAAGTGTTCTTGCCTCCATCAGTAGTCTACAACTGGAGTGGGCGGAGTAACTGTTAGTATTTATTTATATAGCACATTTAATTGCAATGTTGTTGCCCAAAGTGCTTCACAGTTACATTAACCCCTTAAGGACCAAACTTCTGAAATAAAAGGGAATCATGACATGTCACACATGTCATGTGTCCTTAAGGGGTTAAAACATACAGTTATAAAAAATTAGCAGGTGTAAAAGGCTTTGTCTATGACATCACTTGCTGCTGCAGCCTTGCACAGGTCAGAGTATTTTGGCGGTTGCCATCTTCAAACGGTCGTATTTTAAAAACTATAAATCCTACAGTGAAGAGCTTTATATTGTGAGAATCACAAGACCCAGACCTACATTTTGATGTATAGTATGTCTCTGAGATATTAACAATGAAGGCACAGTCGCAGTTTAGAAATTGCCCTTCAAATGTGAGCTTTGCAGAGTGGAGTTTCAATGAATGTCAATGGAAGGCGTGAGTTGCAAACAAATGGTCATATTGTGAAAACTTTCAGGACTATGGCTTAGCCGTGGACATTTCTAGTGGCAGCAGGGATAGCTGAACGTTTTGATATAAGATTTGTGTAGGTGGGCCTGAAAATGAGGGAGTGGTGGCAGTTTAGAAATCATGTCCTGATTTTTCAGCTTTTGCCAGCTCCCACTCTAGCTTTGCCATTCATTCCTATGGGACAAATTTCTCCACAAGAACGACGATATTCCGTGAACCATTCACCGAAACGTTCCACAAAGTAATAGCAATCCGATCGGGAACAATCTGCACGTTTTGGTATATTTTTGTCTATGTAGTGTAAAAACTGTGGGAGGAGTTAGGGTGGCAAATTTGGCTATAATAAGAATAATAAGAACTAGAAAAGCTACAATTTCTGGGGAAATTGTGGGAAGTGTTCTTGCCTCCACCAGTAGTCTACAACTGGAGTGGGCGGAGTAACTGTTATTATTTATTTATATAGCACATTTAATATCAATGTTGTTGCCCAAAGTGCTTCACAGTTACATTAAAACATACAGTTATAAAAAAATGAGCAGGTGTAAAATGCTTTGTCTATGACATCACTTGCTGCTGCAGCCTGGCACAGGTCAGAGTATTTTTGCGGTTGCCATCTTCAAACGGTCATATTTCTAAAACTATAAATCCTACAGTGAAGAGCTTTATATTGTGAGAATCACAAGACCCAGACCTACATTTTGATGTATAGTATGTCTCTGAGATATTAACAATGAAGGCACAGTCGCAGTTTAGAAAATGCCCTTCAAATGTGAGCTTTGCAGAGTAGAGTTTCAATGAATGTCAATGGAAGGCGTGAGTTGCAAACAAATGGTCATATTGTGAAAACTATCAGGACTATGGCTTAGCCGTGGACATTTCTAGTGGCAGCAGGGATAGCTGAACGTTTTGATATAAGATTTGTGTAGGTGGGCCTGAAAATGAGGGAGTGGTGGCAGTTTAGAAATCATGTCCTGATTTTTCGGCTTTTGCCAGCTCCCACTCTAGCTTTGCCATTCATTCCTATGGGACAAATTTCTCCACAAGAACGACGATATTCCGTGAACCATTCACCGAAACGTTCCACAAAGTAATAGCAATCCGATCGGGAACAATCTGCACGTTTTGGTATATTTTTGTCTATGTAGTGTAAAAACTGTGGGAGGAGTTAGGGTGGCAAATTTGGCTATAATAAGAATAATAAGAACTAGAAAAGCTACAATTTCTGGGGAAATTGTGGGAAGTGTTCTTGCCTCCACCAGTAGTCTACAACTGGAGTGGGCGGAGTAACTGTTATTATTTATTTATATAGCACATTTAATATCAATGTTGTTGCCCAAAGTGCTTCACAGTTACATTAAAACATACAGTTATAAAAAAATGAGCAGGTGTAAAATGCTTTGTCTATGACATCACTTGCTGCTGCAGCCTGGCACAGGTCAGAGTATTTTTGCGGTTGCCATCTTCAAACGGTCATATTTCTAAAACTATAAATCCTACAGTGAAGAGCTTTATATTGTGAGAATCACAAGACCCAGACCTACATTTTGATGTATAGTATGTCTCTGAGATATTAACAATGAAGGCACAGTCGCAGTTTAGAAAATGCCCTTCAAATGTGAGCTTTGCAGAGTAGAGTTTCAATGAATGTCAATGGAAGGCGTGAGTTGCAAACAAATGGTCATATTGTGAAAACTATCAGGACTATGGCTTAGCCGTGGACATTTCTAGTGGCAGCAGGGATAGCTGAACGTTTTGATATAAGATTTGTGTAGGTGGGCCTGAAAATGAGGGAGTGGTGGCAGTTTAGAAATCATGTCCTGATTTTTCAGCTTTTGCCAGCTCCCACTCTAGCTTTGCCATTCATTCCTATGGGACAAATTTCGCCACAAGAACGACGATATTCCGTGAACCATTCGGCGAAACGTTCCACAAAGTAATAGCAATCCGATCGGGAACAATCTGCACGTTTTGGTATATTTTTGTCTATGTAGTGTAAAAACTGTGGGAGGAGTTAGGGTGGCAAATTTGGCTATAATAAGAATAATGAGAACTAGAAAAGCTACAATTTATGGGGAAATTGTGTGAAGTGTTCTTGCCTCCATCAGTAGTCTACAACTAGAGTGGGCGGAGTAACTGTTAGTATTTATTTATATAGCACATTTAATTGCAATGTTGTTGCCCAAAGTGCTTCACAGTTACATTAAAACATACAGTTGTAAAAAATTAGCAGGTGTAAAAGGCTTTGTCTATGACATCACTTGCTGCTGCAGCCTTGCACAGATCAGAGTATTTTGGCGGTTGCCATCTTCAAACGGTCGTATTTTAAAAACTATAAATCCTACAGTGAAGAGCTTTATATTGTGAGAACCACAAGACCCAGACCTACATTTTGATGTATAGTATGTCTCTGAGATATTAACAATGAAGGCACAGTCGCAGTTTCGAAATTGCCCTTCAAATGTGAGCTTTGCAGAGTGGAGTTTCAATGAATGTCAATGGACTGCGTGAGTTGCAAACAAATGGTCATATTGTGAAAACTATCAGGACTATGGCTTAGCCGTGGACATTTCTAGTGGCAGCAGGGATAGCTGAACGTTTTGATATAAGATTTGTGTAGGTGGGCCTGAAAATGAGGGAGTGGTGGCAGTTTAGAAATCATGTCCTGATTTTTCAGCTTTTGCCAGCTTCCACTCTAGCTTTGCCATTCATTCCTATGGGACAAATTTCGCCACAAGAACGACGATATTCCGTGAACCATTCGGCGAAACGTTCCACAAAGTAATAGCAATCCGATCGGGAACAATCTGCACGTTTTGGTATATTTTTGTCTATGTAGTGTAAAAACTGTGGGAGGAGTTAGGGTGGCAAATTTGGCTATAATAAGAATAATAAGAATAACTAGAAAAGCTACAATTTCTGGGGAAATTGTGTGAAGTGTTCTTGCCTCCATCAGTAGTCTACAACTAGAGTGGGCGGAGTAACTATTAGTATTTATTTATATAGCACATTTAATTGCAATGTTGTTGCCCAAAGTGCTTCACAGTTACATTAAAACATACAGTTATAAAAAAATTAGCAGGTGTAAAAGGCTTTGTCTATGACATCACTTGCTGCTGCAGCCTTGCACAGGTCAGAGTATTTTGGCGGTTGCCATCTTCAAACGGTCGTATTTTAAAAACTATAATTCCTACAGTGAAGAGCTTTATATTGTGAGAATCACAAGACCCAGACCTACATTTTGATGTATAGTATGTCTCTGAGATATTAACAATGAAGGCACAGTCGCAGTTTAGAAATTGCCCTTCAAATGTGAGCTTTGCAGAGTGGAGTTTCAATGAATGTCAATGGAAGGCGTGAGTTGCAAACAAATGGTCATATTGTGAAAACTATAAGGACTATGGCTTAGCCGTGGACATTTCTAGTGGCAGCAGGGATAGCTGAACGTTTTGATATAAGATTTGTGTAGGTGGGCCTGAAAATGAGGGAGTGGTGGCAGTTTAGAAATCATGTCCTGATTTTTCAGCTTTTGCCAGCTCCCACTCTAGCTTTGCCATTCATTCCTATGGGACAAATTTCGCCACAAGAACGACGATATTCCGTGAACCATTCGGCGAAACGTTCCACAAAGTAATAGCAATCCGATCGGGAACAATCTGCACGTTTTGGTATATTTTTGTCTATGTAGTGTAAAAACTGTGGGAGGAGTTAGGGTGGCAAATTTGGCTATAATAAGAATAATAAGAATAATAATAATAATATATATGTGAGATAACATTAAGTGGTCTTGCTATGCAAGAACACTTAATAATAATAATATATATGTGAGATAACATTAAGTGGTCTTGCTATGCAAGAACACTTAATAATAATAATAATATATATGTGAGATAACATTAAGTGGTCTTGCTATGCAAGAACACTTAATAATAATAATAATATATATGTGAGATAACATTAAGTGGTCTTGCTATGCAAGAACACTTAATAATAATAATAATATATATGTGAGATAACATTAAGTGGTCTTGCTATGCAAGAACACTTAAATATATATGTGAGATAATATTAAGTGGTCTTGCTATGCAAGAACACTTAACTAGAAAAGCTACAGTGTTCTTGCCTCCACCAGTAGTCTACAACTGGAGTGGGCGGAGTAACTGTGTAACTGAGTAAATTAGGGGCCTCGGCTTATATTCGGGTCGGCCTATACTCAGGGCTCGAGTCCTGCAGGAACGCGTGGGAACGGCATTCCTGCACTTTTTTTAGAGCAGGAACGCCGTTTCCGTTTGTGGTCCTGCAGGCACTCAGGGGGCGGCAAAAAATGCCACCCCCAAATGCCCCTGTGTTCCCCCTGTCATGGGGGGCTCAAGAGGTGGCCTAATAGCCACCTGATGGACCCCCTCGGCCGACTCTTGTCTCTCTGTCAGACGCGGCGAGGGAGCCGTGTTCTCTCTGCTCCCTCTCGCTGCGCCATTTGCTGATGCCGGGAGCCGGAATATGACGTCATTTCCGGCTCCCGGCATCAGCAGACAGCCCGCGCGGTGAGAGGGAGCAGAGAGAACACAGCTCCCTCGCCGCGTCTGACAGAGAGACAAGAGCCAGCCGCACTGAAGCCCCACTGGACCCCAGGCACAGGTCCACGCCAGCTCTCCAGGTAGGGAGGCTGGGTGGACATTTTTAATTTAAAAAAAAATATACAAATAATTTTTGTGTATATGTGTGTGTTGTGTGTCTGTGAGTGAGTGTGTCTGGGAGTGTATGTGTGTGTTGGTGTGTGTGTGTGTGTGTGTGTGTGTCTGCGAGTGTGTCTGTGTCTGTGAGTGTGTGTATGTGTCTGGGAGTGAGTGTGTGTGTGTCTGTGAGTGTGTGTCTGGGAGTGAGTGTGTGTGTCTGTGAGTGTATCTATGTGTATTTTGTGTGTTGGTGTCTGTGTGTGTGTCTGGGAGTGTGTGTATGTGTGTCTGTGAGAGTATGTGTGTCTATCTGTGAATTTGTGTGTGTGTGTGTCTTTGTGTGTGTGTGTGTGTGTCTGTGTTTGTGTGTGTCTTTGTGTGTCTGTGAGTGTACGTGTGTGTCTGTAAGTGTATGTGTGCACCTGAGTGTGTGTGTACGTGCTTATATATGCATACAAGTTTTTTGTTTTTTTTTGGTGGTGGGGTGGGGGTGGAACTCAAGTGAGTTCCCACACTTTATTCCCCAGGACTTGACCCCTGCTTATACTTGAGTATATACGGTATTTAGATAAATCCTCCAAGTCATGGAGATTCAAAGCTTGGTCTTAAATGTTGCTATTTGGATTTAAGATGACTTCAATGAGCTGTTTGATGAGTAAACCCTAAAATTTCTATTTAAATCTTTTAAAGGGAAAGATAATGAATGGAAAAGAAAAAGGAGAATAAGGGTGTGAGTAAGAACGAAAAAGAGAGAGTTTATGGGTAAACAGGGATTGATGACACGGAAGGTAGAAGGCTTACAACATCAACAACACCTCCACTGATACATTTGGCTCCAACTTTCTCGTCCCCAATCTAACACACTCTTCTCACTGTCCTGGTACAATGTATAAAATAAACAAAATGAAGGAATTCTAATAATACAGAAAGTGACAACTTCAAAGTGGGGAAAACAAAACTGAAATACAAAAAGGTGCTCTATGTATAAGATAGGCACTTAAACAATTACCAGAAATGTCAATATAAAAGCAGCTCCCACACTGATTTGGAAATTTCTCTTATCCACCAGAACGTAAACACAGTTAAATAAGGATTCGGAAAGGAAAAATCCACCACCAATCTCCTAAGTAAAATACACTTAACCCTGGTTACAAACTATGGTTCAGGAATAATCCTGTAATTAACATAGGGGAGAAAAAATCTAATGGTTTAGTATGTCCAATAATGACTGGTGATAAACGATATAAACAAACAAACTCACAAAAAAACGACGATATTCTGTGAACCATTCGGCGAAACGTTCCACAAAGTAATAGCAATCCGATCGGGAACAATCTGCACGTTTTGGTAAATTTTTGTCTATGTAGTGTAAAAACTGTGGGAGGAGTTAGGGTGGCAAATTTGGCTATAATAATAATAATAATAATATATATGTGAGATAACAGTAAGTGGTCTTGCTATGCAAGAACACTTAATAATATATATGTGAGATAATATTAAGTGGTCTTGCTATGCAAGAACACTTAACTAGAAAAGCTACAGTGTTCTTGCCTCCACCAGTAGTCTACAACTGGAGTGGGCGGAGTAACTGTGTAACTGAGTAAATTAGGGGCCTCGGCTTATATTCGGGTCGGCCTATACTCAGGGCTCGAGTCCTGCAGGAACGCGTGGGAACGGCATTCCTGCACTTTTTTTAGAGCAGGAACGCCGTTTCCGTTTGTGGTCCTGCAGGCACTCAGGGGGCGGCAAAAAATGCCACCCCCAAATGCCCCTGTGTTCCCCCTGTCATGGGGGGCTCAAGAGGTGGCCTAATAGCCACCTGATGGACCCCCTCGGCCGACTCTTGTCTCTCTGTCAGACGCGGCGAGGGAGCCGTGTTCTCTCTGCTCCCTCTCGCTGCGCCATTTGCTGATGCCGGGAGCCGGAATATGACGTCATTTCCGGCTCCCGGCATCAGCAGACAGCCCGCGCGGTGAGAGGGAGCAGAGAGAACACAGCTCCCTCGCCGCGTCTGACAGAGAGACAAGAGCCAGCCGCACTGAAGCCCCACTGGACCCCAGGCACAGGTCCACGCCAGCTCTCCAGGTAGGGAGGCTGGGTGGACATTTTTAATTTAAAAAAAAATATACAAATAATTTTTGTGTATATGTGTGTGTTGTGTGTCTGTGAGTGAGTGTGTCTGGGAGTGTATGTGTGTGTTGGTGTGTGTGTGTGTGTGTGTGTGTGTCTGCGAGTGTGTCTGTGTCTGTGAGTGTGTGTATGTGTCTGGGAGTGAGTGTGTGTGTGTCTGTGAGTGTGTGTCTGGGAGTGAGTGTGTGTGTCTGTGAGTGTATCTATGTGTATTTTGTGTGTTGGTGTCTGTGTGTGTGTCTGGGAGTGTGTGTATGTGTGTCTGTGAGAGTATGTGTGTCTATCTGTGAATTTGTGTGTGTGTGTCTTTGTGTGTGTGTGTGTGTGTCTGTGTTTGTGTGTGTCTTTGTGTGTCTGTGAGTGTACGTGTGTGTCTGTAAGTGTATGTGTGCACCTGAGTGTGTGTGTACGTGCTTATATATGCATACAAGTTTTTTGTTTTTTTTTGGTGGTGGGGTGGGGGTGGAACTCAAGTGAGTTCCCACACTTTATTCCCCAGGACTTGACCCCTGCTTATACTTGAGTATATACGGTATTTAGATAAATCCTCCAAGTCATGGAGATTCAAAGCTTGGTCTTAAATGTTGCTATTTGGATTTAAGATGACTTCATTGAGCTGTTTGATGAGTAAACCCTAAAATTTCTATTTAAATCTTTTAAAGGGAAAGATAATGAATGGAAAAGAAAAAGGAGAATAAGGGTGTGAGTAAGAACGAAAAAGAGAGAGTTTATGGGTAAACAGGGATTGATGACACGGAAGGTAGAAGGCTTACAACATCAACAACACCTCCACTGATACATTTGGCTCCAACTTTCTCGTCCCCAATCTAACACACTCTTCTCACTGTCCTGGTACAATGTATAAAATAAACAAAATGAAGGAATTCTAATAATACAGAAAGTGACAACTTCAAAGTGGGGAAAACAAAACTGAAATACAAAAAGGTGCTCTATGTATAAGATAGGCACTTAAACAATTACCAGAAATGTCAATATAAAAGCAGCTCCCACACTGATTTGGAAATTTCTCTTATCCACCAGAACGTAAACACAGTTAAATAAGGATTCGGAAAGGAAAAATCCACCACCAATCTCCTAAGTAAAATACACTTAACCCTGGTTACAAACTATGGCTCAGGAATAATCCTGTAATTAACATAGGGGAGAAAAAATCTAATGGTTTAGTATGTTCAATAATGACTGGTGATAAACGATATAAACAAACAAACTCACAAAAAAAGAGCCAAGTGAAAGGACTGGCTAAATCTCAAAAGCTTTGGTGTGCTGTGGTGACACCTTGCCGCCTTCTTGATTCTTCTTGTAAAATTTAAAATAAAACACAGAGGGAGATATCTTGTGTAGTATTGTAGAAATCAAATAACAGGCAAACCAGATGAAAAACTGCTCACCTTATTAAAATAGGAAAGACCTGGCTCTAGGTATCAAAGCTGTTAACCCTCTATGGGGGGGTAACCCTTCTTTACTGGAGGCAAATGAAGTAGATCGCCAGTAGGACTGAAAATCCAATTGGATCAATTTATATATATACAAAAATACAAAAAAAAAAAGGGTGCGCTGTGTCTTTAAGAAATCTTTTTTGCAATATTCCTTTAAAAGCACTCTGGTGCTTATACTAGTTAACAACCTCTATCATATGTGTTGTGTTGATATTACATACACTGGTGTAGGTACAATTAAGTGCAAAAGTGCAAATTCCACTAGTATACCAGTGCTATAGTGAAAAAAAGAATAAAATAAACGGAGCACTTACAATGCCAAGCTTTATATACCATAGATCAAGTTGCTCCGAATTATATTTGCATGTGTATGGAAAACAAAAAGAAATACATAGTGTAATACAGTATTAACAAAAATATAATATGGTAACAATATATGTGATTACACTCACAAGTGGAGAGCACATGAATCTGCTCTAACTGTATCCGCTTTATATATGCCATAAGCCAAGGATCACGAGACGGCAGCAAGTTTTTGGCAAATCTTCACAGTTTAAAAAAATCACCAAAGTGGTGTCACCTAGCTCCCTCAGTCCTTCTATGGAACGTAGTCCGTTCGGTATGGCTGCCAGCTAGCACAATACCGCAAACACTTCCTGGAGGCAGAGCCTGATGACCTAACCACGGGACGTGCATGATGATGCGTTTCGCCACAGGATCGGCTTCTTCAGATCACACTCCCATCCTGCTGCTGCCTTGCTTTTAAATCCACTTACGTGGGCGTGTATCCGCCTATTCAGTCCTCATCATTGGTCAGAAATAAAAACTCTTTATGCTAATACGAAACTCTTCTATTGAATGTTCATTCAAAAATGCCATATCACCTAAACGGCATTTTCCTTGCACACATATCTTTATATAAGCACTCATATTTTATACAAAACCATGTTCAATTTACTCACACCTGCTCAATCTGAGTAAGGAAAAGAGAAATATATCAATACATTCCAAAAAATATATACATATACACTGTTAGAACTAAAGTTAAGGGGGCGGAGCCTGGGACTGAACCCGACCAGACGCCATCTCTGTCAGCTCCCGTCCGAAACGAGCGAAAACGGCAAAAAACTGCCCACCAACCTGCAGCAAACTACCTCCGAGACCCCTCACCGACTCAGGGCACAGCGGGGAACGGGCGGATGCCCTTCTTTCAGCCCCCGAAGACCAGGAAGGCAAAGCGCCGAACCAAGGCCTGCTACTCACCGGCCCTCTGCTCCCTGGAGACTCTCCTCGACGACTACCGGGGTTCCCACGATCCGGGAGACGGAGAGGTGAGCTCAGCAGTACCCACATACACCCCTGCGACAATGAAACGCCGCACACAAAAAGGTCAGCAGCACATGCCGGCAGAACAACCCGATATCGGGGACATGCTACAACGCCAGTCGCAATCCAAGATGGCGGCGGCGGCAGCCTCCCATACACCAACGAGGCCTATTCCACCAGCCCCAACCTCGGCCTTGCACAACACTGAACTACCAGCCCTTCAAACCATAGGGGATCATAACTTGGCTACTAAACAAGACCTCCAACACTGGATGCACGAAATCCAGGCATTGTTAGCCAAAGATATAGGCACTATAAAAGCTGAAGTGCGCCAAAACACTGACAATATCGATGCAGTGGCAGAGAAAGTAACGGCAACCAACAACGAACTCACCCAGCTTAAAGAGGCAGTGCACACCCTGCAAGCAGCCTACCAGACGCTAACGGTGCAAGTCTCAAACCAAGGTGATCGCCTGCGCCGCAACCACATAAAGCTCCGCGGAGTGCCCACGACAATCACTCAGACCGAGTTACCGCACTTTCTTAGGAGGCTATTGCCTACAATCCTAACACCAACAACAGCCCGGAAAATCACTTTGGAGAGTTTCTACCGGCTACCAGCTGGACCCAACTCACCACTCACATAAGCAAGAGACATTATCCTGTGTTGCGCCACGACACAGGACAAAATCCCTATTATGTCGGCAGTGAAGGGCAAGACGCCCCTGACATTTGAGAACGCACAACTTCTTTTTTTCCAAGACCTGACTAGGGCAACGCTGCAGTGGCGGAAAACTATGTACGAACTAACTAGCCGCCTGAGACGTGCCGGAATACAATATCGCTGGGGGGCACCCAGAGTTGTGACACTTACCCACAATGGCAACACCTACAGGGTCACATCTGAGACCGAAATCCCCACTATACTCACCTCACTGGGACTTACCGACCTACCCACACCTGGAACAGCGAATAACTCGTCTCAGATGGGACACCCTGCCACGACGAGCCCATTTACACCTAGATCCCCTGGAAGCGCATCCACAACGCCTTGACAGGGACTGCATATCTCGGCTAGCCATAGCCGAAACAGCCTCTCGGGACTCAGAAAGAGATATAGGGCACTGATATGTCCCCCGTGACAGATGCCACAGAAGTTATCTAAATGTTATTTGTTTTATGTTATATGTTTGGCTCATACATGTCCACATGCAGTAGACAACAAAGTCTGGTTCACCAGTCAACTCGTACCACACTCTACCGAACTCACTCCCCCCCCCCCCCCCACACATGTCCCCTGGGTTAAGGGCAACCACTAACTTGTAACTGCACTTTAGTCCCCCAAATTTTATACATAGCACGGCACTCTTAGCTCATACAAGTGCACACAGACAAAATCTCCCTCCCTCGGTACTTACACCACAACAGCCAAATCTAACAACCACGCAACACCGGAGGAGTCACGACACTAACACAGGGTAACACACCATCGCTTACCACACCTAAAGCTAACAGAAGAGAAGCACGCGCTAAAACTTGTTCTACTATTGTAATGTAACTTGTTTAAAAAATTATAAAATGTGTGCAAACCTATGTGACAGAGGAACTAACCAATTTTCTATTCTACCATGTACAATGCATAACTCTAGTCGCTGATTGAAATGTAACCAAGCACATCTAAAATAAAGAATTAAAAAAAAAACTAAAGTTAAAACCTCATAAACACCTTTATTATCAAATATATATTTAAACATAGTCCTATTGATTTATGATTAAAAATTAAAAAGGTTAATTAAATTATACCTATAGAAAAATCAATTGTGCCTAAAAACAAAGAAGATAGTTAAAAGAAGGCTAAAATTAAAAAACAGAAAATATATTTAAGAAATATATTATAAAAAGTTATCAATTTATTTATACACATAATATAAAATGTAAATAAAAACAAAAATTAAAATCAACGTAAGTATCCAAAAGGCTTCTCCAAAACGTGTTTCACCCGTCCCTCTGGCTTTTTCAATGGGAGTTGTCGATTCATCCTCCATTCCCTCCTTTAAATCCATAACCGTTACTTGATTGGTTTCGTCATCCGTTTTCCAGTCAATTACGGACGCGGGTCTTTTGGGTGTTGTTCCCTGGGCTGTTTCACCATCTCCCCTTCCGGAAGTGATGCATAGATAGCTCGTCGCATCACTTCCTTTCCTCGATCGGCCCTCTTTCTTACTTGCATCTTCCTACCCATTATTTCCAGAAGTGTTTCAACAAACTCATATCTCTTTACGCATGATGGAAAATTCACCAACGGCCATTTTTGTATCAGGAATTCACGATCTTCACTGTTTGGAGCTTATTATATGTCCCAGTATCTGCATCATTTGCGGGTCATCTTTATTCACACCTAACATGCACAAGGAGACACAAACATAGAAAAGGGTGGATTAGCAATACATATTCTTCTAATAAATATTTTCAGGGAATAAGGTAAATTGAGTTCTCAAGTTCCTTATAAGTGATTATTTATAAACATATCTAAAAAACATATTAATTGAACAAAAAACTATTAACAACAAATTATAACTAGAAAAGCTACAATTTCTGGGGAAATTGTGTGAAGTGTTCTTGCCTCCACCAGTAGTCGACAACAGGTGTGGGCGGAGTAACTGGGTGGAGTGGCTGGAGTAACTGTGGAAAGGTTGGAGTGTGGTTCACTCAGGGCCGCCATCAGGGGGTGACAACCGTGACAGTTGTCACAGGCCCGGCGGCCCTGGGGGGCCCGGACTGCTCTGGCAGTCCTGGGCCCCACTTTCCCTCCCTGCACACATAGATAGTGAATATCGCGATCTATGTGTGCAGCCGCGGGCCCCCCGGCTTCACTGTTACCGCAGAGGGGGCCCAGGCAGCACACCGCCTCTTCTCTTCTCCTCCCTGCTAGTAACTCTCGCGAGACCCGGTTGCCATGGCAACGCTCCGCGGGTCTCGCGAGAGTTATTGGAGGAGAGAAGAGGAGAAGCTGTGTGCTGCCTGGGCCCCCTCTGCGGTAACAGGGAAGCCAGGGGGCCCCACCATGCCACCGGACCACCAGGGATGGAATCTCCCCTTCCCTACACACAGGTAAGCAGGGAGGGGGGAGAAACAAATGAAAAATTTTTTTTTGGAAATAATGTTAAAATGCCCCCCCCTCCCCCTCGGACATTTACACACACTACATACACTGACACAACACACACACACACACACTACATACACTGACACAACACACACACACACACTACATACACTGACACAACACACACACACACACACACTACATACACTGACACAACACACACACTGCATATACCAACACAACACACACACTGCATATACCAACACAACACACACTGCATACACTGGCACAACACACTCTGCATACACTGACACAACACACACTCTGTATACACTGACACAACACACACACAGCATACACTAACACAACACACACTCTGCATACACTGACACAACACACACCGCATACACTAACACAACACACACACCGCATACACTAACACAACACACACACACTGCATACACTGACACAACACACACACACACACTACATACACTGACACAACACACACACACTACATACACTAACACAACACACACACTACATACACTGACACAACACACACACTGCATATACCAACACAACACACACTGCATACACTAACACAACACACTCTGCATACACTGACACAACACACACTGCATACACTAATACAACACACACTGCATACACAAACACACACACTGCATACACTAATACAACACACACTGCATACACTAACACACACAGTGCATACACTAATACAATACGCACACTGCATTCACTAATACAACATGCACTCTGCATCCACTATACTGACACACACTCTGCATTCGCTACACATTACCACACTCTGCATTCACTACACTAACACACACTCTGCATCCGCTACACACTAACACACTCTGCATTCACTACACTAACACACACTCTGCATCCGCTACACAGTAACACACTCTCTGCATTCACTACACTAACACAGACTCTGCATCCGCTACACACTAACACACTCTCTGCATTCACTACACATTAACACACTCTCTGCATTCACTACACTAAGACACTCTCTGCATTCACTACACATTAACACACTCTCTGCATTCACTACACATTAACACACACTCTGCATTCACTACAAATTTACACACACACTACATTCATTACACTGACACACTCTGCATTCACTACACCCTAACACACACTCTGCATTTATTACACCCTAACACACACTCTGCATTTATTACACACTAACACACACTCTGCATTCACTAAACTATGCACACACTCTGGATTCACTATACTGACACACACTCTGCATTCACTACACTAACATACACTCTGCATCACCTGTACACACAGCATCCACTACACAAACATCCTGTATTCACAGTACACACACTACATCCACCACAAATTGAAACACTCTGCATTCACTATACACAGACACTGCGTCTAATACACACACTACATCAACTACAGACACTGCATCCACTAAACACATTTCATCTAGTACATACAAACACTACATCCACTACACAAACACACACTACATCACTCTACACACACTACATCCACTACTCAAACACACTCTGCGTTCACTATACACACTGCATCCGCTACACTAACACACTCTGCATTCACTGCACAAACAGTATCTAATACACACAAACACTACATCCATTACACACATTCTAATTCACTTCCACTATACACACCACATTCAGTCCCGCATCATTGTCAGCGGACTAGGTAGGGCGTGGGCGGGCCCGGGAGGGAGGGGTCGCGGGGGAGAGGGGGGGGCCCAGACCTTGTGCTTTGTCAGGGGCCCCAAAATTTCTGATGGCAGCCCTGGGTTCACTCACTCTACAGCAAGGGCAGAGAAGAGCTTTCAAATCCCTCGAACATTCTACCAACTGCCAACAGGAACTAACAGATTCCAAATAGGGCAGAGAAGAGCGGTTTAAAAACAAACTGCTCCAAATTGCTCAATAAGAATAATAATATATATGTGAGATAATAGTAAGTGGTCTTGCCATAAAGGGATATAAATGTACCAATTTATATCAAAACGTTCAGCTATCCCTGCTGCCACTGTGATGTTTTGTACAAATCAGTCAATAATTCCTGTATAACAAAGTACTCACTTTATTAATACATAAATAACAGCATCTTCATATTGCAGCCTTGTTACACAGGGTTTCAAATCCCTCGAACATTCCACCAACTGCCAACAGGAACTAATAGATTTCAAATAGGGCAGAGAAGAGCGGTTAAAAACAAACTGCTCCAAATTGCTCACTTCACTGACAGTTGCCATTTTCAAATCGTCCTATTTTAAAAACTATAAATCCTACATCGAAGAGCTTTATATTGTGAGAATCACAAGACCCAGACCTACATTTTGATGCATTTTTGTATATCTATGAAATATTTAAAAGGAAGGCACAGTCACAGTTTAGAAATTGCCCTTCAAATTTGAGCTGGCTAGAGTGGAGTTTCAATGAATGTCAATGGACGGCGTGAGTTGCAAACAAATGGTCATATTGTGAAAACTATCAGGACTATGGCTTAGCCGTGGACATGTTTAGTGGCAGCAGGGATAGCTGAACGTTTTGATATAAGATTTGTGTAGGTGGGCCTGAAAATGAGGGAGTGGTGGCAGTTTAGAAATCATGTCCTGATTTTTCAGCTTTTGCCAGCTCCCACTCTAGTTTTGAACATTTCGACATTCATTCATATGGGACCAATTTCGCCACAAAGACAACAATATTTTGTGAACCATTTGGCAAAACGTTCCACAAAGTTATAGCACACCAATCGGGAACAATCCGCACGTATATTACTGTCTATGTAGTGTAAAATAAATAATAATAATATATATGTGAGATAACATTAATTGGTCTTGCCATGAAAGAACACTTAATGATGTGAGTGCAAGAATGTTTAAATGTGTGTCTGTCAGTGTGTGTGTGTGTCTGTCAGTGAGTATGTGTGTGTTTCTGTGTGTGTGTGTCTGTCTGTCTGTGAGTGTGTGTGTTGGTCAGTGTTGCATTGGCTGCGACTGGACAATGGAGTACCTGGAGGTGCATGGAGGCACGCAACGTCACGTTACATTGACTGAGAAGAAAAATTTGTTTTCTCCAGATTGGACATTGGGGCAAATCTGGTCCTATATAAACGCTATATAGATGATATTTTTATTATTTGGAAAGGCAGCAAAGAAACCTTAGGAGACCTCTCTTAACCATAATTCTTTTAATATTAACTTGTCTTATGATATTAGCATGGAGCAAATTAATTTTTTTAGATTTTTTAATAAATATAGATAATAATGTAATAAAAAGCAAAACATTTTTTAAGATGGTCTTTGTTAACAGTTTCATTAATTTGGAAAGTTGTCATTTTAGGCCCTGGTTGAGCAACATACCGAAGGGCCAATTTTTAAGAATGAAAAGAAACTGTACTGAAGTAGCGGAATATTTTAAACAAGCGAATATCTTGATACAAAAATTAATTGAAAAGGGATATGCCAAGGAGCAACTAGAAAAAATAGAGAAAGAGATTGGAGAAGAAGAAAGGCAATCACTTTTAAGATATAAGAATAAGAAAGAAAAAGAGAATGAAATAAAAAGAGAAAAAAACTTATTTTTGACTATAGCTCCAATAATTATTTATTACAAAAAGTGATTAAAAAACATTGGCATATCCTTAAAGAAGATCCAGATATCCTTCCTTTTTTAGACTCCTAAATAAAATTTGTGTTTTTTTTCTCTATTTTAGATAACTACATTAAATGTAATATCTCCATTACTAATGTTTTAATTGATAATTGTTTTTAAATTTTGTCTTTGTACCTATGTATTTATTGGAATAATATAGGGTAAGATGGATATAATATCACCCATGGTATATATATATAATTAATAACAGAACAAAGCAGGTTTTATGTATTATGTATTTTTATTGAGGATACATTTTATGTAGTATATTGTATCTTCTTTTCCTTTTATTTTGCCAATTAAGTAATATTTCAGTAAAAGGGTAACGTCGGACATTTCATACACGTCCAGATGTGTATATCGGAAACAAAGTGACTGGGACCGGAAGTGGCGTCAGAGCGTGAGGATGCAGATGACGCGTGGACGCAGAAGTGAAGTGCCGGGGTCACGGCGAAAAAGGTGCCAAAGAAGAATTTAAAAGACTGCAAGCCATGAACATACACATCACCTCTGACGAAGGCTTAGAGCCGAAACCCATCAGGTGTTGTGGATTCCTGTTTTATTGGACTTTTTTCAGTATTACTGAATTTTAATTTGTTTCCTGTTTTCTGGAGTAATAAATCTTTGTAACCCCCTGAATCTGCGTCCTGGAGGTACTTTACACAGAATACGGAGAAGGGTCCATTGGAATTTCTATTTGTTCAAGGCATAAAGTCTGAGCCAGCTTTTTAAGTGGCTCCCCATATGTGAGTGGGACCAATATGTATATTTAACACACAGTTTTAAACTTTATTACCCTATGTCTTTTTCCCTTGTTTTGTTTCAGGGAATAATTTGACTACAAATTGTCGGTAGTATTAATTTTTTTTGTCAATCAAATTTTTTTATTGAACAGTAAAGACGTATTACAGGCAATTTGAATGGTACATTGGTCAGGAAGTGTCTTAATAATCGGGCAGAGTATAGTTATCTTAGTACGTGTCAGAGACCCGCTTGTTTCCCCCATTCTAAAGGTATTGCTGAAGCTAGGTGCTATAGTTGGTAATGCATGCTCCGCATGTCTGGGAGCAACGATTGGTTTAAACCTGGCGTTGGTCCTGTGTGACTGAACAGCGAATTGGCCTCGGTGTTTTGAGGCTAGGCTACTGGGTTGGTTGAGGCCTAGGTACCCCCGTGTGTTTGGGTGTCTGTGCCCCCAACCTAAGTTAGGCGCGTGTGGTCATGTGGGTTGCATCCCTCCTCTCCCGCTCCCCCACAGCCTCTCTAGTTTCTGTCGTTTTTGTCCTGGTCACATGGTCGAGGGCGTGTGGGGAAGCCCCATAGAGTTTAGAACTGTGCGTACTTGTCTTGTGTTACCTAGTGGCATTCATGTGGAGCTTGTGTTCTGGTTTGTCTACCTTATTCTTCTGTCATGCGTTGTGGGTGCGTGCGAGATCTTTGTTTCCCATATTGGCCCCTGTTGTGTCACTGGTTCCACTGTGCCCCTGGGTCCTATGTCCGTCTAGTGTCCACCCGCCTGTCCCCACCGTCCTGGGCTGTGTGTGGTCCATTGTCGGTCCTTGCATCTCGGTCCCTGTCTCCCACCACCCCTCTCCTAGGGTCCCCCTGTGGGGGTACGGCATGTTTGGTGCGTTTCGGCTGCTGGTCGTGTACGGTTTTCTCTATATGGGTACCGGGTGTAGGGTTCTGGTAGTCTGTTGGGTCCGCAGTCGTGTGTAGCTGGGATGCCCTTTCGGTTGCGTGCAGCGTTGTGTTGTTCTCCTTTTCTGGCAGGGCCTGTGTCCCCTAAGGTTCGGGTACAGTATTTTATCAGGTCAGCATCGTGGTATGAGTCAGCTGTCTCTATTTGTGGAGTGCCTGGTCTGTGGTTTTCCGTGGGATAATTGGGTAGGGTCCTGAGTCATGAAGTCACCCGTGTGGCGTCCTCCCGTTCGTGTAAGTCTGGTCCGTATTAGTCTCCAGCCTCCGGCCCCATCGGAGCGTGCGCCGTCCCCGCCCCCCCTCCCGGACCGGTCGCCGCAGCCCTCCTAGCGATGTAGTCCATCCACGGGTACCAGGTCAGCGCACACTTGTCAGCTCTTCCCTGTAGTGAGGCCGTCATCATTTCCATATTGTAGATGTCCTCCACCCTAGCGATCCACTGGCCAAGGGAGGGCACTGTCGTGTTTTTCCAGTGTGTGGGGATAAGCGTTTTGGCCGCCGTGAGCAGATGTATAGTGAGCCCTTTTTTGTATACCTTTAGAGGCGTGTGCGTATGGTTAAGTAACATCGGCAGGGGTTGCAGAGGTAGCTCGGTGCCCGTTATTTCTTTTATTAAGCGATGTATCATTTGCCAGTACAGGGCTTTGCGCGGGCATGTCCACCAGATGTGATACGCCGTGCCCTTCTCGGTTCCGCATCTCCAGCAGTTGTCGGGAATCGTGTCTTGCATGTGTGCTAGGATGTCCGGGGTCCTGTACCAATGCGTCAGGATTTTATAGTTGCACTCTTGGTACTTAGAGCTGATGGTCCCTTTGTGCGTCAGTTGAAAGATCTTATCCCATTCCTTATCCGTGAGTTCGATCCCCGCATCCCTCTCCCATCGTGCCGTGAAGCCCAGGGCATGCTTGTCTCCGCTACTCATGAGTGTTGTGTATAATATTTATACGCCGTGTGAGAGGTGTTGCCTGGTTGCGCATAGGTGTTCCAGTTGTAGGAGTGGGCGGTGTACGTGGTCCTTACCCTTGATTGCGTTATAATAGGACTTGATTTGGTGGTAATGGAATTCATCCAGCCCGGACACTGCGCGGTCTTGTGTCAAGTCTCTCAGGGGTCTAAGGTTCCGGCCGCTGCACCATTGGTGTAGGTGTACCCAGTCCGTCGCCTGGAGATTTTTGAGGGCTGCGGGGGTTAATCCGCCCGCTAAGTTCGGGTTGTAGGTTATAGGTGTGAGCGGATTGGGTGACGTGGTGAGCTGTTTGGAGTGCCATATCCCGCACCAGACCCTAAGAGTAGCGTCTATCATCGGGTTGCCCGTGCTCATATCTTTGAGTGTAGCCTCGCCCAGCCAAATGAGTGCCGGGATCTTCCCCTGTGCCTGTTGAAGCTTCATGTCCACCCATTGCTTGGTGTTTGGATTAGCGTGCCAGTCGACCAGCCTATGTAGGTGTGTTGCCTGGTAGTACACGAGTGCGGAGGGGAGTCCCATTCCCCCTTCGTTCTTTGGGCGTTCCAGTATTGTCCTCCGGACTCGTGTGGGCCGTTGGTTCCAAACGAACTGTCTGACGTTTGTGGTAAGCGTCTGGAAGAAGACTTGGGGAATGGTGGTGGGCAGTGTTTGAAACAAGTATAAGATGCGCGGCATGATGTTCATTTTTATAGCGCTTATGCGGCCAAACCACGATATGTACTTGGATGTCCATCGTTTTAAGTCCTGTTGTAGCGTCTGCAGTATAGGTGCGAAATTCAATTGGTATATCTGCGTTAGATCTTTCGGCAGCCAGACCCCCAGGTACCGGAGCTTCGTCGCGCAGATTTTGAAAGGGAAGTGTGCTTCGATATGCTGTGTTAGGGCTCTGTCCTGCGTTAGTGGCATCGCCTCCGACTTCTCCAGGTTCAGCTTTAAGTTAGAAACTACGTTATATTGCTTAAACGCTTCCAGTAAGTTTGGGGCTGAGATTCTTGGTTGTTCTATGAAGAAGAGCATGTCGTCAGCATATGCCGCCACTCGGTGCTCCGTTCCGCCCACCCGGGTCCCCACTATACCCCGTCCCGTCTGACCGCCTCCAGAAATGGTTCGAGAGTGA
Source organism: Pelobates fuscus (assembly GCF_036172605.1). Taxonomy (NCBI): domain Eukaryota; kingdom Metazoa; phylum Chordata; class Amphibia; order Anura; family Pelobatidae; genus Pelobates; species Pelobates fuscus. Next base: position 103,527,858 of record NC_086325.1, read on the forward strand.
GGGCAAACAGGAGGGGCGACAGGGGGCAGCCCTGGCGCGTGCCGTTGTGAATGCTGAACGGTTTTGTTAGGGCTCCGTTCATCCGGATGCGTGCCGTTGGGTTGGTGTATAGGGCGGCCACCCATGCTCGTATGTTGGGGCCGAATCCCGTGTGGCGCAGTGTTTCCGCAAGGAAGGTCCAGTCCACCCGGTCAAACGCCTTTTCGGCGTCCGTTGACAGGAGCATTGCCTCCCGCTTGCCGGGCTTGGCCATGTGGATTATGTTGAGGGCTCTGATGGTGTTGTCCCTAGCCTCCCTCCCCGGGATGAAGCCCACCTGGTCTGGGTGTATCAGACCAGGTAGGACTTGGGTGATTCGGAGCGCCATTGCCTTAGCGAAAATCTTCAAGTCGGCGTTCAGCAGCGAGATGGGGCGGTAGCTGGCGCAATTGGTGGGGTCCTTGCCTTCTTTCGGGAGGACGGTGACAATGGCCCTCAAGGTATCCGAGGGGAAGGAGCCCCCCGTCAAGATGGAGTTGAGGCCTGATAGGAGTTTCGGGAGTAGGATATCTTTGAAGGTGCGGTGATACGAGAGTGGTAGGCCGTCTGGACCTGGGGCCCGGTGTGGCTTAGATGCTTTCATGGCGCCTGCCAGTTCCTCAAGTGTCAGGGGTTGGTCTAATTCCTCTTCCGGCTCCGGGGTAAGTTTTCTTGCTACGTGTCTTTCGAGATAGGCCTGGACTTTGTTTCTGTGGTGTTGTCCCGCAGATCCCTCTCCCGCTCGCGCCTGTGCGTATAGAGTTGCATAGTATTCTTGGAATGCCTCCAAGATACCTTCTGGCAGGCGTGTGATGCCTCCGCTTCGTGTGTGGATCTTGTGGATGTGCTGTGCTCTCCTTTTGTCCTGTAACATCCGCGCCAGCAGTCTGCCGCTCTTATTAGAATGTTCGTAGAAGAATCTTGCTGACTTTCTAGCCGTGTGTAGTTGTCCCTGCGAAATGATGTCACGTAGTTCCCTACGCGCTACTGTGAGGCGGAGGTATATACCTTCCTCTTGTGTGCGTTTATGTTCTTGTTCCAGGTCAGCTATGCGCTTCGACAGGGTTGTTAGGTGTGCGCGTCGGTCTTTCTTGCGTCTCGTGCTCTCGGCTATGAGGTGGCCCCGGACGACGCACTTATGTGCTTCCCAGAGCGTCAGTGGAGATACCTCTGGGTTCTCATTTTCTGCGAAGTATTGGGTTATAGTTTCAGTTATCGCAGACTTGAGTGCCAGGTCGTCCAGTAGGGATTCGTTGAGCTTCCGTTGTCGTTCCCTGGGTTTGTACAGGGGGGAGCTTGTGCGGGCCACCACAGGTGCATGGTCAGAGTGATCCAGCAGCTCGATGTCTGTGCTGAGCAGGAGGTTTAAGTATTCTTGAGCTATGAAAATGTAATCGATATGGCTGTAGCGGGAGTGGACTGCCGAGAAATGGGTGTAATCTCGGTCTTCTGGGTGGGTCACCCTCCAGCAATCCGCCAGCCCTAGTTTGCCCAAAGCCCTTAGCGTCGTGCGTATACAGTGTGCTGGTACTGTGCTTGTCCCCCTGGAAGTATCCAGGCGGGGGTCGAGCGGGATGTTCAGGTCCCCAGCCACTACTAGCAGGCCTTCCCTAAAGCTCTCCAGCTTGGTCATGGTCCGTTTCAGGAAGACATGTTGTCTCCTATTGGGGCTGTAGATGCACGCGAAGGTGTACACGTGGTCTGCTATGGTGCCTTTGATGAAGAGATAGCGCCCGTTGGGGTCCTCCATCGTCGCCTTACATTGGAACGGCACCGTGTGTGCGAACAAAATTGCTACCCCAGCTTTCTTGGCATCCGGGTGATTCGCGTAGTATCCTGTTGGAAAACTTCGGTTTTCCAGTTTGGGGGCATTGCTGCCTCTGAGATGCGTTTCCTGCAGAAACACTACGACGCCCGTGCGGCCCACCACTTGTTGAGCAGGTGTGTGCGCTTCTCCGGTACGTTAAGCCCCTGGACATTGTTCGACCAGTATGTAAGCTGGGCCGGCGCGAAGCCGTCCCCAGCCGTCGCAGGGGGGCGGCCACGCACCCGCCCCGGGGAGGGCACGGAGGAAAGAGAAGTCATTGCGGGGTGTGGTCAGTGGTCAGGAAATGCGTCTAGGGTTGCTGTCCTTGTCAAGATGTGTAGGTGTGGTGTGGTGTGACTATGTCCCAGTACCGGGTGTAGTCGTTACGGGGGCAGATGGTCGTCCCTCTCCCGCAACCCCGGGAGAATATACAAGTAGGGTCTGTCACAGTGAGGTTAAGTGTCGCCACCAATGTAGTGACGCCTATATGTCTAGAGTCGTGTCCTATCAGGAGTCTCCATTGGGGGCTCCCAACCTGCGGGGGCTGTATTTGGTAGTGTTTGAAGGCTGGGTCGATCTGCGGGGGCTACGTACCTGTCCATCCCGCTAGACAGTGTGGGTGTCTGCCTATGTGCTATGTACCATTATGTATTTTCGGCTGGTCTCCAACCTCCTGCGTGCCGTCCACCCGTCACCCTCTAGTGCCTTCATCTGCCCTTAACTTCCGGACCCGTGGGTTCTCCACCTAGAGGGCAGCCCCGTTACGCACTGTGATCGCTATGGTGGTGACGGTGGCTGTGTAGCGTAACTCGGTATTGCCTGGTGTCCCATCCTCCAGGGTCCCCCCCCACCCTGTAGTACTACCCTGTAGTACCGCATCAGTTTTGCCTGCAGTATGAATTGAGTGCGCGTGTGAAGATGTCACACTCTGAGTATGCTCTGGACAAATTTAACCACCCTGAACTAATGGCTGTCAACAGAGAACTTGTAACTAGATATTACGGCCCCTGCCACCCCGCTCCCCCCCCCCAGCATGTCCCACGCCTTCCCCCACTGCCATCCGGTTTGCTAGCGCCCGGGCCTATCCCCCTCCCGGTCCTCCCCCTAAGACCCCGACCACCCTTGCAAATCATGTGTCACTGCATCAGGGTTCAACTTATGCAATTGTCCCCAAATCAGATAATGGCTTGTAGCCAATGCCCGTGGGAGTCCCAGTCCCTCTGTTGGGCACGTCCCGGCCACTGAGCTTGCCCCATACACCCCTCTCCCCTCCCCACCTCTTGGAGCCCCAGTGCCGTCGGCCGGACCCCAAAGGGCCATCCCATCTGATGAGTCTCCCCGCTCCCCCCTGGAGTCCCCCATCCACCCAACTTATGGGGATCCCCAGTTAGCTTAACCCTGGGACTATTGGGCATTGCATGATGGTATCGGGGCTAATGGAACAGTACATACCCCCTCGGAGGCTTCCCCATGTCTCTGGTCCTGGGTCAAAGATGTTGCTGTAAAGGTCGGTTACTTCTGAGCGGGTACCAAGTGAGGTGGTCCTTCAGCAGAGCCTATTCTTCGGGGCCTTCTGGGCCTCCCCTGCGCCTGGGTGGTCCTGAGCTCGGCCGGAGATTCTGCACTGCCTCTGTTGGTCCAGATGGTCGGGCCGGAGGGCTATCAAGGATCCAGTTCGGGATCGGTACGTCTGGTAGGCCGGTCATCCGGAGGAAGCGGGGCACATCGTTGGGCCAGCGGATTACATGCCATGTATTCCCGGTCCTGGCCTGTAGGCTGAAGGGGAATCCCCATTTGTAGAGGATCCTCCGTTCCTGCAAGAGGCGGGTAATCGGCCGCAGGGCCCGTCTGGCATCCAGGGTAATAGTTGACAGGTCCTGGAAGAGGGTGACCTGTGCATCCATATAGGGGACATGAGGCCGTGGTCTGGCGGCTTTCATGATGGCCTCCTTTAGTTGGAATGACACCAGTGCACAGACCACGTCCCTGGGCAGTCCGTCCCTTCTGGGGGCCCTCAGGGCTCGATGTGCCCTCTCAATGCCAAAATCTCGGGGCGCCGCGTCCCCCAGGAGGCGTGTAAATAGTCCCGTGAGGGTCTCCTGCAGGGCCTCATCCTCCGCCTCCGGCAGGCCCCGGATCCTGATGTTATTCCGGCAGCCCCTATTATCCAAATCTTTGACCTGCAGGCGGAGATCCAGGAGGATGTTGCCCTGCCGCGAGGTGGCCAGGTCTGCGGCCTGCTGATGCTGTGTGGCTTGCAGGTTAGTCTCTTCAAGGGCATCCACCCTCTGCTCTAGCGTGGTAAGATCGCTCCGGACCGCCGCAATTTCCTCTTTGATGATGGCGCGCAATTCTGCCACCATTTCTGCCTTGTCCCTGCGGGTCAGCATGCTGCTTGATATGGCCGCGATGTCCGCTGAAATTTGGGCCAGTGAGCCTGTTGGTGGTGCATCTTGTGCGGAGTCCACGATGCTGGGGCCGGGGGGTGAAGGCGCCCGCGTGTCTACCTCCTCAGTGCCGCGAGGGCCCGGCGGCATCGATAGGAAGCCATCCATCGGGCCTGGCGGTTGTCTTGCCGGGGTCGCGCTGGCTGGGCCTGCGGTAGTGAGCCTTCTGTTTTTTCCCATTTGCTCGATTATTTGATCGTTAAAGTGCTAATTTATACTGGGCTTTGCAGGTTGGGGCCTAGGAGCTCAAGTTAGGTGCGTCTCACTCCATCGGTGGTCAGGCCACGCCCCCTCGGGTAGTATTAATTTTATTAATTTGTGTGTTCTCACCATTTCTTGTTTATTTGTTTGTTGCTGTATTTTGGGTGGTGATTGTGGCCCACCTAGGTGATTGTAGCACTATTATTTGGGTTTGAGAATTTTCACTATTGAATTTTAGTTACATTGACGTGCTCCACCATCACAGGGTTTCAAGAAGTAGCGGGAGGATTAGATATGGAACAGGGAGGTAGAGGGGGGTGCTGTGGTTTAGTAGAGGGGGGGACTGGGATTTAGTAGAGGGGAGTGCTGTCGTTTAGTAGAGGTGGATGCTGTTGTTTTTTTTTTTATACTGTACTTTTTAAAATAAACCTACTTTTCTATGAAAATGAAAGGTATTTCTTTTTTGCGACCCACATTAACTTAAAACTTGTTTATGTGGCCTGTGCCAGACTTTGAGTTTGACATGCTTGACGAATGGGTTTCCTACCCATTCCCTATGGTTTTGGTTTCATTTGATTTTATATTTACCAAAGTTCGCCAAAACGTATCGGGGATTTTTTGCTGGATGAACATGTTGGGCACACATATTCTAAAGTTTTTATGTCTTATGTAAGGAACATAAATCATTATTGTTGCATTCTCCGTGCCCATACACAGGTATGTATATTGAGATAAGCAGAATATCTTTTCAATATAAGTGAATCTGCTATATGCTAAGTTTGGTTTATTTAGCTGCCACAGTTTAACCTGTAAAAAAATTTTTGCATTGGCCTCCTCAACCAACTTTCTCTAATTGAGTTACATAGAAATATGCGTATTTAAATATTTTATATGTCTTATGCCATTACAAACATAACTAAGCTTATATCTGACATCGAAACCCCATGAATGTGTATTTCTATATTAAAACAGAATTATGTATGCAATTTGTAAAATGAGTTTTAATTACTGTGGAGCATTAGTTCTCTCCCCCCCCCCCCCCCCCCTCGCTTTCTCCATTAATAGGAAATATTCTATCTATCTGTCTATCCATCCATCCACAGGTCTTCCATGCAATATTATTTTGCTATAATAAACTTATGGGAAAAAAATTGATGGTTTGACACCGCTGGTTATTTTTTCAACTTGAAAAAGATCTGGCGTGGTTGAAACATTTTTTGTTTGTTTGTATTTTTTCTTGTCACATGGATTTATTATAGAAAAATATCTATCTATCTTTAACCCCTTAAGGACCAAACTTCTGTAATAAAAGGGAATCATGACATGTCACACATGTCATGTGTCCTTAAGGGGTTAATTTTCAACATGATGTATTGGATCCCGTCGTCCCTAATCAACAAACTGTTGGGTTAGGGACCGGTGTATGAGGTCAGGGCGGTGGTACCAGTTCCACCTAAAGTGTGGGCTTGAACCCTTGTAATAACGTATAATTTACAGAGAAATATGTAGATTGGATAGTTCCCCTTTAAACAAAGATAAGGGGAAACTCCCAATCCGACTGGTATTTGAAAAAGAACACTAGTTGTACAGAATATATACCTTGGGTAAGTACCAAAAAGAAGTAAAAAAGGTATTTTATAGGGAAAGCATAGTGACACTGGATAAATATGTATCCTAGCCTAAACAGTGATACACTGTAACTTTATTGAAAAAAACTGTAGAGAGGATACAATATAACCGTGTCCAAGAGATGCTTGGAGCCCTTAGAAAAAAACTCCCCTTTTTTGAAGTAGAAAGATCTCAGTATCCGAATGACAATAGAGGCATTTAAATGCTAGGATATAGAGATAAATTACTATTGAGTAATCCACAGAAAGGAGAGGAAAACAATTAGATACCTTAGATACATATAGAAGTTAGATAGATGGGGTAGTGGGGACAGTATAGCATAGTCTAGAAAGAGGTGCCCAAACTGACCGTTGGTAGAGAGTCTGGGGTTACTTATAGTAAGGATAAGGGATGGTAGGATGGGATATAGACAGTGGTATCCACAGTTGAGTAGAGGAAGGAAAGCCCCTAATAATCGCCACTGTTCTAAACTCCTGTCCACTCCCCCCCAACACCTTCATGGGTGTTCTATTCCTTATAGATAGTAAAGGTAGCCTAACACAGCTGAGGATGGATAGGATAGAGTAGATGTGGTGGTATGAACAATTTGATAAGGGATTGAAAATTCCCAATAATCACCACTATACTAAACTCCTATAAACTCCCCCCAACACCTTCGTGGGTGTTCTATCCTTGTTAGGTCGCTATGCTCTGTCCCCTTAAAGTACCATTATCCAACTAGTCCAGCTTCTAAAGAACAACCAGCAAACATTAATTTAACGAAAAAAATAATGAGTGAATAAGTGTCAAAAAAAGGATTCCCTCGTGCATCTTAATGTGCTCCGTGAGTGAGTGGAATCCACAACATAAACCCGACGCGCGTTTCGGAGTACAAGACTCCTTCGTCAGGGGTAAGAAATTGCCGCCCGAACCCCCCCGGTATTTAAATGTAGGCTAGCCAATCAGACATGATGAAGAAGGGTTTCGTCATCAGTGACGTGTCGCCGTGCGGCCACGTGGACTTACTTGTGGGCGGAGCATAAGCCACCGCGTCAGTATCGTCATTAGTGACGTGTCACCTTGCGACCACGTGGGATTAACTGTAGGCGGAGTATCAGCCGCTGTGTCAGAATGATTGGCATCTGGTTTGTTTACCTCAGTGTCCAGGTTAGCAGCGATCTCGGGAAAAATTGTAAGAGCTATATATTAAATACAAATATATTAGTAATTACTTGGCTATTTATGTTAGATGAATTTATATGGGGATATATGGAGATAAACTCCTACTTAAGGACATATTTGCCGATCGCTAGAATAGTAGTGGCATAAGCTACCCAATTGTTTATGTCTCAATCATTAGAAAGAAATATCTTACATTATATTTGTATTTTGAAAGAATGGACTCATTGGTTATTTTATTAGCTTGAGTTGCTAGAGACAGATATCTTCTATAATCTCTAGTAGCTAGATGAGTGTATACAGATTTAGATAATGTATATATAGGTTTATTATTATTTAATCTTTCAGATGAGGATGGGAGAGGCAGCTTTGAGGGAAAAGAAGGGGGGGGGGGCAATTTCAATACAAAATATATTTGTGATTCAAAAGTGAGACAACCTATAACGTTAAAGAAAAGAATATATTCGCAGATGAATTGGACCGCCCAAGTATAGCGGTAATATTGTTAAATGTTCTAAAAGATGTTATTTTTAGAGGCTTTGTTAAATAAAAGGAGAGTATGAAAATCCTTCGTTAAGTCCCCTGGGGGACAGTGTCTTTAGGCGGTATATCCAATAGCATTCACGTCTTCTAAGACGTTGATCCCAGTTTCAACATGTGCAAAATAAATATTTTCGTACTAATTTACTCGCACCCTTTTGTGACATTTCATGCATTATAAACTCAAAGATCCTGTCATTTTAGGCCCTTTGGGTTTATATCTAGTAGACAGAAGTATGCTTTTACATTCACTCTGTTTTGACAAGCTGCTATGGCCTAAATTACTTTTCTAAAAATAGCTGCATTTTTATTAAAAACAGCAGACTTGAAAATCAGTTTTAAATTCAAACCATAGATTACCTGGGGAAAAAGAAAAATAGGAATGCAATAACAGTTGAGTAAATAGCATGGTACAAGAGCTAATGAATTGTTAAAAGAAATAGCCTGATAAGCGATTTATTAAAAAAAATGAAGGTTTTAAAACTAGACTTAGAATTGCAATGGAATATGAATATGAACCTGTTTTGTTATTAGTTGGGGTGATAATTGTCACAAAGCCTGAAAGAGTATGTTATCTCAATTTATCAATGTGCGGTGTGTGTATACATCTGTCTGTCTATCTATTTATCTGTAAAATTATACAAACACATATGTATAATGCACTTTTACCTAAGGAAGAAGCCTTCTGGAGTTTCACCTTGGGGACGCACAGAAAATCCTTAAATTGCTTTATTTCTAAGCAACACATTTTGAGCCTTTCCTTTAACCTTGAATGATATAGAATATGGCACATAACCTTTATGCATCATGTGCTTAAGACATACTTTGTTTATAGTTGTTACCATGACACTCCCTCTAATCTCATTTACACAATCTTGCTTTAGGTACCTGCTAATAGTGGATGCTTTTTACTTTGTATTTCCTCACTGTATTGAACTGTTTCATTGTATCCCCAGAGGTAACTTTGTGACAGTGTGTGTGTTTCTTTCCCTTTGTTTTTGCTTGGGAAATTAAATTGGTTTTATCTGATTACTTTGCTGTACAGCACATATGTGAAAATTATGGAAATCCCAATAAGTCCTTGCTGGTAAAATGAAATACAATCTATGTATATGCAAGTAATGCAAAACACTCATCTTCCCCACAGGTAAATAGGGGTACTTCATGGTCCCTTGTTGCCTTTTATTGTAATGTTTATAAATTGTTTTATGTATTTTTAATCTGCTGCACAATAGCCAGCAGAAAAAAAAATGTTTTGGCTTTTGCATGTAATACAGCATGCACATTCACATGTCTGAACTAATATTTTAGCCCTTAGTAACTGGCTAAATCCCTATTCTTCACTAAAACATAGATCAAAAATATCCATATTCTACATAGACACAGAATTACTGTAACGTTTTGATTGCACGGTTGCAACTAATTCCTGAATGTAAATCACTTTGCCATCTTACATGCTTGAATTTTTGTGCGGTTTCTGCAAACCTTTGCAAGTGGTAGCATATTTGGACCTTTGCACAGGGTTGCCCAAAAGGTCCTTATGTTTTAGAACCAAAACTTCAATGTTAAAGGCTAGCAAAGTATCATTAATTGTAGTTTTTAATCATCTGGGGATTTACCTATGTGGGACCCTTTTTTTTTGTGAAAACTTGAACTATTGTATATAGGCTATATGCTTTTTATAGACTGTATTAAAAGAAGTCACCGTCTAGGTTTAATAACAAATCCACTTCATGTTCAAACTCAACATATCTTACTCTCTTATATGAGAAAGGAGAATAAAATCTGGAAAAGACTGTTAATAATAAACTTAATTTAATTTTTTTTTTTTTTAAACGACTATAATTGTCTGCAATTTGTGTACAATAAAGTAACTCCAGTTGAACTCCATTTAAAAAAAAAAAATTGTTTATGGTTTAGCATTTCGCTTAGACATTAATAGTTTCTACAGGAAATATTACATAGATTACGTCATTTTGTTGCAATGAAAAATATAGCGCCTTCGTGTTTGTTTTTTTGGATACTATAAACATTTTTTTAATTTTATTAAAGACACGGAGGCTCATATTATGCATAACTCTTTCTTTATTTCCTCAGCAGCAAAGATAGAGGAATATAAATATTGTCAAAAATGAAAGAAAAACTGTATAGGCATAACGGGTAGCCGATCACATGGTAGAGGAAGTGGCTATATAAGTCCCGTGTCTCCCACAATCCCCCTCTTTCTTTGCTGCTTCCTCAGACAGATAAGTGTTTTTGCTTCTCTCTGACTCAATTTTGATAATCGTTTACTTGTATTGATTTTTCGTTGTATACTGATTTATGGCTTGTACAGTTTTTGCCTGTTGCCGCTAGCGTTCCCCCTGGGACCCCTTAGTGCTCTTCTCCCTACCCGGGGATTCCTGTAGCCTGCCCTTCCCTCCTCCTCGTGCTTCCGCACGGCTCCCGGCTCTGTGCTTTTGCCGCAACCGCTCTGTTTTCGGCCGCGGCTGCGCACGCATTCTTCCCCGCTCGCGGGCGGGCTCGGCGGGTCTGGTGCACGAGCCCCTTCCCCCGCCGGGTGCCCGGTCGCGTGCGCCTTCCCTCACGTGCGGCGGCCATCTTGGGCGGACCTCGATCCTTCCCCTGTGCTGCCGTGCGGTCACCTTTGCTTTGCCGGGTCCCCTGGGAACGCTAGACGGTCTGTGTGTATCGCTTTCTGTGGGTTACTCAACCCTTTGCTCTCCTTTATTCACCTTAGTGTCATTTAGCGGTTTATTTTCTTTAATTGCCCACTACAGCTTTACATCATGCAGGATAAGGAGGATGGGCCTACAGGTCCCCCTGGGGATTTTCACTCAGACAGTGCTGAGGGTGCTATGGCCTCCCAAGAGTTTCAGGCCATGCTGGAAGCCACTATGGCCTCCTCCATTCAGAAGGCTATTGCCTCGGCCATGGGGGCTGTTACTACTTCTTTTTCGCAATCCATGCACTCCCTGGTTTTGCCTGCTCTGGCCTCCCCCGCCCCTACGGGTGTGGGGTCCCCCTCCCCTGCTCAGACTGTGCCTGGAGCCCGTAAGGCAAAGGCCAAGTCCAAACATGTCGGCTCCCACTCCTCGATGCAGGTTCTACCTGCCATGACTGACACGCTTGAGGCGGTCACAGATGGCGCGCACCCCACGCGCAAAAGAGCCCCTGGCCGGGCTAAAAAGGCTAGATTATGGAAACGGGCTAGAGCCCTTGATGATGGGTCGGATACCGACCGGAGTGTGGAGGAGGAATCCGACTATATGGAGTATGACTCCTTTGATGATGATGATGTATCTGGAGAGGATTTGCCCCTTACGGGCGTTAACCCATCAGAGTCCTCCGCCAAGGCCCGGGGTCCAGTATTAGGCCCCTCTGGGGATGACAAAACGATCCTTGATCCTCAGGGTAACCCCCTGTTCGACCCAGACGACCTGCGTCACCCCCGGTCCGCTGAATGGGTCCCCCCGGATCATATTGCCCAGTATGTGGCCAAACGTATCCGCACACCCCTTTCCAGAGAAGGCCGCAATAAACTACGGGCCGAATGCCCACGCCCTTCTCTCCCGGGCGCTGCGGGAAAAACCCCAGATATTGACCCACAGATTGCCCAGTTCCTGGGTAAGTCGGGCTGGAAGCCCAAAAAGGGTCTTGACAATTCCCTGAAGGGATGGCAGGACAAGATCCTGGATACACTGGGACCCCTCTCGAAGCTCTATGAGCTTCTAGATGCTGCTAAAGCTGGGGATTCAGTTTTGGACGTAGACGTGGCCATAGGTTGGGTCCAACGGGCCATATGCTTGCTGGGGAACGCCAATACGGCGATGTCTACAGAAAGGCGTAAGGCGATATTATTAAAAATAGACGCTAAGCTGGCCACTATGACTGTGGCGGAACCTGACCCGACAGAAGAGGGTTTACTGTTTGGTACCTCCTTCGTGAAAGACATGGGGTCGTATGTCAAGACCTTCACGGCGATTGACAAGGCGCAGGCGAGCATGAAACGCGTGTTCGCGCCTAAGGTTTTCGGAGGGGCCGGGCGTAGCAGGAACCGTCCACCCGGCCGGGGTTTCCGAGGCGCATTCCGCGCTACCAGAGGTTCCTTTTTTCCCTCCCGGGGATTTCAAGACCAAAGGACCCCTCCCTTCTTCCCAGCCAGAGGTCGGGCTTGGGGCTCCAGATACCCCCGCAGTGGTACCACCAGCAGACGTCCTTACGGTGAGTACCCTTTCTTTCCCTCCCGTTCAGGTAGCAGGGAGGCTGGCCTTATTTTACCGAGAGTGGACGAAGCTCACCTCGGATGCTTGGGTTCTGCAGTGTGTAAAGGGGTATCGCCTAGATTTTGTTTCAGTGCCTGTCCAGTTTTATTCCCCCAGGGAACTGTCCCTTCCACGGGAACAAGACGAGATGATCTCCGCGGAGGTCGGAGAGATGCTCTCCAAGGGCGCTATAGAGGAACTGCCATTCGCCGCCGAGGGCTTTACGAGCAATCTGTTCCTGGTGCCCAAGAAAGGAGGCGGAGTTCACCCTGTAATAAATCTTCGTCCCCTCAACGCCTTCCTACGTTACCAACACTTCCAGATGGAAGGTATACACTGCCTCAGGGACCTTCTGCGCCAGTCGAACTGGCTGGCCAAACTAGACCTGAAGGACGCTTACTTCACGGTCCCCATTGCTCTGGAATTCAGAGATTATCTCCATTTCACATGGCACGGGCGGCGTTGGCGCTTCACCTGCCTGCCTTTCGGTCTCTCTTCGGCTCCCTGGTGCTTCACCAAGCTTATGAAGCCTGTGGTGGCGTTCCTCCGTACCCGAGGGGTTCGCCTCATTGTTTACCTGGACGACATTCTGATTTTGTCCCAATCGAAGGAGGATCTCCTTCTACACCTGGAATGGACTACCGCCCTGCTACAGAAGTTGGGTTTTCTGATCAACTGGGACAAATCGGTCCTGGATCCCGCCCAGTCCATAGAGTTCCTGGGGTTCAGAGTGGACTCTGTCCAACAGTTCCTGTTTCTACCGAGTTCCAAGGTGAAGGCCATTCAGAAGGAGATTCGAAGAGCTCTGCGTGTCGCAGACTTGTCCATCAGACAGCTGGCGAGAATAATTGGCCTTCTCGCGGCCTCTATTCAGGCGATCTTCCCGGGCCCACTACACTACCGGGCCCTCCAACGACTCAAAGGGTCACACCTTCGGTCAGGTCACTCCTACGAGTCTCGGATACGCTTGGACGCAGAGTCCAGAGACGAGTTGGTGTGGTGGTTAGCACACATGGAGGCGTGGAATGGGAGAGCCATCTTCGGCTCCATCCCGGACGTAGTGATCGAATCCGATGCCAGCTTGCACGGCTGGGGTGCTCGTTGTGGCGATGTTTCCACAGGAGGCAGATGGTCCGACGTGGAGAAATCGTTGCACATCAACTGCCTGGAACTCCTGGCTGGGGCTTTCGCGATCCGCAGCCTTACCCCAGGACGGGCGAATTGCTGCGTTCTCCTCAAGATGGACAACGTATCAGCGGTCCGCTACATAAACCACCTGGGGGGTACGAAGTCCAAGATGTTGGCAATTCTGGCGAAAGATTTCTGGCAATTCTGCCTCTTCAACAACGTTTCGGTAACAGCGGAACACATTCCGGGACTAGACAATTCGGGAGCGGATTGGAATTCCAGACACTTAAGAGACTCTGGAGATTGGCGTCTACACACTTCGGTGTTCCAGAGCCTGGACATGTTGTGGGGAAAGTTCCAGATGGATCTGTTCGCATCTCGACTGAACACTCATCTACCGAAGTTCTTCAGTTGGAGGCCGGATCCGGCAGCGGTGGCGACCGATGCCTTCCTTCAAGAATGGCAGCGGGGTCTGCTATACGCATTTCCTCCATTCAACATGATAGCGCGCACGATCTCGAAACTGGTTCGCCACGACTGTCGTGTAGCGCTAATCACCACGCTTTGGAGATCTCGACCATGGTTTCCCCGCTTGATGGAGTTGTCGATCGATTATCCTCGGTTGATTCCAATCTTCCAGGACCTCCTCCTAGACCCGGATGGGAACCCACACGGGCTAGTATTACAACACCAGCTACCCCTGATAGCGTGGTTCCTTTCAGGGGACCTTGGATTGTCCCAGACGTTCCGCAGACAACTCTCCTACTCCTCGATAACGCCTGGGCCCCAGGCACACAAACTGCCTATCGAACTTCATGGAGATCGTGGTCTGGTTGGTGCATGGAACGGGCAGTGGATCCCGTATCTGCCCCTCTACCTTTGATCCTGGAATTCCTGTTTGACTCAGGCAAGGCGTACCGCACGATTAACCTCTCCCGCTCGGCTATCTCGGCCGGACACAGGGGTTTGGATGGTTCCCCTGTCGGCAGGCATCCTTTTGTATGTCGTCTTCTCAAGGGTATCCGACTTGCTCGTCCTCCTCGGCCTCGCTTCTCTGCCTTTTGGGACGTTAACATGATGTTGCAGTTCCTCTCCTCATGGTACCCTAATCAGGAGCTGACTTTGAAACGACTGTCGTCCAAGTTGGTAATGTTACTCTGTTTGATCTCTTGCAAGAGGGTCTCTGATGTCAGGGCCATGGATTGGGACGCTGTTGCATTCACCCCAGAGGGTGTTACTTTTGATATATCCAGGAGGACTAAATCTGCATCCAAGTCTTTTTCGTATCCTAGGTTTTCTGGCTGTCCGGCGCTCTGTCCGGTGGATTGCCTCAGAGTTTATCTGGATGTCACGAGTTCCCTTCGCTCTGCCGATCTACACGATTTGTTCATATCTTTCAAGTCGCCTCATCGACCGGTTTCTACACCTACCCTGGCACGTTGGATACGTGAACTGTTATCCTCTGCGGGTATAGACACCTCTGTGTTTACGCCCCATTCTGTACGAGGAGCGATGGCTTCTAAAGCCTCCTCAGTCGGGTGTCGTCTGGAGGATATCATGCGGGCGGCAGATTGGTCCAGAGAATCGACTTTTAGAGACTTCTATTTCAGACCTATTGAACACATCGCATCTCGAGTAGTTGCACAGCTTTGAACTTGCATAATATGAGCCTCCATGTCTTTAATAAAATTCCCAGATTTTACTAGTAACATGACGTAAAGTCATGATTTTATTAAAGACACGGAGGCGAGTATTATTCCCTCCCGCCCTCCCGGTGTGGAATGGGGATACGAGATGCTTGAGACTCTGCGGGTTTTTACTGTTCAATTAGGTATGTATTGATTATATATGTTTATTTATATGATTGGATGGTTTGGTACGTCTTATTATGTTTACTAATTATTTATCTTTTGTATTTCAGAATCCAGTTTATTGTTTGTGACTCCTTACAATGTTGTTTGGTAAGTCTACAGTTTTGAGTCTGGAAATTACCATATTTCTCTGTCTTTTTTAGCTTGATGTTGTCGCATTGTTCCTGTTTCCTGTGCTGATCAAGTAGGACATCGTTCTTCTTACCTGGTCTTCGGTTTTCGCAAGAAAGAGGGGGATTGTGGGAGACACAGGACTTATATAGCCACTTCCTCTACCATGTGATCGGCTACCCGTTATGCCTATACAGTTTTTCTTTCATTTTTGACAATATTTATATTCCTCTATCTTTGCTGCTGAGGAAATAAAGAAAGAGTTATGCATAATACTCGCCTCCGTGTCTTTAATAAAATCATGACTTTACGTCATGTTACTAGTAAAATCTGGGAATTATATGTCGTATCTGGAAAAGATTTTTGAACACGATTTTCCATGGAATCTGGCTATGCATCAAAACCAACACCTGAAATACACAGATCTCTCCAGGTTTCTAATAGAATCTGTGTATTCTGAATAGTCTGCTATTTGGTTTAATGTTTGCCCCCTGAATATATAGTTACATTGTACCTGGATTTTGACTAAACCACCAATGTGTTCACTTAGAATGCACCAGTTTTACATGACTGCTGACCCGGACCAAAACTCCCACCACCCGTTGCCCAATAAATACACAACACCTTTTGTATGGGTAAGGGCAACGGCCACAGCTTTATTAACAAAATTCACATAAATCACCAGCGTCCACAACCTGTCAGCTGTTGGGGGATTACCAACAGACAGCTCTATCAAATGAATCCCACGAGTCCGATGCAGCCTGCCCCCGCCATCAGCTCTCAGCAGGCTGCGACTCCCCAAGCCGCTTGGGCACTTTCCTCCGAACCTCTTCGCTGGCCAGGACTACCGCGAGCTGTGACAAAACAAAGAAAACAACAGCACACAACCAAAACAACACCATCATAAACACTTTTTGGGTGGGCGGGCGGGAAGCTAGTAGCACTACACCTCTGCCCGGGGAACTGGTGAGTACCCTCCCATTTTTCCCCATTTTTATGCCCCCCAGGTGCCACAATGTATCCCCTATAACCCAACCCCTTATCCCTGCCAGCAGTCATGTCCTCCCTTCCTTAAGATTTCCAGGGAGGTACTTGACTGCTGACCCGGACCAAAACTCCCACCACCCGTTGCCCAATAAATACACAACACCTTTTGTATGGGTAAGGGCAACGGCCACAGCTTTATTAACAAAATTCACATAAATCACCAGCGTCCACAACCTGTCAGCTGTTGGGGGATTACCAACAGACAGCTCTATCAAATGAATCCCACGAGTCCGATGCAGCCTGCCCCCGCCATCAGCTCTCAGCAGGCTGCGACTCCCCAAGCCGCTTGGGCACTTTCCTCCGAACCTCTTCGCTGGCCAGGACTACCGCCACCGCGGTTCCTCCCTACCTGCTCCCCTGGAAGGAACCGCGCCCCCCGCAGCCAGCGCCTCCTCAATACCCGCCTGCAGACCCGCATTCAGGATATCTAACCCTATGAGGGAGAGGTGAACCCCATCCTTTCGCATCAGGTTGGAATTGTCCCCTTCCAACTCCCTGTGCCTAATTACAAAACCGCCCAGCCGGCGGACAAACTTACCAATGGCCACGTTCAGCTTCCGCCTACTACGCTCAACACCCTTGGCATGAGGCAGCGAACGCCAACACGGCCTGGACACTATGTCCGACCAAATAAGGGTCAAATCGGGGAACAGAGCCATACACCTAGCCAGATCGTGTCTAATCGCATGCAGGAGGTCCACTGACCTACTGCGCCCTAGGTCATTTCCCCCTGCATGAAGCACCAGAGTCACTGGCCCGGACACGTACCTCCGAAGGGATACGCATTCGGCATACAGCTGCTGCCACAACATACCCCTAATACCCCTCCACCTTACCCTGGCCATCTCATAGGAAACCCCCAAATTTCTCCCATAGGGCCGCTCCTCAGCTCGCCGCGCTGCCCAATATACGTAGGAATGTCCCAGAATCCAAATGCAGCGGGGCCGAGGACCTACGGAGAAAATGCATTATAGTAAATGAGGTCTGACATAGGACCTATAGCGCCGTGAACCCCATCTACCCAAGCGCTGGATCGCTGCGTCTGAGAAACCCCACAAACTAGCCTGGGTGGCCGCCCCTATACGGAAAGAGTGAGCAGAGTAATGACGAGGATCCACCCCGCATGCCACCAAGGCAGCACGGAACCTGGCTGAGAATTGATAACGAGTGAGGGGGGACCCATCCCTATGAATCAAAAAGGAGAGACACCCCATCGGCCTAATCTGCAAATAGGCTGAGCAAAGACGGACTGGACAGAACCTGCCGCCCGTAGCCCCGATCCGTACCCACGAACCCCTACCTACCTGGTCCGTCTTGGAACGACTTATGAAAACGTCTACGGAGTCCTCGGACCACCGGATATCCGACAACAGCAGAGGCCCAACCGACCTACGGTTGCGAGCAACCAACTCACCCACTCTAAGTGCTCCAAAAAAACAAAAAGAAAACGCAACCCGAAATAAAGCGGCTTCGTGATCTGAGAAACAAACGGCCTCCAGAGCCCCATGAATCCGTCCCAGCAAGTCAGCAGACACCGGGCGGCGGCGGTCTGGGACCCTCCGAAGTCTCCAACCCCGGATAACTCGCTGAATTCCGAACCACCGAGAAACATCTTGCCAACCCATAAACCTGCACAGAAAGGACAGGGCGGTTAATGCCTTCTCGGCCGCCGAGCAAGACTTACCCTGCGCCAACATAGACTCCAACATTATTAAAGTCGCCTCCAATCGCCCGGACTCCGACCCCAACACCAGGCTCTGCGAAAATGAGGAGAGCCATGTCCGCCAGACGGCTTGATATGCCTTCCAGGAAGAGTCAGCTAAGGAGTCCGACACCAAGCCTCTCAATCCTCCAAATCGATCTCCCATAAGGAAACCGGGCATCGGATACCCACTGCCTCGGCGGCTGGAGCCGACTCCCGAAAACGGTCCCACTGAAACCGAGAAAGAGAGTCAGCTACCACGTTATGAACACCCGGAACATGACAAGCTTTTATCCAAACATTAAACTTTAATGAAAGAAGTACCAACCGTCGCAGGAGCGCAAGAACAGGAGGGGAACTGGCGGTTGAACGATTAATCACATGGACAACACTCATGTTGTCCGTGTGAAAAACCACTGTCCGGTTGCCTAGATCCTCCCCCCAGAGCTCCAAAGATACCACGATGGGAAACAGCTCTAAAAACGTCAGGTTGCGCATAACATCCAAGCCCAGCCAGTGTGCCGGCCATGCCTCTGCGCACCACTGACCCTGAAAGTATGCCCCAAACCCCACGGAACTGGACGCATCCGTGAAAAGGTTCAACTCTGCGTTAGACGCCGCCTCCAGCAACCAACAGGAGCGTCCATTGTATCGCTCCAAAAAGGAGGTCCGCGCGCAGCCGCCTCGTGACTCGGATAAAATGAAAAGGCTCCCGAACCCCTACCGTGGACAGAGAAAGGCGCCTGCAGAACGCACGTCCCATGGGAAGAACTCGGCACGCGAAAGCCAAGTGCCCCAGGAGCACCTGCATTTGTCGCAACTGAACCTTCCTCGCCCCACGAACCAGGTCAATCAGCCTCAAGAGGACCGACAACTTTTCATCTGGCAGCCGGAAAACCATACCGACAGAGTCGATCTCAATCCCCAAAAACGACAGGACCTGAACCGGACCCACCGTCTTAGCCTCCGCGACGGGGACCCCGAAGTATCCCATGACTGCCCTAAATGTGTTTAACAGCCGCTCACACTCACCCGAACCCGGAGGGCCAACGAAAAGAAAATCATCCAAGTAATGAGTAACCGATTCCAGACCCGCCTCCTGCCTCGTTACCCAATCCAGAAAACAGGAAAACATTTCAAAATAAAAACAAGAAATAGAATAACCCATGGGTAAACACATGGGGAATTCGGTCACTCCTTAATGCTTTTACCATGACCAGACCCAAAATAAAACTAGGAAGGCACGTCTGTGGAGAATGTGGCCCAGGACTAAGGTAATTCTGACCTCTGCCTGACTGAGCAAGTATATAGAAGATATGTAAAATCCCTGTTCTAATGTTTTAAACATGTTAAATGAGAGTTCCTAGCAGCCATTTCTGTTCTGTGCTGTTTGGGCTAACGAGGAAGCATTAGCCTGAGCAGAGATGGGTGGCAGTGATTAGCTGAAAATGACAGCTGTCTGCATTCGGCCTATCAGACCTGGCCATAGTAGTATGGATATAGAAATGTGTCATCTCTGCCTCAGCCATACCTCCAGAGACCCTCCTTCAATGTCAAAATGCTCAGAAATAGTTTAACACTAAATGGAGAGACAGTGCCAGAGGAACAATAACCAATCACCAAAACCTATTCACAGAAATTGTGACTCCGGAAAGGACTTACATAATTATAGTAGATGCAATTGCATGTGTTACCTTAATTAACACACCTGTCACATACATATAAACACTTTCCTCAGTCTGTGTAAAATCCTTTGGCAATATTAACCCCTTCAGGACGGAGTCAATAGTGCACGTTCTGATCAAAACAAAACGTAAACAAAAACTGGAATTTGCGCTACATGTCTGTTCACCCGTAGTTCCCCTCTTTCAAATTATATGCACCCACACTTATTATATATCATTTTGTTCAGGAGAAACAGGGCTTTAATCTATCATTAACTATTCATATATGGAACATAATTTATTATGAATAAAATTTAAAAAAATGTGAGAAAATAAGATTTTTTTTTAAATTTGCATTTCCGTCTGACATTTTAACTGTGAATGTCATAACACTGTTAGGTTTTACTGCAAAAAAATGCACATATTTGTAATCAGCATTTGTCTCACGAGTACAACAGTACCCCCCATTAACAGGTTTTATGTTGTTTTGGAAAGTTACAGGGTCAAATATAGAACATTCCATTTTCAAATTGAAATTTTCCAGATTAGTAATGTTACCTTTGAGACGGTGTGGTAGCCCAGGAATGAGAATTACCCCCATAATGGCATACCATTTGAAAAAGTAGACAACCCAAGGTATTGCAAATGGGGTATGTCCAGTCATTTTTAGTAGCCACTTAGTCACAAACACTGGCCAAATATTAGTTTTTTTGCTTTTTTCACACAAAAACTAATATGAACGCTAACTTTGGCCAGTGTTTGTGACTAAGTGGCTAATAAAAAAGACTGGACATACCCCACTTGCAATACCTCGGGTTGTCTACTTTTGCAAATGGTATTCCATCATGGGGGTAATTCTCATTCCTGGGCTACCATACGCTCTCAAAGGCAACATAACCAATCTGGCAAATTTCAATGTGAAAAAAATGAAATGCAAGCCTTATATGTAACTCTCTAACTTTCCAAAGCACCATGAAACCTGTACATGGGGGGTACTGTTATTCTCGGGAGACTTCACTAAACACAAATATTAGTGTTTTAAAACAGTAAAACATATTACAACAATAATATAGACCATAAAAGTGCAGTTCGCTTGTAAAAAATGCGAAAAACGTCACTTTTACTTAAAATATCAACGCTGTAATACAATTTACCAGTTTGAAACACTAATATTTGAGTTCAGCGAAGTCTCCCGAGTAAAACAGTACCCCCTATGTACAGGTTTTATGGTGTCTTGGAGAGATACAGGGTCAAATATAGTGCTTGCGAATTAAATTCTCTGCACTTTCTCCCTGTGTTGTCAGGCATGTCAATCAAATTTTAATTAATCTAATCACATAATTACATTAAAAGATTATTTATATATACACGTAGAATTTTAATATATATGCATTTATAGGTATTTAAATTCTACGTGTATACTAATGTAATCTTTTATGTAATTATATGTATTTATCTATATATATATATTTGCGTTATTTGTATTTTATATATAGATAGATATATATAGAATGTCATTCTAAGTGTATTTTGTTACCGATATATATGTATTAATAACAAAATAGAGTTAGAATGAAATTACATATTCATATATAATTTATATTAAATTTTGTTTCAATATTTTATTTATTTATTTTATTATTTTATTTATTTATTATTTTAATTATACGTATTTATATATAATATACATATGTACATCTATTATATATATAATATATATACATATTATATATATGTAACGTCATTCTAAGTGTATTTTAATATTAATATATATACTTATATTAATATTAAAATACACTTTGTATGACGTTACATATATATAATATGTATATATATTATATATATAATATATATACATATTATATATATATATAAAATATATATTTAATTTATTTTTACACATGTCTAATATATATTTTTTTTATACTTCCCACCAGCAGGGGGACTGTCTGATATTTCAAACAGTCCCCCTGCTGGCAGATCCACAGCCAGCTATAGGGGGCCATGTGATCGCTCTTTGAGAGCGATCACATGGCCCCCGGGGGCCTCATTTGCCGGAAGGGGGCTGCCTGGGCTGTCAGGCAGCCCCCCAGAAGAGGATCGCGGCGGAGGTGAGTACACCTCTTCTCCTGGGGCTGCAAGCCGTTACGGCGTTCCATGCCGTCGCAACGGCTTTAAAGCCCATTTAAAGCGCGACGGCATGGAACGTCGTAACGGCGTTAAGGAGTTAACCCCTTCAGGTTGGAGTCAATAGTACACGTTCTGATCAAAACAAAATGTAAACAAAACCTGGAATTTGTGATATATGTCTGTTCAACCCTAATTCACCTCTTTCATATTAAATGCACCCACACTTATTATATATAATTTTGTTCAGGAGAAACAGGGCTTTCATTTCATATCCAATATTTATATATGAAACATAATTTATAATGAATAAAAAAAAAAAAAGAGAGAAATTGTAAATTGTTTTAAAAATTTGTAGTTCCTCCTTACATTTTAGCTGTACATATCATAATACTGTTAGCTTTTACCGCAAAAAAGTACATATTTGGATTCAGCAAAGTCTCACGAGTACAACAGTAGCGCCCATTAAGTTTTCACAGTGTTTTGGAACGTTAAAGGGTCAAATATAGCAAATTCCATTTTTCAGTTTTTTAACATTGAAATTTGCCAGATTAGTAATGTTACCATAGAGACCGTGTGGTAGCCCAGGAATTAAATTTACCCCCATGATGGCATAACATTTGCAAAAGTAGACTACCCAAGGTATTGCAAGTGGGGCATGTCCAGTCTGTTGAAGTAGACACTTAGTCACAAACACGGGCCAAAGTTAGCGTTCATATTTGTTTTTGTGTGAAAAAAGCAAAAAACATATTTGGCCAGTGTTTGTAACTAAGTGGCTACAAAAAAATGACTGGACATACCCCGTTTGCAATACCTTGGGTTGTCTACTTTTGCAAATGGTATGTCATCATGGGGGTAATTCTTATTCCTGGGCTACCATACGGTCTCAAAAGGCAACATAACCAATCTGGTAAATTTTAATGTGAAAATAATGAAACACAAGCCTTATATTTGACTCTCTAACTTTCCAAAACACCATAAAACCTGTACATGGGGGGTACTGTTTTACTCAGGAGACTTCGCTGAACACAAATATTAGTGTTTCAAAATGGTAACTTGTATTGCAACAATAATATTGTCAGTAAAATTGCTGTTCATGTGTGAAATACAAGTTACCATTTTGAAACACTAATATTTGTGTTCAGCGAAGTCTCCCAAGTAAAACAGTACCCCCCATGTACAGGTTTTATGGTGTCTTGGAAAGTTACAGGGTTAAATATAGTGCTTGCAATTCAAATTCTCTGCACTTTTTGCCTGGGTTGTCAGGCATGTCAATCAAATTTTAACTAATTAAATCACATTATTTTTAAATATTAACATATATATGTTAAAATATTACTTAAATATACACATAGAATTTTAATATATATACATATATATGTATTTAAAGTCTTTGTGTACACTTATGTAGTTATTTATGTCATTATGTATATTTATCTGTATATATATATTTGCGGTTATTTGTATTTTACATATAGATAGTTAGATATAGAATGTCATCATAAGTGTATTTTGTTACCAATATATATATATTAATAACAAAATACAGTTAGAATGAAATTACATATGTATATATAATTTATTTACATTTTTTTAAATTATTTTATTTATTTATTTTATTTTATTATTTTATTTATTTATTATTGTAATTATACGTGTATATATAAATATAGAATATATATAGATGTATTATATATATAATATATATATCTTATATATATATATGTAACGTCATTCTAAGTGTATTTTAATACTAATATATGTACTTGTATTAATATTAAAACACATTATGTATCACGTTACATATATAAGATGAATATATATTATATTTATAATATATATATTTATATATAAATACATTTCATTTATTTTAAAATGTTTATTTTTTTATATACTTCCCACCAGCAGGGGGACTGTCTGACATTTAAGACAGTCCCCCTGTTGGCAGATCTCATTTGCCGTGGGAGGGCTGCCTGGGCTGTCAGGCAGCCTCCAGAAGAGGATCGCAGTGGAGGTGAGTAAATCGGAGCTGCTGGAGGCTTAAGCCGTTACAGCGTTCTATGCCGCCGCAACGGCTTTAAAGCCCATTTAATGCGGGACGGCATAGAACGCCGTAACGGCGTTAAGGGGTTAAAGTGGCACTCTGGGCACTATAATCACAACAATTCAGTGTAGCTATTCTGTGCAAGGATTGTGGGTGTCTATGTCAATTGTGTCCATCCAGGATGTCACTGATAGGCTGAATGCCAAGCAGGGGCAGTGCCGAAGACTCCTGTTTATTGTCAAACTGCTGCCAAAAATGTTAACAAAAATGGGATTGCACCCACAGCCTGAGCCTTTAGAGATGGCTGTAGTAGTTATAGTGCATAGTGCCCCCTTTAAATTCCAATACCTGCTATGTGACTGAAAACCATACTTCAAATGTTACGTTAAACTATAAAGGAATGTCAGTTTAAAGGTAGAGCTCTGCGGTTTGTCTCCCTTTATTACAGTATGTTGAGATTGTACGAGATAATCACATTGAACATGTTAAATAAGGAGAAGAAATTTGCATTCATCCCATGTCAAGCATTTTTTTTAACTGTTGTAAAACAGTGTATTTTTTTGAAGATTGACAGAAGTGTTTGTATTTGAGACTTGCTTCATTCTTGTGTTCTGTAGAGGACCTAGGAAAAGTTACCATTGCCCATTGCCCAATTTTTGCCCATTGCCCAATTTTACCCTTGTTTGCTGGCATTTGTCACAAAATATAAAAACAAAGTTATTAAAGTTTGCTTGCCATCCATTAAAATGGATACTGAAAGCCGCATTTCTTTTGGGGTCCCCTTCTATAAAAAATATTGTCACAGTGTTGTACAGCCATAAGAAACGAAAACAAATCAATGTGTTAAAATGTCCACCCAAGATAGACATGGCTCTGTTTTCTTTCTGCTCAGTAACCTTTAATGTTAGTGTATGGACAGCTGTTTGTGAAAGTTGTATGTGTTATTCTCATAGAGAGACAGAACATAAACCGTTGCCACTACCCATCCAGTCCACGAAAGATCTAAATAACTCATAGCCACATTCATTGAGTTTGACACGAAATGACACTTTGATTGAACACAGGTATTTGAGAATTGGGAAGCCCTTTATTGATTTAGTAATACGTGTCAGGCTTCTCTTATTTCAAGACATCAATTTTGCTGACTTTCCAGTCTCTGTGTTTTCATCAAACTTCCTCTTTTGGGCAGCTAGTTGGACGTTAGGAACAGGCTCAAGCAGCTTTTCAATTTCCACATGTGCGATATTTTCAGTCCTCTCTTTGCATATGAGTGCAGACAGCCCTTTTATATATAGTGGAAAGTTAGTGAATGAATCACCATAGGACATAAGCTTGATGCCTTTGAGCAGCAAATCACCCTGAAGCTTATAAAAAGTATCTGTGTTCTCCTTCCGCACCAACATGTAATGTTCCATACTAACTTTATTCTGCACGGTGTAGAGGGAAAGCATCTGGAAAATCTGATCCAGTAGAGTCTCTCCACAGCCAAGAAAAATAAAAGATTTGTTGCTATACAAATTCTGCAGCTCATCCATTAGTTTACAGTCCTGTGCAACATCTTTATAAACACATGGGTCCAGAATCACGCCACAGGGATCCGTGTACAATCCGTGGATATGCAAAACGCCATAATTGATGTAGCTTTGTACCCACTGCAAAACCTTCACTTTATCATTCAGGTCAAGCGATGTCATGGGTCTGCCCATCTTCTGCCCATATAGCTCCAACAGGTTATCATAGTTTGTGGTCAGCACCTTCGCCCCTTTATCCATTAGACTAACAATTGACTCGAGAACGGTGGGGTTCTGGATGTGGCTTTCTAGGCCATCGAATACCTCCATTAGGCAGTCTTGGAAAAAGTTGGGTTTGCTGTGACCGGTTCTCTGAGACATTTTCCTGATCAGATCATGTGCGACAGCCAGTAAGTCTTGCTCATGCAGCATCCTTTTTCTGAATTCCACAACATCGCCAGGGTGCAATAATTCCACCTGCTCTGCAGCATCTATTACAGCTTCAAAGCAACAGCACCATGAGCGGAGAGCAGGGACACCAGGGGCTACAGCCGCACTCACCCCACTTCCAATGACCAGGATCAGGTCACTAGGATTCTTCTTACCAAGGGTTTTTAACACCTTCCTGGACCTGTGGGCAACATTATTTCCACTGTCTTTCAACATGTTTTTGAGTAAAGTTTTAGTATCCTGTATAAGAAAAGATAGTCATCTTATGGAGCAAGTAATATATATTCCCCATTCTTTATATGGAGCCCAGGTAGCCAGGATGAGAGGACAGATTATAGCCTGATTATCTACGTACCAAGTTGGTCTCACCTGCGTGAGGTCAGTACTCAGAGTGTCCTCGCTGTGTGATTCACTGTGTCTTATACCCTGCTGTCACTCAGTGTCACAATGACAGCAGCAGCATCTTTGTCTGTGATATGTGCAAAACTCCATATATGGTAACAAGTTAACTTCAACTCCCTTACTGCTGCTGAGCGATACTAAAAAACTTCCTTTATTCACTAAAATCCCTCCTCCGGCCCAGCTTCTCACATTCTGCATTAACTGGGCTTTAGTGAGGGAGCTGGACAGGGTAGCAATCTGTGTGGAACATTCAGTTTATCATATAAACAGAATATACTAACACAATGCACATCTAGCATATGTATCAGAATATTGATGTTTTGTACAAATCAGTCAATAATTCCTGTATAACAGCATCTTCATATTGCAGCCTTGTTACATTTCAAATCTCTCGAACATTCCACCAACTGCCAACAGGAACTAATAGATTTCAAATAAGGCAGAGAAGAGCGGTTAAAAACAAACTGCTCCAAATTGCTCACTTTACTGGCGGTTGCCATCTTCAAACAGTCGTATTTTGAAAACTATAAATCCTACAGCGAAGAGATTTATATTGTGAGAATCACAATACCCAGGCCTACATCTGTAATATTAAAAATGAAGGCACAGTCACAGTTAGAAATTGCCCTTCAAATTTGAGCTGGCTAGAGTGGAGTTCCAATGAATGTCAATGGACGGCGAAAGCTGCAAACAAATGGTCATATTGTGAAAACTATCAGGACTATGGCTTAGCCGTGGACATTTGTAGTGGCAGCAGGGATAGCTGAACGTTTTGATATAAGATTTGTGTAGGTGGGCTTGAAAATGAGGGAGTGGTGGGAGTTTAGAAATCATGTCCTAATTCTTCAGCTTTTGCCAGCTCCCACTCTAGTTTTGAACATTTCGCCATTCATTCCTATGGGACCAATTTCGCCAACAATATTTCGTGAACCATTCTGCAAAACATTCCACAAAGTAATAGCACACCAATCGGGAACAATCCGCACGTTTCGGTATATTACTGTCTATGTAGTGTAAAAACTGTGGGAGGAGTTGGTAAATTTGGCTATAATAAGAATAACTACAAAAGCTACAATATGTGAGATAACATTAAGTGGTCTTGCTATGCAAGAACACTTAAATATACCGTATTTATCGGCGTATAACACGCACTTTTTCTCCCTGAAAATAGGGGGAAAATCGTGACAGGTAAGTAATTATGGGACAAGGGAAAGTGCACTAGGGGACACTATGGGAGGGGGGGATACTATGGGAGGGGGTGGAGAATACTATGGGAGGGGGTGGAGAATACTATGGGAGGGGGGGAGAATACTATGGGAGGGGGGAGAATACTATGGGAGGGGGGGAGAATACTATGGGAGGGGGGGAGAATACTATGGGGGGAGAATACTATGGGGGGAGAATACTATGAGGGGGGAATACTATGGAAAGGGGGGTGGGGACACTATGGGATGAGGGGGGGGGAATACTATGGGAGGGGGGGAAATTTCCTGGAATTTCTTTCTTAAAATGAGGTGCGTGTTATACGCCGGTGCGTGTTATACGCCGATAAATACGGTATCTAAAAAATGAATTTTCGTGTATATATATATATATATATATATAAAAATTAAAATCTAACTCATATCTCTAATTCCCTGTATAACAAAATGAATATACCCCATACAAGTTAAATCACAAATTGTCTATTCAAGGTAAAAAAGTATGTAAAATAATGCAAATATTAAAACAAATATAATAAGTATAAAATAAGTCTTAAAATGAATCCTATAAAAAATTATATAGCTCAAAGTCACTATTGAGACCATAAGGTAAAAGGGAATTTAAATTAAAAATCCATTGCATCTCTGATTTATCCAACGCACAAATTAGGTCCTCTCCTCTCCAATTAGTTTCAATTCTTTGTATACCCAAAAATTGGAGCTGGCTTGGGTCCTTATGGTGCTTATTCTTAAAGTGTTGTGACAGACTGTGTTTATCATTTCCATTTTTTATATTCCGAACGTGTTCTTAAATTCTAACATGTAATGCCCTTGTGATTCTCCCTACATATATAATCCACAAGGGCATGTGATGATATAGATCACTTTTTTCGTATGGCACACAATTAATTGTTTAATTGGGAAAATTTATTTTTCTTTTGGGGATGTTTAAATTCTTTGATATATATATATTTTATTTATTTTTAGTGTTAGTACACGCTCCACAAGTACCACATCCATAAAAGCCAGGTCCCTTTCCAAAAAGATTTTTGTGGCTTGTTTTGTCCTTAAATGGAACACCTCCATAAATTATATTCGGTCTGTCCGGAAGTATGGAATTTAAAATTTCATCCCTCTTAAGAATTGGCCAATATTTATTAAAAATCTTTTTAATATTGTGACTTTTACAGTAAAAACACAAATAAAAGACACTTGGTTATCTCTATTATATAATATATAATTATAGTATATAATTGGTTCCTATCTTCTAAAATTACCTCAACGTAAGCTTTCTGTAATAGTTCCTCCTTATAGCCTTTGTCTCTAAAGTCTTTTAGGATTTTCAAATACACACAAGGTGGAGTATCTTACATGCAAATCGTGGAGTAAATATTTAGGAGGAACAATCCTAAAATTAAAACAGAAGACGACAAACAATAGCGCAATATTCTAACCTTAAGTGGTCTAATAGTTCTGCCTACATATAACAAATTACGTGGGCATTTAAGGATATATATAACTCCTTTAGAATGACATGTTAAATGATCTTTTATAATGTGTGGTTTATTAATAATATTTCCTATATCTACTAAATGTCTTTTATTACTTTTGGTTGCTTTACATGGGAGGCATATGCCACATTCGTAGAATCCTATGAGATTTTGTACAAGGGGATTGGATTTTTTGGGTTCAAGCAGCTCTTTACTAAGATGTTCTTAAAATTCTTTGCTCCTCTATATGTGATTTTTGGTATAGGTGGTAAAATTGTATTTAAAATGGGGTCATCCTTTAGTAAGTACCAATGTTTTTTGATGGCCTTTTGTATTCGTCTGTTTTGTCCATTATAATTGCAAATGAAGGTACCTCGTTTTTATGTAGTGATTCCTTTTTTGGTTTATACTTGATGAGGTTTTTCCGTGGTTTTTCTTTTATTTCCTCTAAGTCTCTTTCTAAAGCTATTTCCTCATATCCCTTTTCCAAAAATATTTTTTTAGGTTGTTTGCTTGTTCCATATAATCTGAATCCTCCTTACAATTGTGTTGAATTCTTAGAAATTGACCCCTTGGGGCATTGTTGAGCCATGGTTTGTGGTGACAACTTGTTTTTTCTATATAGCTATTAGCATCCACTGGTGTAAAATAATTCTTAGTCACTATTGTTGATTCTCGGATGCTAATATTTAAATCCAAAAAGTTGATCTAGACTTCGCTGCTAAAACTGGTTCAATTAATCCCCCAAACGTTAAGATTCAAATACTTGATAAAATCATCTAATCCTTCCATGGTACCAGTCCATATGAAAAAAATATCATCTATGAACCGGCAATAGGACACCAAGTTTGCCATGGCTTTGCATCACATATGTCTCTTCCCAAAAGGCCATGAAGAGGTTAGCATAACTAGGGGCAAACTTGGTGCCCATCGCCTTACCGCAAATTTGTAGATAAAAGCTGTCCTAAAACCAGAAAAAAATATTAGTTAAAATTAGTGATATTCCTTCTAATATAAAATCTATTTGTTCTGTCTTAAAATTGGATTTGGTTAAAATGTATTGCACTGCTGCTATTCTTTAGTTGTGTGGAATTATACTAACCATTAAATGTCCCTTTTGCCACTGTACTTCTTCTAGGATGTGTAGGACATAAATGGTGTCTTTGAGGAATTTCACTTGAAGCTTAAGAAGTCCTTTCTTTCTGATCCGGAGTTTATGTCCGTGACTATTAGACTGTGACAAAGTACCATTTGTTTTGCTAATTTCCCTGATCCTTCAGATTGACTACTCAGTGTTTTATTTATTTCAAACTATAATGGTTAAGTTGTATCTTGCGTTCTTTTCCTCTTTATCGTCTGCCCTTCAAAGATTTGTTTTGCAGAGTTGCATTCCCAAAGTGAAAAAAGAATATTAATCTCTTCCTAAATTTATGGGTAGGATGTGACGATACCTTACCTTTTTCACTCGGACCCGCGTGGCACAGCTTCCTCTCCCCGCACTTCCTATGTTGCAGGAGACAAAGTCTGGTTGAGTACTCATAATATTAAACTAAAAGTCCCCTCGGGGGGCGTGGCTAACCGCCGAGCTTAATGGTCGCTTGATCTCGAGCTCTGGCTCCCAAGGCCGCCAATATATCAAATTTCGGATATGTAGGACCTACAAATTGACAAAAAACTATATGGCGCATACCAAAACGAAGAGAGGCTCGGTAAAGAGCGAAAAAATAATTTTTTTCGGCGGCAAGCATCAAACGGAGACCGCGGAACAACTGAGGCCTTTACAAGATGGCGACGCCAGCCCAACGCCTCGAGACTTACAACCAGACGCAGGACTGCCTACAGTCCCAGAGCAGCTCACAAGAAGCTATATACAAGAAGCGCTAGACAACATGTCTCAGAAATTAATCATGTCGTGGCAACACTCCATGGACTCCCTGCGAAGGGATGTACAGGAGGTTAGCAAACGGACGACACACGTTGAATCCAAGATGGATGAGTTTACCACGGCTCACAACGACTTAGCAAGCCATGTGGAACATCTGGAGAAAAAACTTACCATGACAGAGATGAAAATGGCAGACCTTGAGGATCGATCCAGGAGGAACAACCTGCGGCTGCGGGGAGTTCCCGAATCTGTTGGACCGGAGGATCTGCAGGTATTTATCAGAGGCCTAGTAAGGGCCTACGTGCCCGATGTCCCGGGCGAAATGTTACTCCTGGATCGGGCGCACAGGATCCCCAAACCCAGGCACCTACCCGATACTGTGCCGAGAGATGTACTCGCACGAGAACACTATTTTCACATAAAAGAGCTCATAATATGTGCCAGTAGAAATAGAGATGCACCGCACCCAGACTACCCAACAGTAAAAATATTTGCGGATCTTTCTGCTTCCACATTGAAGAAACGAAGAGAGTTCTCCCACATTGCAGACAGCATACGAACCAATGGTATGAGATTTAGATGGGGGTTCCCGACAAAAATGGTTATCTCCCGAGAGGGAAAGTTCCACACGATCACTTCACCAGAAGACAGAGCGCGGCTACTGCAAACCTGGGGTATAACAAGCAAAGATGCAGAGAAATCGGTGACATCTACTCGTCGAATCCCAGTGGACTGGACTACAATACCTACGAAACGCAAAGATCAAGAACATTAAACAATGAAGTCGGTGACCCGTTTAATAAATGACCATAAACTATACAGGCATCTGACATGCCTCAAACCTCTGGAGAAACTCATAGACACACAGGACTTGCTACAACTAAAGCCAGAAGAGGACAAGGAGCATCATCGGCTACAAAAAGCAAACAACAGAGACACTAAAGCCTTTATAGATCTACCGGCGACTCCAGACAGCGAATAAGTTGCTAACCCCCCTCGCCCTACACCTACACCTCGGAAGAGAATGCAGAAAGAAACAAGGAAGAAAGGAAACAACATAAACAAAACGAGAGAAAAGAAACAAAGACAATGGGACATTTGAGCTACTTTAATACCTGCTTAAAAGTTCAGGTATCGTATATACAGGTGTATAGAAATTAGGGGACGGTCCGGGTCTCATGTTCCCTTTTGTGTATATAACAATGGGGGGGAGGGTAATGTGATGAGCCACAGATGAGATGTTTCTGGGCTATAAATTATATACAAGACAAAGGTCCCCAACCCCTAAAGGGAAAATAACAATTCTACACAAAACTCTCAAGGACCGATGTAAATGGTCCGAATACGAAAATAGCACTAGAGGCTAGGAGACTGACTAATTAAGGGCAGGATAATATTCAAAGGCATACCCCTCAAAGTTGAGAAAAAGGGAAAAAAAAAAGGGGAAAGAGAGGGGAAAAGAAAGGGCAAGATGCCTTACATTCAATCATATATATCTTGCCTCCCACTAGCACCTAAATGAATAGAACTTATACTGGGTTAACATATGGGATGCCTGCATGGCACAATATAGATGAATACAGATAGATACAACTGTTATACAAGACCCCAAGAAGTTCGCAATGAGAATGTATTATCATTTGCTGTAGCTCGATGTTTTTCTTTTTGTTTATTTCTTTTTTGGTTTTCTTTGTTTTTTCCTTATTATGTGGTTCTCTCTTAGATTAACATGTCAGCAAATGCAGGAATTTCCTCCTAAGGTTCATAATATGACGTATATGGGTCACCACACGCACGACTAGGTCCTAAACTAGTAAAATAAAATGTTAAGGCCGTTAGCCACCCTAACAGATATCTTGATATCTACCCCCCATGGCTCCGCAAACAGGCGTCATGACCCCATCTGGGGTAAGTTGTAAATATCCAAGTTATACCCCACCCGCCCACCTGGTACTCTCCTACCCCCTCCATCGACCCGGTACACACGATATCACAAAAGATTACTCACTATATGCCGCAAATCTACAAATACAACACTTGGACCTTTTGTTGGTTGTAACTACACGACTTAAAACACTCATAAGGCAGACGAGGCCTACACTAGGACAAGTTATAATATCTGTAAGCAATACTCTAACCTTCACAAATGAATGTGACAATAAAATCTCATAATGTAAGGGGGCTCAACACCCCGCATAAGCGCAGAGTCCTCTTAGAAGAGCTAAGGAGAAACCATATAGATATTATGTGCATACAAGAGACACACTTTAAACACAATAAAGTCCCAGACTTTGGTATCAGAGACTTTCCGACCCAATTTCACGCGACCCATTCCTCTAAATCCAGGGGGGTGTCTTTTCTTTTTCACAAGTCCCTCACGTTTGAACTGCTGCAACTCAGAAAAGACACACAAGGTCGTTATCTCATTATTTACTGCACTATCAACACTGTTAACTACACGCTGGTGGGAATATATTGCCCAAATACAAACCAGAGGAACTTTCTGCTTAAAGTCCTCAATAAAATTCCACCCATGCAAAAATCATCCATTATACTATGTGGGGACATGAATCATGTCCTACACCCAGTTGCAGACACGTCGCTTGCTCCGGACGCTCCCAGGACAAAACTCCTCACACAACAATGTAAATCATTAAATAAAGTAATTCTGGAATATAACCTATATGACCTATGGAGGATTCACCATCCAAATGAAAAGGGGTACTCATATTTCTCCCATATTCATAAAACCCATTCCAGAATAGATATGATTTTGGTCACTGCTGACATTTTATCAAGGGCTAAGACTAGTGAGATTGGGGATATTGTATGGTCTGACCATGCCCCGGTAACAGCAATGCTGCAGACAAATCTTGATCACAAGGGGAAACCCCCATGGCGTTTGAATGATGCCCTTCTCATGCAGGAGGAATATTGCTCCCAAATGAGTCAGGACATTAAAGAATATTTTCACAACAACACACTACCTGAGTTGGAACTTACAACTATTTGGCAAGCCCACAAGGCGGTGGTTAGGGGGATGTTTATCAGCAGAGCGGCTTTTTTAAAAAAATCTAAGGAACAAAAATATCACACTCTCTTGAAAAAACTAAGAGATTTACAATTAGCTCAATGCTCCACCCCCACAGATACCCTAGCGAACGACATAGCCTTAATCACAAAACAAATAAATGAGATACTTATACAAGAAACAGCACATATGCTTCAGAACTTGAAAATACGTACTTACACACAGGGCAATAGAGCCGGGAAAGCTCTGGCATCGCTTTTAAGACAGAAACAAGCCCAATCGAAAATTCCATATTTACACAACCACACAGGAGGGAAAATACATGATCCGAGAGGAATACTAGCAGAAATGGTAAAATTTTATGAAACATTATATAACATAAGACAAGACCCTAAGACGCACCAACCATCCACGCAAGAGATACACAGCTTTTTGTCTAAAATTTCCCTGCCCACATTAACAGAAGACCAAAGCAGAAAATTGGGAACACCCGTTACCCTGCACGAAGTTCTACAGGTAATAAAGTCGCTTCCGCCGGGTAAATCACCGGGACCGGACGGTCTTACTAATTCTTATTATAAAAAATTTGGCCACGATTTAGGACCACACTTGGTAGATACATTTAACCGTATAATGTCCACAGGTACTATGCCTCCGGACATGCTGACAGCACATATAGTCACATTGCCCAAACCAGGTAAACCTCCTAACAAGCCCCAAAACCTACGGCCCATATCCCTCCTAAATACGGACACCAAAATATTAGCCAAGTTATTTGCCACAAGACTCGCAGAGATGATGCCCATGATCATAAAAAATGACCAAGTGGGGTTCGTGAAGGGTAGACAAGGAGCTGAAGGTATAAGGAAACTATATAATTTACTATACCTTAAACATCAACGGGGGGAACCCAGTGTGTTCCTGTCGCTGGACGCCGAAAAAGCGTTCGACAGGTTACACTGGGGATTCCTACGTGAAACGTTGCAGAAATTTAACTTCCCACAACAATTCCAACAGTTAATTGATGCGCTATACTCTAAACCCTCGGCTAGAGTCACAAATGGAGGTTTCATGTCAGAGCTCTTCTATATCACTAACGGAACTCGGCAGGGATGCCCGCTGTCACCACTTCTTTACATTCTAGCCTTAGAGCCACTGTTACAGGCTATCAGAGATGACACACAAATTACTGGCATAGAAAAAGGGGGGAGGGAATACAAAATTACGGCATATGCTGACGATGTAATGCTGTCATTAACCAACCCACAAACTTCCATTCCCGCCTTCAACACATTACTGAAAACATACAGTGCCTGCTCATATTACAAACTGAACGAGACTAAAACACAAGCAATGAGCCTCTTTACACCGCCTGCAACCACCAAAATCTTACAAAGAACCACCGCCTTTGAATGGAGACAAGACCACCTCACATTCCTGGGCATAAAATTTACAACTTACGCACACAAACTGCTTAAAGCCAACTATATTACACTCCTCCACTCTATAAAAACACAATTGAGGAGCTGGGAGAACAAATATATCTCGTGGACTGGGAGAGTAGCGGCCACAAAAATGATGATACTTCCCAAACTTCAATATTTATTTTGCACCTTGCCCATACATCTACCTATTGCGTACATTAAAGAAGCACAAAACACAATTAACACCTTCATATGGGCTAAGAAGCGACCCAGGGTTGCTGCAAGTACGCTCTATTTAACAAAAAAAAAAGGAGGCATGGGTCTCCCAAACTTAAGCCTATACTACAAAGCAGCAAACGTTAGCACAATAGTGGCAGCTTTTCACTCCTATTCTACTCCTCCAGCGTGGGTGCACCTGTAGGCGACGCACACAGGAGGCTACGAAATCACAACACTGGCAGGCATAAGTAAAAACTACAGGAAAAAATTTCCCACCATTCTACCCACAACAGCGTTGACGCTAAAAGAATGGGATAAATACAAAAAATCTCTAAACCTCGAGACCGCAGTGCTCCCAGCAATGCTTCTAAATTCCTTTGAGATCTTGATTCCACAACTAAACATTAAAAAATGGGCGGATAATGGTCTAACACATTTATACCAACTTAGAGATAAGGACAGATATATAACCTTTACAGTACTGAAAGAAAAGTATAAGCTGCCACCAACGGCAGAGTTCGCGCATAGACAGATACTATCGTGGCTACAGAAACACAATGATGCACAACTCTCTACTGACAGCAAACAAACACTGACCGAATTAGTTGCTTTATGCACCGTCACTAAAAACACATCCGGCATCTTCTCTAAAGTGTACCATAGCTGTTTACCTGCAACAAAGATACGAGACTTAACTTTTGTCAAAAAATGGGAACAGGACATAGGGAGACAAATACCTGAAGAAGACTGGCAGAAAAGCTTTATGGCACATAGACACTTAACCTTATCCACATCCCAGATAGAAATGTCGAGAAAAATGCTCTACAGATGGCATATGGTACCCACCAGAATGAGACATATTGACCCAAAACAAACAGGAGAATGCTGGCGATGTGGACATGGCATAGGTGACGTCATACATATTTGGTGGTCATGTCCTGTTGTAGCAAAATTATGGAGATATGTTCAATCCCTTGTGCAACGAATAGGGAAGATAGATGTGGAATTCAAGCCAGAGGTATATCTTTTACAACATTTGCTGCAGGACCTCTTAAAATCCCATAAATACCTATTTTTCCACATAACCATGGCAGTAATAACAGCGGTAGCCAGAGCGTGGCTAAAAATAGACCTTCCACCATTAGACATGATAATCTCACATGTAGACGATATTAGATTATATGAATACACTGTCCGAGCGCGTAAGGCACCACGGAAATTTTGGATGGACGCATGGGATATATGGGATGCTAACAGACACTCAAAGACATAAGACAAATACTGGTTAAAATATGATGAAAATAAGTAAATAACTCAAGGAACCCATACCGGGAACCTCTGTTCTCTCCCTACCCCCCCCCTCCCCTCTTTCCCGTATGTTACCCAGTTATTAACACCCCCCCGTTAAAAGAAATATAAAATCAGCACAGACAGAAAGATGGCAATACACAGGATACAAATCTGCAATGTCAATACCTCCGATAAGTATATATTGTCCAACCACAGACGACAAAATAGTAGGTTAAAGCGCTTAATAATAAGAGACCGCTATCGTCTGGGTTGATATGTACATCACTTGACCTAAACTAAGGGGAGATGTGACCTAGCAAGATACAAACACAGTCATGCTAGGCTGAAAGAGTAAGGTGACAAGCAGGGCCGGACTGGCCTACCGGGATACCGGGATATTTCCCGGTAGGCCGCCGGCCCTGGGGCCGCTTTGAGATATGGCTGCACTTTCAGCCACAAGAGAAAAAATTATATGTAGCCTGTTGGTCTATGCGGCCGCGGACTCAGCCGCGGCCGCAAGCCGCTACTGCGGCTTGCTGTAAGAGGATGCAGGAACTGAGGGGGCGCACAGATTTTTCCTGTAAGCCGCCGGATGTGAGTGGCATATGACGACATGACGTCACATCCGGCGGCTGCGCGGCGGCGGTTCTACAGTCACTGACTGCACCATTGAGCTGCATCGTGTAGTACAGCAGGTAAGAATGGCTTGGGGGACCTATTGTGTTTTGCATTTGGGGGATGGTGGGGTCAGTAATGCATTAGAGTGGTCAACTGTGTATCAGGGGAGGGGGGGAGGTCAAATGTGTATCAGGGGAGAGGAGGGGAGG
This sequence comes from Pelobates fuscus, assembly GCF_036172605.1. NCBI lineage: Eukaryota > Metazoa > Chordata > Amphibia > Anura > Pelobatidae > Pelobates > Pelobates fuscus. Next base: position 103,565,348 of record NC_086325.1, read on the forward strand.
GGGGTCAACTGTGTATTAGGGGAGGGGGGGGTCAATTGTGTATTAGGGGAGGGGAGGGGGGACAACTGTGTATTAGGGGAGGGGGGTCAACTGTGTATGAGGGGAAGGGAGGGGGGAGGTAAAATGTGTATGAGGGGAGGTTGGGTCAACTGTGTATTAGGGGAGGGGGGAAAACTGTGTATTAGGGGAGGTCAAATGTGTATTGGGGGAGGGGGATCAACTGTGTATCAGGGGAGGGGAGGGGAGGGGGGAGGTAAAATGTGTATGAGGGGAGGGGGGAGGTAAAATGTGTATGAGGGGAGGGGGGTCAACTGTGTATGAGGGGAAGGGAGAGGAGGGGAGGGGGGTGGTAAAATGTGTATGAGGGGAGGGGGGTCAACTGTGTATGAGGGGAAGGGAGGGGAGAGGAGGGGAGGGGGGGGAGGTAAAATGTGTATGAGGGGAGGGGGGGTCAACTGTGTATTAGGGGAGGTCAAATGTGTATTGGGGAGGGGGGTCAACTGTGTATTAGGGGAGGGTAGGTCAAATGTGTATTGGGGAGGGGTAGGTCAACTGTGTATTGGGGGAGGGGTAGGTCAACTGTGTATTGGGGGGGTCAAATGTGTATTGGGGAGGGGTAGGTCAACTGTGTATTAGGGGAGGTGAGGGGGGGGTCACACTGCCCCCACATACACACACTGCCCCCACATACACACTGTCCCCACATACACACACTGCCCCCATACACACACTGCCCCCATACACACACTGTCCCCATACACACCGCCCCACAAACACTGCCCTGCACACACTGCACACCCATACACACACAGACACATACAGTGCCCTACACACACTGCTGCCCCCCCATACACACATTGCCCCCACACACTGCTGCCCCCCCATACACACATTGCCCCCCACACACACACGACCCCCCTATACACACATTGCCCCCCACACACACACGACCCCCCTATACACACAGTGCCCTCCCATACACACACACTGCTCCACACAGACACACACTGCCACCCTCACACACACTGCCGCCCTTACGCACTCACACTCACTTCACCGCTCACACACACACTGCACCTTTCACACACACACTGCACCCCTAACACATACCACTTCTCCTATGCCCTATATCCCAGCAGACCCCAGGTAAGTTGTCAAACTGTTCTTAAACGGTATGACTACTTACTCTGGGGTGGGATCCTGGCACTACTGGCACCATAACTACTACACTGAGCTGTAGTGGTTATTGTGCCAGGATTATTTTTTTTTTTAAATAATCTATAAGTGCCCCTCCCGAGATCAGGCTCTGGATCCGCCACTGGGTCTGGCGGCACACTCACGGATACTGACAGGCGTGCAGCTGTCAGTAAGCATTGGAGGAATGAGGATGGGGGCGGAGCTAACTACCATGCTCCCATGCGGTTCCCACAATTCCCAGCACAGCCACACCATAGAGTAGTAATTACTCTATGATGTGTCCATGCAGGGAATTGTGGGAACCGCATGGGAGCATGATGGAGAGAGAGAGACAACATCACATTGCTGTCCCTGCCGTTCTAGATCCGATTTCAGACAAGGTCAGTCTCAGTGGGTGAAGGAGAGAAATAGTGGGAGGTGGAGAAGAGAGACACAGGGGAGAGTGATACAGAGAGCTAGTAGGGGAGAAAGAGGGGGAAGAGAGAGACAGAAGGGGAGTGAGGGAGAAAGAGGGGAAAGAGAGAGACACAGGAGGAAGGGAGGGAAAGAGACAGAGGAGAGAGAGTTAGAAAGAGGGGTAAGAGAGAGACACAGGGTGAGGGGGGTAAAGAGACACAGGGGAGAATGAGACAGAGGGGTAGTGGGGGAGAAAGAGGGGTAAGAGAGAGACACAGGAGGAAGGGAGAGAGAGACAAAGGAGGAAGAAAGAGGCAGGGGGAGGGGGAAGAAAGACGGAGGAGGAGAAAGAGACAGAGGAGGAAGAGAGAGAAACAGGCGGAGGGGGGAGAAAGAGACAGAGGGTGAAAGAGGCACACAGAGGGTCTGGGGGAAGGCAAAGAGACACACAGAAGGTTTGCTGGGGGACAAAGAGACATACAAAAGGTTTGTGGGGGACAAAGCTGGGCTGGGGGAAAAATATGCACACAGAGGGACTGGGGAAAACAAAGAGACACACAGAAGGTTTGCTGGGGGGACTTAGACACACACAAAAGGCGATGGGGAAGAGACATACAGAGGGCTGGAGAAAGGTAAAAAGAGACACACAGGCTGGGATGAAGTAAAAGATACACGAGGGAGTTAAAAGACACATAAGGGGGGTTCTAAGAGACAGGAGAAAAATTAGAGACAAGATACACTAAACGAGTTAAAAAAAAAATCAAAAGAGGGAATAAGAAACACAAGAAAACAAGCGAAGATGCATTTTTTTGTGTGTGTGTTAGGCGGTGATGCATTTTTTGTGTGTGTGTTTGGGTGTGATGCATTTTCGCCTGTGCTGCCGCGGCGCATTGTTGGGCTGGTATAGAATTTTTTCCAGGGCTGCTTTTAGTTCCCAGTCCGGCCCTGGTGACAAGTACTCTCCTCTACGTACTAAGCATGGGAAAGCTTACAAGTAATGTACTGTAAATACTGTAATGTAAACTCTGAAATGTAAAAAATGCAGATATGACAAAAGATATTGTACTTAACCTCTCAAATGTAACCTGAATCTATGTACACATCGATGCAGAATAATTCCTGTTTGTGCTTCATAAAAATATAATAAAAAAAAAATAAAAAAACTAAAAGTCCCCTCAATGAAATTTGATCCTCGTTATATTGGCCCTTTCAAGATACTAAATCGAGTTAATCCAGTCTGTTACAGGTTGCTCTTGCCGGCCTCTATGAAGATACCTAACACCAAGTAATTTCAAACCACCTGCGATACTCGTAGAAGGTCGGAACGAATACGAAGTTAAGTCTGTTCTGGACTCTCGTGTTTCCAGAGGTAAACTCCAATATCTTCTGGATTGGAAAGGACATGGTCCCGAGGAAAGGTCCTGGGTGTATGCCTCGGATGTCCATGCTCCTCGTCTAGTTCGTTCTTTTCACAGACGTCATTTTTGTAGGCCGGGTCCTTCCCGCCCTGTGGGCGGTTCTCGAGGAGGGGGTACTGTGATGATACCTTACCTTTTTCACTCGGACCTGCGCAGCATGGCTTCCTCTCCCCACACTTCCGGTAGGCGGCACAGTCCTTCTGACACCGGCCGCTCCGAACAAGCCCCTTCTTATGACGCGGCGCATGTGCAGCGACATCGGGTCAAATCTGCCGCACATATTCAAATGTTACCACGCTCCCTGACCTTTTGGGGGCGTTTGGGGGCGTGAATTTAACGTTAAATACACTACACTATAAAAGGGCTCCTTTTATACTTAGTCATCAGCCTATTGTGGTTCTTGTTAGTTCCCTCTAGTGCTCTTAAGATCCTATATTGTAATTTCTGGTATTTTGACTATTGGCTTTTCCTTCTGACTATTCTACTCTCTGGTATCCTGACTTTGGCTTGTTTATTCTTGTTTGTCTCATTTCTGTACTCCCGTGACTCTCGGCTATTCTTCGACTATTCTTTGGCGTTTAACCCGGCCACTCTAAGGTCCGGTAATACGTCTCTTTCTAGATTACATTCTGCGTGTTGGGGTCACTATCGTGACATAGGATGTGGTTCCTGACTTTCTCTGCCTAGTCTCATGCTGTTCATTTGTTGAGACTGGGATGATTGGCACTGTACTCAAACTCTCCCACAGTGGGCCCTCCTGGAGTTGGCAGAGTCAAATGGATCACTTCCTGCCCTACCTTAGCTGGATCTTCCACACCTGAAGACCCATCCTACTATAGGCACCATCTGTCGATCTGGAACATGATAAAGGACTCTTGTAATCTATCCTAGATTGCAAGTCCAATGTTCTCCCTCACATTCAACCAGGAGTTTCCTGAGGGCAAACACGGTCTTCTTTCCTTTTTCAGGAAAAGGGTTTGTATGTATATAATATGCTCCTACCACCAGCAGGAATAAAACTATAATAAAACACTTAATTTAAAATAAATCCTTGGTGGAAAGAAATTACGAGAAGCTCTCCCAAGAGACTATCCCAGTCAGTCTCCTCGAAAACAGTAGTATAAAATATATAATATGTTATCTAAAAAAAAACAAAAATACACAAAGCATAGCATAATACAGTAAAGCATATAAGATGCACTTCTAAAATATTGCACTCACAAAACATAGGAATTAAACCGCACTCCAAGGTGTCTCCCACGATATTTGGGGGCTAATTGGATCAAACCTCCAATCTCTCCAATGCACTTGTAGTAGAGACTCCAGTTAGGCAAAAGTTTGTGGCAGTAAGAAACTTTATTCACACAAAATCATAAAAATAGTGGTCCGATGCATTATTCCCATATAGGACTTTTTCTGAACGAATAAAAGAGAGTTTACCACAAAATATTAAATCATTTGGAAAGCTTATCTAACAATATTAAATCGAGTCCTACATTTGAGAATGATTACCTTTCAGAGGAACATCTTGCAAGGGAAATGCCAACACTGTAAATGCTTCTAATAACCTCTACCCCTCGCCCTCCACCTAGATTTGTTTCCCTCTGAGACTTCGCTTAGTAGATCCTCTCTGATCAACAATGGAACAAATTTCTAATTCTTGCTCATCAGAGCTCTCTTGGCACCAAACTTCAAAAAATAAATTAAAAACTCCTTATCCATTGGTATTGGCTTCCTTGGTTTTTGCATAGAATGTCCAGTGTGATGCTCCATGTGTATTGGAGATGTAATAAGCGATTCAGTGCTTCAAATTTGGTGGATCGGATAGTCCCCTATTTGGAGCCACCACGTCATGTTGCAGGAGGTCTGGGTCTCTCATTTCAACCAGAGTCAATGTTGCATCTTTTATCTCCGCTTCTGATTTTCCAATATAAAAAGTCGCTCACAAAGCAGTTACTTAATGCGTGATGGTTCTTGTTCCTCTGTATTGGCGATCTGAGGCTTTGCCCACTCTCCAGTAGTGGAGATCTAAAGTTGAGGAAATTTACAGTATGGAAATACTCACTGCTTCTTTGCAGGATAAGTCTGAGACCTGGACATGGCTCGACTTTAATACATCCCAGTTATGACCATACTTAGGCTTCAATTTAATAATCTTTCTAAATAATTCAATACTCTTGGAAAAATTTCCAAATTATTTATCTACAAAAAAATGCCATAGACTTTAATGGTGACTTCTGTATATATATTACTTGGAAAGCTTTTCTAACAGTATCAAAGCAATTGGAAAGTTTAAATCAAGGTCTTAATATGTAATTTCCTGACCATTATTCATGGCAGCATTTACTCATGGGTTAGCTCCTCCCCTCACAGCAGAAAGGACAGGAAACAGAACTCTGAAACTGGTATAAATAGATCCTCCCCCTTCCCACCAGGCGGTCTTTTTTCCTGTCCTTCACAAGCAGTTTGGAAGGAGTCTGCTTATGCAGGCCTAGATTTTTCTTTTATGCTCACCAGGCAATATTTTTGTAGCCCTGCCGTGGTTCAGCCTCTAAGCCCTGAAGACCCAGCAAAGCACTATTGTAAGTTAGCCAGCCTGGGTACCCCCTTTAGTGACCGGGGGTCAGACCCAACCTCTCCCTCTGGGGATGAAAATGGTCCACTGCATGCCAGGGTTCAGCCTCTTATCCCTGAAGACCCAGCAACAGGCCAGCTTGGGTACCCCCTCATGGGATGAATGTGATATACTGCCTACATGAAGCCAGGCCAGGGTTCAGCCTCTTATCCCTGAAGACCCAGCAAACAGCACATCTGTAAAAGTTGCCAACCTACTTCAGCAACCAGGGGTCTGACCTATCTCGCTCTCAGAAGTAATGACAGCGGTCCACTGCATACATGAGGCCCAGCCGAGTCTAAGCCTTTATCCCTGAAGACCCAGCAAACAGCACTTCCATAAGGTGACTACCTGGGTATACCTATTCTATGTATTCCACTTGGGTTTGGTTTACACCTTCTCCCACTGGTGATGATGAACGGCATATGGGGTACAGATGGAAGCCTATAGTTTAAACAGTTTAGGCTGTCAGTTGTTCAAATCCCTATTTGGCCGCTGAAACACAGGCCTGCAACTGTTCAGGTGAGTGCATTAGTAATTTAGATTAAAACTAGTATAAGCACCTGGGTCTCTGTTTTTTCAGTCCCTCCCAGCTGCTTACATTAGGCTTCCTTCTAACAAAAGGTCACATCTAGGAGGTTTGTGTGGTGAGCATTTAGGTAAGTTTATACATGCTTGGTGCAAAAGAGTGCTCATAATGCAAGGAGGGATTGTGCAAAAGAGTGCTGATAATGCAATGAGGCATTGTGAAAAAGAGTGCTAATAATGGATATCCTGGCTGTATAAAGTCTGCTGGAATTCCACAGTCCTGAAGACAGAGTAATATCCAAGGTAAGAGAACTTTCCTGGGTGACTGATTGAAGTACACACATGTATATGACAGGTTTTAAAACCTAAAAATAAGTCCACACACACACTTGGTTTTATCAAGGCATGTGGCATTGATTGCTGTTATCTGTGAATTATCGCAAATAAGCAGGCTTTTCCAGAGAGTGGTAGAATTTCTGCATATGAGATCTCTGGGCCTCAGTATCTGTACATGAACTGGTTGTGGTACAGCTTCGGTAAGACACCGCCTCAGTATATGTATCCATTATATGCTCAATGTATGAGTTACTGTGAGGACACCGCCTCAGTATATGTACCTTCTATATAATCTATGTATGAGTTACTGTGAGGACACCGCCTCAGTATATGTACCTTCTATATAATCTATGTATGAGTTACTGTGAGGACGCTGCCTCAGTTTATGTACCCACTATAGGCTCTATGTATGAGTTACAATGAGGACACGGCCTCAGTATATATATATATATATATAAATATATATATATATATCCACTATATGCTCTATGTATGAGTTACTATGAGGACACAGCCTCAGTTAATGTACCCACTATATAATCTATGTATGAGTTACTTTGAGGACGCTGCCTCAGTTTATGTACCCACTATAGGCTCTATGTATGAGTTACAATGAGGACACGGCCTCAGTATATATATATCCACTATATGCTCCATGTATGAGTTACTATGAGGACACAGCCTCAGTATATGTACCCACTATAGGCTCTATGTATGAGTTACTATGATGTATGAGTTACTATGAGGACACAGCCAAAGGATATGGATTCACTATATGCTCTATGTATGTGTTGCAGTGAGGACACCACCTCAGTATAAGTATCCACTATAGTCTCTATGTATGAGTTGATCTGAAGATTCTGGCTCAGTATGTGTATACATGCTCTATATGTAAGTTGGGGTGGAGACATTGCTTCAGTGTATCTGTTAACTATATGCTTGATGTATTAGTGGAAACACAATATATATGAATGATATAAGACACATCCTCAATGAGTCTATTCTAATACTGGTTCTATGTGTGGGTTGTTAGTCACAACCTCAGTATATATGAGTGGTATAATATGTGAATGAAGTCCTGTTAAAACACAGCCTCAATTTATCTCCCTCATATAATCTTAATATGTGTGCAAGCATAGTGTCACTCTATAGCACAGTGATGGCGAACCTTTTTGAGCCCGAGTGCCCAAACCGCAATACATGCCAACTTTTTTTTCCTTAAAGTCCCAACACGGCAATTGCGTGTGTGTGTGGGGGGGGGGGTGCTGTGTGTGTGTGCGTGGGTGCTGTGTGTGTGTATGAGGGGTGCTGTGTGTGTGTGTGTGTGTGTATGAGGGGTGCTGTGTAAGTGTGTGGGGGGTGCTGTGTAAGTGTGTGGGGGGTGCTGTGTAAGTGTGTGGGGGGTGCTGTGTGTGGGGGGGTGCTGTGGGGGTGTGTGTGTGTGGGGTACTGTGTGTGTGGAGGGTGCTGTGTGTGTGTGTGTGTGTGTGAGAGGGGTGCTGTATGTGTGTGTATGAGGGGTAATGTGTGTGTGAGAGGGGTGCTGTGTGGGGGGTAGGGGTGCTGTGTGGGGGGTAAGTGTGCTGTGGAAGGTAGGGGTAATGCTGGGGGGTAGGGGTACTGCTGGGGGGGTAGGGGTACTGTGTGGGGGGTTAGGGGTACTGTGTGGGGGGTAGGGGTACTGCTGGGGGGGTAGGGGTACTGCTGGGGGGGTAGGGGTACTGCTGGGGGGGTAGGGGTACTGCTGGGGGTGGTAGGGGTACTGCTGTGGGGGGGTAGAGGTACTGCTGGGGGGTAGGGGTACTGGCGGGGGGTAGGGGTACTGCTGGGGGGATAGGGTTGCTGGGGGGGTAGGGGTACTGTTGTGGGGGGTAGGGGTACTGCTGGGGGGTAGGGGTACTGTGTGTGGGGGGGTAGGGGTACTGCTGGGGGGAAGGGGTACTGCTGGGGGTGTAGGGGTACTGCTGGGGTAGTAGGGGTGCTTGGGGGGTAGGGTGCTGTGTGTCAGTATCCCCCCCTCATTCTTACCTTTAATGAAGTGGGGGGGGGGGCACAGCCATCCCTGGTGGTCCGGTGGTGGTAAGCACTGCAGGGGGAGGGATCTGTGATGCAGCTTCCCTGTCGTCCCGCGCAATGCTGTGTGGAGCGTTGCCATGGTAACGCTCGGCAACGCTCCACACACCATCTCGCGGGAGGACAGGGAAGCTGCATCACAGATCCCTCCCCCTGCCTCCCGACCTGGAAGCAGAGTAGGCGCCTGCCGTTTCGGGCAGGCGCCTACTCTGCATTGATGGTGAACCTATGGCCGCGTGCCCACAGAGAGGGCCCGGCGTGCCACCTGTGGCACGCGTGCCATAGGTTCGCCATCACTGCTATAGCAGATGCAGGCTATGTATGATTACTGTTTAAACAGACTCAGTAAATGTAACTGATATATCTGTGTATAAGGTGCTGTTAGAAACATCCACAATGTATGTGATTCATATATTCTGTATGCAGGTTTATACACGGCCTTGGTAGATTTAACCCCTTAAGGACGGAGCCAAATGTACACGTTGTGAACGAAACAAAATGTAAACAAAACCTGGCATTTGCGCTATATGTCTGTCCAACCGTAATTCACCTCTTTCATATTAAATGCACCCCCCCTTATTATATATCATTTTATTCAGGGGAAACAGGGATTTCATTTAATATCAAATATGTAGCTATGAAACATAATTTAATATGAAAAAAATGGGAGAAAATAAGATTATTTTTACGTTTTTTAGTTCTACATGACATTTTAACTGTCAATGTCATAATACTGTTTGCTTTTACTGCAATAAAATACACATTTGTATTCAGCAAAGTCTCACGTGTAAAACAGTACCCCCTATGTACAGGTTTTATGGTGTTTTAGGAAGTTACAGGGTCAAATATAGCGTTACATCTGAAATTGAAATTCGCCAGAGCGGTATAAGTTATGGTCTCTCCTAACATTGCATGGATTTAATACCTGTGGATTAAATGTTGGATTGGTGTTGATGTCCTGCAGATAAAACAAACTGATTATTATCACCATAGGCTCTGCCATAGTACTTCTTTACTATCTGAAGATAAGGTAAGAGTAAGTATGCGGTTGTTTGTTCTCCTAAGGATAACAGAATATCTCCTACTATCCTGCTTATTATGTGTCTGTTGCCACAATGTATAATGTGCCTCTGGTTACAACCTTCTCATCAGTATCCTGCCTATTCCATATCTCCTATTATATTGCACATCAGTATCTAATAAATTTGACTATACGGTTTAGCATAATCTGTACTATTTACAATATGTTTATATTTGAATGTAGGTACTGACGTAGTTGGCCTACTTATAATTTAGTAGTTGCCACAATTTCTACGGTTCATAACGATATTTCTTTTTGTCTTTAACTAATCTGTATATGATTCTTCTTGCCTTTGCCTAGGTTTATACCTCTCCTGTGACTGATCATTGCTGTGTCAATTCATCCACAGTGTGAGGTATTTTTGTGAGTCTGGTTTTGCAATATATAGTCATTATTGCGCTCTGCCTCTTCCTGACAGGCAAATATTGATTTGTTTCTTGTATCTACAGGTAAGTAAAATACATCCAGAAAGTAGTATGATTCTCAGTGTAATTCTCCCCATGTTTAATAGCATGGTGTGACTGTTCTCATCCAATAGTATCTGCTTGTTCCAGTATGATATCTGGAAGTTATGCCTTTATCAAGCTTCTGAATTGATGATGTCATCCATTGGTTTTAAATTTATATCAGAAAAGAACATTATTATTTTTTAATCCATCAGAAGATGGGTTCCTTATTGCTTAGGAGAGTTTGTCTAGCCTTGTTCCTTCTCTAGGTTTGGCTGTCGTGGCCTTAATTCCTATCTGGCCCTTTCAGGATATTTCAGACATTTGAATGCCAGAAGGTTGCAGACCTTGCAGCCGCTAGGGTAAATTACCTTGTCTGAACAGATTTTATAACCATATCCTATTGATTACTGGTTTGGCTTTTTTAAAGTCTTCTAAGGTTTATGCAGCCAAATAATGTTTTATAGCTATTATCTGTTTTTGAACTCTGTCCCTCCCTCTATATATTCAGCTTGGGTATTACCCATGAGTAAATGCTGCTATGAATAATGGTCAGGAAAATGGAAAATTTGCTTCATACTTACCGTAATTTTCTTTTCCTGATAATTTATTCATAGCAGCATTACGTTCCCACCCATATACTATAAGAGTTGTGAAGCTAGATAACAAAGACTGCCTGATGGGAAGGGGGAGGATCTATTTATACCAACTTTAGAGTTCTGTTTCCTGTCCTTTCTGATGTGAGGGGTGGAGCTACCCATGAGTAAATGCTGCCATGAATAAATTATCAGGAAAAGAAAATTACGGTAAGTATAAAAATTTTTCCTTTTTAGTTAATACCCCTCGAGATGGGTGTGTGAGTGCTCCTCCCTCTTACTCTTCCAGGGCCAGATTACGAGCACACTGGGCCTGGTGCTGACAATTATGATGGGCCTAATTACGGAATCTTATTGACCAAAAACAGTCATACCAAGCGTCATGTATCTGATGGAGATGGTGCTGGAGGGAAACTCATAGAATGCAGCTATAAGAAAACACATACTCTATGCTAGTCTCTCTAATTTATGTGTAAAACCAAAAAAAAAGTATATACACTAGAAGTGAAAAAAACGTATAGCTGAAAGTGATCCCAGGTGTACTTCACAGCCACCTAAGAAAATATACATATATGCAAAGAAGTGGAAATCACCCAGAATACGTATAGATATAATATATAATAGAATGACCTGCATTTAAGTAGACTCTCCAGGCATATGCTCTGTGTAAATAAATCAAATAGCTAACATAGCGTAAAATAGTATAATATAAAGATGTGAAATAGATGTGAAATGAATGCACTCACAAACGGATGAGGTAATCAGGCCTTTCACCCACTCAGGGGTATTTTGATGAATAGGAGATGTAATATCTCCAGCAGCTCACAGGATCGCACAGGATTTATCGCCGGGTTCTAACGCCTCATATCTTTATGAGGAGAGGCTGATTGGCCAAGGCTATGTTGGACTTGTGCTGGCTCTGCCCCTGATCTGCCTAGTTGACAGTCTCAGCCAACCCTATGGGGAAGTATTGTAATTTGCTCAGACCACCACTTCTGATGATGTCAGCAGACAGTCAGTTCAGAGGCAGAGTCAGCAGTTGCAGACTTGAATACTAGTTATATTTTACTATACTTAGGGAGGCAAGAAGGGGCCAGGTGGTTTTAACATAATAGGGTCAGAAATACATGATTGTGTTCCTGACCCTATAGTGCTCCTTTAAGCAAGAGTATGTGAAGAGTAGTTAGGGTTGCCACCTTTCTTGGAAAAAAAATACCAGCCTTAATCATTTGTATAATCACAAGGAGTGACATCAGAGAAAATTCTGTAAAATCACCAACAAACTACTCAGTTTGATTCTGCTGTATAGATGGATTGCTCCCAGTGTCTCAGTCTCGCAAGTCACCCAGTGTCTCAGTGTCCCTATGTATTACAGTGTCAGTGTCCCCATGTCGCCCAGTCCCCTAGTCTCTCAGTGTCCCCATTTCTCCCAGTGTCCCAATGTGTCAGTGTGTCCCCATGTCACTAGGATACTGGGGACACAGTGAGACCCGGGGACACAGAGACATAGGGACACTGGGAGACATGGGGACACTTAGACACTAGGGACACAGACACTGGGAGACATGGGGACACTGAAACATTTGGGGATACTAAGACACTAGGGACACAGAGACATGGGAACACAGACACTGGGAGACTAGGGGACACTGGGGATCCTGGCTGGGAAACAGACACTTGGGGACACTGGGAGACATTGGGACAGTTGTGGACATAGACATGGGGACACTGGGACATATAGGGACACTAGGAGACATGGGGACACTAGGAACACTGAGACACTAGGAACACAGACACTGGGAAACTTGGGGACACTGAGACACTAGCGACACTGGATGTGGGACACTGGGAGAAATGGGGACATAGTGTCCCCGTCTCCCAATGTCTCAGTGTCTCCCAATGTCCCCATGTGTCTCAGCGTCCCCATGTGTCTCAGCGTCCCCATGTGTCTCAGCGTCCCCATGTGTCTCAGCGTCCCCATGTGTCTCATTGTCCCCATGTTTTCCAGTTTCCCCAAGTGTGTCATGCCTTAATTATGATATCCTCTTACTTCCTGGTTCCACGGAGCTTAGCCACACCTCTTTATGACACGGTCTCCCTATTTAATCTGACCGCACCAGCTGATCGACGCTGGATTATTGAACTACGTTCCGTACTCACGAACCGGCTGCAACATCGTTGTGAAAGCCCTCTGTTACCGGACCGGACTGGAAGACTTCAAGTTCCCTTCACCTTTCCTCATCCACGACTAAAGCTGAACTCTCACCATTCAGGATAAACCGCCTCTGAGGAGATCTCGGGAACCAGTGTTCTATGTGCCGGAAGCTAAGTAAAACCCCTGTGATAAGCGTTGCATCTAAAAGCTGTTATTTCCTGTCTCCAAAGTCCTTCGTTAAAACAAACCCGTTACAGCTAACTTCAACTCATACTTTGTCTCAGTTAGCTGCATCTGTCTTACTTCAGTTAAAGTCTATGGAACAGCTATTGTAACTTCTTATCACCTAATTAATTACTACTTCTAAAGGACTCTATCTGATTCAGTCATCGTTTACTACTTAAAGCTACAGTGCATATAATTGTGGACTTCAGTCATCGTTTATTACTTAAAGCTACAGTACCTGTAAATTGGAATTAAAGTCAATACCTTTTACTTTTTATAATAAATATTCAAACTATAAGAAATCTGCAGTTGTGTTCCTTCATAACAAATGTTTAGACGTGACAAAGTGTCTCAGTGTTTCCAGGTCTCCCAGTGTCTGTGTCCCCATGTGTCCTAGTGTCCCCTAGTGTCTGTGTCCCCTATTGTCTCAGTGTCCCCATGTGTCCTCTAGTGTCTCAGTGTCCACGTGTCCCCTAGTGTCTCAGTGTCCCCATGTGCCCCTGCTGCCTTTCCCCCCCATCCCTCACTTACCTGAGCTGTAGAGCTGCTGTCTGGTCTCTGTGCTGTGTTGCTGCTCCCCCACAGATCAATAAGTAGTAGAGAGAAGCAGGGATATGCTGTAACTTCCTATCCCTGCCTCTCTCCACACACAGTGACCCCTACTGGCCAGTGCTGGTATTGCAGAGTAATCTCCATTTATTCTGAGAAAAATACCTGCATTTGTATTGCTGGTATTACTGCAATACCAGCACAGCCCGGCAGCCTCAAATATTGGCTGTGCAAGTAAAATACCAGTCAGGTGGCAAACCTAAGAGTAGTGTGTAAAAAATAAAAAATAAAATATATATATATATATATATTTATTTTTTTTCCCCTTCAGATTAGAGGCAGTGCTTTTACCAATGGGATTTCATCTAGAGGGATAAAAAAACAGGCAGGCAATCTCCAAAACTTTTCAAGGACCACCCCCAATTAACCTTTGGCCTTATAAATAGCTTCCTATCCAATACATCCCCAGTTCTTTGCCTGCCTCCGGCAGGAGAGGGTGTCAGGTCAGGTCAGGTCAGGTTTCTCCCTAGAAGTATGGTAAGAGGGCTGAGGCTCTGGAGGCTCTACTTCTTTTAAATAAATTTTTCAGAGATCAGCCAGGGTTTACACTCCAGACGGCTGTAGCTCCCCGGGTTGTATTAATTCCGTCTATACCGAGCCAGATGCCGGGCAGACGATGGTGCGCTTTTGGGCACTAGCTGGGAAGTCCTGGCGGTGGAAGATTCGTACAGGTTATGTTTATTTCCACCGTGGAATCGCGGAATGCAGGACATGCGTAATGTGATTTTAAAATTCAGGCGCCAATATCTTTGTTTTTTCTCTCCGGGGTCAAGATATTGGTTTCCAGGACTTAGAGAGGCTGTTTACCCAGCAGCAACTAACTGTTTGCCAGGTGCACTCAGAATCTGTTGCAAGAGTGTTCTCACCAAACCTCCTACACACTCTGAGAACATTTAAGGTAAGACTTTTTGCTTTATCTTAAATGACTCTAGCCTGAATAAGTTAATTATCTGTGCTGTAAGGTAGATAATGTTTCTAAGTAGGAGAGTTTTTAACTTCTCTTCTTTTAACCCCTTAAGGTCCAAACTTCTGGAATAAAAGGGGAATCATGACATGTCATACATGTCAGGTGTCCTTAAGGGGTTAAGGATTATTACTAAAGTCTTCAATCATATAGCGCTTTGCAGGGGTAAGCACTTAGTAGATTGGGTCCAAAATTGATTATTCTTTGAGTAAAACCTATAAAGGATATTAGCACATATTTTTTACATAATTCTTTTGGGAAACTTTAAGTATCTTTTCTGGCTCAAATTAGCTGCTGCTCGGTGATTAGTTATTATGGGTTTCAATAATCACTAATTGCTGCAACAGGGTCAGCAATTAAAGTGAAGTGGTATATATTCACAAGAGCATGACCCGTATGACTATTGGAGGATTATCCTCGCTAGGTTATGCTTAGGAGGCTGATATTTAAAATCTGGTTGTTATTTTCTGTTATAGCAGATTGATTCTTTAAATGCCAGAATCATAGCTACAGTATTTGCTTAAACATGCAGTAGGTTTTTAGCAATTGCTGTAGACAAGCTCTGTGCAATTAGCATTCTCTCCACCTCAACTAGTTTCACCTGATATCAGTTTCTAACAAGGCAGTCTGTTTTTCAGCTGAGGCAGAACTTTTCCTGTGCTTCACTCCATAGTTGCACATTTTATGTTTTTTTTTTTTCAATTCCAAGTTTGATAGGTTTCAGCTAACTGACTGTTGGAATGGAAAATTCAAGAAAAGGCTTCCTAATTTTGGTTACTTCAGGGTTTGCAGCAAACAGGTTTTTGTAATGCAGTTGCAGATATTCTGTCTGCTCTAGCCTCTGCTCCCCAAATACGGCTAAGGAAAGCAGGGCCGGCCTTAGGGGTGTGCGAGCTGTGCGGCCGCACAGGGCGCCATGCCAACAGGGGCGCCGGGCAACCGACACAGCTCGCAGAACCAGGTCCTGCCCTACCTCAGACGCCCTGGTGGGTGAAAGATTGCGCCCTGGCCGGCCCTTACAGAGTGCGCTCTGCTTTGGTATTGGCCGGTGAGGATATTGAGGACTTCCCTCACCGGCCCGTTGTTTGGATGATGGGAGCGAGCAGTGAGCGCTTTGATTCTGCCCTCCTCTCGCGAGCTCGGCATTCGGAGTGTTGCCGCGGCAACGCTCTCATACTATCAACGCAGAGCTCGCGAGAGGAGAGCTCCTGTTCTGCAAGGTGCAGAACTTCAAGAGCTGGCAGAGACCGCTGGACCACCAGGTAATCGGTATTCTCCCATCCCTGCCCAAAGGTATGCAAGAGGGAGGGGGCAGAAGGGGGGAATCAACATTAATTAATTTAAGAAAATAAAACGTAAAATCGCTCTCCCACCTCCTCATTTAAAGCCTTATGTCACCCCTTCCTACCCTCAAATCATCACTATCCCACCCTTACTGTGTTAACTACAAACACACCATAACATACACACACTACATAATCTACTCACACACACTACATAATCTACTCACACACACTACATAATCTACTCACACACACTACATAATCTACTCACACACACACTACATAATCTACTCACACACAACGACCCCTATAAACACTGTATGTTCTCTACACACATACACACTAGATAACTCACAAACACTACAAAATGTACAGACACACTATGCTCCCTATACATACACACTACATTCCCTATACACACACACACACACACTATGTTCCCTAAACACATACACACTACATCCCCTTTACACACACACTATGTTCCCTAAACACATACACACTACATACCGTATACACACACTGTTTCCTACACACATACATACTACATCCCCTTTATACACACACACACACACACACACATTACATAACCTACACACATACACACTACATCCCCTATACACACACACACACACTACATCCCTATCCCACACCACACTATTTTCCCTACACACACTGCATCCCTATTCCACACACAACATAATGGCATGGCAACTTCAGGGAGATAGGACACTCTTGTTAGAAATGTGTTTTTACTCCTAATACAAATCTATACATGTGGGAGGAATTCGTCTAGCCCATATACATATAGAATGTTCTGCTCTTTAACCCCTTAAGGACCAAACTTCTGGAATAAAAGGGAATCATGACATGTCACACATGTCATGTGTCCTTAAGGGGTTAAAAATACCAGAAATTGTGTGTACCATAATAAGTACAATTTAACATGATTTCTGAGAGTAATATTTAAATATACATGTATATTAATATGGGTGTATTATTATTATTATTATATGTGTTATTATGCCTATAACATTTACAAATGTATTAATATACGTGTATATGCATGATATGCCCAGAAATCACATTAATACGTAACACCTATGTAATAGAGGCTTAGCACTTTTTACAAGATGGACGAGGGCATGGGACCATGGAGGGGCGCTGTGAATATTTTTCGCACAGGGCGCCTAAAGGCCTAAGGCCGGCCCTGAAGGAAAGCCTCTATCAGGTAAAGCTGTTGGTTGGAATTGCAATTTTAAGAATTACTTCTGCTATTGATTCCAGCGGAGTCTGCATCAAACAGGTTTTGTAATGCAGTTGCAGATATTCTGTCTGCTCTAGCCTCTGCTTTCCAAATTCGGCTAATGAAAACCTATAGCAGGTAAGGCTGTTGTTTGGTATTCCAATTTTTAAAGAATTACTTCTGCTATTGATTCCTGCAGAGCCTTCATCAAACAGGTTGTAGTATAGTTTACAGATATTCTGCTAGCCTCTGTTTCCCAATTACGGCTAAGGAAAGCCTGGATCATGGGTTGTCTTATTCTGACTGTATATCTATGTAATCAGTCTTGCTTCCGCTATTAAAGATGGTAACCTGTATGAACTAGTCTTCATGGAAAATTATTTCTTCCTCATGTTACTGGGCTTGAAGCAAATTCTAGTACAGCTGCAAACCTAGGGATCATGGTGTAGTCTACGGCCATAACAGTCTGTAAATGCCTGATTTGGTCAGATCTCAGAAGCCATCCAGTCTTGGGCCTGGTTAGTACTTATATGGGAGACCAACTAGGAATCTCAGGTGCCGTAAGTAAATTCCACCAGTTTCAATTTGTTCCCTGCAAATAGAGACAATATGAGATGGTTTTCTGCCTAGGTTTGTCTGCAGTTTTCTTTTAAGAAAATGCTTATGGCAATTGCCGCTTGAGATGCTCTCACTATGCAAAATATTGCCATCCATAAATTTGTTGAATCTCTACAATTCTACTTCCTCAGGGGCATCTAATTAATTTTGTACACCAGCCCCTAAAGGTTAGGGTGTTTCTACAGCATACAGGTGGATGCTAATCAATCTTCTGATAAATAATTCCCTTTTCAGGAAGTGTGCAGTTCTGGTGTTTGTCAAGGAACAGTTCAGGTGTAAATATTTTGACAAGGGTTTTGACTCTCAGAGAATGGTAATTCCCTGAAGGAAAAATTGTGGTTCTCTCTGGCATTATCACCTGAAATCTCTCTGCTACTTTAGTAGACAGATACTTGGGAAATAATATTGGTTCCTGTCTTGTAAGAACCTGCTTGGTCTCTTCAGCTTCTTTAGGTATAGCACTGTTTCAGTGGATATGGTTACTAATAAGATTTTGCAGTAATATCCTATTCTTTGGTCATTCCTTTCTGAACCAGGCAGAAATAAAGGATGTCAGACGGTTCTTACTTTTTGTTCTAGTTCTCAAATCGATCGTCCACATTATTACGACTGATGCTTCAGGTCTCCGCTAGGTTCTCATAGGGAGATAGGGAAATTAGCTGAGATAATTTGTAAAATCTTATCCGACTACATAGGACCGAAGGCTATCTGGATAGCTCTTTGCCTTTCAGATAAAGACCAGGTATTATCTTATCCGGATCTGGTCAGATAGTTCTACATCGGTAGCAATTATGTACAAACAAGGTCATCTTGATTGAAAAATCTTGTTCCTGGATTTGCTTGGATTCGTTTTTCTTAGATCATTTCACTTATGAACTTAATATTCCTCTGTTTAGCTGTAGCATTGAGTAGTCCACATTTAATACAAAGCAGATTGGTTCAGTCTCCTTAATCTTCACTCAAACGATAGTAAGAATTTGATTTTCCAGTAATGGAACTGAGACTTCTAGATCAAACTGCATTAAGTGTTTCATTGGACAAGCTTGGACAGAGCCGTAAGCTTTGGTTTCCTTTTCTTTCTTGGGAATTCCAGTCTAACCTATAGTTTCCTCCTGGTTCCCTATTCCCCAAGATCCTATTGGATGGGAAAGGTGAGAATTATAGTCTTCCTCCCTTGGTGGCAAGTAGCTGTTTCACCATTCATCAAAAATGTTCCGCAGGTATCTTTAGGGACCTTAACTGTAAATAGGCATCCTGGAATTCTCAAGGGTACCGCTTCTCAAAATTGTTGTAATTCAATCTGACGACCTGGTTTATGTATACCAGATACTGAAGGATAAGGTTTTGTCTCAGGAAATTATTGACAAGTTATTTTACTATAAACAACTTTTTTTTGTTCCAAGATGTATTCCAAGTATGGAAGGTGTTGTTTTTTAAGATATTGGTCCTTAGAAAAACAGGCGTCCGCTTCAAAGTTTTAACCTCTTCTTCTTTTTTTATTTGGATGGGCTTTGCGTATGGTTTAAAGCCAGAGCCCCTCAAGGTCGAATTTCGGTTATCAGTTGATTTTCGGAGGTTGGTCTCCAGATCACCAGTATCTGCTAGGCTCTTCGTGGTTTGTTCCTATCTTCAGGGAATCTTTTCCGCAAGGGATCTTCTTTTGGGGTTTTTTACTCTGCTGATTTGAGTCTTCAGTCTAGGTCTTTGGGGGTAGTCGCCCAAATTATTTTGGAAAGGACTTCAAGTTTCTGTTTTCAGCAGGAGAAAGTGGAGTTAAGTTGGATTCGTTAATTTTTCTCAATCTTCCATCTAACACTATTTTTTTGACTTTTCCCAACAGCGTTCTAGGGTCTTGGAGGTATAATTCCACTGCCTGGGCGTTTAGTTTTCGTCTACGTTGCCTTAAATGTCTGCATTCGTTAGAGTTTTCTCATCTAACGCCTTTGAAGCTCCTTAGATCAGTTATGTTCAGATCGGTTGCCTGAGGGCTTCTGCTATACGTTCTCTCGTTTTCAGAACAGCCACGAGGTGATCTCTTCACTCACTTTGGTCTGTTGTTCTTGGTAAATGCAACTTTGGTTGCAGATTTTTTGCAGTGAGACTTGTGTCCCGCCCTAAGGGATTGCTTTTGTAGATCCCATTGGTAAAAGCATTGCCTCTAATCTGAAGGGAAAAACATTAATTTTTACTTACCGTAAATTTCTTTTTCCTGAAGATTAGAGGCAGTGCTTACTTCCCCCCCCCCCCGAATTTGTTCATAGTCTGAGTGGTACGGTTGTTCGGCTTTTGTATTTTCTGGGGATGTTTTGGATAGGAAGCTATTTATAAGGCCAAAGGTTAATTGGGGGAGGTCCTTGAAAAGTTTTGGAGATTGCCTGCCTGTTTTTTATCCCTCTAGATGAAATCCCATTGGTAAAAGCACTGCCTCTAATCTTCAGGAAAAATAAATTTACGGGAAGTAAAAATTTATGGTTTTTTTTTTTTTAAATGGGCCTGGGCCTGGAGCTGCAGCTCCATCAGCCCCTATGTTAATCTGGCCCTGTACTCTTCCCTCAATCCCTCTACCTCTAGTTTCCTCTCTATTTCTCTCTTCTCCAACTGAGGCCTCAATTTAATATTGTTCGATACGCTTTTCAAATTATTTAACATTTGTGGATAAACTTTTAATATGATTTACTGTTGTGAAAAATATCTTAATTTTTTAATTTGATATTTCTTTCAACCAACTATAAGGTGATACAGTTGTAATCTGTACAATTTCACAATACAGTAAAGAATAAAGTATAACACTGCTGTATGGATACACTCTCAAAATATAATGTTTCAGTGCATAAAGGGTGCCTCCCAGAATATAGGGGGCTAATGCCAAAGACCTGCCCAGACAACTCAGCTCTGCTCCAAATAGAGAATTATTTTATTTAAAATAAGCATGTCAGCAATCAGTCCAACATGTTTCTCCTTTAATGAACTTCATCAGGTACCACAAGCAAAATATATGCAATGATACAGCATTTTAAAAAAAAAAGCATTAATGCTACCGCACCAAATTCCCATAAAAATAGCACAGTTGCTTCTGTATAATTGGCTCATCAGTTGGTGATGCCTCCTAGATATGCACCAATCGTACTCTGCCTTCTTTCAGCTGTCATCAATTCCAATTACCTGCTCAGATTTATTCCATTGATCGGATTTGCAATTTGAGGGGCATTCCATTAGTTCTTGAGGATTTCCGATAACGTTACCTCATGAAACACTTCCTTGCGTTCCACCATATACAATCATGTGTTTTTTAATGCAATTATGTTTCTACGAGATGAGAAAAGGTTTCAGCAGTAACTAAAGAAAATAGTACTCTATACAATCTACATGAATATACCAATGAAAAACATTTACCTATAAAGTTATACGGTCCATGAAACATCACACCTCTTTAATCAATACTCACTACCAAATCCTCTATAGTTAATATTATACAGTACTATAAATTATAGTACTATAAACATCCTACATATCATTATCGTATATAAAGTATTCATGATCTACACCTACTATAGGCTTAATACTATTAATAAACTCCATGTAAAATAAAAATAAAAATCTATCCTAAGTGCTATAACATGCATTTTGAATATGTATATAGTAATTCCTGCCGTGACTTATATTAATGCAAATACATCTCCATACAAACGTTATAATATCTCTAGATTAACTCGAGAAAAAATATAGTAAAGGAGTCTCTAATAATCCTAAGAATATTTACAAATTATATATAATAGAAGTATAGAATCTTCCTATAATTAACCTAGTAAAAATCTATATAGTATGCTAGTAAAGGCTATAGGAACTTAACATGTATAGCTTGGAGGAAAGACGAGACAGGGGGGATATGATAGAAACATTAAAATACATAAAGGGAATCAACACAGTAAAGGAGGAGACTATATTTAAAAGAAGAAAAACTATCACAACAAGAGGACATAGTCTTAAATTAGAGGGACAAAGGTTTAAAAATAATATCAGGAAGTATTACTTTACTGAAAAGGTAGTGGATGCATGGAATAGCCTTCCAGCTGAAGTGGTAGAGGTTAACACAGTAAAGGGGTTTAAGCAAGCGTGGGATAGGCATAAGGCTATCCTAACTATAAGATAAGGCCAGTGACTAATGAAAGTGTTTAGAAAATTGGGCAGGCTAGATGGGCCGAATGGTTCTTATCTGCCGTCACAGTCTATGTGTCTATGTTTCTCTAAGTATTATCTATGTGCAGTGTTGTACCTAAAATTGTACCTGAAATCATAATTATCATTGATACTCCAAAGTGCAATGAATACATGCTCCTAAACTTCTATGAAGTTACAGATGAGGCAACAAATCTGGGAAACTCACTTTTTCAAAATCACTTTCAGAGGCTCTACACTACAGGTCCTGACAATGACACTAGGGGTGTGGAGATATGTAGGAGTTGCCTAGATGTACTAATGCTCAGCTGAAAATGTTAAACACGCCCATCAATCCCGATTGAATAAAAACAGGTCTTACTAACACGCCCACAGGAAAGGCTCCAGGCTCTGTTGGATTTAGTTTAGAATATTTCAAAACATTGAAGAGACACCTTCTGGAGCCTTTGACTACTCTGTTTAATGTCATTTACCTCAACATCTGTCCCTAGAAGGAATAGTGGAGGCTAGAAACATTCTAAGCCTCAAACTTGGCAAACCTCTTAGTCACATAGCAGCAAAATTTACCACATATTATTCATCCACAACAACTAGGCTTTGTCCGAAGGAGACATGCTATCCAGTGGATCAGAATGGCAATAGCGACAATAGCATCCACCCAACACACAACAGATTCCCCTTAGCCTTGACATGCAAATAGCCTTTGATTTGGTTGCCTGGCTACACCTCTGTCAGGTCCTTAAATTCTGGTGCTCTTTTGGTATCTCTTTTTTAAACTAATTTGTAATCCTAGCATAGACATTTTCACCAACAGATTGGACTCTGGAGAGGTAACAATGTCCAGGTAAGTGTGCCAAGGCTGTCTCTTTCTCCTCTCCTTTTCGATTTATCTTTGGATACACTTATTCGCCTACTCCATGCTTCACCCTCCTTTTAGAGAATAACTATTAGAAACTCAACTATCAAGCTCACAGCATTTGCAGACAATATATTATCATATATTGTTAATCCTGAAATAAGTATGTCCTTTCTCTTCGATACACACAGATTGTATGGCCAATTAGTAGCATTTGATGTCAACCATTCCAAATCCTCTGCTCTACTGCTGGGTACTTAACTCATGAGACTCAAAACCCTCATCTCTTTACAATGGCAATTGGATCACATTAAATATCTAGGTCAGGCTTCCCCAAACTCCGGCCCTCCAGATATTGCTAAACTACAACTCCCATGATTCTATGAATTAAATAGATGGGCTGAGAATCATGGGAGTTGTAGTTGTAGTTGTAGTAGTAAAAATTCTACTAAATAATTAGTCACACTTATCAGTTTCATTCACGGGCAGAGCCTCCTTAATAAAAAGCCTGGTTTCCCATAGGTCTTATATTCTTTGCAAATGTTACCCATAATACGGTCCACCAAGCACCATAAACAACTGAACTCTCTAAATGTCTTCCTTTCTATGGGCCTCTCATAAAAACTAGAATCTCTATAGAGCATTTCCTACAGCCAAAGTTTAACATAGGATTAAACTTCCCTAATATTTAACCCTTAAGGACCAAACTTCTGGTCTAATATTAGTGCCTGGAGTGTCCCCTTAATGAAAGTTATATTTTTCTCTCGCCTTTAGAATGGACTGGATTAAATCAAAGTCACACAAAGATGACCTGGCAAGCCGACACCAATACATTTGTGATGAGCACAAAGGATACTTTGAACAAACTATTCGTTAAAACGAATTGCTATCTGCAGAGAGTTATAGAGGGCAAACCACCTATTACATAATGACATACACTCCTTATTCTATAAGAACAAGCCTGGGGGAGGGGAGTGGCAGAGGGAGTTCATGGGACAATTAATTTCTTAAACGGAGGCATTGTTGTCAACTTTACATTTTATGTCAAAGACTACTGATGCACACAATGTCATAAGCTATGTATTGCATTATACTGCATAAATAAAAAAAAAAATTATAAAGTAATACAATTACTAGATTTTGGAAAACTTCTCCAGCTTGGCTACAAACTTCCTATATTTTCGAGTTAACTCTAAGACCCTGTGGCCACATAAGGGCCCCTTTCCACATACTTAAGGGAGGACAGCATTTGTAAATCACAATAGCCATGACCCACAGGAATCATCATTTTGTGACTTGTTCTAACGTTATGGGCCTTGAGGAAGTCCCGTTTTGGGGATGAAACGTGTAGGACCTACTATTGTTTTTAATTTTATTTAAAAAAAGTACAATAAAGGGTCTACTTTTTTGACAGGGCTATTGCTTCATCATGAGGACTACTGTGGGTAGCGATTTAACTAGCCATTTGTCTTATATACTATCCAGATTTCCACACAGACAAAACTTATATGTACACATATACACTGACCAGCCATAAGATTAAAACCACTGACATTGATTTTATTGTTACAATGGTGCCTGTCAAGGGCTGGGATTTATTAGGCAGCAAGTAAACAGTTTGAATTTCATGTGTTGGTGTTAAGAGTAAAATAATGGGCCATCAGCCATCCTTGATATAAGCTGTCATCAGTGTAAATTGGCCAACAGGTGTATCAGAAGTACCACTTAGAAGGAATGTAGTCCTACAGTTGGCAGCAAGTGAAAAGATCTGCTTGTCTTTGACAAGGGCCATGTAGTGATGGCTAGAACACTGGGTCAGAGCATCTACCTACCAAAAGTGGTGCAAGGAGGGACAACCGGTGAATAGTGATGTCGCGAAGATAAAATTTTCGGTTCGCGAACGGCGAACGCAAACTTCCGCAAATGTTCGCGAACGGGCAAACCGGGCAAACCGCCATAGACTTCAATGGGCAGGCGAATTTTAAAACCCACAGGGACTCTTTCTGACCACAATAGTGATGGAAAAGTTGTTTCAAGGGGACTAACACCTGGACTGTGGCATATCGGAGGGGGATCCATGGCAAAACTCTGATGGAAAATTACATAGTTGATGGAGACTCTGGTTTTAATTCATAAAGGGCATAAATCGCCTAAAATTCCTAAATTGTTTGGAATAACGTGCTTTAAAACATCAGGTATGATGTTGTATCGATCAGGTAGTGTAAGGGTTATGCCTGCTTCACAGTGACAGACCAAACTCCCCATTTAACGCACCGCAAACAACCGCAAACAGTCCATTTGCACAACCGCAAACTCCCCATTTGCACAAGGTTGGATACCAAGCTAGCCATGTCCCATTCCTTGTCCTCACTGATGTCATTGAAGGTCTCTCTTCCTCCACCCAGGAAGCGGGAGATGGAAAAAGATGCTTGGTCGGTCCTCCTACTTCAAATTTGGGGCACTGCGTGTGCAATCTAATGTGCCACCAGATAGGAGTGGTGTGTTAAGTAGTCCCCCTCATCAGGCCTTTTTTAGTCGAATGTATCGCCCACTGTCAGTCCCTTCGGGATCCATCCCTCATTCATCTTAATAAAGGTGAGGTAATCTAGACTTTTTTGACCTAGGCGACTTCTCTTCTCAGTGACAATACCTCCTGCTGCACTGAAGGTCCTTTCTGACAGGACACTTGAAGCGGGGCAGGCCAGAAGTTCTATCGCAAATTGGGATAGCTCAGGCCACAGGTCAAGCCTGCACACCCAGTAGTCAAGGGGTTCATCGCTCCTCAGAGTGTCGATATCTGCAGTTAAGGCGAGGTAGTCTGCTACCTGTCGGTCGAGTCGTTCTCTGAGGGCAGACCCCGAAGGGCTGTGGCGATGCGTAGGACTTAAAAAGCTCCGCATGTCCTCCATCAACAACACGTCTGTAAAGCGTCCTGTCCTCACCTCTTCCCCTGTTAGATTCACGTTGTGCTGTGACATCACCCTTATACGCTGTGTAAAGCATACTTTTTGATTGATTTTGGAACTGCTGCATCCTTTCCGACTTGCCATAATTCGGTAACATTTCAGGCACTTTCTGCTTATACCGGGGGTCTAGTAGCGTGGACACCCAGTACAGGTCGTTCTCCTTCAGCCTTTTTATACGAGGGTCCCTCAACAGGCAACACAGCATGAAAGACCCCATTTGCACAAGGTTGGATGCCGAGCTACTTATGTCCTGTTCCTCGTCCTCAGTGATCTCTCTGAAGGTATGTTCTTCCCCCCAGCCACGTACAACACGGGTACCAGATAGGTGACAACGAGCATCCGGGGATGCCTGTTGTGGTTGGTCTTCCTCCTCCTCCTCAAAGCCACATTCCTCCTCTGACTCCTCTTCCTCACAATCCTCTTCCAGCGTTGCCGCAGGTCCAGCAAGCGATGCTGATAAGGCTGTTTCTGGTGGTGATGGTGACCACAACTCTTCCTCTTCACGCTCATCTACGGCCTGATCCAGCACTCTTTGCAGGGCACGCTCCAGGAAGAAAACAAATGGTATGATGTCGCTGATGGTGCCTTCAGTGCGACTGACTAGGTTTGTCACCTCCTCAAAAGGACGCATGAGCCTACAGGCATTGCGCATGAGCGTCCAGTAACGTGGCAAAAAAATTCCCAGCTCCACTGAGGCTGTCCTAGCACCCCGGTCATACAAATACTCGTTAACGGCTTTTTCTTGTTGGAGCAGGCGGTCGAACATTAGGAGTGTTGAATTCAAACGTGTCGGGCTGTTGCAAATCAAGCGCCTCACTGGCATGTTGTTTCATCGCTGGATATCGGAAAAGTGCGCCATGGCCGTGTAGGAAAGGCTGAAATGGCCACACACCTTCCTGGCCTGCTTAAGGACGTCCTGTAAGCCTGGGTACTTATGCACAAAGCGTTGTACGATCAGATTACACACATTACACTCCACCAGCTTGTATGGTAAAAGCTGGCTGGCTAAGAGTTCATTCAAGCCAGCTGTCAGACGCTGGGCAAGGGGGTGACTTTGTGACATTGGCTTCTTACGCTCAGACATGTCCTTGACAGACACCTGACTGTGGGCAGATGAGCAGGAACTGCTCAAGGCGAGAGACGGAGGGGCGGATGGTTGAGAGGAGGCAAGGAGGACAGCAGTGGTTAACGTGGCTGAAGATGCTGGACCAGGAGGAGGATGGCGGCTTTGAGTTTGTGTGCTGCTTGTACTCATGTGTTGATCCCATAGGCGTTTGTGATGTGCGATCATGTGCCTTCGCAAAGCAGTTGTACCTAGGTGGGTGTTGGACTTCCCACGACTCCGTTTCTTTTGGCACAGGTTGCAAATGTCATCGCTGTTGTCAGAGGCAGACACACACAAAAAATGCCACACTGCTGAGCTCTGAATGACGGCATTCTGGTGGTGGCAACAGCATGCGTTGATTGGCGTACTGTCTGGCTGACCCCGGGTGCCGATGCATGCTGTCTGACTGTGCCACTAGCTCCTTGCGATGACCTCCCCCTGCTTCCAACTTGTCTCCTCCTCCTCTCTGTCTCCCCATCTGAACTTTACCCCTGTTCTTCTTCTCTTCTAGCGGGCACCCACGTGACATCGACAGACGCATCGTCATCATCAACCGCTTCACTTGTATCTGACAACTCAGCAAAGGAAGCTGCAGCGGGTACAACATCATCATCATCACACCGTACGTGTGTAATGATGCCTGACTGAGACATATCCCTGTTATCTACATCCTCTAGCAATAATGGTTGCGCATCACTCATTTCTTCCAACTGATGTGTAAATAACTCCTCTGACAGATCAAGTGAAGCGGCTGTGGTGCTAGGGTTGGTGGTGGCGGCAGGCGGGCGAGTGGTAACTTGAGAGGTGCCCGAAGCTAAGCTGGAGGAGGATGGTGCGTCAAGGTTCCGAGCAGAAGCTGTAGAAGATTGGGTGTCCTGTGTTAGCCAGTCAACTATGTCCTCAGAACTTTTCGAGTTCAGGGTACGTGGCCTCTGAACACTGGGCATTATTCTAGGGCCAAAGGGAATCACAGCACCACGACCACGACGGCCCCTGCGGGGTGGCCTGCCTCTGCCTGTCATTTTTTTTTCGATTAGTGGTACTATGCGTGCAAGCTACTGTGACAACCGATATGAGTGGCATTGGTGTGACACTGTGCCCTGGCAGGCCCTGAAACGCACACTCGTGAAAGAAACTGACTATTATATTACAGTCCAAAAAGTTTAGTTTTTTTTTAAATGCAAGCTATTGGGACACCAGATATGAGTGAGTGGTGGCACTGGGCAGGCCCTGAAACGTACACTCGTGAAGGAAACTGACTGCTATTATATTACAGTCCAAAAAGTTTATTTATTTTTTTTAATGCAAGCTATTGGGACACCAGTGAGTGAGTGGTGGCACTGGGCAAGTGGGCACAGTATACGCTGTGAGCCTGACACACACGCTGGCAGACAACTAACTGCTATTCAATCTATTACTGTCAGGGGCTTACCTGAGTTGGGAGTCTGCAGCGCAGATATGTTGCTCACCCTTGCAGATATCCACAGGCCGAGGTGGTCAGGTAAGAATTCACCTGGCCTGTGGGTCTGTGCACGGGGGCTGTGCAGGATGCAGTACCAATACGCAGGACAGGCAAGGACTGAACCAGCAGGAATGTCGAGGGATAACAGAGGTCAAAGGATTCCAGAGGTCAGGATAAACGTAGTCAGAAGCCGGGGTCAATAATATGAAGCAGATGAAACAGGAACACTGGTACGAAACAGGATCACAGGATCAAAGACTTGACACTGAGCACAGGGCGAGGCTGGGTTTAAATACCCTGCTGATGACTGATCAGGATCAGGTGAAACACAGCCAAGTCAAGGTGCAGCCCCCAGTGTAGTAGCCATGCCAGGATGAACAGGACCAGAAACAGTAGTCACTGTATAAAGCTGCTGTGGCTCAGAGGCAGCAACCAGGACTGAGAAGTTCCCTGGTTCAAGTCCCCTGTTGGGAACTCCAGGAGCGACCACGTCTGGCCGTCTGTCTAACCGGTGAGAACCGTGACAATTACAGTCAGAATTGTATTTTTTTTTTTTTTAAATGTACACTACTGTTACACCAGATATGAGTTGCACTGGTGTGACACTGTGCCCTGGCAGGCCCTGAAACGCACACTCGTGAAAGAAACTGACTGCTATTATATTACAGTCAAAAATGTTTTGTTTTTAAATGCAAGCTATTGGGACACCAGTGAGTGAGTGGTGGCACTGGGCAGGCCCTGAAACGCACACTAGTGAAGGAAACTGACTGCTATTATATTACAGTCAAAAATGTTTTGTTTTTAAATGCAAGCTATTGTGACACCAGTGAGTGAGTGGTGGCACTGGGCAAGTGGGCACATTATATGCTGTGAGCCTGACACACAGGCTGGCAGGCAGGCAACTGCAATTACATTACACAGAAAAAAAAAAAGCAGACTGATGTTATAGCCCTAAAAAGGGCTTTTTGGGGTGCTGTCCTTACAGCAGAGATCAGATGAGTCCTTCAGGACTGTAGTGGACACTGAATACACTAGCCTAGCTATCAATTTGCCTCTCAAATCAGCAGCAGCTATACTGTCCCTACTCTCACTAAGAATGCAGCTTCACAATGAATGTAAAATGGATGCTGTCCAGGAGGTGGGAGGGTCTGCTGCTGATTGGCTGGAATGTGTCTGCTGACTGTGAGGTACAGGCAGGGTCAAAGTTTACTCACTGATAACGAATAGGGGGCGGACCGAACAGCGCATGTGTTCGCCGTCCGTGGCGAACGTGAACAAGCAATGTTCGCCGGGAACTATTCGCCAGCGAACAGTTCGGGACATCACTACCGGTGAACCAACATCAGGTTTATGAGCGCCCAAGGCTCAGTGATGCATGTGGTCTGCAAAGGCTAGCCCATATGGTTGCTGAAAGCCTTAATGTTGGCCTTGATAGAACAGTGTAAAAAACACACACTGCATCTCAGTTTGCTGCGTATGGGCCTGCATATCCGCAGACCGGTCGGAGTGCCCATGATGACCGCTGTCCACCACCAAAGCCTTCAATGGGGATTGAGTAATGAAAGAAGCTTGCCTGGTCTGATCAATCACATTTTCTTCTTGATCAGGGGGATGGCCAGGTGCATGTGCGTGGTTTACCTGGGAAAGAAATGGCAGTAGGATGCACTATGGGAAAAAGGCAGGACGGAGAAGACAGTGTTATGCTCGGGGCAATGTTCTATTCAGAAACCTTGGGTCCCTGCATTCATGTGGATGCCACTTTGACACATACCACCTAAAGATTGTTGCAGACCACATACACCCTTTCATGGCAGATGTGTTCCATGATGACTGTGGCCTCTTTCAGCAGGATAATTACAGTGCAAAAAAGAAAGCTTCATAAATATTGAATAAGAAATGTTGCAATTTGGTTTTGTGCTACTGTCTGCTGTCCTACTCTGTATAGTAAAGTTTAGATGGCAGAATATGGTAATATGAATTTTGCATATAGGGTTTCTATTTGTATGGGGACCTGGCAGAGAAATCTTTGTCAGTGTCAAATGTAATATAAGAAAGAATACATAATTGTGGCGAAGAAGTATAATATTGGGTTGAAATTGCTACTGTTGTAGAAGTTGGATTGTAATCTATCTTTACTGCCACTAGATGGTAGAAGATCCCAAGGAATGGGTCAATACACACTAAAGTCACAATAAAAATTTGAATGCGAAAATAGAAATAGAAAAATGCTAAGAGGTTGAAAAATTATAAAAACTGATAGGGTATAATTTGAGGGAAATATGTAAAAAAAAAAACTATAAATAAATAGATATAACTGTGCTGGGTTCCCATCCTGCAACATAACTCTTTGCCTAGTTCTAAATCCATAGCTTTATCACATGATCAGCCTTAGACAACCTAATGCATACTGCAATTCGTCTGAATTCGAGCCAATCAAGTGATCAGCTGCAATTCCAATTTCTGAGGTGCCATGCATCAAAATCTCTGGAAAACCTATTAATGCAAGCCTGAACGTGCTTGTATCATTTGTGAATCAGTGCTATTTCTAGCACTAGAACAAAACAGGGAATTTTTAGTGGTGACAAATAAACAAGATGGTTATGGAACAGCTACAAAATGTTGATTGTATTCATTGATCAAGTGACAACTGACCAATAGAGAGAAAAAAGGATTAGCAAGGAAACAATATATACTGCCAAGCAGAAAAATTCCAGACTGTTTGATTACAGCTATTGGTGGAGACAATCAATCAGTGATACTATGCATTTTACCCTTGCTGTGCTTGTGTTGGAGTGGGAGGTAGCCTAAGTCATTGATTCTAGTGTGAGACTAAGTTTGGCTTACTGCTGAACCTTGCTAGCTACTACAAGTGACACTTGAAACAACTTTAAGTGGAAAATAGCAGATTGCCTTTTTGACAGTGATCCTAGTTTGAGACCAGATCACCAATGTACAGTTTTTAAAAATTATTTATTTTTGTTTACTGTATAAAGAAAATCTTCTGTGTTGTGTTCAGTAAAAAGCAAATCCTAGTTGGGCACTTGGTGTCTAGTGCAATTTTGCACTGTTAGCCGGTGCTATTAAAATGGACATGCATCATTTGACAATGTGTTTTGTTTTTTTTTTTTAAACCGGCATGCAAACATTTTTACACATATATACAAACTAAAATAAATCAAGACAAGTTTGTAAAGTGTTTGAATAAACACCTTAAAAACATACTATAAACTATCACAGTTTCCTTAGTTTAGCACTCCTTTTAGCTAGGGAAGTTTCTTCAACCTTCCCCCCCTAAAATCATCCCATCTTAATTACACATGCACTAGCACTAGCTGTGCATGAGAAACTATAAGCAAGCACATGAACTTTTGCAAACAAATGCAAAAAACAATGAAACAATGACAAACTGATTCACTGCATACAGATAAAAAAAGAGCAAGAATAAAATTTGTTTGTGATTATGTGTATATTATATAGGCATATGCAACTGTGCAGAGTCACTGCAGTGCCACTCAGCATACAGATTCTTTCAAGGCACAAATAATAAAGCACGGATTTACACACTGACAAAATCAGCCATTGACTCACACACACACAGATTCACAGACACATGCAGATTCACACACTGACAAAATCAGATTCATATAAACAGATTCACACACTTGGTCATGAACTATTTGGCTTCAGACTAGAAACTAATTGAGAAACATTATTTGTCCCTTTGCACAAGAATAATTTAGTATATCAGCCATTCATTTCTGCCATGAGCTGAGTTTTTTTTATGCCCGTGATACTAGCATTTATAAACTCCATAGGAAAATATTGGTCCATCTGCAGCAAGGATAATTTTATGTATTTATGGAATCCCATATTTCTATATTGCATTATAGCTTGGGTATTCTCACATATAACTATTTGTTATATGTGAGAAACCTCCAGTTAGCAAACTGAATTAATAATTGCTCATTTACCATTAACCTATGCTTCCTTTCTGGCACCTTAGTTGTAGCTTATTTTTAATGGATCCAGATAGACTAAGCCATATTAAATAAGGGTCTCACATGTTACCCCTTTGCATAAATATATATATATACAATTTTGGGACTTTATAATATGTGGCCTACCTGTTGAACACTTATGTGTCATATATTAGAGTTTAATAGTAGATATTCCATATTTGAGGTATATATATATATTTGTGTTAAGGGCTCATGATAGTACAGAAGAAACAAACACTGATAAGTGTAGGATGGTATTAAAAGAGCAAGTCGGTTGTGGTGTGCCGGAACCGACGATGAGGTAGGCCTGTAAATAAAGAGGGCCCACCAAGAAGAAATGTAATAGAAAAAGAGTTAATAATGAGGAGTGGGTGGGAGGGTGATGCAGCGCTGACCTCGAACGGTATGGAGCCAGGTAAGGGGTGTCCCTTAAGTAGGGAAGAGATGTGTCATACGCCCCTCCCACAATTACAGGCCAAAAGACCTTAAAGCGGCACTGTCATGCCGAATTCCGTTTTTTTTTTTTAACCCCCCTCCCGCCTCAACTACATCCAATCGACCCCCTAGTCATCCCCAAATGCCCCTATGCCCCCCACATTACCTATTTTTTATTCTTTATTTTCTGCCCCGATCTATATTCAGGGCGCCGCCATCTTTGTGTGGGTAGGTGAAGTCCCTGTGGGACACGTCATCTACCCACACTACACAGACTGTGAGATTCCCGCACATGCCCAGTGAAACATCTGGACATGCGAACGGGAATTTCACCTATTCATTCATTCATCAGACAGACGAATGAATGAATAGAAAAAATCAGACGAACAAACTAACACTGTGTATCAGTGTTCGTTTGTTTGTTCGGTTTATTACAAGGAGGGAGCTACCGGCGTGCAGCTCCCTCCTTGCAATATGTAAAGACAGAAGCGGCAGGGAGCAGTGCTCCCCACCACTTCATAAGCCCCCAGGTCCCCTCCTTACTCTATGGGGGTCAATATGACCCCCATAATAGCACAATGGAGATTAAAATCTCCCCAATGCTATATCGCGAGTAGGGGCATGTCCACTAAACAGTGAGCAGCCTGTGGCTGCTCACTGTAAAAAAAAAAAAAAAAGGGTAATAAGGGGGGGACGGGGGACCTACTGTCCTCCCCCGCCGGCCCCCACCCCTGGACGGCGGGTGGGGGCCATAATGGGAATGAGGGGGGACCTACTGTCCTCCCCTCAGGCCCCCACCCCTGGGCGGCGGGTGGGGGCCATAATAGTAATAAGGGGGGGGGGATCTACTGTCTAAGTAAATTCCCCCCCCCCCCCATCAAGGTGACTAGGGGTGCCCAAGCCCACCCCCCACCCAAATAAAAAATGCCCCTACCTACCCCCCTCACCCTAAAAAATAGTGAGGGGGGAATAAAATTGCTAACCTGTAAAGTAAAATTAAACTTACCATTCGACGTCTTCTTTTTTCTAAAATCTTCATTTTTCAGCCCCAAAAAGGCCAAATAAAAAACCATCATAGCCGTCGAACTAAAAATAAAATAAAAAACCCGAGCGCAAAAAAAAAACCTGACGAAAAAGAAAAAACCCGAGCACACAAAAAATAATCCATCTTCACCCATGGAGGGCTCCGCGCAGACTGAGCTCTGCAGGGCGGGGCAAGGCTTATAAAGCCTTGCCCCGCCCTGCAATTAGCCTAAGAACACTCTGATTGGTGGGTTTAAGCCAATCAGAGTGCTCTTTGTCATTTTACAAGCGTGGGAAAGTTCTTTGGAATTTTCCCACGCTTGTAAAAGGACACAGAGCACTGTGATTGGATGGCTTGAAATCCATCCAATCACAGTGCTCTGTGTTATTTTACAAGCGTGGGAAAGTTCTTTGGAACTTTCCCACGCTTGTAAAATGACACAGAGCACTGTGATTGGATGGCTTGAAATCCATCCAATCACAGTGCTCTGTGTCATTTTACAAGCGTGGGAATGTTCTTTGGAACTTTCCCACGCTTGTAAAATGACACAGAGCACTGTGATTGGATGGATTTCAAGCCATCCAATCACAGTGCTCTGTGTCATTTTACAAGCGTGGGAAAATTCCAAAGAACTTTCCCACGCTTGTAAAATGACACAGAGCACTGTGATTGGATGGATTTCAAGCCATCCAATCACAGTGCTCTGTGTCATTTTACAAGCGTGGGAAAGTTCTTTGGAATTTTCCCACGCTTGTAAAATGACACAGAGCACTGTGATTGGATGGATTTCAAGCCATCCAATCACAGTGCTCTGTGTCATTTTACAAGCGTGGGAAAGTTCTTTGGAACAGTAGGTCCCCCCCCCCCTACTACTATTATGGCCCCCACCCGCCGCCCAGGGGTGGGGGCCGGGGGGGGAGGACAGTAGGTCCCCCCCCTCTTATTACCATTATGGCCCCCACCTGCCGCCCAGGGGTGGGGGCCGGGGGGGAGGACAGTAGGTCCCCCCTTTATTACTATTATGGCCCCCACCCGCCGGCCAGGGGTGGGGGCGGGGGGGAGGACAGTAGGTCCCCCCCCCCTTTATTACCATTATGGCCCCCACCCGCCGCCCAGGGGTGGGGGCCGGGGGGGAGGACAGTAGGTCCCCCCCCCCTTATTACCATTATGGCCCCCACCCGCCGCCCAGGGGTGGGGGCCGGGGGGGAGGACAGTAGGTCCGTCCCCCCCTCATTATCTTTACGGCCCCCACCCGTCATTTAGGGGTGGGGGGCAATATTTTTTTTTTTCTTTTCTACAGTGAGCAGCCACAGGCTGCTCACTGCTTACTAGACATGCCCCTACTCGCGGTATAGCGAGTAGGGGCATATTATTTACTAATACCAAGTCATTTTTACTTGGTGTTAGTAAATTTGGCTGAAAGACCAATTTAGGTCTTTCAGCCTTTTAGTAGATAGCTCCCTGATACCGTGGGAATTAGGGAGTTATCTACTAAGCGGCTGCAAGATGCAGCCACAGCAATTATAAGGATCGGAGTTTCATTCATTTGAATGAAATTCCGATCCGAACAAAGTACCGAATTGCATCCTAACACCAATGGAGAAACTCTTCTCATTCTGTTAGGATGCAATTCGGCAGTTTTGCCGGCGTTCTGTCTAAGTGACAGGACTTTCGCCAATACTGACAGGAAGCATTGTGGGAACAGGGAGGAAAGCTAGGGATCTTGCTCTGACCAGCGGAAATGAAGCACACTTTGCTCCTCCGCTGGTCAGAGCTGGTCAAGCGGAGGAATCCTCCATAAGACAGAG
This sequence comes from Pelobates fuscus, assembly GCF_036172605.1. Lineage (NCBI taxonomy): Eukaryota > Metazoa > Chordata > Amphibia > Anura > Pelobatidae > Pelobates > Pelobates fuscus. Next base: position 103,600,963 of record NC_086325.1, read on the forward strand.
TTTGTCTTATGATTTTAAAGAAAACTAAAGAAGAATGGAAGAAATGAATAACAGATCCCGAGAGAGGGGGAGAAGAGGAAGAGATTGAGGAAAGGTAAGTTCGGCATGACAGTGCCGCTTTAATACATATATATATACAGTTTGCTTTATATAGACTATATAACTTCAGACATTTATTTATTTTGTATTGTGTATTTATTGTTTCATTATATTACACATCAAAACCTATAAGAACATGATTAGTATTCAATTTTATAATTGGTAAATTTCACCCATAAAAATAAGTAGCTCTGTTATGAGCACATTTCCAATTTAGACTTCATCCTAATGGTTCAGTTATGCAATGCATTATGGGCAGTGTAGTCTACTGACAATCTCTGATGGCAATAACTGCTGAAGTTTCATTTGGTGGTCCTTATTGGTCAGGTACAACTACCAATTAAACCATACAGCTATTAGATTGGAGGAGTTCCTACTAATTACATTAAGTGAGCATCTATTTAAATACCTGCCTGGTGGAGTCTCAGATTACCTTTATGAGAAAGGTGCAACTTGTGTTGGGGTTTAGCTTAGAATACAGTTCAGAGGGATTTATAAATCAGCAATTGAGGTTAGGAGATAGGTATCTCTTTGACATGTTCTGTCTAAGCTTTATATCTATCCTGCTTTTGAATTATGAATTTACTGCACTCATATGTAAATGCTATATTTACCTTGGGATTTAACCCATGATGAGCATATTAACATAACAGTGCATTCAATTATCTTGAATTGTTTGAGGATTGTCTTATGTCCATTCCTCTTTTGAGTTAGTTTGATTTGATGCACTATAGCTGTATTTGAATATTTACCCTGTGATGCACACTGATTAGGGGCATACTGACATAACAATGCATTCCATCTATTTGGAGTTGGTTAGACTATGGTATCCTCCATACTATATATATTATACACTATATTCTGTTGAGTTAGGAGTCCTTTTCAAGCACTAGATCTGTTTGTGAATGCTTATTCTTGGATTCAGATTGTGATTAGGGGCATATTAACATAGGAGTGCTTTCTAGTTGTAGTTGATGGGGGGGGGGGAGGGAGCATGGGATTCATAGATCTATTCTTTTTGATTTAGGATCTATGCACCATATGTGATTGAGAATACTTTCCATTGTATTTAGTCAGTGACTAGCGGCATTTCAATGAGGACATTCCTATGACTTGGAGTTGATTAAAGATTATGGGACTGTGGGATTGTTGAATGGTTTCCTCCTAGTTTCGAACATTAGTCTCTAACTGGTTTCATTGGAGTCCTGCAACTTGTTTAAGTTTGTTACATACTTTTACTATTATTTCTGCTGTTGTATTGACATACTTTTAATTTAATTTCCAAGAATATTTATCATTTATCTTTTTTGAAGGATTACATTTTTATTTTTATTTTTTTATGAAGGAATAGTGATATTGGCATTTATATATATTTTTCGGAGAAATGTCAGATATTCGGATTTATCTGATACATCATCTCTTATTAATTGAATGATTAAAGGTGTGTTGTTGTTGTTTTTTTGTTTTGTGTTTTTTTTTTTTTATTAAATTGGTACTAGCAGTCTAGTTGACAAAATTTGACAATACGGGGTGTTTAAAGCAGCTGCCAATCAAATTTACCCACAATCAAATTTACCTTTTTTTTTTTTTTTTTTTTGCAGTGCACAGAAAACGTTACAAGCAGGCATGAGGTGCCCCGAGAGCAGTCCTCAAGCTTTTTCTCACAAAACATGCGGGACATTTGATTACAAGGCACATTTTTATATTATTGTGAGCTTATACTTTCAGTTTGTGAGAGTAGTGTTACACGTTAATTAGGTTAGAACAGTGTTTAAACTAGTCTGTGGGCATCACAGATTATGCATATATGAGAGGAGAAGAAAGAACAGAAGTAAGAGTTAAACATGCAGGTTGCCAGGCAGGCAGATATATCATTGTTATGTTAATAGGTGACAGGCTATCTGGGAGCATGGCCTATGCGTACCGTAATGCATAATGCAAGTGTGGGATGAATATTTTGAGTGCAAAACAATTAAAATGGGTAAGCTGTAAATGTTACTTTAAAGTCCTCTGTCGATGGAAAATCTCTGCTCAAGAGGTGCCAATGTGGTATAGACAGCGTCTATTGTATTAGATGCCTTGGACTTATACCTCTGTGTGTCCCGGTCTGGGAGTGCTTGGTCAGCCGATACCCAGCGCATTGAAGGGTGTTTGAAAGTCCTGCTGAGGCTCTGCCATGAGCAGCGTCGTGGGTTCCAATTGCTGTCTCATCTGTTCGTCACCGCGGGAACCGGCGTGGACATTGCGGGTAAGTGTATTCTCCGTTTGGTGCTCTGGGGCTCTCCATGGCGTCGAGCAGGATCGGAGCTGTGATTGTAGCTTGCTTGTTACTGGTTGCTGTTCGGCTTTCCGCTTCATGCAGGATTTGGGATGAGCTTGTGGGCCAAGTCGGGCCAGGGTCGCAGTGTGACTTGATCTTGCCTGTTTGTGTTTAAGCAGGTGGGATCTCCGTCTTCGGCGCCAACTTTTAGGTCCCGTCAGGCGGGGGCCTATGCGGTTGCGGTGGGTATGTGCGGGTCTTTTATTGGGTTTACGCACTGGAGCTTTGTGTCACTCCTTGCTCACCATTCGTGCCCAGAAGGCGTCGAGTATGGCTTTGAGTTTGTCCATGGTGCTGTGCTTGTCCATGTGGCAGTTTTGAATGCACGTGGCGTCCACCATTGTAAGTGCCCGTGCAGCATGGGGCTGCCCTGTATGCTCTGCTGTCAGCTCGCGCTTAAGCCCTGCTGCCTGGACCGGGATCACCCCCGCCGGTCCTGAGGGGGGGGAGCTGGTAATCGGCAGTTCCATGCTCCGGGCGTTGAATCCAAATCGTAAAGGCATAATCTAATTTTGTTATTTCCATATTTCTCCTAGGCCCTGTCAGGGTGTCTTCTGTGGTAGCCAGAGATGTCCCCCATGGTACTCTCCTCTTACAGGACAAGAAGGATCCTCTCCAGCATTCCTCTTAAATCTTCAGCGGTTTTCGCTCCGGCTGTGATAGCCCCACCCCCTTTTAATGGTGCGGGTGCATCGACATCATGACGCTAATGACGTCACGGCCCGCCAAAAATTTTTAATTGGGACATTTTGGAACCGTGGCAACCATCCTAACGAGCCACAGTATAAAAATAACTCTGAGGGCATGGTTCATTGCCCTGTTGTGGTTAATTTTTGTTCCCAATAGTGCTTTATCTGTACTCTGGTTATTGACTTCGGCTCCGTTTTGACTAATCTTCATTCTGTACTCCTTTGACCCGGCTTTGGTATTCTCCTTTTCCCTGATCTCTGTACTCCTTGACCTCGGCTTGACTCTGACTACTCTTTGTTCGTCTAACGGTAGTCCGGCCATTCTAAGGTCCGGTATACGTTGCCTTTTGTCTACATTGTGCGTGTTGGATCCCATTCCATTCCTGACAGGCCCACATCTAAATGTTCATTTATGGAATCATGGGAAAGAGATTTGGGAGTTCAATACGAATTGGATGATTGGATACGTTTTTTTATTCTCGCTTTGAGCGTTATCACACAGTGTACTAGTCGTCATAAGAATCATTTCAAAATTCTCTATCGTTAGTACCTGGATCCATCACACCTTCACAAAATAAATCCTAAAGTCTCAGACAGATGTTAGAGGGAGTGTGATGAGATGGGTACCATGTCAAACATTTGGTGGTATTGTCCTAAGCTCATTAGATTCTTGAGTAATATTCATAAACGTATTAAGACTGTTGACCCAAATATTACCATCACTACATCGGAACTCGGGCTCTTTACTTTATTAACAGATTCTGGAATTATTTTTAGACAGTGATAATAGGACATATTTTTATAGCTGCCACATCCTACTTACCCAGATATTGGAAATCCCCTGCTATATCCTCTATAGTTTACGTACTAAAGTTAGTATTAAAAAAACAAATCGTATGAGATGGCTATTAGACAGCCATCTTTATTATGGGATCAGCTTCATTATTTCTGGACTGAGTGAGAAAACAAGGTTTAAAAAAACCTTTATTTATAATTCAAGATATTCAAACTGTAAATTATTAGTAGTACAAACTTGTTTTATTTTTAAACAGATATATTATAATTATTTTATTATCGATAAATATAGACCCATCAATATTGCACAAAATCATTGTAAATTCGGATGGATACTTCCCCAAATTTCCCCTTCCCAATTTATTTTTAAAGGGACACTATAGTCACCTGAACAACTTTAGCTTAATGAAGCAGTTTTGGTGTATAGAACATGCCCCTGCAGCCTCACTGCTCAATCCTCTGCCATTTAGGAGTTAAATCCCTTTGTTTATGAACCCTAGTCACACCTCCCTGAATGTGACTTGCACAGCCTTCCATAAACACTTCCTTTAAAGAGAGCCCTATTTAGGCTTTCTTTATTGCAAGTTCTGTTTAATTAAGATTTTCTTATCCCCTGCTATGTTAATAGCTTGCTAGACCCTGCAAGAGCCTCCTGTATGTGATTAAAGTTCAATTTAGAGATTGAGATACAATTATTTAAGGTAAATTACATCTGTTTGAAAGTGAAACCAGTTTTTTTTCCCATGCAGGCTCTGTCAATCATAGCCAGGGGAGGTGTGGCTAGGGCTGCATAAACAGAAACAAAGTGATTTAATTCCTAAATGAAAGTGAATTGAGCAGTGAAATTGCAGGGGAATGATCTATACACTAAAACTGCTTTATTTAGCCAAAGTAATTGATAAATTCTTTATTTTGTTAAGGCATATATGAAGGGTACATAATAAAGAAAGGGAAATGCAGTGGTGTTCCACATTAAAGTATTAGTACATCATTAATAACATTAATTACATTTCCGTGCTGTTAGTGCCTCATTTTTTTTTTTATATATGTCATTCGATTGTAACAGGAACATTATTCATACATTAGAGATAAACGTAAAGCACGAAGTCGGAAATTGGTGTAGTAAACTGGTGAGTGCCATTATAGTGTTTGAGCGCTGACGTTAGTACCAGACAAGAAGTAGCTAGGCTGGGCTATTGTTTTCAGGCAGTGGTACATTATAACGTCTTGTCGTGCGGGTGTGTGTCATGGGCTTCCGTGGCGAACGGGGTATGGTGAGTGGGTTCCTGTTGGTGCTGTGCCAGAGGTCGGTTGGTCGTCGTGGGTCATGTCTCCTGACTACCTAGTGTGGGTTTAGAGGAGGATAAGTCAGTGGTACCGTGTGTGTACGTTAGTGTGTGCCACTTAGGTAGGTAGGCAGTAATGAGCAGCGTCAGATGCCTCTGTTGTTTTTGTCTTCCCCTAACCCATGGGGTGACGGGGGGAGGGGGGGGGTAGAGTGAGGGGCAAGTTAAGGGGTTTGTCTGGTTGTGTTTCAGCGTTAGTGTATTAACTGGCAGTATGTGGCATAAAACGTAAATTAAACCAAAACTAGAGAAACTAGAAAAGAAAGAACATGTTATATTCAAATGCTACAGTTCGTTTTGTAGGGTGCCATTAGTGTGTGGCTCGTTGGTAGGTTTTCCTTTGCCGCCAACATTGGAGAAGTGCACTGGAATAGTGCCACCCATGCCGAGATTAGGTCACTGATTCCTGAGCACGGTTTCGAGCTGGAACAAAGGGTGTCACATTAGATATGTCCCATTGGTGGTGTGTTGCTGGTCTCGGCGGGTTTCCAGTGTCCCTCCTCAGGTCCAGGGCTGTGAGAAGAGTGGGGGCGTCCGTTGGGGAAGCCGCTGTGTGCATTTTCCCGTCCTTGAGGACCGTTGGGGTTCGGGACGCGGACCAGCGGTAGGCCACGCCTGCCTCCTGCAACTGAGTTGTGATGGGTTGCATGGTCTTTCTCCATAGAAGGGTAGCCCTGGTGACGTCTTGGTAGAATGTAAGCTGGTGTGATTCAAAGTCCATAGGGGCCCTGTCTTGGAAGGCCTTCGTGAGCTTTTGTTTATCCGTGAGGGTTTGGCATTTGAGGATAATATCCCTGGGCATGCTCGTTGGGGCGCGTTGTTGTCTATTGACCCTGAATGCACCATCTATTGGGATTTGTTTAGCTTGTTTGGCGGATAGGGTTGTGGCCATCAGCCGCCTAAGGAAGTGCGGCAGTTCCTCCGCGGTCACAGTGTCGGAGACTCCGCGGATTTTTATATGCTTGCGTCTACTCCTGTCATCCAGGGTGTCCACTCTGTGTGTCAGAGAGGAGTGCAGAGTTTTCATTTGTTGCACAGTGTCTCCTAAGGCTGCCAGGCCATGCTTTATATCGATCACGTCTTCTTCCGTAGATTGTACACGGTCGGTGACCGCTTGCACTTCTGTTTTGACTAGGGCAATGTCGGCGTCAAACAGTAGTTTGATTCTGTCATAGAGGTCTGCAATGTCCTTTTTAGTGGCGTGTGCAGGGTTGGGAGACTCCGTTGTGGCAGCTGTCTCTGCCTCTGGGTATTCGCTGCCGTTCCCGCTCCCCTCTTCTATCTCCTGGGACTCTGTGGCGTCTGAGACAGCTGGGGGAGTTGGGGGTTCGGCTGTTTTGGGCCTGGTGCATTTAAGGAGTGTCCCTATGTCTCTTGCCTCTGATATGGGCGCCCCTGCCTGTTTCTGTGATTTTTGACCCATGGTTAGTGTGTCAGGGTCGTTTTGATAGGGGTGTATGTACTCACTCCAGTCCGCGAGGAGCTCGGCGTGGTAAGTTGCGGCCTTCAGGCTTTCAGACCGGAGCTTCTGCCGGGACGGTGCTGAGGCCGAACCGGAATGGCATGAGTCGGTTCAGCAGGGGTTCCCCTTCCCGTTGTGTGCGGTTGTAGTTGGCGGCTCTGAGTTATTTTCACCGTTTTCGGTGTTTGTAGGAGTTTGTAGGAGTAATTTAGGTGACTATAGTGTTCCTTTAATTTAATTGTCATTTTTATTGTATTAGTATATTAAATGCCTAATAAAAACTATTGGGGGGGGGGGGGGGAGTATAATTCAGGTGCAAGGAATATTGGGAAAAGGAAAAACACTATTTTAAAAAAGCCCTTTTAACTAAAGAAAAAAGAATAAAAGAAAGGGCTGCGCCAAAAAAAGGTTAATATATAAATAATAAATAGTCCAATAAAAAAAAAGAGAGTCTTATCTAAAAATGGTCTTATGGGAGACGCAGAGTCTGTAGGTATTTGGTCAGGAACGGGTATCCTCGCTGTTCTCCTTCTTGTAAATTCACTCGTATGTAGGGAATAGAAAAAATAGAGAACAAAAATAGTGCAATAAGTCTAATAAGGAAATAAATGAAATCTTAAAAGCTGGTATGAAACTCACATTTGCAAGAGCTATAACTCGCTCTAGTGTAGAAGGCGTACAGCGGTACAATCCCCGCTTATGGGATATAGGGAAAATTTCCTCCGTCAATGGTGTATTCCACGCTCAAAGATAAAAAGAGACAACCAATAGTGCTCACTGGATAAAATACAGGAGTTAAAATATATATAAAATGGTACTCACAAGAGCGGAGCAGGCCAACTGCTCCTTGGAAATAGCGCTGGTGGTATTATCCCCACCTCGGATTACTTGGAGTCCATGGTAATGCCAGGTAACAAACAATATTCGGTGTATTTAAAAAAGATAAATGGCACCAATAAAAAGTGACTAAATGATCTTTAATATATTGAAATACACAATAAAATATCCACAAACGCGTTTCGCCAATACGGCTTTATCAATATGGAGTAAGAACCTGATACCTGGCAAAGGAAAGTTTAGATAGCAATTCAAATCATCAAAATTGGCGCCAAAATTAGAGACAGCCAATCAGAATTCCAGTAATATACAATCACAGTATGACATATAAAAATAAAATGATCATATTAAGCATACACTATAATAGGCTTTTTAAACCTTATTACACATAAAAACTTTAAAAACGAGGTTTGTATTAGTTGAAAATTGATTTAATAATGCGGTCATGTGTCCGGCATATTCACGCATTGGGTGCTGGGGCTTGTAGTAAATAGACGTCGGCAAGCACTGCGCAGCTGCCGACGTCTAAACAGGAGGAGTGAAGTTGGATGTCGGCTCGCATATAGTTGCGGCCGACGTCTGGCGAAAGGGGGCATGATTAAACATGACGACGGCTTTATTAGGAACTGTAGGGTCAGTGCTAATACAAACTATACACATTTTACATTTGCAAAAACCTTTGATCTGTGGAAAAAAGGATAGTGGGGGTGCGTTTGTTACTTCTTTGGTAACATTTTTAGTTAGTATTGATTTAAAATTTGGAGCTTCCCTAAAAACTATGTTAGGACGTTCTGATATGATCTTATTGAGAGTTTTGTCTTGTTTTAAAATATGCCAGTGTTTTTTTATAAGTTTTTTTACATTACTACTTTTGTTATTATAATTAAAAATAATAGGCAAGGGCATAGGATTATCAGTATTTTTCAACTTGTATTTTAAAAGTTCATTTCAATCTTTTTTTTTTATATTTTCAATAGTGTCCATGAGTTCTGTTTCGGAATAGTTCTTCTCAATAAATTTATCTTTTAGGAGATTTGCTTGTTTATTAAAATTGCTTATTTCAGAGCAAATCCTCCGGAGTCTTAGTATTTGACTCTTTGGAGCACTGTCAAGCCAAGGTTGATAATGGCAACTAGTTTTGTCTATGGCAGTGTTCACACAAACTTTTTAAAAATACATCTTAGTATGTATTTTACCATTTTTTATAAAAAATATTGAGATCTAAAAAATTGATTTGTTCCCTGCTATACTCATAAGTCAAAATTATACCTCTGTTATTTATATTAAGATTATTCATAAAAAAAATTAAGGTCATCTTCAGAGCCTTCCCAAATAAAAAAAAAGGTCATCAATATATCTAAAAAATGAGACTAGGTTCGCTCTCCAGACATGATCATTAAAAATAGCTTCAGATTCCCAATTCGCCATGAAGCGTAACTGGGAGCGAACCTAGTACCTCTTTTTTGCAAATAAAAATAATTTAAAAACCAAAAGTAATTATTTTTTAAAATAATATTAATGCCTTCTAATATAAAATCAATTTGTGTATCAGCAATTTTACCTTCTTTTGTTAAAATATATTTGATAGCTTGACAGCCTTTCTCATGAGGTATAATGGTATACAGTGACTGAACACATTAATATCATTTAGTTGTCTGTGTGCCTCTTCTATGTACATCTGGCTGGATAATATAACTATCCCTCCTCCTTTATCAGCTGGCTTGATTACAATATTTTTGTCTTCTTGGAGTTCCTTTAATGCCAATTTCTCAGAATGTGTAATATTTTGAGGATCATATTTATTATTCTTTTCTAAATCTTTTACTACTAATTTCTCGAACATAGTGAGGGGGGCAGACTTGAAATGGGCAGGGTAGAAAGTGTATTTCTCTCTAAGGTGTGTGTTAATTATTGAATTATTATGTGGTAATGTGGGAGGGGGTGGGGTCGAATTTAAAATAGAATTTTCTTCATTTTTATCTATAAAAAATCTTTTGAGAGTGGCTTTCTGGACAAATTTATTCACATCAAGAAAGGCTTCGAAGGGTTTAAAATAATTGGTTGGAGCAAATTTAAGATCTTTTGTTAAAACTGATATCTGTGCACTGGTTAAAATTTTTTGTGAAAGGTTAAAAATGCCTATGTTCGTATTTGTGTTATCTTGAGTAATTATTGTCTTTCTAATCTTTCTTTTTTGTTCGCGCCTGCCACTTCTTCTTCCTCTAAGTTTAAAATCCTTTTTTGTGACCGTGAGGGGTATGGTGTCTGGGCTAGTGTAGTGGGGTGAGTTCTGATTTCTAAAAAATGATCTTCGTTTTCAAACTCCGAATCTAATGATAATAGTTGGTATCTGTTTTGGTGGTTAGGAATCGTAGGTGATTTAAAGTAATTAGAGTACTCTTTGTGATCATTAATATATCTGGATCTTTGTGGTTTGGGGGATAAATATTTGTGTAGGGGTCCTAATGTATTGTGATATGTTGGTGATGATGGGGGTTTTGTGATAGGTCCGGTATGAGTTATTACGATTCCTTTGTGTGAATGGACGGTATTTATTAGTCTTGGAGTAATGAGATCTTTGTGGGGGGCCACGGTAGTGGTTATTTGGTGCCCTATATGTGCGTATATTTTGTGGTGAATGTGAAAATTTCCTTATGTTAGGATTTTGGTGTTGGTGGGGTTGGTGTTCTGAATGATGTGCCTCAGAATTTTCATAATTTCTTGATTCACGAAAGGTGTTAGTTCTCACATAACTGTTTTTTTGACTTGTATATTGCGAGGTGTATTTTTTATTTAGATGATAGGTTCTGACCTGTTTATCGGAGTAATCGGTCTTGTCTCTAATATATTTTTAAATTTTTATAAGTTTTGTTTCAATTTCAACTTTTTCGATTTTACTTTGAATTAGTATAGAGTTTTGTTTATATGCTTTTGTTTTGGTAAAGGGTAGAAGTCTGTCTCTTAGACCGTTGATTTCTATATCTAAAGTGGACAGTTTTTATTTTTTTTTTATTATTAGGGTTTCCATAAGGCCCAAAGTACAAAGCTCAAGTTTATTGTTCCACTCTTCCATAAATTCTAAATCATCCTGGTCAGAGGTGGGTAATTTTAACTAACTTGGACGAGCACTGTGCAGTACACTAAAACACAATAAGGTCACAGTACTAAATCCACCAGGCACCAATCCATTTTACCACACTAACACCTATTTTTGCTGAATTAGGTTAGTTTACATAATACACAACCATTGATATCCCTACTTTTTTATTGTAATAAGAAAACCAAACCCACTATCCATAACACATCTTAAAAATAAATTGAGTAAGGGTAGGGGATGGGGTTGTAATCCCCAATTCACCATCAGTAGTAGTAACAAGGCCTCAGAATCTGTATACCACTCCCTTAGCCGTGAAAACTGCTGACACCTCCACCACCACAGCCTTGACCTCCACTATTGGTAGTATTTAGCCTCAGGATAGTGGGATTAGAGGTCTGTTACATCTGATTAATCTCCCAGAATGTAAATGGAATTTTCTCTACCTGTTCATGCTGCAATACCTTCCACTGGCACTGCAGTTCCTTATACTCCAGCTTATTGCAGCTTCTGTGTTTGTTTTTATGATTTTAGAGCAAGGTGTTACCTGATGATACTGAGAAGTGTCTGGAGAGGAGAGACTGCAATCTATTTTCTGCACCTTCTGTGCACTCACCACTTTATCTACATCATCTTTCCACAGTAAAATTGCTTAATTAAATGTAAACCATTGGAGCATCATCTCCTTAAGGTGCAAGGAGTAGCACAACCAGTAAGATTACCACCTCCCTTTACATTACCATTCGTTAACCAAGTACTAGTTTACAGTCTAGTTTTGTGATAGCTTCATCAGCCACAAAGCAGTGTTGAGGATAATACATTGCGCCAAAACAAAATTTGCCATAACGGACAGTGTAAATTGCAAAGTGTAGGCCATGCAGCAAGGAAGTGAGTAGGGGAAAGAGTGGTGGGTCATCTCAATAGTACCAGTATGAACCGACATCTGCAAAGATATCACAAGTCTGTATTTCTGAGTGAAGAAACCGAAAGAACTATGGCAGGCAGCAGGTTTGCTGGTGCTGTATCTGATTTGGCGCATCTACTACTGCCAACCTTGGGCAGAGGAGGATGTTGATACTAATGCTGCTAGGCGTCGGACAGCGACCTCCCTGGGTTGATATTGACTGGAAAGCTGGTAAACTACAGATCCACTCCCAGCCTGACATTGTGCTAACAATCTCCTGTTACATGTTGACATGGGCGAAAAGCACACTTCAGCATTCATATTGTAGGCAATCAGACAAATTGGTTTGGAGGTCATCCAGGGACCAATCTGCCTGTTGGGTTCGCAGTCACCACCAGAGCTGCCAACATGGTCAAACTTTGCAACAGTTTTCATTTTGTAGGTGTGCGCTGTTATGCGCACACAAATATACAAAATAAAGTTCTGCGCTCAAACTCCTTCTATTGGGTGGTGGCAGTAACTATAGTACTCATCAGCCCCAATTTGTGCAAAGAAAAGTTACTTGCGCACTATTCCAAATCCTTATACACAAAATAACTTTTTAGTATCACTCCAATGACCATTTAAGTGTAAACTCACCTGCCACGTTAAGGCAAACCTATTAGACAAGTCCTACACTAACAATTCAACTTGTGTAATGATACTGATGTTACAAAGGTTTAAAGCCCAGTAGCCAGATCAGCAATGTTTTCTTCGAGAAGTAGCCAATCGTTACCCAGCTGGTTGAGCCCCTGAGCCTTGAGTGGCCGTTTGGTCTTACGCTGAGATGAGACTGGAACAGAAAGATGGTAATCGTAGTAAGGCAAGCCAAGGTCAGTGGGTGTAACATATTCATCCTCACCTTGCGGTATCTGTGCTTCGCGGCCGTGTGTCTGTAAAACTGATATACCTGACTCCTGCAACATGTTGGTGGACGCCGGCCGCTGCGGATCCACGCCAAATTATAGTGATGTCTGCGTGCGTGTGATGCGCGCACGTTCTGGGGTCAAAGGCAGATTTCGGCCAATCAGAAGTGTTTAAGGCTTATTTAAATGCATTTCTAATTTGCCTCTTTGCCCTGTCATGGTTGTCCGAGAGTGTTTGCTTCTGAGTGTTTATTTCTGGTTATTGACTTTGGCTTCGTTTGACTTCCCTGTATTCTGGTATCCCTGACTTTGGCTTTCCCTCATTGTTGTCTCATTCTGTGTCTCCGACCTCCGCAAGTATTCTGACTATTCTCTGGTACGTTAAGTCTGGCCATTCTAAGGCCCGGTAAGACGTTACCTGTTAGTCCTAGGTGTGATACAGTTCTACCTGCTGGATCAACTTGTAATCCTGACATTACGACATGGCCATAGATCCTGTAGAATTGCCATATGATTTTTTGGTTTATCTTTTATATGTGAGTCTGGTCCTCAACTCAACATTGTTGGTAACTATAACCACCACTCTATACAGTTTTACACTTGGTTTTACTAGAGGGATTCAGGGAGTGTTTCCTATTTTTTTTCAGTGGCTTGCCTGCACTATTTGCACTTTGATATTCTCATTTATCCGTCCTTTTTTAGTTCCTAACATCACCACACCTCTACAGGCGCAGCCTCTGAATGCCCTATTTCCTGGTTTAGCAGGGTACTGCATGTAGAAAGACCAAAGAAGAACAGGAGCATGAATATTGTCCTCTGGCTCCCACAATCTATCCTCCTCACCAATGAACCAAGTATTGAAGCTTGTTGCGGAAGATCTGAGTCAAGAATTTTTTTCCACCTCGTATTCATCTTCACCATCCACCAGGACTGGTGATTGGGTAGGCAAATTTGTATTGCTCCGTTATTGTAACGAAAATATACCCCAACACGCAGGATTCAACTAAACAGAAGACAACACAGAGGGGAGATACGTCTACCGGACCTTAGAGTGGCCAGACTCGACATATATAGGAGAAGTACAGAGTCAGGAGCGATCCGAGGTCAAGGGCACAAAGATACAGCGTAAACTAGGACTAGCCGGGGTCTGGTACACAGTAAACAGCAAGCCGGCAAACAGAACAGATAAGGATAAAGAGATAACGTAGTCAGAAAACAAAGCCAAGGTCAAGTACGAAGGAACACAACTGAATACAACAAGCGCTAAAGGGAACTGAAACAGAAACCACGATAGGGCAAGGAACTAAGGGAAAAAGGTGAGTATATATATATCTTAAGATCTATTTTGATTGGTCCCTGTCACATCCACGCCCCCAAAAGGTAAGTGTATGGGAAGTGTGGCAGGACAGGGACCAATGGGAGGCCTTTGCCAATTTAGGCTCCCACTGTCCCTTTAAGAGCGCGCCCGAGACCCGCGGCGCGCTCTTAGAGTCAGGCGGGACACGTGACCGCTTCTCGCGGTCACTGCCCGCCTTCCTGTTGCAGTCGTCGGATGAGCCACGCGGCTCGTGCAGCAGCAGGGCCGCGCGCGGCTTGAACAGAGGACCCCGGCCGGCCCCTGGAAAGGGTAAGTACCACTACAGTACCCCCCCCCTGAGGACACGCCATCCGGGCGGAGAGGGCCAGGCCTGGCAGGAAAACGAGAAAGGAAGGAACGCACAAGGCGAGGAGCGTGAACAGCGTCGGCGGAAATCCAACTGTGCTCCTCAGGCCCAGAGCCCTTCCAATGCACCAGGTATTGAAGTCGACCTCTAAGGAAACGAGAGTCAAGAACGGCAGAAACTTCAAACTCCTCATGACCCTCCACAGAGACAGGAGGGGGAGGAGGAGTATGCCGGGTATAGCAGTTGCGTACGTAAGGCTTCAACAATGAAGTGTGAAAGACATTAGGAATATGCAGATTCTTAGGAAGACCCAAGGCATACGAAACCTTATGCAAAACATGATAAGGACCAATAAAGCGGGGAGCCAATTTCATAGAAGGCACCCGGAGGCGAATATTTCACGTGGAAAGCAAAACCCTGTCCCCCACGACATAAGAAGGAGCCGCCCTGCGATGCTTGTCAGCCTGCACCTTCTGGCGAGCAGCGGAATCCACCAAAGAACGCTGAACCTGCTCCCAAGTATTGCGCAAACCAGCCAAATGCTCATCCAGAACTGGCATGCCCTGTGAGGAGAAAGCAGCCGGAAGAACAATGGGATGCTGGCCATAGACAACGTAAAAAGGACTTTTGCCGGAAGAATCATGAGTAGCGTTATTCCGAGCAAACTCAGCCCAAGGAAGAAGGTCAGCCCAATTGTTCTGATGGTGGGATACAAAACAACGAAGGTACTGCTCCAGAGATTGATTGGCACGTTCAGCAGCTCCATTAGACTGGGGGTGGTAAGCGGAAGAAAATGAGAGAGTAATACCCATTTCTGAACAAAAGGCTCTCCAGAACCAGGAAATAAATTGGCTACCCCTATCAGACACAATAGATACGGGAATGCCATGCAACCGAAACACCTCTCTAGTGAAGATAAGTGCCAGTTCCTTAGACGTGGGCAGCTTGCGAAGAGACACAAAGTGAGCCATCTTGGAAAACCGATCTACTATCATTAGGATAACTGTTACCATTTGAAGGGGGTAATTCAACAATAAAATCCATGGACAGGTTAGACCAAGGTCTCTCGGGAACGGGTAACGGATGCAACAGCCCACAAGGAACTCTACGAGAGGATTTCATACAGGCACAAGTAGTACAAGCACCTATATAGTCGGTGACATCCTTGCACAAGGAATCCCACCAAAAATACAGAGAAACAGCTGACACCGTTTTGGAAATACCAGGATGTCCAGCAGTCTTAGTGTCATGATACAACGACAGAATATCCCGTCTCTCGGGAACATCAACTAATAGTTAATCAGTAGGCCTCTCGCTAGATGCCATGCTTTGTTTCGCTTGTATGGTCTGCAAGAGGGACGAGGAAATAGACAAAATAGTAGAAGCAATTATCCTGTCTGGGGGAATGACAGGAGTAACATCAATCTCCTGTTTGTCAGCAGTTTCGAACTGTCTGGACAGAGCGTCTGCTTTAGTGTTGCGATCACCTGGCCTATAGGTGATAATATAATTGAAATGGGACAAAAACAGTGACCACCTAGCCTTCCTAAAAGACAATCTTTTAGCCTCACTAAGGTAGGATAGGTTCTTGTTATCCGTAAATATGAGGATGGGATCATTAGTTCCTTCTAACAAATGTCTCCATTCTTTGAGTGCTAAAATAATAGCAAGGAGTTCGCGATTACCCACATCATAATTCTTTTTTGCTTTGGACATTTGTTTGGAAAAGAAACCACAACGATGCAATGGCTTTTCAGGCGACTCTCTTTGGGATAAGACAGCACCTACCCCGATATCGGAAGCATCAACTTCAAGAATATAGGGCAGTGAGGGGACAGGATGCTGTAAAATAGGTGCAGATGCGAACGTAGTTTTAAGAAATTAAAAAGCCTGAAGTACCTCGGGAGACCAGACACGAGTATCCTTTTTTGTCATACAGGTGATAGGCGCTACAATAGAGGAAAAACCTCTAATAAAGAGTCTATAATAGTTAGAGAAACCAAGAAAACGCTGAATGGCTTTCAAACCTTGTGGTAGAGGCCATTCTATGACAGCAGAAAGCTTCTGGGGATCCATACGAAAACCTTTAGCGGAAATCAAATATCCCAAAAACTGGACTTCGGATTGGTCGAATAGACATTTTTCCAGTTTACAATAAAGACCATTAGCAAGTAGGGTCTTCAGAACTGTTGTAACATGTCTGTGATGAGTGTGTAAATCTGTAGAGTATATTAATGTCGTCCAAGTACACAATTACAACTGTGTGAATAAAGTCTCTTAGGACGTCATTAATAAATTATTGAAATACTGCTAGGGCATTACATAGACCAAATGGCATAACAGTATACTCGTAATGGCCAGATCTAGTGTTGAATGCAGTCTTCCATTCGTGGTCTTTCTTAATACATATTAAATTGTATGCACCTCTAAGATCCAATTTAGTAAATACAGTAGCATGTTTTAGCCTGTCAAATAATTCCGTGATTAAAGGTATAGGGTATGCATTTTTGATGGTGATTTTATTTAGACCTCTATCATCGATGCACGGTCTTAAATCACCTTCTTTCTTCGATACAAAGAAGATCCCCGCTCCAGCCGGAGAAGAGGATCTCCTAATAAACCCCTTTTCTAGTGATTCCTTAATATATTCCTCCATGACACGGTTTTCTTGAACAGATAAAGGGTACACCCTGCCCTTAGGAGGTACAGTGCGAGGCAATAAATCGATAGCACAATCGTAGGGTCTGTGAGGCGGTAATTTGTCAGCCTCACTTTTATCGATGACAGTCTTGAGAAATAAGTACTGGGGGGTATTACGGTAGACAAAGGAGGTGTAGTTGAAATCACCCCTTTGAATTCTATTAATATTCCAATAGTACAAGACTCGTGTCAGGCTTCGCTCCATGATTTTATTTGCTCTGACTCCCAGTCGAAAATGGGATTGTGAGCACGTAACCATGGGTACCCTAACACGACGTGAGAAGAGGGAGAGGTAATGATCTGGAACCGAATGGTTTCAAAGTGTAAAACCCCTGTATACATGTGTAACGGTACAGTTTCATGAGTAACAACTGGATAACTTAATGGTCTACCATCTATGGCCTCAACGGCCAAGGGTATCTCCTTCTCTGTGATGGGAATGTTGTTTTTCTTAACAAAACCAGAGTCTATGAAATTTTTAGCTGCCCCGGAGTCAACCAGAGTGTATATGTGCTCAGCTATGCAACTCTCTCCCATATGTAAAGAAACAGGGAGAAGCAAACGGTTAGGAGGCAATTTAGGAGACTTAGATATCACACCCAAGGCCAGTCCCCTATAAGGTCTAGGGTGCGAGAGTTTTCCAGAAGCAAAGGACATTCCTTTACCATATGACCTCTCCTACCACAGTATAGGCAGAGTCCGTCCCTTCTCCTATGTAATTTTTCAGTATCAGAGAGTTTGGCAACCCCTAATTGCATGGGTTCCATCTCCGATACTTTAACACTCTCAGATTTATCAACTCTGGGGTTAATAGGTGTAACCAAACGTCTATTCCTGTTCTTAGTATAGAGCCTGTCACGAATCCTATTATCTATATCAATGAGGTAGTCAATAAGGTCCTCTAATGCAATAGGAAGCTCATTAGCTGCTACCTCATCCAATATAGTGTCAGATAAACCTTCCATGAATGCAGTAGTTGACCCATTGTTGGTCCAATCTACCTGTGAATCAAGGGTACGAAACTGAATAGCATAGTCAGCCACAGACCTAGAACCCTGTTTAATTCTCATTAATGCTCTTGCGGCATTTTTTGACCTTTTCGTTGTGTCAAAAGTTCTACGAAAAGCCGTAAGAAAACTTTGAAATCATGCACCATAGGTCCATTAGCCTCCCAAATAGGATTTGCCCACTCAAGTGCTTTATCGGTAAGCTGGTGGATAAGGAACCCCACCTTGGGCCTTTCTGTGGGAAAGGAACGTGGATACATCTCAAAGTGGAATTCTATTTGATTAATTAAACCTCTGCATGTCTTAGAGTCCCCTCCATACCTAGGAGGAGGTGTTAAATGGGCCGAAGTATTAGGCAAAGTGGATACTTCAGGAAGAAGAGGTGTAGGAGGGTTAGGTGTGGTTGCTGGACTAGTTCTAGATAAGAGCCTGGGCTATCTGATCCATACGGTGATCCTGCTCTACAAATCTAGCCTCATGAGACGCCATCTGCTGAGCCAAATCTGCGGGGTCCATGGCCCTATCGTAATGTAACAAAAATATACCCCAACACGCAGGATTCAACTAAACAGAAGACAACACAGAGGGGAGATACGTCTACCGGACCTTAGAGTGGCCGGACTCAACGTATATAGGAGAAGTACCGAGTCAGGAGCGATCCGAGGTCAAGGGCACAAAGAGACAGCGTAAACTAGGACTGGCCGGGGTCTGGTACACAGTAAACAGCAAGCCGGCAAACAGAACAGATAAGGATAAAGAGATAACGTAGTCAGAAAACAAAGCCAAGGTCAAGTACGAAGGAACACAACTGAATACAACAAGCGCTAAAGGGAACTGAAACAGAAACCACGATAGGGCAAGGAACTAAGGGGAAAAGGTGAGTATATATATCTTAAGATCTATTTTGATTGGTCCCTGTCACATCCACGCCCCCAAAAGGTAAGTGTATGGGGAGTGTGGTAGGACAGGGACCAATGGGAGGCCTTTGCCAATTTAGGCTCCCACTGTCCCTTTAAGAGCGCGCCCGAGACCTGCGGCGCACTCTTAGAGTCAGGCGGGACACGTTGCAGCCGTCGGATGAGCCGCACGCGGCTCGTGCAGCAGCAGGGCCGCGCGGCTTGAACAGAGGACCCCGGCCGGACCCTGGAAAGGGTAAGTACCGCTACAGTTATTCTGTTACATTGCGATACAACGTTTATTTGAGCTCCCTTTTTGTGTATATACAGTGAACCAGACCCCTACTTGTTACATAGTTTCTGCTGACTTCTCCAAGTAATTGGAAAGCAGACTGTGCCCTGACTCTCCCATTGTCTGCTGATTTAAACAAGTTATAATTTTTTCTATTACACTGTGGCAGAACCTACTGTCAATTTTCATATTTTTTGCAATCTTTTATATGTTTTTTTTGTTTTTTTCTTCAGGAGTTATTGCATACAAACTAGATCCATTCGTCTCCCAAATGACCACCCATGTGCATCATTAGAACGTTCACACCAGCAACTTAAGTGCGAAAAGTAATTAATGAATGGGTAGCCGCCATTTCATATAATCGAATGCACATTGTTGACAACAGAATGGCTGCCATCTTGTCTCCCGAACGTGGGCAGCGGTACTTGGTCGTTGAGTGCCTGGGACTCTTTTCGGCTAGGTACTCGCACAAACCCCTCAGTAAAGATTAGATCACTGCTTGGAGGGGCCTGCTGGAGAGCTATATTCACTCTGGGGGTTGCTATAATCACTATACTCCCTGGGTTTATGATTGCTCATGTTAGAGCAGCCTGCTTTGCTCTCTGGACTAGAAGAGGTCTACCCACTGGAAGCTGGATCCTGGTCTTGGGTACAGGGTGGGTGGAGGACAGTTTGTGGGGTTTGCGGTGCTTATGGTACTCAAGGATTACTAGGAAGCAGCGATTGACAGAGGTACTCGTTTAGGCTGCCAGGGCAGTCAGACCGACCAACTAGGAGAACGAAATTCAGGGGTTTTGAAATAACAGAATCCCTTGGTGTTTGCACAGGAACCCCTGAACAGAGACCAGCCAGGACACCTATTTTCCTGGAACGTTTTGGGGCTAGTGCCTCGTCAAAAGTTTACCTCTATGGCATTCCCGTTTCACCGATCTGAGTGATATTTGCATATGTTACACTCAAATCGGGGCTATGCGGGGAAGTAACTTTTGTAGGATTCCTAGTTTATGATGAGGGCACTTTTGGGGTACTGTATATTTTGTGTAGATTTTCTGTACCTGAGAGGTAATTGAATTATAGGTTTTTCTCACAGATTTATCTCTCAGGCACAGAGGATCTTGGGATTGAAACCTGTGTTATTGTATTTGAGACCCCATATAGGGGTCGGTGCATAAAAGTTGTCTGGTCTGGCATAAATCCGTTAACTCCCAGAACTATGTTTCTTCTTGTTAATGGGGGAATGGATGTCTGTGTATTCTAATGGTTCCAGAGTGGCTGAAGGAAGGAATTAGCAGAGGTTACCAGCCGGGTTACCCATGGTCCACTACATCCACGTTTCATCTCGGTCTGCTATTCAATTCAGCGTAACTGTTATCCAAGATCTCCAGTAATCTCTCAATTATTCAAAGTGGACCACAAATACCATCATTCACCCCAGAGGAGGCTTGTCCATAGAGGACCTTTGGCAGCGCCCCACCAGTTTTTGGTTTTATTAGCTAACTTGAAAGCATCTATGCATGTAGGAAAAATAATGGGACTGGTTTGAAATCTGTCCTGTTTCATCAGGTTTGGCAATTGCTTAGTGTACTTTTTTTTTTTTTTTGCAGTGCAAGCAGACTTGAGGTGCCCCATCAGCATTCTACAAGCATGTAAACATACATAGCATAGGGACAAATGAGAAAACATGGACAGTTTTTATAATATAGAATATCATCAAGCTATGCTTCCATGGCTAGTCGTAGATAAGAGATTACCCTAGGATGATGGTCAGGTCAACGTGGGTACTCTTACTGGGAAGGAGTGGTTGCATGGAGGTGGCTTCGCCGCCGCCCGGATCTCGCTCTCTAATGGTTCCTCTCAATATTGAGGCAGTGTGGCTGTCAAGGAGGCCCCGAAGTGGTAAAAAATATCCTCTAGCTACCGCATAGTGTTCAGCAGAACTGAGATGTGACATCCTGTGCTGCAGTCACTTGAGGCAAGTATGTTCGCCATCTTGTATGCCTATGTTGTTGCTTGACTAAGCAGGAGCTGCCGCAAAGATCAAAAAATAAAAGAAGAATGTAGCGCTCTAAAAGTACAGAGATAGATTAATAACCTGTTATTAATTCAGATAAAGGTATTTTCTTTTTTATGTCAGGGTATGTGCAGATTTCTATAAAAGACAATCAAACATAGTATAGATCATACAAATTAAGATAGTGGATCTTAATCCCTTAACGCCGTTACGGCGTTCCATGCCATTGCGCTTTAAATGGGCTTTAAAGCCGTTGCGGCGGCATGGAACGCCATAACGGCTGCAGCCCCCAGGAGCCAGCAACTACTCACCTCCGCCGCGATCCTCTTCTGGGGAGCTGCCTGAGAGCCCAGGCAGCCCCCCTCCGGCAAATGAGGCCCCCGGGGGCCATGTGATCGCTCTCAAAGAGGGATCACATGGCCCCCTATAGCTGGCTGTGGATCTGCCAGCAGGGGGACTGTCTAAAATATCAGACAGTCCCCCTGCTGGTAGGTAGTGTAAAAAAAAAAAATATTAAACATATTATAAAATAAATTAAATGCATTTTTATATATATAATATATGTATATATATTATATTTATAATATATATACATATTATATATGTAACGTCATACAAAGTGTATTTTAATACTAATATAAGTACATATATTAGTATTAAAATACACTTAGAATGACGTTACATATATATAATATGTGTATATATTATATATATAATAGATCTACATATATATATTATATATATATATACGTATAATTAAAATAATAAATAAATAAAATAATTAAATAAAATATTGAAACAAAATTTAATATAAATTATATATCCATATGTAATTTCATTCTAACTGTATTTTGCTATTAATATATATATATATATATATATATATATATATATATATATATATATATATATATATATATATATTGGTAACAAAATACACTTAGAATGACATTCTATATATATCTATCTATATATAAAATACAAATAACCGCAAATATATATATATATATATATATAGATAAATACATATAATTACATAAAAGATTACATTAGTATACACGTAGAATTTAAATACATATATATGTATATATATTAAAATTCTACATGTATATTTAAGTAATCTTTTAACATAATTATTGTAACGGAATGCAGTGTATTACTCCACGATATCCGTTGGTATCCTCAGGAAATCCACAGTCAGAATAGAAAGCACGGCAATATTCCCCATCCTCCCAATAACCGGACGAAACACAGTTTGGGAGTCAACTAACTCAGTTTATTCGCAAGCTGGCATATTTATGCAGTTCCCCATGCAAGGGGTTTCCTTACAGATAATACAGGGGATTTCTCCCAACATGCATTGTTACTTTCCCAACAGGCATTGCTGCACGAGAAGGATACTCCCACTAAAATGGACGATTAAGTGGATTATCCCCTCGTGCAGCAAAACCGACAATTCACTTTAAAATACATATTTTATACAATATTCGGTACTTTGAGATGACTGAACGTTCGGTAGATAGCTGGGGTCGAAGCGCACATTTCGTGGGAATACCGCTCTGATCCCAGCTGAATTGACCGAACGCCGCACAGAATACATTCAAACATTGAGGTCGGTTTAAAAGTACCGAACAAGTATGGGGAACAGAATGTACCGAACGCGGAACTCCCGAACGCTCTGGAAGTCCAGCGGTGTTCGGATCATTGAGTAGCCGTTTTCAGTTCCAGGCTCTCGACGACCGAACACCGCTGCAGAGACAAAGGATCCAAGATGGCCGACCGCCGCATGGTCGGTAGCTGAACGACGGCCACCTAGGAGAGCCCTTAATTACCGATTGCAACATTGTTGCAATCGGTTAATTGGTGCCACACGACTTGTGAATGTGTGGTCTACCTGGGGAGCCCGCATTCGTATGGCGAACGGCCGGGATAGCCGTGTTTCGTCAAACGAATGCTTGGTATGCTGGCAGCGTACGGCTGCCAGCATGCGAACGGCCATAATACAGCACATATACAGTAAAAGACACACATTATGCGTTCAGCCTATGGACAACCTAAAATAACTATAGTCCAGAAGTGGCTAGGTTTGCCACAATGCTCCCCCAGAACCAAGCCGGCATACACAGTCTGATCCCAACGGATCGGCTTGGGGATGTCCGGGAGAGTACTCACAGATCACTTTTCGAGTTCAGTCTGTCTGGATAACCCGTCAGCGTTACCGTTTTGTTTTCCTGGCCGGTAATGGATGGTAAAATCAAAGGGCTGCAGCGCCAAACTCCAGCGCAGCAGCCTGGCATTGTCTCCAGACACACGGTTCAGCCATACCAACGGGTTGTGATCTGTGAGTAGTGAAAAAGGTTGTCCATACAAATACGGCTGTAACTTTTTAAGGGCCCACACCACGGCCAGGCATTCTTTCTCAATGGCGGCGTAGCTCACTTCACGGGGCAACAACTTGCGGCTTAAGTAAGCTACGGGATGTTCTCCGCCATCGGCTCCCACTTGACTCAGCACTGCCCCCAATCCAAACATTGAAGCGTCTGTGTGGACAAGAAATCTTTTAGTTGGATCAGGAGCAGTTAACACAGGAGCATTAGTTAGGGCTGTCTTGAGTTGTTGGAATGCCTGCTCACACTCTGGGGCCCAGACAACCAGTCGGGGAAGGTTCTTTTTGGTCAGGTCCGTCAGGGGTTTGGCCAGGGTACTGTAGTCGGGTACAAATTTCCTATAATACCCTGCAGTCCCTAGAAAAGCTAGCACCTGGGTTTTGGTCCTTGGGGTAGGCCACTTAGCTACGGCCTCAATCTTGGCTGGTTCGGGTCTCTGCTGCCCACACCCTACTCGGTGTCCCAGATACTGCACCTCGGCCATACCTACGTGGCACTTACTAGGTTTTAAAGTTAACCCGGCTTCCCCAATACGGTCTAAGATTGCTCCTATATGGTGTAGGTGATCTTCCCAGGTCTGGCTGAAGATGGCTATATCATCCAAATAGGCACAGGCATACTCCTGGAAGCCGTCCAGTAGCCGATCTACCATCCGCTGAAAAGTAGCCGGAGCGTTTTTCATTCCGAAGGGCATGACCTTAAACTGGTACAGGCCAAACGGAGTGACAAACGCCGACTTGGGGATGGCATCATCGGCTAGAGGAATTTGCCAGTATCCCTTACACAAGTCAATGGTAGTGAGATACTGACCTCGTGCCATCTTATCTAGCAGCTCGTCTATCCGAGGCATCGGGTAGGCATCAGACACTGTCTTGTCATTCAGCCTCCGGTAGTCAACGCAGAATCGGGTAGTGCCGTCCTTTTGTTATCGGTGGCTCGGACCGACATTACCTCGTGTAAGATACCCAGGGGTTCCTCTGCATGAATACTCCACAACTCCTGAGTGGCTGGTTCCCTCTGGTAATGGTGAGCAGCCGCCCTGGGTACGGGGTTTGGACGCCCCTGATTCCAGGTGGGCCTGCCACGATTCTGGGTGCATTCTCGGGCCATATGCCCCCATTGTTTACAGGAATGGCACTGGATGTTGGCCCGCCCGTTGTATCTGGAAGGTGGCGGTACATGTCCTTGCGAGGGACGGAACGGGGCGGCTGTGGGCGCTAGAGGTGGTGTAGCGCTAGGTAGTCCTGTGGGTCGGGAGTAGCTTTTGGCTACAGGTCCCTGATGCCTCCGTGCATCAAAGTGTTGATCGGCCAATCTAGCTGCTTCAGTTAGGGTGAGGGGTTTCCTGTCCCGTACCCATTCTTGAGTCTCCGGGGATAATCCATTAAAAAATTTCTCCAGCAACATCATCTGACGCAATTCCTCCATGGTGGTGGCGTTGCTGGCTTGTATCCACCCTTGGGAGGCTTGATCCAGTTTATGTGCCCACTCTGCGTGTGAATCTCTCTCTGGTTTGCGTAAGTGTCTGAACTTGCGCCGGTATGCCTCTGGGGTAATGGCATACCTCTCCAAGATTGCGCGCTTTACTTTTTCGTAATCTTTGCTGTCCTCACTGGGCACAGCACGGTAAGCTTCGGCTGCCCGATCTGCTAGTTTGCTTGCTAGCAGTTGCACCCATACTGACCGTTCTAACTCATGTAGGTCACACAGTCTTTCAAAGTCCTGCAAGTACCCATCGATCTCGTCCTTTTCCTCGCAAAAGGCTCTGAAGGCCTGATACGGGATCTTGGGCTTTACCGGGTTGTAAAGAGACCCTGGGTTGGACTCGGTTCGAGTCAAGGTGTGTTGTGGGCTGTGTGCCATAACATATTCCTGCACATTTGCCATTACCATATTCAACATGGCCTCCGATATAGGCTGCGGCAAAAATGCTAGCCTGGTCCTCATCTCCCTTTCATAGAGCGTTTCTTCCATAACTACTGGGGGTGTAGCGCTGCGGGCTTGGTCTCCCTCCATCAGCTCGGCAATTAGTACCGCTTTGGTTTTGCTGCTGGCTACTTTCCCTCTAGCTTCCAGTAGTTCCTTTAAAGTCTGTCGTTTCAGTATGGTATAATCAATCTCCATACGAATTGCCCTTGCTTTCCTTGTTCGGTAGTTCCAGTTACACGAATTCTGCTTTCGGCTGTAAGGTTCGGATCCCGTCGCTTGCCACCAATTGTAACGGAATGCAGTGTATTACTCCACGATATCCGTTGGTATCCTCAGGAAATCCACAGTCAGAATAGAAAGCACGGCAATATTCCCCATCCTCCCAATAACCGGACGAAACACAGTTTGGGAGTCAACTAACTCAGTTTATTCGCAAGCTGGCATATTTATGCAGTTCCCCATGCAAGGGGTTTCCTTACAGATAATCCAGGGGATTTCTCCCAACATGCATTGTTACTTTCCCAACAGGCATTGCTGCACGAGAAGGATACTCCCACTAAAATGGACGATTAAGTGGATTATCCCCTCGTGCAGCAAAACCGACAATTCACTTTAAAATACATATTTTATACAATATTCGGTACTTTGAGATGACTGAACGTTCGGTAGATAGCTGGGGTCGAAGCGCACATTTCGTGGGAATACCGCTCTGATCCCAGCTGAATTGACCGAACGCCGCACAGAATACATTCAAACATTGAGGTCGGTTTAAAAGTACCGAACAAGTATGGGGAACAGAATGTACCGAACGCGGAACTCCCGAACGCTCTGGAAGTCCAGCGGTGTTCGGATCATTGAGTAGCCGTTTTCAGTTCCAGGCTCTCGACGACCGAACACCGCTGCAGAGACAAAGGATCCAAGATGGCCGACCGCCGCATGGTCGGTAGCCGAACGACGGCCACCTAGGAGAGCCCTTAATTACCGATTGCAACATTGTTGCAATCGGTTAATTGGTGCCACACGACTTGTGAATGTGTGGTCTACCTGGGGAGCCCGCATTCGTATGGCGAACGGCCGGGATAGCCGTGTTTCGTCAAACGAATGCTTGGTATGCTGGCAGCGTACGGCTGCCAGCATGCGAACGGCCATAATACAGCACATATACAGTAAAAGACACACATTATGCGTTCAGCCTATGGACAACCTAAAATAACTATAGTCCAGAAGTGGCTAGGTTTGCCACAATTATGTGATTTGATTAATTAAAATTTGATTGACATGCCTGACAACACAGGGAGAAAGTGCAGAGAATTTAATTCGCAAGCACTATATTTGACCCTGTAACTCTCCAAGACACCATAAAACCTGTACATAGGGGGTACTGTTTTACTCGGGAGACTTCGCTGAACTCAAATATTAGTGTTTCAAACTGGTAAATTGTATAACAACGATGATATTTTAAGTAAAAGTGAAGTTTTTTGCATTTTTTACAAACGAACTGCACTTTTATGGACTATATTATTGTTGTAATATGTTTTACTGTTTTAAAACACTAATTTGTGTTTAGTGATGTCTCCTGAGAATAACAGTACCCCCAATGTACAGGTTTTATGGTGTTTTGGAAAGTTAGAGAGTCACATATAAGGCTTGCATTTCATTTTTTTCACATTGAAATTTGCCAGATTAGTTATGTTGCCTTTGAGAGCGTATGGTAGCCCAGGAATGAGAATTACCCCCATGATGGCATACCATTTGCAAAAGTAGACAACCCGAGGTATTGGGTATCTTTCTTAGTAGCCACTTAGTCACAAACACTGGCCAAATATTAGTTTTTTGCTTTTTTCACACAAAAACAAAAATGAACGCTAACTTCGGCCAGTGTTTGTGACTAAGTGGCTACTAAAAAAGACTAAACATACCCCACTTTCAATACCTTGGCTTGTCTACTTTTTCAAATGGTATGCCATTATGCCATTATGTGGGTAATTCTCTTTCCTGGGCTACCACACCGTCTCAAAGGTAACATTACTAATCTGGCAAATTTCAATTTTGAAAATGGAACGTTCTATATTTGACCCTGTAACTTTCCAAAACACCATAAAACCTGTTAATGGGGGGTACTGTTGTACTCGTGAGACATCGCTGATTACATTTTTTTGCAGTAAAACCTAACAGTATTATGACATTCACAGCTAAAATGGCAGACAGAAATACAAATTTAAAAAACAATCTTATTTTCTCACATTTTTTTAAATTTTATTCATAATAAATTATGTTCCATATATGAATAGTTATTGATAAATTAAAGCCCTGTTTCTCCTGGACAAAATGATATATAATAAGTGTGGGTGCACTTAATGTGACAGCAGTGAATTATGGTTGAACAGACATAAAGCGCAAATTCAAGTTTTTGTTTACGTTTTGTTTTGATCAGAACGTGCACTATTGACTCCGTCCTGAAGGGGTTAAATATAATATTGTAACCGCTGGCGGTTCCCTTATTTACCACTATAATGTCTTAAAGCATAGAACTTAGTAGGGCTAACCATACAGATATCTTAGCCATAATTTTATATAGTTAGTAAGAGATCCTCTATTTACATATATAAATAATTGAGAATACAATATAAAATAAGGATTGTCTTGGAAGCAATAGATTTTGTCTTTTAGATATTTATTATATAAAAATATAAATATAGAGGGGGCGGGGCCTGACCGCAGAGCCGAGAGGACGTGAACCTCCAGAGCTCCGGCATTAATCTACGGATAAAACCTACTTGTACGACTCAAACAGCAACTGAGCGGGCCACAACGGCCAGCAACCAAAAGGGGACGTCAAGCGAAGCAATATGGTACCCCACAAGCGGCACAACAAGCTACCTTCACCGGTCAGGCGGTCGAGGCCTATTCACGTGGCGAGCGCGGGAGAGACGGCCGCTCTCCCACCACCACGACGAGCTACCACACGGAACAAAGACCCTTGCTCCCCCCCCCCCATGGACCGGCGGGAGTCATCCCGGTCCAAAATCCACAGGGCTTCAGGACCCTACGAGCCTTAGAGAACACAAGCCCTCCGAACCCAAAAGCCAAAATGGCGTCCTCTGACTGGGCCACTGTGTCTCCACCCGTCCAACCCCTGTCAACGCAACGGACAAGCGACTCCCCCTGTGAGGACCGCATAACGGCAGCCTTCAACCTGTTCTGTGCACGGTGGCAAGCCATAACGGTCAGGACCCAAGCAACCACAGAGGTCCCCCGGCTGCCCACTACCCTGCCTGCACGGAGACCAACTCTGCAACGTACAGCTCAGCTACCGACCGGCATGAAACAGCAGGGGGCGGCGAGGGGCATGCCCAGACTCCTGAACCACAGGCTGCGCATCCGACACCGCTGGCCCGGGTCCCGCCAAACTTGGATGGCCTCTAAACGCGACCTGCAGCCATGCCAACTAAAACAGCGCACCCGAGGGGCCAGGACACGGCCTGCACCAAGCGACACCAAGAGGACCTGCCAGCGCACCACCCAGAAGCAGCGACGCAAAGCCGCAAACCAAACACAGAAGGACTATGCCTCTGTACCATGGAGACACACAGGGACTCAGACCCACAAAACAACACGGGGAGCGGAGAGGCTGCCACATCACCAGGGAGGCATCACCGCCACCCACGATACCCACACAAGTCAGGGTAGCAGCGGTGGAATCCCTCTAGCCTACCTGACACGCGAGGCCGAGGCCCTCGAAATGTCTTCACATGGAAGCTTACAGCCCAGCCAGGGAATTGGCTGAATGACTGCTTGACTGTACTGACATGCCAGGCTTACTGCCAGGGCAGACCACTCCTACAATGCCAGCGCTGTAGGACTAACCAACCCAGTTCTCTTTGCCATCAGTTGATGCTTAAATGATTTTGCTAGCTATGTCTTTTTTACTGTGGTTCCCAACTCTTACCCTCTGTGCCAGTTTGAATGCCGGGTAATTATGTTTTATGTAGCCAGCCTACTGTCTTAATCCACATTTAACCAAGAGTCAAACGCTAATCAGCCTAGCCCATAATCTATGCATGTAAATATTTACTGTGGCCCACACTACTTACCCTTAAGGCCAGCTATGCGCCAGTTATCTAGATTTCATGTTGCCAGCTTACTGACGTACTCGACGTCTAGCCACAGGTCAAGCATGAATAACCATAGCCTATGCTACTATACTCATAAAAATGTTTATTACCTCTCCATCAATGTACACTACACTGTTAAACTTTGATAAATAACAAAAATGTGCCAGACTAACTAATGCCACACATTGTAAAGCAAATGTCTGCTAATTCACCCAGGTGTCGCTGTTGTGGCGCGCCAAGGCTATCTGTTCATCTTGTGCACATCAAAAATAAAGAATTTAAAAAAAATATATATATATATATATATATATATATATATATATAAATATAGACATATCAAATCCATTATAGCAGAGTTTATAAGATGAAATTAAATGCTTGCAAATATCATTAATAGGTTAACATACCCTTCTGAACATGTCATCATGTCAGCCTCTCAGTCATTTTAAGATGGAGCAGCGTCTGTCTCCAAGTCTCTCCTCTGTCTCTTAACATTTAAAAGTACACCTATTTATACCTTAGGTGTCGTCATTTTACGGTCACCATAGTTCAAATATGAAAAAGTAACTTGTCTACTTTAAATCAATTTAGGACCTCCCTTTAGATACAAGGCCATAACTAAAAGCAAGTGCACACGTCATGGAAATTTTCCTGACTTAGTTCAAGATGGCATCTTAAAGTCTGAATAGCTTATCTGTTGTTTATACTAAGACGTAAGTGCACAGTCGTGGGAGATTCCCGGATTTGGGGAAGTTCCATTAACTTGGGGTTACCAAAGTATATTGTGTACTGAAAGAGTCATAGAATAGCCTTGAAGCTTGTTTATGCATTATTGTTATTGTAATTTGTCTGGGACAAAATGGCGCAAACATAATATGCACTGAGGTTATTGCTTAAAGAAACATCTATGAAAAACCATATGTTCCATTTCTAACACCTTGCCAATTTGCAATATCTCTTAAAGACAAAGTACACAGTTTAAGAAATACAACATTTCATTCTAAAACGTGTAATATTTGCATTTGCCCATAACACCCTCTCCATTAAACTGTGGACATTGTAGACCATTTCTTCCTTAAATTAGTGAACCAAAGTTCTCCAACAGTCTAGGTTTTTTTTGTGCTCCCAGCATCTTTGATCATTGTTGTAACAGTAAAATATCTGTAGTGTGATCTTTGCATGTAAAGGTGGTTGATTAAAATGAGCAAAGCTTTTGTCTAGGAAAGAATTGAAAAGAACACCAAGTTCCAGAGTAAGATATTCTTGGATGGATCCAGATACGAATTGCAATCCAAAGTTAAAAGTAGTAATTGTATTTGTAATCCAAAGCCTGTAAAGGTCTGTAGAAGTTTACATTCCTTAGATACATTGCTGGAGGTTGTGTTTGTAGAATACCCGGGTATTTGTTATAGAGTATAGATTGTAGAGTCCAGCTTTCCAAATATTTGGCTAGAATTGGTTTCAGATATTGAATCAGCATTATCTGTTATCACTGTGGTGATGGTGTTGGTATTTGTCTTTGTCTTTTGTTTTTTATTTTGTTTTTTCATGAAACATTTTTTACACTGTTTATGATGTGTATAGATTGGATACTCTCCGATATTCTTTTACGGAATAAATTAATTGACCGCATTTCCAAGACATTGTCTTAAGTGATATGGATCCCATTATAGTAAATGTTATGTTGATACAGCAATCAAAGTGGATTCTCAAGAACACCTCTTTTTGCGGTTATGGATTATTTGTAACATCAGGTTCTGTTGTGCTAAAAATGTTAACAGGTCAAATCTGTGGAAAAATCTTTACATTTGTTACACTTTGTATAATAATGATAGATGAAATAGTAACATAGTTAATCTTTCTAGTGTTTTGTATTAAAGACAAACACACTTGTATATGATTTAAATATATAAGGGTAATTTGAAGCAGCAAAGTATTTACCGCCTTTGTTCACAATGGTATGTAAAATTACATTCTCTTTAAATGTTAAAATACTCGTTTATTCAAATTCTCTCAATATATTTAGAATAGTTGCTAATTGGAAATATGACATTATTCGTCTTTATTTGTCCTGTTAGGTAGAAGACAACTCATTCCCTAAGTTACAATTAGTAAATATAATAACTACAGTTATTAGTGGCTTAAAATACCAGAAACACCCACAAATTGTCTTTAAATTTTTTTATTTTTTATATTTTTTTTACCAAGATCTGACAGCCATTGTGGAAAGTTATGTTCGTGAGATTGGATGCTTGACAATGTGAATCTTAATTGTTTAAGTATATTTACCAACGGCTGTGCCGTAGCTTAAGATGATTTGGATTTTTTATTATTTCTAAAAGTGAGTTAAGAAAGCACTCAGATACAATATTGAAGGTTATTATAACTCTACTTTTGTATAGGTGGCTTTATGTACCTTTAACCATCACAAAGCAAATAACATTTTCTTGGTATTTGAAAAATCGATAAAATATTTGATTACGTATATTTTAATATATATACATAGAGTGGTATGGATGTTGAATTTATATCTTTGACATCTTTTCACCAGTTTGCAATAGGTGACCTAAATGATAAATTTCCCAAATCATCATGTATATCACCTGGACGGGTTAATCCATAATACTCTTTGACTTTCCATTGACTGGCCTTAGCTCTGGCAGACTGAATATTTTTTATCATTATAAATAAACTTTATGATAGTTGAAGTAAAGTTTCTGCCTGTCTTTCAGTTAAATTTTAACTGTTGAAGTACTTCACTTATATTAATTATACCACTCTGCAAACTTAAACGAATATAGAGTAGTTTTTGATTTAATAAGAACAGTTCACATTTTCTTCTAACGTTTAAACGTTATTGCAGTTGTTATTGTAATCATATGATCTTTAACTATCATGATTCCATTATTCATCTGGGTAATCAGCTGTTATACTCTTACATGTATGTCTAATATATTTGTTTGTAGGCCAGACTGCAGCTGCATATGGCATTTTAGCAATAATCTTCAATTGCGTTTCAGATATTCACAAAGTCTATCCACCTTTGTAATTAACACATTATGTGTTTATTTTATACCATTAATTATAGTATCTGTATTATATTACACATTGTCACTGACACATTTCTGATACAGGGAAAAAATAGCATGATTGCTTTAGTAATTATAATTTTTCTGTCCATGCACCACATTCCTGGAAGTCCAGAATATAGCAAAAATCCTTTGTCGTTTGATTCTATGGAGCCATTTAACATTTTGACTGGTATAGTTATACCAAAAGAGCAAGGAGTACATCGGTAGATCACATCTGCAACAGAACCATTACAGATTCCTTGTTGTATCAATGTCTCTGTGTTTAGGTTTACAGGAGTTCCTTGCTTTGAAGGTATGTACATAATATGTAGAGTTTAAGAAAAGCTGCAAATCGTGCTTTAGTACAAGTGTCCCATGATGTCAGGTTTCTGACAGATTTTGCTGGTCTTTTATATTCCATTCTCTTGGCAGGGCATCTGCTCTTAGTAGGCCTGTGTTGTTATTATTTATTAATTGCATCAAGGTTTCTTTCGTTAATTGATATGTTTCTGCCGAATTCAAATTCATATGCCACCAAATGTCATAATAAAGTTCATTGTTACAGAATATTGTTCCAGGATGGTTTTTCACTCCAGTAGGAAATCTATGTTCCTCTTCTTCTGCTCCTTCATATTAACCACTTTTTCTGAGTTGTAGGCAACAATCTGTGTCTTGTACTGTGAGGTGCTTTGATAGTCAATCAGGTTTTCTCAGTACCATGTTCCATCTTGAGAAATAGCTGGGTGTTGACAGTTATCAGCCTTTATTTCTTTTTCCGGTCATATTCTGTCTGGAAACATAATAGCAATGTCCAGAATTAGCATAGCACTTCTTTTAGGCATAAGAAGGCTGTTTGCGGTAGTCATTCAATGATAAACTATATGGCAAAGTCTTTTCTTACATCACCTTCATAGGTGCATCCAAAGTCTTTCACAAGCATCTGTCCCGTCTTTTTCTGATTTCAGCATGCTTTGCCATTATCGTTGAGTCCATTATTGGGATTTGTAATAGTCCAATCACATCTTTCTTATGTATAAATCGTTTTTTGGAATGATCTCAATAGGTTCCTTGTGAAATACCAGTGTAGGTCACATTAGCAATCATTTCACTGTGAGCTATGTCTCTCCTTTTGAGATAGTTCTTGGAGGTAGTCCTCACGATCAAATAACTTGTATAGTGTGCAGTCCAATTCAGCTCAGGTGCTTCCTGCTTGTTAACATAATTCCAATGCAGTTTTAAAATGACAGCTAGGGTTGATGTTATGATAATGCTGCAGATTGTAAGAAGGAGACACCATAACCAATTTCTAGCATCCTTTTGTTTGCATCTTTGCATTTCTTTCTTACTGTATAAGATAATTCATTTTACGGTCACCATAGTTCAAATATGAAAAAGTAACTTGTCTACTTTAAATCAATTTAGGACCTCCCTTTAGATACAAGGCCATAACTAAAAGCAAGTGCACACGTCATGGAAATTTTCCTGACTTAGTTCAAGATGGCATCTTAAAGTCTGAATAGCTTATCTGTTGTTTATACAGATAAGCTGTTAAGACGTAAGTGCACAGTCGTGGGAGATTCCCAGATTTGGGGAAGTTCCATTAACTTGGGGTTACCAAAGTATATTGTGTACTGAAAGAGTCATAGAATAGCCTTGAAGCTTGTTTATGCATTATTGTTATTGTAATTTGTCTGGGACAAAATGGCGCAAACATAATATGCACTGAGATTATTGCTTAAAGAAACATCTATGAAAAAACCATATGTTCCATTTCTAACACCGTGCCAATTTGCAATATCTCTTAAAGACAAAGTACACAGTTTAAGAAATACAACATTTCATTCTAAAACTTGTAATATTTGCATTTGCCCATAACAATATGTATGCACTCACAAACGTAGAGCTATTAACCCAGCTCTGGTTTGGATCACTTCTGGGTCCGTTTAGGCGACCCACCCCTATTACCGATATATATCTTGTTCTGTATGAAAAATAGAACTACAAACAAGTGCGCAGTATTGTTGATACAGTATCTTAGATAAAATAAGAATCCCAAATGGGTACTCACAATTCTAGAGTCATGAAATAATGACTCAGTTTTAAAGCGTTGTACAGGTTTGGGACTGCACGCCCTTCTGTAAAAGACGATACGATAAATAAAATTAAAAAAAATGTATTTGCATTAATTTAAAAGAAACAAATAAAAGTGCAATAATGTGCTTAATCCGGAAAACGTTTCGCCACTGACAGCGTGGCTTCTTCAACCGGATAAATTTGTTCAATGTCCTCTGGTTCCCTGCTTCAGTTTAAATACTTAAAAACGGCGTGCAGAGGGCCGGTGCACGGGTGCCGTCACACGTCAGCAGCACTCACAGGTGCTACGTGTGCGGTCCATGCCTCCCTCTCATACCGCTATCTTGAAAGAGCCAGGAGGATTTTCCTTCTTAACCCTTTCGGCTCCATATCAATTGACTGTAATTTCCTTATACCGTGACATCATGGGGGTATAGTTTCACAGCTCTTCCAGAATGCTCAATTTCGATAGCTTATATAACAAAATAACGTTCATTTCCATTTTCAATGTCCATATTTGACCATGAATACATAAAACAAAAGATAAAAGAAACACAGTATCAGTCTATAGTCTTGTTACATTATTCAATCCTCTCAACCCTTTCACATAGGGAAACATTGTATCTTTTAACTTGTGATCCTTCAGTGGTTTAAAGGTTAAGATTTTTAACTTTTGGACTCAATGAAATATTTTTTCAATTAATCACTATATTTTGGTAACACAGCATCAATATTATGTATCCTATTCTATTACAAATCTTAGTAGTCTAGCTTTATCCTTTTAACCCCTTAAGGATACATGACATGTGTTACATGTCATGATTACCTTTTATTCCAGAAGTTTGGTCCTTAAGGGGTTAACTCCATAATATACAGGGTATAAAATTCTAAAGAGGTTTATATCTCTTCAATCAAACGGTCAGATTAATATAAATAAAATTTGCCCTACCACAAAGATGACTTATTATTTAAAGTGGTTCATTATTCTTATAATTATATTTCTCTAAGTCAAACTATGGGAGTATGTTTCAATCCTCAAGGCTATTCACCACCTCTTTTAACTCTCTCTCATCTGTGTTGTATAAATCGCGTCTGTGTCGGCGGAGGATAAATTTAAAGCTCTCCCGTTACCATCGTGTATTCATAATCATAACCCATCTCGTTGGTATTATTGATATATCGATATAGATTGTAGTTAATAATTAGAAAAGTTGATCCCAGTTTCATATTTCATATCGTATTTAGAATCAACATTTCTAATATCGTGATGTAAAAAATATATATACTAAAAATAATTTTTTAAAGTAAATATATAGTTGGGCAATTAAATATCATAGAGACTTTTACCATAGAGATACCCATTCATTGGATTTGTACCCTTATACATTAATTTTCAGAATAGCTCTTTCAATATGGAAAATGTTGGGACTCTTATTAAAATTAATATTTGTAAATTCTCAAAAAAAAATTAAAAAATTTTTTTTTTTATAAAAAACCTTTTCCTTTTCTTTTCCCTTCTCTCTCCTTAATCTTAATCCTAAATTCTTACTCTATTATTTCATATTAATTCCTTAGAAGCAACAACAGATCTTATATTATAGAAAATGGCATAACTCAAAATCTGAGTTCAGGCCATGGGGGATTAGTGTATTAAGTTTATAGATCCATTCCATCTTTGTTGTCATTAAGGATTATATCTCTAACCACTCTTCGGGTGCAACCTGACTTCTTGCAGGCTGTACACTGGCCACAGCCATAAAAGCCTTCCTCATTATTAAATATGGTAGGGGAATGGTTGTGTTCTTTCAAGGAGCTTCGCACTAGGGTATTTTTAAGATTTTTCGCGCCTCTATAAATCATCCTAGGTTTGGTAAAGAGAATGTGACTCAAGGCTGGATCCTGTGGTAGGATCGGCCAATATTTCTTAATAATCTGACTTATTTGGTAATTATTTGCATTATAATTACAAATAAATAAAAAACATCCCGAGTGTCTGTGTCCTTCTTGATTTTATAAATTAGTAAGTCTTGTCTTTCTTGGCCTCTTATTTCCTTCCTAGAATTCTCTAGTTTGCACGCATCATAACCCTTTGCGATAAAGTCTGCTTTTATACGTGTAGATTGTTCATCATAGTTCGTCAAGTCACTGCAATTGTGGTGAATCCTAAGAAACTGTCCTTTAGGGGCATTCTCTAGCCATGGGGAATGATGACAGCTTATGTTTTCAATAAAGCTATTACAGTCTACCTTTTTAAAATGGTTTTTAGTCTTAATTTTTCCTTCTTCTATATAAATGTCAAGATCCAAGAAAGTGACTTGTTCTTTACTCCACATACTGCTTAATTTAATACCCCAATCATTATTGTTCAAGAATTCTTAAAATATCATAAGCTCCCTTTCTTCTCCCTTCCATATAAGCAGTATATCGTCGATATAACGGCCATAGAAGACCAAGCTATCCCCCCAGCCATGCCCACCATAAATAAAAGAGTCTTCCCAAAAAGACATAAACAGGTTGGCATAGCTGGGGGCAAACTTGGTCCCCATGGCCGTCCCGTTAACCTGCAAGAAAAAGTCTTGTCGTACCAAAAAAAGTTATTTTTCAAAATAAGCTCCATCCCTTCTATAATGAATTGAATCTGTTCAGGTAAAAAATCTTTAGATTCAGTTAAAAAGTATTCTGACGCTTTACATCCATAAGAGTGGGGAATGTTACTATATAGCGCTGCCACGTCACATGTGACTAAAAGGCAGCTATTAGCCCAGGCCTGAATTTCTAGGAGGTTTAAAACTTTAATTGTGTCCTTGATATGGGATTTAGTTTTTAATACCAATGGTTGGAGCTTGACGTCTTTGTACTGGGATAATCGGCTTGAAATAGAATCAATGCCTGCTATGATCGGTCTGCCCGGAGGTTTATTTACATCCTTGTGGACTTTGGGCAAAAAGTAGAACACCTGAATTTTAGGAAATTTGATATTTAAAAACTGAAATTCTTTTAAATTAAGAATATTTTCTCTAAGACCTTTTTCGAAAAATTCGGAAAATACTTTATAAATATCTTTACTTAATTTTTGATATGTATTAGAATCTCGTAGAATATTTTCTGCTTCTGTGCTATAGAACTGTTTTGACATGAGGACTATTCCTCCCCCTTTGTCTGCGGGCTTAATAACTAGATTCTTATCTGTCTGAAGGTCCTTTAATGCCTTTTTTTTTTTGCCAATGACAGGTTATGTTTAAATTTATCTTTGGAAGCGATCTTTTTAATCTCGGTCATGACCATGGTTTCAAAAGAGATAATCTCATCTGAAATCAGCTTTGGATAGAAGGAGGATTTATTTTTTAAGGAAGTGTGCTTGATTTCTAAAACATCATCTGATATTGTCCCCTGATTTAATTGTTCCCTACTTACTGGGTCCTTTAAAAAAAAAAAAAAAAAAAATTTACGCACAGACTCCATTTAAAGCTATTCAGATCTATGTACATGTTGAAATGGTTGAGACCTACATTAGGGGCAAATTTCAGCCCTTTATTAAGTACTGATTTGTGTTGGGGATCTAGAATATTATCACTTAAATTAAAAATACCTTTTATTAACTCCGTTGGTTTAGATCTCTCCTTTTTGACCTGTATCTGTCTTCCTCCCCTTGTTCCTCTGTATCCGAAAAACCCTTCTTTTTCTGTGATTGGTAGGGATGTCTGTTTCTAGGGCTGATTTGTGTCAGTCTTTGGCTTTGTGTTGCCGAAAAACCTCCTCCTCTTTATAGTCAGAGCTTTATATCTATTATTATATTAGGGAATCTCATCCCTAACATGTTGTTTTCTATAAGGTCTTTGTTCCTCGTAATTCTGGGAATCTCTTTTATTTTGGGAGTCCCTTCTGTTCCTATAGTAGTATGTTTCTCTCCCTTCATTCTTCCCTAGATACATGTGGTCTTGGTTACCTCTATACGAACGTAGTCGTGATCTATATGTCTCCCTCACTCCATTATATCGGTATTTCCTGGGGTATTGAGGAGATCTAAATTGGTTTGATTATGGGTTCTATCAGCATACCATTTGTTAGGTTCTACTTGGTTTCTTAATCTCAATTTCATGGGGCTAATTTGTTCCTCTTTGGTATTAGTTTTATTCTGTTGATCATATTTAGAGAAGGACCTAACTTGTTTTAATTCATAGTCTTGAGTGTCTCTGAGGTATTTTTTCTTTTGGATCCCTATTACATCCTTCTCTAATCTATCTAAATTTTTCTCAATATGTGAGGTAATGTTTTCAAATTGTTCCTCATTAGAGGAGTTAAGTAGAGCATCTTGACATTTATTAATATCCTTATCGAGTTCTTTGAAATTTTCCTTCCTCCTTTTTATAATCAAGTGCATACTTGTAAAAGAAAAACCCTCCAACATATCATTCCGCAAAGATCAGCTCTTACATGGATTGTTAGGCAGTGGAGAACAGGATAACCCCCACTGGTCCATGAGGAGAGGGGGGGGCGGGGAAGGGGCTGTCAGGTAAGCTGCACAAGGCACTGTGTTGCACAGGACTGGGGATCGTCCGCTTCTCCCGCCAGGTGGTCCACTAGGCCTCACCGAGACCTAAGGCCATTTCACCAGATATAAACAGACGGTTGGGTCTGAAGCCCCGCTACAGGCTTCATGAACCGATGAAGCTTGAATTAGGTTGCAGTAGCAGGCTGATAGTCGAGTATTTAGCATAAAATAGGGCTCAGGACTCAGAGCTCATTTGAAGCACAGCTGGTCTGCATGATGGTTAGGCTCCCCCTTAGTGTCCTCTAAGAATGAATTTTAGGAATTTCCATTGAGTTGCCCCCGAGTGGAGACATGCAATTGGCCTCTTTATTCATGGGCCATTATTGGCTTATAGCACCAGGGGGTGGGGTTACAGTGCCACAGGAGAGAGCAGCAAAAAACATCTTGGAAGCCGCACAGTGAGAGCAGAGCAGCAACTCCTGATCTCTCTCAAATGAAAGTGTATAATATTATCCTTTTTCTCTTTCCCAATAGCCCCAGTGACTGCCTGAGAGCTGATTAAGCAAGGGGGTTTACTTAAATATATAGAGCTAGGGAAGCTTCCACCTGCCTGTCACTAATAGTTTTATTAAAGGGACACTCCAGGCACCCAGACCACTTCTGCCCATTGGAGTGGTCTGGGTGCCAACTCCCACTACTCTTAACCCTGCAAGTGTAATTATTGCAGTCTTTTATAAACTGCAATAATTACCTTGCAGGGTTAACTCCACCTCTAGTGGCTGTCTACTAGACAGCCACTAGAGGGCACTTTCTGGATTATAGAACAGAAATCCTGTGCTAGAGTGTCGCTGAACGTCCTCGCGCTGTGTGAGGACCTCCAGCGTCGCTCATTTCCCCATAGGAAAGCATTGAAAAGTATTTTCAATGCTTTCCTATGGGGAGCGCTAATCCGCATAAGCATGCGCATTAGGTCTCCCCGGCCGGTGGGCAGGATAAGTCTCGCACACCGGCCGACGCAATAACAGGGAGGAGCGGCGCGGAGGAAGAAGCAGCGGCGTGGGACATCGTCGCTGCCTCTGCTAAGTCACTTCAGCGATTGGGGGGTGGGAGGGAGAGGAGACCTGCAGTGCCAGGAAAACGGATTGTTTTCCTGGCACTGGAGTTTCCCTTTAACTCTTACTGCATATACCCACCATCTTCCTTAAAGTGATACGACTTGAGACACTCATTCTGTGGCTAGTAAAATGAAGTTGTGAATCTTCAAATTGCAGGACTGGGGCTGTGACTCTGAGGACTGATCTGGTTCTGATTTCAATCTGTTTTAATCTGTAATGATTCTTCTATAATGATTCAGTTAACTTTTTTGATTTCCCCTGCTACCTTTTGTCTCACGGTATCCTTTAGATTGTAAGCTCACAGGCTATCTAGCTAAGCACTTTGTATAAAAGCGCTTCAATGGCTAGTTATCAGCTTACAGGCAGGGCTCTCTCTACCTCTTGTATATGTCTGTGTATATTGTACGTTCTCCACTAACTGTAAAGCACTGCAGAATCTGTTGGCGCTTTATAAATACCAGTAATAAATAAACCATATTAGCTCCTTCTTGGCTTCACGTTACCACTGCAGATTCATTATATTGCCAGATGCAAATGTTGGTCTATTAGTAACTTGATGCTTTAATCATGTGCACACTGTGTGCTGAGACTTAATGTAGTAGCTGACATGCTTCATAACAATAACAATATTTTTTTTATTTTTTTTTTTTTAATTCTTTATTTTTGCAGTGCATATGAGGGTAACATGTAGGCACGTGGTACCCCAAAGGCAATCCACTTGCATATTTCAAAACAAGGAGTACATAACATGTAGAGTATTAGGGTATGGTTGTACATTGCACCTTTTTTTATATATATATATGAACAAGTTTAAATCATGCTGTTTAGGCATTTTATAGATTGAGATTCTGTCAACATCCAGTTAAAATACGGGAAGATAGCTTTGCTATAGAGTTATCAGTTGCTGCCAACGTTAGGTTAAACAACACAATTTGTTTTTTCTTTTAAAAAGACAGGAAAACAGCAACGTGTGTATCATTAGCAATTTTTGTTGGGTATGCTAGGCTAGTATTGAGTATGTCAGATTCAGGTACGCTTAAGTGTGTGGTAAGCTGCATAGTATTGTTCTATATGGAGAAACACAGGCCTATGGTGAGGTGACACAAGGTGAATGGTAGGAGTGCATCATGAAACTGTGGTGAAATAACAACTGGTTCTGTACATTCCTACCCTAGGTTATAGGCAACAAGCTAGGCACATATTAGCAGTAAGTAAACTGTGCTACAGTTACAGGTTATTCTGGCGTATCATGGTTGTAAAATATTAGTAGATTAACTGTCTAGTCAACAGGTTAAAAGTAAGTTACTGCAAGTTAAGCTGGTAAGAACATCTTATACAAGCTAAAGATTCTGGCGAGATTATCACCCTGGTTGATCAGAGTTTCCCAGGCCGCCGCAGTGTGAAAACGTTGGTATCCTGGCGGGCTCAAGGC
Source organism: Pelobates fuscus (assembly GCF_036172605.1). NCBI lineage: Eukaryota > Metazoa > Chordata > Amphibia > Anura > Pelobatidae > Pelobates > Pelobates fuscus. Next base: position 103,642,598 of record NC_086325.1, read on the forward strand.
TCTTCAGCTAGGGGCAGTCCTGATTGTGATCCGGTGCCTGCTCTGCTGTGTCTTATGTGCAGAGGTCAAGAGTCCTTCCAAGCAGGCGTCAAAGCTAGTTTTGTCCGTGGTGTATTCTGTGAGTTTCGTTTGATTCCCCAGGTTTGTCACGGTATTACATAGTTACATAGTTAGATAGCTGAAAAGAGACTTGCGTCCATCAAGTTCAGCCTTCCTCACACCTGTTTTTTGCTGTTGATCCAAAAGAGAAAAAACAAAAACAAAAAAAAACCCCAGTTTGAAGCACAATTTTGCAACAAGCTAGGACAAAAAATTCCTTATTGACCCCAGAATGGCAGTCAGATTTATCCTTGAATCAAGCAGTTATTACCCTACATTGAAAGATTATATCCTTGAATATTCTGTCTTTGCAAGTATGCATCTAGTAGCTGTTTGAACATCTGTATGGACTCTGATAAAACCACTTCTTCAGGCAGAGAATTCCACATCCTGATTGTTCTTACAGTAAAAAAACCTTTCCTTTGCCTTAGACGAAATCTTCTTTCTTCCAGTCTAAACGCATGGCCTCGTGTCCTATGTAAAGTCCGGTTTGTGAATAGATTTCCACACAATGGTTTGTATTGGCCCCGAATATATTTGTATAATGTTATCATATCCCCTCTCAGGCGACGTTTTTCTAAACTAAATAGGTTTAAATTTGTTAACCTTTCTTCATAGCTGATATGTTCCATTCCTTTTATTAATTTTGTAGCCCGCCTCTGCACTTTTTCTAGTGCCATGATATCCTTCTTTAGAACAGGTGCCCAAAATTGCACAGCATATTCAATATGTGGTCTTACCAGTGATTGTGATGTTTGTGGGCTTGCCTCTCTCGGTCATCTGTGGCTGGTGACTGCCCTGATCTTGCGCTGGGTGTGTTCTGCTGCTCACCGGTTCATCTTGGTGCAGGCTGGAGTGTGGGTGACTGCCGGATCGGTCTCCCAGCAGAGGTGTTGGTTTGCGCGGTCTCAGCAGGCGAGTATTCTCGCTTCTCATGCTCAGTGCATCCGTTGTCTCCCGCGCACCTGAGCAGTGCTGGTGTCGCCGACTCTCCGTGCGGTTTGAGCGGGAGGCATCAGCCGCCTTGGTGGTTGTAAGTGCGAGCTGTAAGCCGGTCTTCCCTTCGCCGAATGCGCACATGGCGCCCGCCATTTTAGGAGCGGCGGTTGGGCTCTCTGGCCTCGATTGCTTGTTAAGGGCCTCAGGGTGAGGACCGGGATCACCCCCACCGGTCCAAAGGGGGGGGAACGGGGCCGGGTTTGCGCCGGTATGCACCCTCAGCTGGGTACCGTGGTGCAGGATAGTGGGGCAGCGGCCGTCTGCCCCACTCACCGCAGGAGAAGGCCCCAATTAGGTCAGCGTGTTTTTCTCCCCCAGGGGACTGAAGCTCGACGAGCCAGCCTCTCCCCGGGTCCCTCAGTCTCTCAGCTCCGGGTGTCTGGCGGGTCGGTCGATTTTCGGGTGGAAAAACATGGTTTTTGGAGAGAATGTTTAAGTTGGTTGCAGGAGCTGCACAGACTTGCGACCGTCCAGCTCGGCGGTCCGGCCCCGCCCCCACAATAACAATATTTTTTAATAGAAAGCTAGAGTAAAACTCTAGTGGAAGAGTCTGGCACCATCTTAAAACTTTGCCACCCGCCACTGACTCATTTCTGTTTGGTATTTATAAGGTATCAAATTATTTTCCTTTGTCTGCCATATTATTTTCCTGAATTATGCAAATGTGTTCCACCACTGACTCCCTTAAAGTGATATACATTTGCAGGTTTCTTTTTATCTTCAGTTGAGTTACTAATTAATTTGGAAAAGAGCATTACGCCTCGAAAGAGGAAGGGATCACTGCAATGAAGGACCAGTCACCTTGTAAGACATATGTTTCTGCATGCCCGGATCAGTGATGCAGTTTACGGGCCTCCTGCCTCAATCGGTAGATAATAAGGGAGCCACGAATGGGTTAGTAGTAAAAACATACAAGTAAAATTATGGTGCTAAAAACAAGATTTAAATTAAGGAGATGCAAAGCAGCACCTTAATTAGTGTAACAACTCAAACACTAAAACCTACAAGAAAAACAGTGTGCTGTGTCTTTAAGACTATTAAATTCAATCGTGACACCCACAAAATTGCTAAAACACCTATAAAATATTACAAGTACCCAGTAATTAAAGGGATTCTATAGTCACCAGAACAACTACAGCTTATTGAATTTGTACCGGTGAGTAGATTCATTACCTTAAGGCTTTTTGCTGTAAACACTGTCTTTTCAAAGAAAATGCAGTGTTTACATTACAGCCTAGTGATAACTTCACTGGCCACTCCTTAGATGGCTATTATAGATCCTTCCTGGGTCATGGCTGCCTAAAATGCACCCAAACATTCAGTATCTCCTCGCTCTGCATGTCGACACTGAACTTTCCTCATAGAGATTGCTTGATTCAATTAATCTCTATGAGGAGATGCTGATTGGCCAGGGCTGTGTTTGAATTGTGCTGGCTCTGCCCCTGATCTGCCTCGTTGTTAGTCTCAGCCAGAAGCATTGTGATTGGATCAGGCTACCACTTCTGCTGATGTCAGCAGACAGCTTGTTTTTCTGAGGCAAATAGCATGCAGAGCTACAGCTGCAGGCTTGAATACATGTAAGATTGTGCTATATTTATGGAAGCATGAGTTTCCCAGGGGGGCTAGATGGTGGTTTTAACACTATAGGGTCAGGAATACAGGTTTGTGTTCCTGACCCTATCGTGTTCCTTTAAGTGTAATTTAGTGCTGTGTATTTGTTGCGGTCACCGGCCCGCCGAGCCTCACGGTCATGCCCGACCGGCACGACCGCTCCGACTACACGAGCTTACCTGCTCGTCGGCGAGCCGGGAACCGCGCACGTAGTTCTTCCGGGCATCGCGCCCAAATCCAAGATGGCGCCGACCGCGTGGTCGCGTCTATTGCTAGCTCCGCCCCCGAGAATTATACCAACGTGTGCGTGACGTCACGACGTCAACGCACACGCACGTTTTGGGGTCAGAGGTCGCCCTCTGACCAATCATAGCCTAGAGAGGGGTATTTAAACCCCTAGCTTTCCCCATTACTTTGCCATGTCGTGGTTTCAGTTTCCTGGTTTCCTGAAAGTGCTGATTCTGTGTTTCTGATTTCCTGGTATCCTGATCCTTGGCGTTTCCCTGGTTATTCTGATCTCTGGTTTCCCTGACTTGGCTTGTTTTATCGGTATTGAGTATTTTCTGGCTTCCTTGACCTCGGCTTTCCCTTTGACCATTCTCTGTCTCTAGCGTATTAGTCCGGCCATTCTAAGGTCCGGTTTACGCTCTATCCTAATATTTTCCCTTTCTTACTTATGTATATGTTTACATAGTTTCTGCGTGCTGGACCACATTACTAGTCGTGACATTACGACATGGCCATGGATCCTGCAGAACTATGCAAGCATATGATCGCATGTGAGAGTAGGGTGGAGGATATGGACCACAGGTTAGACCAATTTGCCCAGGCATTTCAGACCTTGCTCCAGAGGACTGCCTATTTAGAGGTTCCTCCGGTACCACCTGTGGTTCCGCCACCTGTAGTGGTTCCCGTACCACATAAACCACCGTCCATAACCTTGTCACCGCCCCCTCGCTATGGAGGTGATTCCAAGGAATTCAGAGGTTTTTTAAACCAAATTGAATACCACTTTGAGGCCTCCCCAGGTTCATTCCCAACAGATAGATCGAAAATTGGCTATCTGATGAACCAATTAACAGGAAAGGCCTTAACCTGGGCTAACCCCTTATGGGAAAGTGGTGACGCAGTAGCCCGTGATTACAATACTTTTCTTACGGCCTTTAAGGCTACGTTTGAACCTAAAGGCAGGGAGAAGAACGCTGCCAAAGCCCTTATGAGAATCAAGCAAGGCAGTCGTTCTGTAGCCGATTATGCAATAGAGTTCAGGACATTAGCATCTGAGGTTGATTGGACCAATAGTGGTCTGGTGGCTGCTTTCTCTGAGGGTCTAGCTGAGAGTATACAAGATGAGACTGCAGCTAGAGACCTTCCGGTTAATCTTAACGAGTTTATTGCATACATGATAGACATTGATAACCGGCTCAGAGAGAGAGAGAAAAACAAACAACGTAACAGACGTTCTAATTTGTCCATAGCCCCTCGTTTCTCTAACCCAGTGGTGAGTAGCCAAACTCCTCTTCCGGAACCTGAACCCATGCAATTGGGTAGCGCTAAACTCACTGAGGCAGAGAGACAACACAGACGTAACGAGGGGTTATGTATGTATTGTGGCAAGAAGGGACATCTAAGATCGTCATGCCCGGTTCGGCCGGAAAACTTGCACACCTAAGGCACGTACGGGGACCGACCTTAGGTGTGATGTATATGTCCCCTAAATTGACTAAGAACCGTTTCCTTGTCAAAGTAACCTTATCTTTCAAGAACACTACTGTTCAGTGTGAGGCTATGATTGACTCTGGGGCAGCGGAGAATTTCCTAGACAAAGAATTCTCTGCAAAACATCTCATGCCCTTAAGACATAAAGAGAAACCTATAGCAGTCGAGGCCATTGATGGAAGGCCTCTTACCCAGCCTTTCATCACACACGAAACTCTGCCAATCACTATTTCAGTGGGTATTCTCCATTCTGAAGAAATGACCTTTCAAATTATATCTTCACCTACAGTGCCGATAATACTCGGTTTTCCTTGGCTCCTGAAACACAATCCACGTTTGGATTGGATTGAAGGAGAGATTGTGAGTTGGGGTGAGAGATGCAAAGGTGTTTGCTTTAAGCAAATCCCACAACCTATTTGCACCATCAATGTTCCTGTTACACCTCCTTTGACCACACAAATTCCACAGCAGTATATGGATTTGAAAGAGGTATTTAACAAGGTCCAGTCAGAAGGGTTACCTCCTCATAGACCTTATGACTGTACTATAAACTTATTACCAGGGACTATGCCTCCCAAGGGAGGAATCTATGCCTTGTCCCCCCAGGAAAATCTTTGTTTGGAGGAATATATTAAGGATGCTCTCAGAAAGGGTCATATCCGTAGGTCCTCCTCACCAGCCGGGGCTGGATTCTTCTTTGTCTCTAAAAAAGAAGGAGACCTACGCCCTTGTATTGATTATAGGGGTTTGAATAGGATTACCATTAAAAACGCCTACCCTATTCCCCTTATATCAGAGCTATTTGACAGATTGAAGGGAGCTCGAGTCTTTACCAAGCTCGATCTCCGAAGTGCATACAATCTAGTCAGAATTAAGGACGGTCACGAATGGAAGACCGCATTTAACACCAGAATGGGACATTACGAATACCTGGTTATGCCGTTTGGATTATGTAACGCTCCAGCGGTATTCCAGGATTTTATTAACGATGTCCTAAGAGAGTACCTTCACATGTTCGTTCTAGTGTATTTGGACGACATCCTCATCTATTCCCCAGACCTAGAGACACATCACGATCATGTGAGGATTGTACTGAAAACCCTGTTACAGAACGGCCTTTACTGTAAACTGGAGAAATGCCAGTTTGACCAAACGGAGATACAATTCCTTGGATACGTTATATCTCCGTCTGGTTTCCAGATGGATCCTCGCAAACTGGAGGCAGTCTTACAGTGGCCATTACCCAAGGGCCTTAAAGCTACTCAACGCTTTATAGGTTTTGCAAATTACTACCGCAAATTCATAAGGGGATTCTCCTCCGTGATTTCCCCTATAACCAATTTAACAAAAAAAGGAGCGAATTGTATATCTTGGCCCAAAGAAGCAAGAGAGGCATTTGAACAATTAAAATTTTTATTTTCCTCAGCACCTGTCCTGACCCATCCTGATCCATCCAAACCATTTATCCTAGAGGTGGATGCATCAGAGACAGGAGTTGGAGCCATTCTGTCTCAAAGAGAAAGTCCTGATACGCCTTTACATCCCTGTGGATTTTACTCTCGCAAACTCACACCTGCAGAGAGGAATTACGACATAGGGAATAGGGAACTTTTGGCCATTGTACTTGCCCTTAAGGAATGGAGGCATCTCTTGGAAGGTTCCAAAGAGCCACTTTTGATCTTTACTGATCATAAGAATTTGGCTTATATTGGGGACGCTAAGAGACTGTCCTCTCGTCAGGCTAGGTGGTCATTGTTCCTCTCCCGATTCAATTTCGTAATTACGTACAGGCCTGGTACTAAAAACACCAAGGCAGATGCGCTTTCTCGGCAGTTTGAGACAGATGAAGTTCCAGAACAGGTGATATATCCTATTGTACCTCCTGAATGCCTCATTGCCACTACTGTTTCCGAAGTGTCTTCTCCACTCTTCTGTGCCATAATAGCAGATCAAACTCAGGCACCTGTGGAAAAACCTCCGGACAAACTGTATGTGTCACCTCAGTTTCGAAAGAAGGTACTAGATTTGTTCCATGACAACCTCACAGCGGGCCATCCTGGAGTCCATAAAACTCTCTCAGCCGTCTCCAGGAGATTTTGGTGGCCTGCTCTTAGAAACGATATCAAAGATTATGTTGGGGCATGTCAAATATGTGCCGTTTCTAAAGTTCCTCCTAGGTCACCTCCTGGACTGTTACAACCACTGCCCATACCTAGTGCTCCATGGACCCACTTGGCCATGGATTTCATTGTGGATCTACCCAGTTCTAACGGGTTTAATACAGTTCTTATGGTTATTGATAGATTCACGAAGATGGCACATTTCATCCCACTTAAAAAATTACCATCTGCCCAAGATCTAGTTCAAATATTCTTGAGAGAGATCTTTCGATTGCACGGTGTACCCAAAAACATAGTATCTGACAGAGGTACCCAGTTTGTTTCTAGGTTTTGGCGTTCCTTTTGCAAACAATTGGGCGTCGAACTCTCCTTTTCGTCAGCATACCACCCTCAAACAAATGGAGCAGCAGAGAGGGCGAATCAGTCTTTAGAAGCTTATTTACGTTGCTTTATAAATGCCAATCAATCTAACTGGTATGAGCTCTTACCCATGGCTGAGTTCGCCAGAAACAATGCCACTCATGAATCTTCTAATCACAGTCCATTCTTTGTTAATCAGGGTTATCATCCCACTGTTTTACCTTCTGCATTCTCAGACACAGATATCCCCGCTTTGAACACCCGTTTAGAATCGATTCATGATACCTGGGATTCCGTCCATTCAGCTCTGCAAAAAGCCTCATTCCGAGCAAAGGTCCAAGCTGACAAGAAAAGGGGCGCTAATCCTGTCTATCTTCCAGGTGACAGGGTGTGGCTCTCCACAAGACATATCAAGCTTAAGGTCCCATCCATGAAATTTGCCCCTCGGTACATTGGTCCCTTTCGAGTTACCCAACGTATTAATCCAGTGACCTATTCTTTGGCACTACCGGCTCATATGAGAATAGCGAATACTTTCCATGTGTCTCTGCTCAAGCCCCTTACTTGCAATCGCTACACCAGGGTATCCACTCCTCCTCCGCCCTTGGTAGTGGGTGATCAGGAAGAATACGAAGTCCATTCTATCATGGACTCCAAATTATCCAGAGGTGTCTTGTCCTATCTCGTTGACTGGAAGGGTTATGGTCCCGAGGAACGTTGTTGGGTTCCTGCTGACCGGGTCCATGCGCCCCGTCTTATCCTGTCATTTCACAACCGCTTTCCTCTTAAGCCGGGTCCTTCCCGCCCGGTGCGCGGTCTTCGAGTGGGGGGTACTGTTGCGGTCACCGGCCCGCCGAGCCTCACGGTCGTGCCCGACCGGCACGACCGCTCCGACTACACGAGCTTACCTGCTCGTCAGCGAGCCGGGAACCGCGCACGTAGTTCTTCCGGGCATCGCGCCCAAATCCAAGATGGCGCCGACCGCGTGGTCGCGTCTATTGCTAGCTCCGCCCCCGAGAATTATACCAACGTGTGCGTGACGTCACGACGTCAACGCACACGCACGTTTTGGGGTCAGAGGTCGCCCTCTGACCAATCATAGCCTAGAGAGGGGTATTTAAACCCCTAGCTTTCCCCATTACTTTGCCATGTCGTGGTTTCAGTTTCCTGGTTTCCTGAAAGTGCTGATTCTGTGTTTCTGATTTCCTGGTATCCTGATCCTTGGCGTTTCCCTGGTTATTCTGATCTCTGGTTTCCCTGACTTGGCTTGTTTTATCGGTATTGAGTATTTTCTGGCTTCCTTGACCTCGGCTTTCCCTTTGACCATTCTCTGTCTCTAGCGTATTAGTCCGGCCATTCTAAGGTCCGGTTTACGCTCTATCCTAATATTTTCCCTTTCTTACTTATGTATATGTTTACATAGTTTCTGCGTGCTGGACCACATTACTAGTCGTGACAGTATTTCACAATTCAGTGCTAATACAAATCAAAACAAGTTCAATGTAAACTTACAACATTAAGACTCTACAGGTTCCATAATATCCACAGATTACATATCAAGGAAAGGGAAAGAATATATTGCACTATGAATTATTTTTTTCCTAATCTCTGGATATTATGAAACCTGTGTATTTTTAGGTTTTGTAAGTAAACTGTTGTACACTTTACACTGTGAACTTGTTTTGATTTTGTATTGGTACTGAATTGTGAAATACACATCACTAAATTACACTTAATTATTAGGCTCCTGTAATATTTTATTGGGGTTTTAGCAAAATTTGTGGGTGTCAATCTAATTTGATTTTTTTAAATTTATATATAAACTTTCCACGCTTGGATTTTCAGACCTTTTGAAATAGGCAGTTTACAAATCGATAAAGTACAAGGTTAAATGGTTTGTCAATACAGAGTAAATCAAGGGTGTGACCGACATAGTAGACAATTACATGAGAAAATAAGCACATTTCTTAATTATATAAAACTGGTTAGGTTGCAAACCCGGGGCTATTGAGGGATTGTCAGTGTTAAAGGTTAATAATCGTGTGTACTGTACAAACAAGATACTCCAGGCGGGTATTAAATATGCTCACCAGATAATTCCAAGAAGGAGGGAGTAGAGTGGGAATATTAACAGGTGGTGACACACTCAGTGCGTTAAGATGCCAACAGATAGTGGACAAGCTGGGTATGTGCCTATCCAGCTTTGCCAGGTGGGATGTATAGAGGTGCGCACATCAACTATCCAGGATCTATTGAACTTCAAGAGCCTGTGCCCTCACTGCTGATTGAAGAGTGGGGCTACAAAACCCAATATAGGAATAAGTTACTAACTAAAGAAAATGGGTAACTGAAACATGGGTGCAAGCAATTTGTTGCAAGTGGTTATATATGGTTGGGAAAGTCACCAGTAATCAGTGTAACCTCTGCCCTCGGGTAAGAAGGGGTGATGCCATCTAGATCCCAGAACTCTGCACGGTTTCCTGCCTTTGGAGGTGGTTGTGAATAAGACATTCATATTTTCTAAAAAGGCAGGTGCCCCAGACCTAGCTCTAAGATTGTGAGCAGTCCCGTTACAGTGGACTAAGAGAGCCAGTGTTCCCCTACCTGTAGGGCATGCCAGCTTGTCTCAGTGAGGTTGTTACAGGCCCGAAGGACTTGCACCAAAGTAAAGTAGCTCTGGTGAGGTCTTGAAAAGGTGGGAGTCTTCGAAGGCCAAAGGTGTTTTGCCTTTCAGAGCAGTCATTATTTGTATTTTGTCATGCAGTCACAGAGCATAGTATATCATTCCATGCCATAGCGGATCGAGTATAGACAATGCCAGTTACACGGTATATCAATCCTCAACAATTTTCTTAGCTACTGTATGTGACAGGGTTGCAGATGGCAATCGCCGGATATTACATAGTTACATAGTTATATAGCTGAAAAGAGACTTGCGTCCAGGGCCGGCCTTAGGGGTGTGCGAGCTGTGCGGCCGCACAGGGCGCCATGGTGCAGGGGGCGCCCTGCGGCTGCATAGCTCACACAGCATGTCTGTTAGCCGCAATGCTAACAAGGCATTTGCCTTGGGCGGCATTTTCCAGGGGGCGGCAAAAAAAGCCGCCCCCAAATGCCCAAGGCAAATGTCTACATGCCGGGCTGCTGGGCGGTCGGGCGGCGCTGGTGGGCGGCTGGCGAGGGAGCACTTCCTCTGAGCTGTTTGCTCAGCTCCCTCGCGCGCCGCAGAGTGAGGCTAGGAGCCGTAATAGCGCCGCCCGCCCAGCCCAGCAGCCACTGGACCACCAGGGAGGAAGAGACCCCCCCCCCCAGCATTCCCAAAGGTAAGGAGGCTGGGGGGGGGGTGTCTAAATAAATTTTAAAAAATGTGTTAATGTGGGTGTGTGTGTCTGTTAGTGTGTGTGTGTGTATGTTAGTGTGTGTGTGTGTATGTTAGTGTGTGTGTGTGTATGTTAGTGTGTGTCTGTGTATGTTAGTGTGTCTGTGTATGTTAGTGTGTGTCTGTGTCTGTTAGTGTGTGTCTGTTAGTGAGTGTGTGTGTCTGACTATGTGTGTGTGGCTGTCTGCCTGTGTGTGTGTGACTGTTTGCCTATGTGTGTGTGACTGTTTGCCTATGTTTGTTTGTGTGTGTGTGTGTGAGACTGTCTGCGCGTGTGTGTGTGTGTGACTGTCTGCCAGTGTGTGTGTGTGTGTGTGGCTGTGTGTGTTTGACTGTTTGTCTGTGTGTGTTTGACTGTTTGTCTGTGTGTTTGTGTTTGGCTGTCTGCCTGTGTGTTTGTGTGTGGCTGTCTGCCTGTGTGTTTGTGTGTGGCTGTCTGCCTGTGTGTGTGTGACAGGGTGTGTGGGAAGGGGTAAGGAGTGGGGGAGGGGGGAGGGGGGGGCGCTGGGAATATTTTTTGCACAGGGCGCCCAAATGCCTAAGGCCGGCCCTGCTTGCGTCCATCAAGTTCAGCCTTCCTCACATATGTTTTTGCTGTTGATCCAAAAGAAGGCAAAAAACCCAGTCTGAAGCGCTTCCAATTTTGCAACAAACTAGGAAAAAATTCCTTCTTGACCCCAAAATAGCAGTCAGATGTCTCCTTGGATCAAGCAGCTATTACCCCACTAATGAGTTTGTGGTACTCCAAGTTTGTGGTACCAACATTAGTCCATCCTTGCAAGCGCGCTGTCTTGGCGTCATACTTGACTCTGGTCTCACCTTTGAGCCTCACATCCAGCATGTTGCCAAATCCTGTAGATTCCATCTTAAAAACATAGCCCGCATCCGCCCCTTTCTTGCACCAGATACTACCAAGGAGCTTGTCCATGCTCTAGTAATTTCCTGCATGGATTATTGTAACCCTCTCCTGATTGGTCTTCCCAATAGCCGTACTGCACCCTTACAGTCCGTAATGAATGCTGCTGCTAGATTGATTTTCCTCTCTAGTCGTTTCTCTCACACCTCACCCCTCTGCCAGTCCTTACATTGGCTTCCTGTATGCTATAGGAGTCAATTCAAGGTACTAACTCACACCTATAAAGCACTGAACAACTCTAGCCCCTCTTATATCTCCTCACAGATCCATAGGTATGTCCCTTCTCGGTCTCTCCGTTCTGCCCGTGACCACCTCCTGTCCGTTCTCGTACGGCCAACTCGCGCTTGCAGGACTTCTCACGGGCGGCTCCCTTCCTATGGAATAGCCTGCCTACCGCCAACAGACTCTCCCCTAGTCTTGCATCTTTTAAGAAGTGCCTTAAAACCCATCTCTTTAGGAAAGCTTATGGCCTCCAAGACTAACCCTTACCTCACATACCTGTCTCTTGCCCTCTCCTAAAGGGCAGCCCACCTTATTTGATTGTAAATTCCTGTCCTAATTTGTTTTACACCCCATCTCCTATAGAATGTAAGCTCGTTTGAGCAGGGTCCTCTTCAACCTATTGTTCCTGTAAGTTTATTTGTAATTGTCCTATTTATAGTTAAATCCCCCTCTCATAATATTGTAAAGCGCTACGGAATCTGTTGGCGCTATATAAATGGCAATAATAAATAAATAATAAATAAATATCCCTGTATGTTGTGTTTTTGCAAGTATTTATCCAATTGCAGTTTAAACATCTGTATAGACTCTGACAAAACCACTTCTTCAGGCAGAGAATTCCATATCCTTATTGCTCTTACTCTTTGCCTTAGATGAAATCTCCTTTCTTCCAGCCTAAATGTGTGACCTCGTGTCCTATGTATAGCCCTGTTTATGAATAGATTTCCTGATAATGGTTTGTACTGATCCCGAATATATTTGTATAATGTTATCATATCCCCTCTCAGGCGCTGTTTTTTCAAACTAAAGAGATTTACATTTTTTAACCTTTCTTCATAACTAAAATGCTCCATTCCTTTTATCAATTTTGTAGCTCGTCTCTGCACTTTTTCTAGTGCCATGATATCTTTCTTTAGAACAGGTGCCCAAAATTGCACAGCATATTCAAGGTGTGTTCTTACCAGCGATTTATAAAGAGGCAAAATTATATTTTCATCTTGAGAATTTATGCCTCCATTTATACATGACAAAACCTTACTGGCCTTAGCAACGGCAGATTGACATTGCATATTGCTGCCTAATTTGTTGTCTATAACAATTCCCAAATCCTTCTCGTGTGTGGTTATCCCTAGTTCACTACCATTTAGGGTGTAAATTGCTTGTACATTCTTAACCCCGAAGTGCATAACTTTGCATTTCTCTACATTAAATTTCATCTGCCATTTTAGCGCCCAGTCCCCCAATCTATCCAAATCCCTCTGCAGCAAGGCAATATCCTGCTCACATTTTATTACTTTACAAAGTTTTGTGTCATCTGCAAACACTGATACATGGTTTTCAATGCCTATTTCAAGATCATTTATAATATGTTAAATAGAAGCGGTCCCAAAACAGAACCCTGAGGGACACCACTTACCACTTTTGTCCAGCTTGAAAATGTACCATTAATGACAACTCGTTGTACTCTATCCTTAAAGGGACACTATAGTCACCTGAACAACTTTAGCTTAATGAAGCAGTTTTGGTGTATAGTACATGCCCTCACTGCTCAATCCTCTGCCATTTAAGAGTTAAATCCATTTGTTTATGAACCCTAGTCACACCTCCCTGCATGTGACTTGCACAGCCTTCCATAAACACTTCCTGTAAAGAGAGCCCTATTTAGGCTTTCTTTATTGCAAGTTCTGTTTAATTAAGATTTTCTTATCCCCTGCTATGTTAATAGCTTGCTAGACCCTGCAAGAGCCTCCTGTATGTGATTAAAGTTCAATTTAGAGATTGAGATACAATTATTTAAGGTAAATTACATCTGTTTGAAAGTGAAACCAGTTTTTTTTTCATGCAGGCTCTGTCAATCATAGCCAGGGGAGGTGTGGCTAGGGCTGCATAAACAGAAACAAAGTGATTTAACTCCTAAATGACAGTGAATTGAGCAGTGAAATTGCAGGGGAATGATCTATACACTAAAACTGCTTTATTTAGCTAAAGTAATTTAGGTGACTATAGTGTTCCTTTAAGCCAATGTTCTACCCAAGAACAAGAATATTCATCTAGACCAATTTCTTTTAGTTTGAAGACTAACCTATTGTGAGGAACCGTATCAAATGCCTTGGCAAAATCCAAGTAGATCACATCCACTGCAACACCCTGATCTATACTTCTACTTACTACTTTGTAGAATGCAATTAGGTTAGTTTGACATGACCTATGTTTCATAAAACCAATATAATGCGGTAGCTCTTTGGTCGACAACGTAGCGGTTACACCCCGGGTTTTTATGCATGTTCTATGTGGTTTATCCTCGAGGGACATCATTTGGGTAACTAACACTTGCTGTTCAGCCAAGATGTGCTGGACCGAGTCTTTGAGGTTGGACACAGTAGTTTGGACATCAATACTGTCTTCCTCTGCATTTCTGACGCGATCAGTTACATGCTGTACGTCAGTTTTTAACTAGGGCAACATTGGCTGGCAGCGGCTTTTATACTTCAGCGAGGAGGACTTTTTAGCTATGTTAGAAGCCGAGTCGTTGGGGAACCCAGGTGGGAAGGCTTGGCCTGCCTGAGGGTCCACTGGGGTATTGGGTGTCCTGGGGTCAATGGGGTGTCCAGATCTAGACCGGAGTGAGGTCAGGTGGATGCTCTGCATGTGCAGGCTAGGATTGCATGGGCATCAACACGTTCATACCTGGTGTCATGATATTGGACTTTTGTGTGGGGCGACCCACAGTTTGCGTGCCAGTAGTAGTGTTAGGTGGGGAGTGATCTGGAATGTTTAACGCCTCTCCCGTTCCGCATTGAAGTGCTTTGAGGCCTAGAAGTGGTAAGGTGCAGTAGGCTGCAGTTTTGCATCTGCCTGGGCTGCTTTGTTGCCTGAAAGAAAGGCATCAATCGATGCAGTACACCTTCTAGATGTTAGTGCTTTGAAGAGCTGGATGACCTCCGGCGAGAGAGAGATCCGGCAAGAGAGCTAGCAGAGATGGCATCGGAATTTGAGTCTTAAAGACACAGCGCACTTTTTTTAGTTTTTCTGGTAGGAATGGCTTAGTGATAGTGTCAAAAGTATATAACATTATTAAATACTAGATATTTTACAAATCTGAAAAACAATACAATAATGTTGTACTATAGATGTTCCAAGACTGCAGGCTTTATTTCAGTCTACATGTTAGATCCCGATCTCTCACTAGAGGCTGCTGACAGGGGTAATGCTTTATACATAATAGGATTAGCTGGTAATTAACACATCTGTGAAGGCTTAACATTTCTCGGTAGGTAAATAAGGACTGAAAGTCCTAAAGTAGCTACTGGTCTGAACACAAGATGGCGAGAAATAAATCAATCTTTCTTTTCAGGAAGTGTATAAAGAAGCTGCATAAGTGATAGTAGCATGAGAAATGTATATCTATGGCTGCTGAAATTAAACATAAGCAGAGAGACTGTGTGGTAATATTCTATTAACCATAAACACAATTTTGCTGAAGTGGTTTTTGGTGCTGATCCTTTAAAATTGATGACTGGTAAAGAGTGTGTTTTCTTTTTTTTTTGTATAATCCTTCAGGTGATCGTTTCAGAAGCACTTCTATCAACATAAATTAGTTCAAAGTTGCATGTCCATTTTGATGCCCTTCTGTGTGTCATTAGTTTATTTGTATTGCATTAAAAATACATTTGCCATCATACCAAAAGGTCTAAAATGATGCTCCTTTCATGGCGCCGCTAGTGTTTCAGTAAATTATTATTATATATAAATATTTGCATAGCTGGTCTCACCATCTTGCAGTCTGGTGTGAACGTATCCCAATTTGATGAGAAAGGTGTTGCCTCTGCAACAAATTAAATTAGTATATATTTTTCTTAATTAATGATGTTGCAACAATGAATATAAAAATGTTTTCACTTTCCAAGTGTTGGGTATGTTGTGTTAATCAAAGAGTAAAAATCATAATAAAATCAATTTTAATTCCAGGTTGTAACACTACAAAATGCAAACATGTCCAATGGGTTAAATATTTAAGGCATCTTATGCTGCAATTTAGCAATTTGATAGTTGCATTACTGAGTTATGTTTCTGCTGCAGGTGTAACATTGTTCACACACAACTTTTGTACACTATAGCTATATATCTAGTGTTCACACCCCACAACTGCTTATGTTTCTTGACAAGCATTCGTTTTAATAACCCACTTTTAGTATGTACTGATGTAAAAAAAAAATTGTAGCGCTCCCTGTCTCCTAAAGACTTGTCCAGATGCCTAACTGGTAGAATTATAAACTATTGTGTATGTACCGGTAGTTTAGTTTTTTGCAGTTTTGGTTTTATGAAAATGAAAACTAGCATACATTCACATGGAGTTGGGAGGGAAGGAATTTATTTGTGCAGCCAGATACTGCTAATACTTCTCAAATATGACTATCCCACTAAACGTACACTTTAAGAATATTTCTTTCTACCGTGCAAAATGTTCACCATTTTTGAAAAATATTTGCCAAATTTGGCATGTATGCTGGTAAATGAGCTATGGTGATCGGAATTTATTTATTTTTATTCTGCTAACTTTGCTTCACCCAAAGTGTTAAGCATAAAATTAGGCTGAAAGTGACTTTGGTATATATAAAAATTCCCAATGTAATGCAAAAGATCAGTTTCCATAGGGTTTAATGCTGGTGCAGAATATCACAATATATCAAACAAAAAATGTTTGTGACATCAGTATCTTTAAACCTTTATACTCCACTAACCTGTCATATACTTCTATATTCCAAGCCGGAAAATCAGTTTTAGCAGGCACGGTACCATATTGGACATTAGAGGTAAAAAAAATCACTACTCTGCAAAATGTTATATAAAAAAATATAAAAAATGCTGTTGGTAGTTCAACAGATGGCGTAGTAGGGTACCAGAACACTTTTTCCCACATGGGAAGATAAAGGAATCTATATGTTCTCAATTCATTATTTTCACACTAGTGGGAATTTTGAGATCAGAATATTTCACTCTAGTTTAGTTGTTGGCACCCTTCAACACGCCAGACTTTGTGGACTACATCTCCTCTAATGCTTTGTCAGCATTAAGGATGTAAGAGCATTATGCAAGATGTAAGCCACAACATCTTGAGTGCAAAATGTTACTGATCCCTGCTCCTAGATGTACCAATGATGTATTTATGAGCCAAGGAACACACAATAGGAGGTTGCCAGGGCCATACTTTGGGCTGAGCAGTCACACAGGCATTAATGGGTTACTCCAAGCAACATGAACACTTCAGCTATATGAAGTTTAACCCCTCTACTGCCAGAGGTGATACTCCACCTCTGGCCATGTCATTGGGGCGTCAATAGCCAGCCCAGGAACAAGAGTTCTCAGATGGCTATTGTACATTCTGTGCATATATCTATGCACATCATTAAAATTATTGGAGGAGTGTGGTCAGCTGGCACAGCTCTGCAGAAGCTGGATGTTGTTACTGGCCTTAGGACACATGGTACCCAGGTAAGAGGACTCTCTGTAACAAAACAATTTACCCTATTTACTGGGAAATTGGGCCAGGATACAGCAAGCATCATAATCACTATAGAGATCTGCAGTAATTATGATACTTAGAGTAACCCTTTAAAGATTTAGTAGAGATTTCCAGAGCAGCAGCAATTTCTTATCTTATAAATCTTGCCTTGCTTCCCACTTCTTATAATGAAAACTGCAGCACCATCTCTTGCTTAACCCAATATCAATACCAATGGGTCTTCACAATCTAGTCTATACACATCTTGGCATGTTTTGTATAACCAATTAGCTCAATACAGCTATACTGTCAACATTAGTAAAACATCACTTGAAGAGCCTAACAACTTGGTTGTTTCGGCGTCATGGACTCTTATTGAGTTGGTGGTTCTTAAAGCATGAAACTGAGAGGAACTAGAATAGCTCAAGAGCCTTAAGCTAGAAACAAGACAATCATTACTGAAGATAGGAAAAAGCTGAACCACTACATTAGTGGATGTTCACCATAACAATACATAATTATTCAGCAAACATTTTCTGGAATTGAAGAAAATTATTACACCTTTTTTAGACTAAAAAGTTGAATTTGAAAAACAATCTCCATTTCCTTTTTGCTTTTTTTTTTTATTATAGCTCACTTAATGATGCCTTAACACTTGCAATTCCTTAATTAATTCCATGTTTAGTGAATACTCTGGAAATCCTTCAGCCTAGGGAACCATCTGTTCTAAAGCGATTCCAAGGCATTGATCTAAATGCCGCCTCGCCTTACCCCCTGTCCTCGACAGTTGGCCAACAGCTTGCAATGCAATATCAGGAGCCATAGTTCATGGCTTCTGTCCAGTTCTGCATGTACCTTAATCTACATTTACATTCAGCATTTGTGTGTGTGTGTGTGTGTGTGTGTGTGTATATATATCTATATATATATATATATATCTGTAAGTAGATCTATCTATTGAAATGCTTATCCATTTATATAATACGTATCCTTACATAAATCTGTACCTATATATTTGTCTATCTTTGCATATTTATCCTTGAGTATATCTGTACAATCTACTTTTTTTCCTGTAAAATATGTAATATGCATTATAAAACCTCACACATTGCCATCAAGATTTTTTTTACTAAAATAGTGGAGACTATATCCAATGTGCTCAGAGGTGTCCCTTTCCTATGAAAACCTAATTAACGGAGCTTTGTATCCTTGTAAAGATTAAAATAAACTGATTAAAGTCGACTTAACTTCTAGTATGCAATCTAACCACATCTTTTGGAAAGGTTTACAATTATTTTAAAATACTTGTTTATTCAAAGGTGTGTAAGTCTTGAATATATATACATTTTCAAAATGACTCTGATTTGATGAAAAAGTACGGCACAGTCATTGAATAATAAACAGTCTTTTCATAATAAAATGTGTAAACTTGGTTTGATTTTTGTTTTTTTAAGAACTATTAAGTAATGTACATTTTCTATTTATAAAAAAAATGGAGTTCAAAATATAATCTTATACCAGCTACATCTTTTTCAAAGAATTATCAGCTTGATTTCATTCTAAAATTTTATATTAATATAGGCATAGTAATATCACTTGTATCCAGGTGAAATTATATGCTACTACTTACTAAGCCACAGCAAGTAGTACATGTTAAACATTAGTGATTTATCACATGATTTATGTTGGTGCCAGGGAGGATTAGGTAATGCAGTTAGGGAGGAGCTTAAGGAGTGTTCATTAACACGCAATTATAGAAAAACAGGATCAAGAAAAGTTAATCGAGGGGAAAATAAAGGCGCCAACAATATACAAACTGTATTATTTTAGGTAAAAACATTTCCCAAAATTTGGAACTTATGATAAACAAGGTGCAGGAAAATCTGCAAAAAGACAACCTGGTATAGCACAGTGTGGTTAGCCCTCTGTATCAATGGATGCCATCTTTTGCTGCAAACTGAATGTCCTTTCTAAATAAAGCTTATGTAGTAATATTGTACACAGTGTATATAGACACCGTAGCTTCAAAGCAATGAATTTGCCTTGGTATAAAGCACACTATTGCAACAACTGAAAAACGAATTGCAGCTTTGAACAAGCTCACTCTAAACACCACAAACCTTGCTAACAAAATAAGCCATTATAAAAAAAAAAAATATTCTAGAAATCACAGGGAATTTAGTGTCAGTTACAAAACTATCCTCATGAAAGCCCTGTACCCACTGAAGTGCTTTTTCTGCTTCTTGGGAGCTAAGGCATTCATAAATATAGAAAGGCAGATGATAAGGTATGAGAGGTTTAAAACTGGATACAAAATGTCTGACATCTTAGGAACATTTCTTGTATTTACAAACAGATCACAAATTTTACCAAGAACACATGAAACCACGAATAGCCCTCATTTTAAACACTCCCAAGCCCATTACAACAGGAAATGTCTTTTCTCTCTTTTTTTCTTAACACCACTAAAATGTAGTGCTGTAGAAAAAAATGAAACTTGTGTTGTAATTTCAGAAAGCAAATTGTTTGCATCTCAGAGATTCCATAACACATAATGGCAGGCCACTCAAGAGGTTAAAAAGATTGCAGCATAGTGAGGTGGAGTAGAAATGACCAAAACCATAAAAATAACCTTCTGAGGAGAGCTGAGCACCTAATTACCCTCCACTTTTAACTTCATCGCTTTAGTGTTTTAGCAAAATTACATAGTACCCTATATGATCAGCTACAAAAATTAGTATAAAAAAAAATCCTATGTTCCTGTACTAACATTTCTGAATCATCTTAAGTAATTGTTCGATCTTAGTCTGGATGCTGTTCGGTGCCTGCACCTTTCTATACACCGCTCCTTACACACCATGAGACCTATTAATTACAGCATGAAACAGGAGGTAAGTGCCATGAATTTGTACAGGACACAGTGGATTCCTCTTCGGTTAAATGCTGGTGAGTTTAATCACAATGGTAGAAGTCTTGTGGCACAGGTTCTATAAACCATTTACTTGATAGCGTAGATGACCACCAAGGTATTTCTTCGGGGCTCTCCTTCATTTTGTAAATATGGCTCAAGTTACCAGTCACTGCACTTTCAATAAACCTCCCCAATCTGTAGTAGAGAGCATAGAAAGGTTTCTAATGCAGTTAGTGAAAACAGGCAAGTCTCATTCCAGATATTACCTTAGCTGCATTACAGCTTTAAACATATGCAGCACTAAGTGGGAGGAAGTATGTGTGTCTGATCTAAGAATGGAGCTTGTTTAGGTGTTTCTGCAGCTTGAGCAGTGCATGGAGACAAATGGAGTAAGTAGATCTTGTCATTGAAGCCATCTTCAAATAAACCATAAAATCCGCCGTAATGTTTTGGTGGATTGCCCATGAAATCTGCAGAACAGAAAACAGAGGTTACAACATATATTACACTTTTAAATCAGATACCCAGATAATTTTACATTCCCTAGTGACTCCACTTAGCCTTGTCAATTTTTTTTTTTACATTTTCCCTTACATGGAATTATCATATTGATCCCAAACACTTTTATCTATTTTTCTGACTCACTAATACCTGTATTTAGCTGGGCACCCAACTGTGGTTGTTGCCTTGATTTGCTCCAGGGTGTGAGGGATCAAAATTGAAGTCCAAGACACTCTCATCCATCAAGTCATTATTGATTATGTATTCCATATCACACTCCAGGTTTTCAAGAAACAGATCCATCTCTAAGTCTTTTGGAAGCCGTTCAGAAGATAAACCAAAAGAGGATGGCTTTGGGGACGGCATAGAAGAAGCTGGAGGGAGCCCCAACATTGCAAGTGTGGTAGGTGGAACTAAAGAGGTCAGGGGCATAGAGGGTTGGTCTGGGGTTCTACCCTTGCTCATCATAATTAGGTTCTGCCCTCCGCTTTGAGCCAGCACTGGATCAACCTGTGTCAACATCACATTGCTGGGTGGTGGAGAATCAGATGTAAGGAGGGCTTCAAGAGTCTGAGGCCGTTGAAAGTGACCAGAAGTACCTCTCACAGCAGACGACTCCACAGGATTGAACAAGGAATTACCAAAAGACATGGCCTGAGGGGGATGCAGAGGAAAACTGGATGTTCCTTGAAGCAATGATTGTGGAGGAGGGAGTGGTGCTCCTGAAGTAAGTAGAGTGAGGCTATCAATTAGTTCCAGCTCCTCTGTGACAGTTGGGGGAACACTGTTTGAGAATGAGAGAGAGGAGTGAAGCTCTTCATCTGCCACATCATCCTGCTCTGTCAAAATTGGGGACAGACGGAGACTGAGATTGCTAGCATTAGATCCGGTACGAGGGCGAAAGCTTGTCCATACATCAGGATCTTCAGAATTCCGTGATGATGGGCTACCAGACCACTTAATGGGCTGCGAATTGGGACTGCCAGCAGGAGGATCACCAGTTACTAGAGACTTTTTCTTGGATACCTTGTTTCGCACTTTGACTAGTTTACTGCTGTTGTCCATGGATGCTGCTCTTCGGCGTGGAGCTTTGCCACTCTTTCCTCCCTCTGGGTTTAGCATCCACCAAGAACTCTTACCAGTGGCCTCATTGTGAACTTTGATGAATTTGCTGTGAAGTGATAAGTTGTGGCGGATCGAATTCTACATGAAGAAGAGAAAAATTTTTTTTTTTATAAATCTGACAGGTTTATAAATTTTTATTGGTACAGTTGCTAAATTAAAAAACATACCAGGATGGTATTGGTATTATTATAAAATAAAGATTTCCCCTTTGCTACTAGTACTGTTCCAATCCTAGTGCAGCATTTTATATTCATAACTAAAAATAACATTATAATATATATCATTCTACCTTACTTATATTTTATGTCAGGGCTTCACAAATTTGCTTTGAATCTAGGAGCCAGTTTTTGTCGACAACAAAAATAAAATTCTGAAAGAGACACTATAATCACCAGAACCACTATAGCTTAATGTAGTGGTTCTGGTGTCTATAGCCTGTTCCTGGAAGCTTTCCCATGTAAACCCTGCATTTTCAGAGAAAAGGCAGTATTTACATTACGACCTAGTAACACCTCTAGTGGCAGTCACTCAAACAGCCACTAAAGTGTGTCCTATGCAGCACATTTATTCAGCATCTCCAAACTCTGCATGTAGGCAAAGCATTGTATCAAGATTGATACAAGTATTTTTTTATTTATTATTTGATACACTCAAATAGATACACAAAGATTCATAGATGCAAACATACAGATCTACACACAGCGAAAGAAAATACATATTTTAACCACCCTCCTGTTTCCTACCTTGTGGGCAGAGGTGGCATTTCTGGGGTCTAGTGGGACTGAGCACAATCAGGTTACAGTGGACCAGTGCAGGGGAATGGGCGGTGGTGCGGGCGACTCTGTGAAATGGGCGTGCAGTGAATAGACACATAGTGCCCTGACAACTTGTCATTCCCCTGCGTGACCTCCCGGCGCACAGAGATCAAGAGACAGGTCGGCCATGGCAACTAAGAATTGTTTTGGTGCCTGGGATTTGTCGAACCGCGTTTTACGTGGGTTTCATTACCTTTAGCTTACACTCATGCAGTTGTAATGCATGATTACTTGAGTTTTTTGTGGTCAACTGACACAGGAGGATATTACACATGCAATTGACAGCATTATCTTAAAAGTTTGAATATGGAAGTATTTTGAAGTTTAGAACTAGACATGGAACGTGACAAAAGGCAAAGCAAAGGTTAGGAGTCTACACCGATCAGTGAGGTTGACCTAGCATCTACTTATCATACCTTTTGCAGCATGGAATTGGCTAGCTCAGTGTAAGGGCTTCATTTTAAATGAGTACTCTAAGATACAAAGCCAATACCCTGCAATCAAGCAAATTGCCATACATAGAAACATAGAATGTGACGGCAGATAAGAACCATTCGGCCCATCTAGTCTGCCCAATTTTCTAAATACTTTCATTAGTCCCTGGCCTTATCTTATAGTTAGGATAGCCTTATGCTTTTCCAGTCAAAAATAAATTATTCGGCTGGAGAAAAAAGAAAAAAAATCCAAAAAGAAAAGCTCACTATGTTGTAACTTGCTGGAACAGCTGTACAGAGAAATAACAATCATTAATAGATCACAGTAATAGATCTAAACTGACTGGATCTTCACTGTATTCTGAAAAAAGAAATGGAGAAGCCATAGTGCTCTTTATAAAACAATTGGTTTATTGTAGAAGAGAATAAAAACACTCACAGAAATTTAAATCAAACGGGCATATCTGGAAAAAAATTGTGGCTGCAGGATATGGAGATGCGTTGGCTAGATGAAATCCTTCCTCTTGCCGGCTGAGAGGAGGTAATCTGCCGAGATCGGTGTTGCTGATCTTGGCGTGCGTTCCAATTAGTCCCAAGCCTGCATTCTACTCCAACCCGAAAATAGCGGTTGCCGTAAAGCCTTACGCGTTTCGTGATGCATCGAATACAATAACCACTAGCACCTATTTATTAGACGTGCAATTCGTTTCGGTCCGAATGTGAATTCAGATGAATTTCGGGCAATTCGGACATTCGGGTACCTCCGAATGTCCCAATAAATGAATTGCCGAATGGTCTAAGTTGCCAAAGTGCAGAAGTTGAAGCACAGTATTGCCTAAGAACTAATATACCTACCCAGTGGAAGAATGAAGAATGTTACACTATATACAATTTTAAATAAAAAGTATACAAACATAGCCAGGATTCAGCTGTAAGCATTTGCAACACTTACAACAATCAAGTAACATACATTCATATAAAATGTAAGTTACTTAATAAGTAGATAACTCCCTAATTCCCACGGTATTAGGGAGCTATCTACTAAAAGGCTGAAAGACCTTAATTGGTCTTTCAGCCAAATTTACTAATCCTAAGTAAAGATTACTTAGTATTAGTAAATTATGTCCCTACGTGCTATACCGCGAGTAGGGGCATGTCTATTAAACAGTGAGCAGCCTATGCTCACTCCCCCCCCTCCCGAGCCCCCACCCGTGCTTCCCCCCTGGCCCCCAACTCCTGAACGGCGCATGGGGGCCTACAGTAAAACTAGAAAAGCTACAATTTCTGGGGAAATTGTGTGACGTGTTCTTGCCTCCACCAGTAGTCTACAACTGGAGTGGGCGGAGTAACTGGGTGGAGTGGACGGAGTAACTGGGTGGAGTGGCTGGAGTAACTGTGGAAAGGTTGGAGTGTGGTTCACTCACTCTACAGCAAGGGCAGAGAAGAGCTTTCAAATCCCTCGAACATTCCACCAACTGCCAACAGGAACTAACAGATTCCAAATAGGGCAGAGAAGAGCGGTTAAAAACAAACTGCTCCAAATTGCTCACTTCACTGGCGGTTGCCATGTTCAAACGGTCGTATTTTAGTATGTCTCTGAAATATTAACAATGAAGGCACAGTCGCAGTTTAGATATTGCCCTTCAAATTTGAGGTGGCTAGAGTGGAGTTTCAAACAAATGGTCGGCGTGAGTTGCAAACAAATGGTCATATTGTGAAAACTATCAGGACTATGGCTTAGCCGTGGCCATATTTAGTGGCAAGAGGGATGCACTGTAGGTCCACAATGCTTTTATGAGAAGCATTAGATTTGACCCAAGATCATTCATATGTATGATGTTGAAATGGCTGTGGGCGCTTAATTACCGGTAAGTTACCAGCATTGCTTTTTTTTAATGTTTGTTTTTTTCCAAAATAGGTAGGCAGGTCACATGTATACAGACTAAGAAATATGCCAACATTAAAAATATTTATTTTTAATATTAGTGTTCCTTTAAGTAGAAGCAGTAAAATCATGCTGGGCCCCACAAACATCTTAACACGGCTTGTTTGTTACCATTTTATTCAAAGACTATATAGCTAATTGAAGAGGATAAACAAACAGTGCAATCAAGGTGAATTGTTGGTGTAGGACCCACCTAAGAGGTTTGCCTTGACGTGGCAGGTGGGCTTACATTCTAATGGCCTAAAAACCTCCATTTATCTAAATATGCATTGGGATTTGGAATAGTGTGCAAGTAGCTTTTTTTTCCCCATTGGTTTTTAGTGTTTACATTACCGCCTATTCATAACAGTGGCAGTCAGATGGCCACCAGAGGTGCTTCCTGGGTCAGTGTTGCATAGTGTGTAGGAGCGGCATTCAGTATATCCACACTCTGCATGGATACACTGAACTTTCCCCCATAGAGATGCCCTGATTCAATGCATCTCTATAAGGAGATGTTGTTTGGCGCAGCGTGGTGTTTTTTCCTATGGGAAAACATTGGATTGGCAGAGATCATCAAGACTTCTCAGCCTTGGAGGTGGAGAAAAGGTGCGTAAAATCCCTTTTTCAAAGGGAGGCTGGGGACCTAAAGGAGTTATTTTGTCACTCTTGCCACGCATGCGCATTCAGCCGAGGGAGCCCGGCGCTGGAAAAAAGGTAAGGGATTAACCCCTTCCTCTCCCTTCAGCGCCACGGGAGTGGGACTCGAGGGTGGGGCACCCTCAGGGCACTATAGTGGTCCTTTAAATTTTGCAACTGCTACAAAAGATTTTTTATTAGAGATTTTGTCTTTGAGCTGAAAACAAAGAAGGTAAATATTAATCTAGGACTCACTCAGGAGATTTGATTAGACGCTGGCTGGTGAACTTAAAATTCTATTTTACAGCAGCACTGTCATGCCGAACTTACCTTTCTTTAATAGATTCCTATTCTCTCCCTCTCTCAGGATCTGTTCTTTATTTCTTCCTGTCTGCTCTAGTTTTCTTTAAGACAAAGTAGGGACTACCTTGTCTTATGGAGGTTTCCTACACCTGACCAGCGGTGGAGCAAAGTGTGCTTAGTTTCCGGTGATCAAAGCAATTGTCCCACAATTCTCACCTTTGATCCATGATTTTGCGATGCTTCCTGTCAGTATTCCCGAGTGTCCTGTCACTTAGACCGAACGCCGGCGAAACTACCGAATTGCGTCCTAACAGAATGAGAACAGTTTGTTAATTCATGTTAGGACGTAATTCGGTACTTTGTTCGTATTGGAATTTCATTCTAATGAATGAAACTCTGATCCTATTTGTGTCGCGGCTGCATCTTGCAGCCGCTAGGTAGATAGCTCCCAAATGACGTGGGAATTAGGGAGCTATCTACTAATACTAAGTATAAATTACTTAGTGTTAGTAAAATCTGCCCCTACTTGCTATACCGTGAGTAGGGGCATGTCTAGTAAACAGTGAGCAGCCTCTTGTTCCCCCCTCACTATTTTTAGGGTGGGTAGGGGTTTATTCATTTTTTTTGGGGGGGGTAGGGTGGTGACTAGGGGCTTGGGGACCCCAAGTCACCTGGAGGGGGTTAACATTTTCATTTAGGGCCCTTTTCAGTTTAATGCGTGGCACAGGTGGGGCGACATTAGGGTTTTTTTTCTTAACAGTGAGACATGTCCCTACTCACAGTATAGCGAATACGGCCAGAATTTACTAACACTAAGTAATCTTTACTTTGTATTAGTAAATTTGGCTGAAAGACCAATTTAGGTCTTTCAGACTTTTGGTAGATGGGTCCCTGATACCGTGGGAATTAGGGAGCCATCCACTAAGTGGCTGCAAGATGCAGCCGTGGCAGGAATAGGATTTATTAGAATGAAATTCCGATACGAACAAAGTCCCGAATTGCGTCATAACATGAATGAACAAACTGTTCTCTTTCTGTTAGGATGCAATTCGGTAGTTTCGCTGGTGTTCTAAGTGACAGGACTTTGGGAACTCTGATGGGAAGCATCGTTAGGTCACGGATCAAAGGTGAGAAATGTGGGAAAATTGCTTTGATCACCGTAAACAAAGCACACTTTGCTCCTCCGCTGGTCAAGCGTAGGAAACCTCCATACGAAAAAGTAGTCCATACTTTCTAAGAACAGACAGAGGGAGAGAAGAGCAATCGATTAAAGAAAGGTAAGTTCAGCATGACAATGACGTTTTAAGTGTATATTGGAGATCACGTACTGCTACTTTATCATTTCTTTTGTTTATACATTGGATCCGAATTCTGCAGTCTATATGGAAACCCAGGAATGATTGGAGTTAAAGGGTAGGACTACATTTTTTTTTTTATAAATATCAGAGAGAGAGGGTAAATCTATGGACCATAACTATTTTGCATCCTTACAAAGGTATTATTGAAGAGCTGGGCTGGACAAATTGTAGAATCCCAGATATTGTAGAACTACAGTACATCTGCCATTACACTTTGTCAAAGCATTGTCAGTTGCAGTTCTACAACATATTGTACATATTATACACCCAGGACATACCGTATATACTCGAGTATAAGCCGACCCGAATATAAGCCGAGGCCCCTAATTTTTCCCCAAAAAACTGGGAAAACTTATTGACTCGAGTATAAGACTAGGGTGGGAAATGCAGCAGCTACTGGTAAATTTCTAAATAAAATTAGATCCTAAAAAAAATATATTAATTGAATATTTATTTACAGTGTGTGTATAATGAGTGCAGTGTGTGCGTATGAGTGCAGCGTATGTGTGTATGAGTGCAGCGTGTGTGTATGAGTGCAGCATGTGTATGAGTGCAGCGTGTGTGTATGAGTGCAGCGTGTGTATGAGTGCAGCGTGTGTATGAGTGCAGTGTGTGTGTGTATGAATGCAGTGTGTGTGTGTATGAATGCAGTGTGTGTGAGTGCAGTGTGTGTGTATGAGTGCAGTGTGTGTATGAATGCAGTGTGTGTATGAATGCAGTGTATGAATGCAGTGTGTGCAGGGCCGGTGCAAGGATATTTGCCCCCCCCCATATGTCCTGACCTCCCCTCCTCCTCCCTCAGTGGTCCTTACCTCCCCACCCCCGTGTTCCTTCACCACCCTCCCCCAGTGGTCCTGACTCACCCCTCCCCTAGTGGTCCTTACTTCCCCCTCCCCTAGTGGTCCTTACTTCCCCCTCCCCTCCCCTAGTGGTCCTTATCCCCCCTCCCTTCTCTAGTGGTCCTTATCCCCCCCCCTCCCTCCCATAGTGGTCCTTATCCCCCTCCCTCCCATAGTGGTCCTTATCCCCCCCCTCCCTTCCTCCCATAGTGGTCCTTATCCCCCCCTCCCTCCCATAGTGTTCCTTTTCTCCCCCCCTCCCTCCCATAGTGGTCCTTATCCCACCCCCCTCCCTCCGATAGTGGTCCTTATCCCCCCCTCCCTTCCATAGTGGTATAGTGGTCCTTATCCCCCCCCTCCCTCCCATAGTGGTCCTTATCCCCCCCTCCCTCCCATAGTGGTCCTTATCCCCCCCTTCCCTCCCATAGTGGTCCTTATCCCCCCCCCTCCCTCCCATAGTGGTCCTTATCCCCCCCCTCCCTCCCATAGTGGTCCTTATCCCCCCCTCCCTCCCATAGCGGTCCTTATACCCCCCTCCCTCCCATAGTGGTCCTTATCCCACCCCCTCCCTCCAATAGTGGTCCTTATCCCCCCCCTCCCTCCCATAGCGGTCCTTATCCCCCCCCTCCCTCCCATAGCGGTCCTTATACCCCCCCTCCCTCCCATAGTGGTCCTTATCCCACCCCCTCCCTCCCATAGTGGTCCTTATACCCCCCCCCCTCCCACAGTGGTCCTTATACCCCCTTTTTTTTTATTTTTTTTTTTATTATTATTTTTTTTAATTATTATTTCTTATTTTATTTATTTTTCGTCCCCCCTCCCTGCTTGATACATGGCAGGGGGGGGGGCTCTCCTTCCCTGGTGGTCCAGTGGCAGTTCAGTGGGGGGGAGAGGGGGGCTGGCAGAGCTGTACTTACCTGTTCTGCAGCTCCTGTCAGCTCTCTCCTCCTCTGCGCCGTCCGTGCAGCTCCCTCTGTCAGCTCACACTGTAAGTCTCGCGAGAGCCGCGGCTCTCGCGAGACTTACACTGGGAGCTGACCGAGGTGCTGAACGGACGGCGCGGAGGAGGAGAGAGCTGACAGGAGCTGCAGAACAGGTAAGTACAGCTCTGCCAGCCCCCCTCTCCCCCGGTCTGTATTATGGCAATGCAAATTGCCATAATACAGACCTTGACTCGAGTATAAGCCGAGTTGGGGTTTTTCAGCCCAAAAAATGGGCTGAAAAACTCGGCTTATACTCGAGTATATACGGTACTTGATACCCAGGACATACTTGAAAACGAGAGAAATCTCAATGTATCCTTCCTGGTAAAATATTTTATAAATAAATAAAATAAATATTGGGATCTACCAGTAATCCACCATTGTGATAAGGGATGCACCGAAAGCGAAAATTCAGGATGCCCTTGGCCAAAAACAGAAAATGACTTTTACCCAAATTATTATTTTTTTTAATTTCCTATAATTTTTTTAATATTCGACTTTTTAATAAATGTAATCTAATATGAAAAACTTCCCTTCTCTTTTAGTGGAACCCCCGCTTTATGTTCCCCCCTCCTCCCCAGACCCATAGTGTTCTTCCCCCCCCGCCACTATCCCATAGTGTTCTTCCCCCCTTCTTCCCCTGTCCCATAGTGTTCTTCCCCCCTTCTTCCCCTGTCCCATAGTGTTCTCCCCCCCCATCCTCCTGTCTTATAGTGTTCCCCCCCTTCCTCCCGTCTTATAGTGTTCTCCCCTCCCCGTCTTATAGTGTATAGTGTGATGTTTTGTGCTAATAATTGCAGCAATGTACTACAGACATAAACCTGTCCCCTGCCATTCTAACATCAAGGTATCATTTTACCTCCTATTTTGCTATACAAGAGGTTCATAAGATCTGCAGCCTTTGCAAGCTCTTAAAGGATCACTATAGGGTCAGGAACACAAACATGTATTCCTCACCCTATAGTGTTAAAACTACTATCTAGCCCCCTGGGCCCCTCATGCCTCCATAAATATAGCAAAATCTTACTGTATACAAGCCTGAAGCTGTAGATCTGCATGCTGTCTGCTGACATCAGAAGTGGTAGCCTGATCCAATCATAGGGCTTCCCAATAGGATTGGCTGAGACTGACAAGGAGGCAAATCCAGCATGATTCAAACACAGCCCTGGCCAATCAGCATCTCCTCATAGAGATGAATTGAATCAATGAATCTCTATGAGGAAAGTTCAGTGTCTGCATGCAGAGGGAGGAGATACTGAATGTTTGGATGCATTTTAGGAAGCCATGACCCAGGAAGGATCTCTAACAGCCATCTGAGGAGAGGCCAGTGAAGTTATCCCTAGGCTGTGTAAAGTAAACACTGCATTTTCTCTGCAAAGACAGTGTTTACAGCAAAAAGCCTGAAGGTAATGATTCTACTCACCAGAACAAATTCAATAAGCTGTAGTTGTTCTGGTGACTATAGTGTCCCTTTAAGATACAACCCAAATGAATACATGCATGAAAAACTAATGTATGTATTCATCTTGGGTATATCTACTAAACAGTGTTTTGTATGTAAATTTTGTTTGTCTGTTTTCAGGTCCTTCAATATAGGTCACTATGGCTATTAAACAGTTAGAATGCAAATATATACATTAAATAACAATCCAAACTCCAGTGTTCCTTTAACCCCTTAAGGACCAAACTTTTGGAATTAAAGGGAATCATGACATGTCACACATGTCATGTGTCCTTAAGGGGTTAAGCTAGAGTATAACTTTAAAGGGACACTCCAGGCACCCAGACCACTTCTGCCCATTGGAGTGGTCTGAGTGCCAACTCCCACTATTCTTAACCCTGCAAGTGTAATTATTGCTGTTTTTTTATAAACTGCAATAATTACCTTGCAGGGTAACTCCAACTCTAGTGGCTGTCTACTAGACAGCCACTAGAGGGCACGTCCGTGTCCATAGCACAGGAAACCTGTGCTAGAGCATCGCTGGACGTCCTCACGCTGTGTGAGGACCTCCAGCGTCGCTCAATTCCCCATAGGAAAGCATTTTCAATGCTTTCCTGTGGAGGGCGCTAATGCGCATGTGCGGCATTGCCGCGCATGCACATTAGGTTTCCTCAGCCAGCGGGCGGGATCAGTCTCGCCCACCAGCTGATGTAATCACAGGGAGAAGTGGCGGCGAGCAGAAACCACCGCCGAGGGACATCGGCTGGGTCTCAGGTAAGTGACCTGAAGGGGTTTTCACCCCTTCAGCTACCGGGGGATGGTTGGTGGGAAGGAGAGGGGACCTGCAGTGCCAGGAAAACAATCCTGGAGTTTCCCTTTAAATGAAAGTGGGGTGAGGTATGGATGCAGTTCCCCTGACATTTTAGTCCTAAATTGCAGGGTTTTTTTTTTTTTATATATAAATATGGCAATGTTTTAATTGCAGGGACAACCACTTCTAGTGGCTGTCTTCCTGGCAGGCAGATTGGATGGTTTCAGGCCCTAGATCTCTGCTTTGTAAAAAAAAAAAAAAAAAAAATTTAGGGGGGTCCCAAAATCTAAAGAGTGAGTTTAACATTCTAGCATTCGGAATACATAATATAAAATGCTACTTTAATCCTTTTAGATAGACCTGTGCAAGGATTGTTGGCTACACAAGTGAAGCTGAGCTGCATTTTGCCTTCCTCCTCCAAATATATGTCTGTCTTGACTCTAAAAAAGGTTTGTTTGCATATATTTTCATGTTTTGTGTATTCTATCCCCTTTATTGTATCTTATATCACCTTTTGCGTGTCTCAAACTGTGAGCAGTTTCTTTTTACACATGTATGAATAACAAGCAGTGGAGAAGGCTGCCTTGAAAAAGGACAGACCACTAACTGGAAAAGAAAGGCAGTTGGGTTTGTAACTTTATAAAGATACAGGTGTAGCACTGGCATTTAAGATTATTTCCTTATCTTCAAATGTGGCCCTAGCTGGTAAACTTAAAACGGAGGTGAACACTGCAAGTCTGTTTAAAGCCATTTACCACAAACCACAAAACAGGAGGGAGGGATGGGCATGTGGGGAAAGCCGTTAGCACCATAACCTGGAGCACAAACAGATAGCATTCTGTATTTAGATGTGCAGCAAGTAGAACTACCTGTCTAGGAATATACAGCTCAGAGCTTAAATACATGCATATGCATATGTGTATAACAGTACTGTGCATGTGTGGGAATGCATCAACTATTAGCAAGATAGATCATCAGCATCTGTTAACATAATAAACAATATTCAGGATTAGTTTTGTGAAGTGTTATAACACCCGCTCTTTATGCAAAAATAATATATAGTTTTACTTACCTCTTACGTGCCAGACTTGTTGCTATTGCCATGCTTCTGTTGCCTGAGATCATAAATATGGATTATCTCAGCCAATGCAATGCTTCCACACAAGGATGCATTGAGGACTAGTGTGCATGCACAGCAATCAGCATTTCTACGGGGAGCGTTAGTCATGGCGACACCAAACATTGGTCCTGTAATTTTTACACGATCTCATTTAGAAAGTCCCTCTGGTGGGTGTCTGAGCGATTGCTGCTAGAGGTGACATATGGGGCAGTAGTGCAAACTCTGCCTTTTCCTTAAAAATTGCAGTGTTTACACTGCTAAGCCTGCAGGGACAATCTGTTTGGCCCAGAACCACTTCAATAAGCTCCAGTGGTTTGGGTGGCTAACGTGTCCCTTTCATGTAAAACAAGCATGTCAAACTCAAAGGCTAACTCGGGCCAAATAAACAAGGCTTAAGTTTGAGTTCAACTTACACCAACACAAACTAAAATTACTTGTATCATTCTTATGCAAACAATATGTAATCCTGGGTGTGTGTATGTATATGTGTGCATATATATATATATATATATATATATATATATATATACACACATATATCATTAAATAAATTTAAAAGCTTCACTTCAAGTTACT
This sequence comes from Pelobates fuscus, assembly GCF_036172605.1. NCBI lineage: Eukaryota > Metazoa > Chordata > Amphibia > Anura > Pelobatidae > Pelobates > Pelobates fuscus. The sequence goes on from NC_086325.1 coordinate 103,675,303, forward strand.
TACAATCTCAGTAGTAATGCCACTGTCTGAAGTGTCCACTCTGCTCGCTCAGTCCCTCTGCAAACTGCAGTCTAAGCCTGCTCCGCTCCCTCCCTAGTCCCTCTGCAATCTCCAGACAGAGTATTGTGTGGCAGCACACTCCACTCTCTACTACCCCCCTTTGATGTCTCTTCCCCCTACCTTCCAAATCTCTCCCTCCCTTCCATATATATCCCCTCTCCCCCTATGTCTCCACCCATTCCATATCTCCCTCCCCAACACTTCAATTCACACCTACCAGCTGTTTCTCTCACAGAGATGCGGCCCGATGTGTTTGGTTGGGCCGCAAGTTTGACATCTTTGATGTAAAACTAACATTTTGGATCTGGACCACGCTTTTGGGCAGGGTCAGTCTTATATGCAATTGCCTAGCTTCTCTTTGTAATGGCACAAGAAGAGCTAAAACTAGGTTGAAATCTGAGCCAGGACCCACAGTAGAGCAAGCTACTTGAACGGTTGTCTGTTCTCAATATTCTCTAGCAACCTGTTTGGTTTTTTGTTTTTTTGCTCTGCCCGAGTTTAAAGGGTGATCCAGACATGGAGCCCTTGCTCACGGTGCCTATGGGGGTATCAGCTATACTTCACTGATGAGGCCTAACATGCATCTTGGGTTCCTGGCCAGCATTTCAGATCTGGACTGCCCTATTGAGTGGGATCAGTTTGATATGCAAATAGCCTAGATAGTATTTGTTATGGGACAAGATGAGCTAAAACCAGCATTATAGCTGAGCTGTGACCCAACCTAGAGAAAGCTACTTAAGCGGTTCTCCATTTTCAGTATTATCTTACACTTTATTAATAAAACAATAATTTTTCTTTACTGAGAATTAAAGATTACATGTAATATAGCCACCTTGTGAATTATTTTAATATAAATGTTAACACTTTTCTGTGCATTACCTAGCTTACCTATGCTCCGTGATAAGACAATGTTGGCTGTACCTCTTACCAGCTAAGATCATGCACATTTTGAGTAGCGATTTGTGCCGTACAGGATTTGGAAGCACACCCCAGAGCTTGGTTATGTCAGGGTTTATGGTCAGATAAACTGTGCTTCTGATCAAATTGTATTTAAAGATCCAAATAAAGTAATTGGAAGTCTGCAGCTACACCGAACAGAAGCATTTACATATAGCTCATTACTGTATTATACATAGCTCGTTTTCCTTACCTCTTTGTTCTTTTAACTTTATTTTTTTGTAAATTACTGTTTTACCTCTTCAGTGTAGAGCACTGAAGAATGTTAGAGCTATAGAAATAACATACGCACTACAAAATAATACACAAAGAAGCTATACATGTAATCTTTAATTTTAAATAGCAAATTCTACAGGTTGTTTTTCCTTTTTTTTTTTAAATAAGATAAGAACCGACAAAGTTTTGTAAATAAAATGAATATTCAGTCAATACGTACAAAATGTAGCTGCTCATTTTGGTTATGTTTCCGTTAGGAATTGTATTTACATATGCCATTGAAAAGCAAGTAAATGCAAAGGGGCATGTATTAAGCTCTGGAAGAGACAATTGTAATTGGGGGGGGGGGGGGGGAGAGGGCACCATATGAATGTGAAGCATTTCATGTCATGATTAATTAAAGGAATTTGTGAATAATAAACCGAAGAGGATAGCACCACTGTTTTTCACATTCATCGCTTCCATCCATGTTGCTCTTCTGCTCCAGAATACGCTTATGGCAACTTCATCTGTCAGGTGCACACCAATGAGAAATGCAAAGCCTTATGGGAAATGGCAGAAGTGGTTTCTACCTCCACCCTTTGCCACAACTTGTTACTTACATTTATCAAAAATTCCATAATTTGTCTAGTTTAAATCTTCTAATTGCATTGTAATTTCAATTAAATTCCAATACAGTGTTTTAGTAAACATTTTACTTTTAGGAAAAAGTAAAGTGAAAGGAGCACTTTAAATATACCAAAAAATAAATAAATTATTCCACTCATGTGGCACCCTTGTTTTTAATAGTCTGTATGTTTAAAATATACTGCTAAATTTAAGGCAACTATTCATGAGCTGCACATTACAAAATAAAAATTGGGTAGCTTGTTTGGAATTCCTCATTGCTGTTAGAGGATTCAAATATGGCTTATCAATTACAATAGTACACCCTGACTACCATTTAATATCAACATTAATCTATCTTCACTTGTGGGACATATATACATATCTATGAAAGGGTTTTATATAGGGAACAAATGGAAACACTAGTGCATTTATTTTAGGAGAATGCTAATTTGGAACAAAATTACAAAATGGTTAGTATGGTAGGATATTGAAAACTGAACTGAAAAGTTATTACACTGTATTCAAGTCTGAGGTCTGGATGCCACCTAGTAGTGTGTATGTTCCATATGCAAAGCTTTGCTGCAAAAGATTCTGATTCAGCCCATGGATACAGCAAAAAGTTATGTTTCTGCTGGTGTTGGTGTGAGAACACACCAGTCCTTTTAAAGCATGTTAATATATGAATGATAAAGAATTGACACCAACTAATCAATGTCTGCTTCCTTGAACAGTTGATAAAGTTCAGACTACTATGAGATGCTTCCCTGTCCCCTTAATAGAGAATGGATCTAGAGAGACAGACCCTCATGATTCTATCAGATCTAATCTACTAATAGTTACCTGCGATACACATGTCCACTAAAGATGTAATTTAACCCTTCTGCACCAACTGATATTTAAGACACCTTCACCATGTTCTCTGTCCGAGTCAGATTCCCCACCGGGGGCACTTAACCCTTAGCTGTCAGACAGGCATAATTTTAATATTTATAGGGACACTATAGTCACCAGAAGAACTACAGTTCATTATATCTGTTCTGGTGAGTATAGTTAAACATTCAGTGTCTTCACTCTCTGCATGGAGACACTTAACTTTCCTTATAGAGATGCAATGATTCAATGCATCTATGAATATATGCTGATTGGCCAAGGCAGTGTTTGGCTCTACCCCCTCCCTCCTCCCCTGTATTTGTCTAACATGTGACAACTTTCCAATCAGACACGGACATTGGCAATTATTTAAATCCTGCCAGAGAGAGACCCTCTGAAAAGTGACAACTTTAGTGAAAGATATCATGTTACCGACATTTGACCCATTCCCTGTCAAATGTCTTTGCAGAATGTAATTCTGTGCAATAGTATATGTGGTTGTATCACTATATTACACTAGAAAGTTATCTACCAGGCTACTACTACTTCATAAACTAATTTTGCTAACATCTAGTTTAATTTTGAAACTATAGTAAAAAAGTCACAATGTAGCAAAGATGGCAAGACACTTGTTACAGTTAGCACACAGAGCAGACACTTCCCTGTATTAGGCAACCTTTCTCTACTATTTTAAGTGATGAGCAACTGTTGCCCAGAGCCATCTTAACGTATAAGCACATTGGGCAGGTGCCTGGGGGCCCTAAAAGCAGAGGCCCCCATTGCCGTGCATAGTAGTGACTCACAGGGGATTATTCACATGTGCCCGCAGTTGAACTTGGAAGCAGACTTTGGATTGGGGGCGCTCTGCAAGAGGGGGGCCTATAGCAGCAGTATTGGAGCGCCTCCTCTGCCCACCTGGTATACTGGCACATGCCAGAACAGCACAAGGGCACAGCATCCAAGTCCTGCTGCCCCATCCTATGCTTGGACAAGTAGCAAAGGAATGGAAGCATGACCTGAGTCGTGAGAGGAGCTACCACTCTGATAGAACTGGCCTGCTTTCAATGCCACCAGTATGTGAGGAATGTTTGCGGTGTATGTGCATTTGTTGGAGGTACCAATAAACATAAGCTTAATTTTATCATTAAGTTACATTTTTGGTCCTGCGAGTAGATAGATATAGTAAAGGCCCTGCTGCTGCCCAGAAAGTAGGCCCCAATGGTAGGTTTTTCTCCAGCATGATAACCAATACATTAAAGCCCTATCCGAATTACCTTCCAGCCTGCAGAGCTGTTGCTGTCACCCTTGTCTTTGAAGTAAGGAATGGACTTCACCATCCAGTCATAGATCTGAGACAGGGTCAGTCTTTTCTCAGGGGAGCTCTCTATGGCCTGGCTGATAAGTTCTGCATAAGACTGGTTGCCCCATGCGTTCCTCCTAGATCCCCCCTTCCTGGGGGTCACTCCACCGCTGCCAGTCAACCCATCTGACAGCGCCCTCTCCTCCCCTTCTGGGGACATCAGAGAAGGGGCATCAGGGGTCTCTGTCCTGCTTTCGTCATTGGGGGCTGCTGGCTGGACCACTGACAGTTCGGGTCTGGGAAGGGGCCACGTGCAGGACCTGGGCCGAGCCTGGGGCTCGAAATCCGGATCAATGTCCACGGGTGCGGGTTCAGTTCCCTCCATTATGGGGTACGAGCAGTACACTAACGGTAACCTAGCCTGGGTGTTAATATTCACGGTCCCCTGGGGGGTATCGGGGTGGGGGTCTACAGGCAGACCCTCTGAGCAGGTGATATCCTAGTCCCAGCCCGGCTGTGAGTGTGAGTGGATGGGCCCCTGACCGCCCGCAGCCCCCATCACTCGGTCGGGGCTCCAGCTGCGCCGAGCCTTGCACAGCCCCCCTCGATGAGATCCTGCCCGAGCCTGGGGTGGGAGGGAGGCCCCCTCCTGCCGGTCTCTGTGTAATGAAAGCTTCGCTGCCGGTTCCGCCGGGTAACTACCACTTTTCCTTTTGTTTTGGGCACCGCAAAACTTCTCGCTGACGTCTCTGTTTACCAAGAGCGGCGGAGAGCTAGTGTCGCAGGCGCGTCATGACGTCAGCGGGAGGAGGCCGTGCTGCGCGCAAAGCACGCTGGGACACGGAGTTTGCCGGTTGCCGTGTACAACGCGTTAGAGCACTGACAGGACTACATGTCCCGGCAGGCGGCGGGCTCTCTAGAAATGTCGGGCCTGACGCTGCGATGCTGGTTAAAACTAGCGCTTCCAGAGATGTGTAAAGAGGGGGGCGGAGCTTGAGGGCTAAGGGTTATGTAAGAGTGAGGAGGTGCCAGGGTGGGCGAGTAGTAGGCATGCCCTGTGTTACTATAGGTCACTGGCTGCAATCCTTAATAAGATGAGCGTCTCTGCCTGTCAGTGGGCGTGGGCTGATATTACTGTGCTGTTATAGTAAATACAATACAACAATACTGCTACAGGTCTCCCAGGGGGATGTATAGCGGCTTCTCACTGTCATTGCAAAGTTTAGGATGCAGTGAATAATGGTCATATTATAGCACACATAGCATGGGATTTTTTATATATATATATTTATTTATTTGTTTTTGTATTTGTGTATATATATATATATATATATATATATATATATATATGTTGGAAGGCCATTTGGGGAGGAGTTATGACCCTATATAAACCCTACCCCCCCCTACTTACCTTTTCCGTTCAAGCTGTTTTGACTGTCATCATAGTTACCTGTATTTCCGGTCAGCTGTTCCCGCCAAATCCTGCATCAAGCAAGCAGTCTCCCTCCAGCAGCACCTACCGCAGACTTCCGGGCTCATCCACCGGCTGCCCCGCGGCATTCCCGACTCGCTACCCGGCTGTCGAGCTTCCGGTCACGAGCTTTGCGTAAGCTTCAACATGGGAAATAGCGTTCGGCTATTTTCCACGTTCGGGCCTAAAAATGCGGGTATAGGCTCCCTAGATATATTACTTACCCGCTCGTGTAATCCGACGCTTTTCGCTTTTCGTTCTTTCTTCCGTTATAATATTTTACCGAACGCTTATACTCACCTTACGTTCGCCTGTTTCTCACTTTCGTTAGACGAAACACATACGAACAGCTGGGTCACTAGCATTTCATTTCATTAAATCTAACACACGCGGTCCTATTATATTTCTCTTGCACGTTCGGTAGCCGAATGCATAAGGTTCTATGCATTTTACATTTTCATATTTAAGTATGTTCCTCTATGTATTATTTTATATCATATGTTCATGGTTCTACCTACGTTTTCCCTTACTCTAAATGGCATTATTTCACCACACTTTGTCACATTTAATTATGTATATATCCCCAGGGGTATTCTCTTAAAGTAACAGTTATCCCCTTTACGTTTTCTTTTTTTCCCTCCTCTCTCAAAGGACTGAGCCCCATCAAACCTCTTAAAGTTATCAAGCTCCACGCTCACTTTTCCAGTAGCTCTTATTTTCAAATCTCTGTTTATATTGTAATACTATACTCAGGTTCCTTATTTTTACTTAATGAAAATGTTTTAGGTTGTACTACTTATTTTTCAAGAAGACTCCAGGAGGCGGTTCCAGTATCCCGTGTCATGGTATCCGGTAAATAAGGTTAAACAATTTTACGTCTCTCCTGAGGCCTCATTTCAGCCTCCACGGCCTTTTTTACAATACCCTCCCACCTCCCAAAGTGGGCTCAAAACTTTAAACACACCAGGTTAAATATGCCTCACTCTCCAGGTTACTATTATATTAAATGTTAAAGCGGCACTGTCATGCCGAATTCCGTTTTTTTTTAAACAGCCCTCCCGCCTCAACTACATCCAATCGACCCCCTAGTTACCCCCAAATGCCCCTAAGCCCCCCACATTACCTATTTTTTATTCTTTATTTTCTGTTTTTATTTTTTTTTTGCGCTCGGGTTTTTTATTTTATTTTTAGTTCTACGGCTATCATGGTTTTTTATTTGGCCTTTTTGGGGGCTGAAAAATGAAGATTTTAGAAAAAAGAAGACGTTGAATGGTAAGTTTAATTAACTTTACAGGTTAGCAATTTTATTCCCCCCCTCACTATTTTTTAGGGTGAGGGGGGTAGGTAGGGGCATTTTTGTTTGGGTGGGGGGTGGGTGACTAGGGGCTTGGGGACCCCTAGTCACCTTGATGGGGGGGGGGGAATTTACTTAGTGCCCCCACCCGCCGCCCAGGGGTGGGGGCCGGGGGAGGGGCGGACAGTAGGTCCCCCCCTTAATACTATTATGGCCCCCACCCGCCGCCCAGGGGTGGGGGCCGGGGGGGAGGGCGGCAGGTCCCCCCCCTTATTACCATGATGGCCCCCACCTGCTGCCCAGGGGTACCGAATTGCATCCAAAGTACCGAATTGCATCCTAACACCAATGGAGAAACTCTTCTCATTCTGTTAGGAGGCAATTCGGCAGTTTTGCCGGCGTTCTGTCTAAGTGACAGGACGTTCGTCAATACTGACAGGAAGCATTGTGGGAACTGGGAGGAAAGCTAGGGATCATGGGAAAATTGCTCTGACCAGCGGAAATGAAGCACACTTTGCTCCTCCGCTGGTCAGAGCTGGTCAAGCGGAGGAATCCTCCATAAGACAGAGTCCCTACTTTGTCTTATGATTTTAAAGAAAACTAAAGAAGACAGGAAGAAAAGAATTACAGATCCCGAGAGAGGGGGAGAAGAGGAAGAGATTGAGGAAAGGTAAGTTCGGCATGATAGTGCCGCTTTAATTCTGTTTTAATTTCTACATATCATTACTTAGACCTGCACCATTGCGCAGATTCACTACGCCTTCAACAACCATCAGTCTACCTGGTTCCCGACGTTTCAGTAGTAGGTATCCCTAAATCTTACTCACTACTATTACGTCCTTCTAAGGCCTCACTTCACCTTCATATCTGTCAAATAATACTGCTCAGTTGTCGGATCCCAGGGGCTTGTTTCAAAAAATGTGGACCAACGTTCAGGTCCCTCTGATTACACAAGTGTTTATGATACAGTTTTACTGTTACACACCATTACATACGTTCTACATTTTTACACTTGGATTACCAATGGCACGCCTCTGGCCTACTAGTATCTTTCTTACCCCTAGGTTCCTGGACTGGACCTGTTCTTCACAGTATATATAGACATATATATTGAAGTCGCCCTGAGCATTATCCAAATATACAGAACAAACACTCAAGGTCAGTATCTACATATGTTATATACTTCCTTCAAGAGACAAGCCCCCGTCAGGGTAGAGAACTGACTTTCAGGGTATGGTGCTGGCCCTAGCTTCCCCCAATAATACTGCGGTCCGCGAGGTCTACACCCCTACCTCATACACGGAAGTTCAGCCTCACGACCAAATCATAGCTAGCCACCTCGCTCACTCTTCTTTAGGGCTACAGTCAGGGCTTCTCATGTTACGGACACACGTTTTTTAGTTACATAGCTGAAAAGAGACTTGCGTCCATCAAGTTCAGCCTTCCTCACATATGCCTTTGCTGTTGATCCAAAAGAAGGCAAAAAACCCAGTCTGAAGCGCTTCCAATTTTACAACAAATTAGGAAAAAATTCCTTCTTGACCCCAAAATAGCAGTCAGATGTCTCCTTGGATCAAGCAGCTATTACCCCACTAATTAGAAATTGTATCCCTGTATGTTATGTTTTTGCAAGTATTTATCCAATTGCAATTTAAACATCTGTATAGACTCTGACAAAACCACCTCTTCCGGCAATGAATTCCATATCCTTATTGCTCTTACTGTAAAAAAACCTTTTCTTTGCCTTAGATGAAATCTCCTTTCTTCAAGCCTAAATGTGTGACCTCGTGTCCTATGTATAGCCCTGTTTATGAATAGATTTCCAGATAATGGTTTGTACTGGCCCCGAATATATTTGTATAATGTTATCATATCCCCTCTAAGGCGCGGTTTTTCCAAACTGAAGAGATTTAAATTTTTTAACCTTTCTTCATAACTAAAATGCTCCATTCCTTTTATCAATTTTGTAGCTCGTCTCTGCACTTTTTCTAGTGCCATGATATCCTTCTTTAGAACAGGTGCCCCAAATTGCACAGCATATTCAAGGTGTGGTCTTACCAGCGATTTATAAAGAGGCAAAATTATATTTTCATCTCGAGAATTTATGCCCCTATTTATACATGACAAAACCTTACTGGCCTTAGCAACGGCAGATTGACATTGCATATTGCTACCTAATTTGTTGTCTATAACAATTCCCAAATCCTTCTCGTGTGTGGTTATCCCTAGTTCACTACCATTTAGGGTGTAAATTGCTTGTGCATTCTTAACCCCGAAGTGCATAACTTTGCATTTTTCTACATTAAATTTCATCTGCCATTTTAGTGCCCAGTCCCCCAATCTATCCAAATCCCTCTGAAGCAAGGCAATATCCTGCTTCCATTTTATTACTTTACAAAGTTTTGTGTCATCTGCTTGTGTTTTTGAATCTCTTACAGTCACCGAGAGGCCGACATCCTGCCACCTCGTTCTGGTGGCCACAAAACCTCCTCGGCCCAAATCATAGGTAGAGCCTCTCACCGCCGCTTGGCAATAGCAGGGCCTCATCTGTCACTTGGTTCTAATTTTAATTCTTCGCTTCGGCATTAGCTAGCAGGCCAGTTCTCCGGAGGTTTCATCCCACCTCCACTATACCCTACTTATCCATATCATTATTCCTTTCAGGATGTCTCAAGAACCAATCATCGATCCCCCATCAGACGATATACCCAGCACACCAGCGAGGTCTAGAGAAAAGCCAGAAAAGCAGAACTTTATAAACTGCTGACGACTCAGGCCAACGACCCAAGGCCCAGCATGAGTTCACAAGGGCCTCCAGTTGGCTACTCTGATTCCACCCAGGAAACTCTGGCGGCTATACTGGCCAATCTGCAATCCATTAACAGCAGGTTACTGAAGGTGGAATCAGCCATAGCCACTCCAGGTGACTTAACAGCCCCAGCAGTCCCTACACCGGTAACCTCAACCGCTCTGACTGCCATACCCCTCATTTCCCCTCCCCCACCAGCCACTACCACTCCCACTGCCCAAACTTCACCAGCCCACTCTGTGCCGGCCTCCATCAAGAAAGATATTCTTGATGGGAAAGACGTCAGTTTAATGTCCCTCCTCATAGGCTCCCAAGATGTCTTAGAAAATAGAGCATATAACTACAGGGACATTTTTGTCTTAAGAGCCAGAGACCCACGTTTGAATAAAAAACTCCATCCCACAGTTTGTTATCGCGTTTGGCACTTATCGCGATGTTATCTGCACGGTGTACCCACATAGGAGAGAAGAGCTACCTGTGAGGTAGTGAAGTGAGGTAGTGAAGTATTTGAGGTAGTGAATGAAAGCCACCCTTTCTTTTCTGTGTCCCATGGTCGTGTTGGCAACAAAAGAAGGAATGAGGGGGGGGGGGGAGTGTGTATGTATGTATGTGTATAGATAGAGAGAGAGAGAAAATTTGTATCTGTTTTTTTTTTTTTTTTTTACATCTACATTAGTGGACTAATACGGCTACAATCTCTACTGCCAAACTACCAGAGTATTGCAGTATGTAATGAAACCTTTTTTATTTGACTAACATAACATTACTGCAATACTCTGGTATTTTGGCATCTTGTCTACTAGACTAATATGGCTAATCCAACCTACAATGTGTGTGTGTGTGTGTGTGTGTGTATATATATATGTGTGTGTATGTATATATATTACAAAAATCTATCTCTCAAGAAAGAGAGCACTAATGGAACTCAGCAATATTTTTCAACTGTTGCTTTGATCAAATAAGGCAACTAAAAAGTAGCTGTGCCTGCCAATGTGTCAGTCCTAACTCAGACTCTTTTTAAGACTTGACATTGACAGATACACTTATTTGTTGCTTTATATGTTTACACCCTGTTCCAAATTATTATGCACATTCTATTTAAGTGTTGCAAAGATGAAATATTTTGTTTTTCAGTTTAACTCGTGGATGGCATTGTGTCTCAGGGCTCTTTTGATCACTGAAAACAATCTCGGACACCTGTGATAATTAGATTGCCAGGTGAGCCCAATTTAAGGAAAAACTACTAAAGGAGAGTGTTCCACATTATTAAGCAGAGCACAATTTTCATTCAATATGGGGAAGAAAAAGGATCTCTCTGCTGCCGAAAAGAGTGAAATAGTTCAATGCCTTGGACAAGGTTAGATATTAGATATTTCACGAAAGCTTAAGCGTGATCATCGCACTATTAAGAGATTTGTGGCTGATTCAGAGCACAGATGGGTTCTTGCAGATAAAGGCACATTGAGGAAGATTTCTGCCAGATCCATGCATCAGATCAAGAGAGTAGCTGCTAAAATACCATTACATAGCAGCAAACAGATATTTGAAGCTGCTGGTGCCTCTGGAGTCCCACGGACATCAAGGTGTAGAGTCCTCCAGAGTCTTGCAACTGTGCATAAACCTTCTATTCGCCCACCACTAACCAATGCTCACAAGCAGAAATGGCTGCATTGGGCATAAAAATACATGAAGACTAATTTTGAAACAGTCCTGTTCACTGATGAGTGCCGTGCAACCCTGGATGGTCCAGATGGATGGAGTAGTGGATGGTTGGTGGACGGCCACCCTGTTCCAACAAGGCTGCGACGTCAGCAAGGTGGTGGTGGAGTCATGTTTTGGACCGGAATCATGAGAAGTGAGCTAGTCGGCCCCTTTAGGGTCCCCAAAGTTTAAAGATGACCTCTGCAAAGTATGTGGAGTTTCTGACTGACCACTTTCTTCCCTGGAACAGAAGGAAGAACTATGCTTTCCGAAATAAAATCATCTTCATGCATGACAATGCACCATCTCATGCTGCAAAGAATACCTCTGCATCAATGGCTGCTTTGGGGATAAGAGGAGAGAAAGTCATGGTGTGGCCTCCATTCTCCCCTGACCTCAATCCTATTGAGAACCTTTGGAGCATCCTCAAGCAAAAGATCTATGAGGGTGGGAGGCTATTCTGACATCTTGCAAACAAATTCAAGCAGAAACTGTCCAAAAGCTCACAAGTTCAATGGATGCAAGACTTGTGAAGCTGCTATCAAATAAGGGGTCCTATGTTAAAATGTAACATGACCTGTTAAAATGTTTAAAAAGTAAAAATGTTGTTATGAGTTTAATTGAAATAGCTTTTGATTTTAGTAAATATGCTGCAAATACAACAAATGACAATTTTCAGTTCTTTACAACCTGTTAAGTGTTTTGAAACTTACTGTGCGTAATAATTTGGAACAGTGCATTGTAAGTTTTTTTTATGTTTAAAAAGATACTGTTATCATTAGGAGGTTTGTTCAATACAATTTGAATTGTACTCTTAATAGTTGATAACATGATAATTATGCTGACTGTTATTTACATCAATTATTTAGGTAAATGAGAAAAATATCATTTGCATAATAATTTGGAACAGGGTGTAAAGCAACATTTGAAAATTACTTCAAAGTTCCATGAATGCTCTCTTTCTTGCAACGAATATATCGAAACCAGAGATGCACATGGGTTAATTTAAAAGTGGAGACACTGAGTGCTATGCTTTTGCAACATTATATATTAACATCCGATATAGAATGGCTGCTCACCGGTCTTTCAAAAATGCAAATATTTATTTGATAAAGTTTCAAAAAACGACCAACGTTTCAGTCCTCGTTCCGGACTTTCTTCAGGGTCAATAACAGGACAACAAATAATACATACATACATACATACATAAGCAATATATAACCATACAATTAATTAAAATAACTCACCCAGGTGTACTGCACCCACCTCCAAAGGCACCTAGTGGACTTCCGGGTATGCGCGCGCATCTGATTGCATGCTCTGCCCCCCGTCACGCCCATAATGCGTGCAGACGTTGCGAACAGCTATAGAGTCCAGTCACCTAGAGAACCAGATACACAATCCCTCTTCATGTCTAAAAAGGGGGATACTTCGGATGGTGGCGGTATGGGGAGTTAAAAGGTTGTAAATCCAACCTTTGAATCAATGGACTAGCGTGCTGAATGGACATTAATATAATAAAGTGCTCGAAATGTGAAATAAGCTGCTAGAGAAATAGATGTGTGGCTAGATGCCTAATAATAGATCCAGGAAACCAGATCCCAAAGTGAACTAGTTAGAATATGTGTGAGTTAAGATAGTGAACTATTTTTATGTAAGGAGGTATTATAATACCAATGTGCAACAAAAATGACGAGCCAATCAACCCTGTAATACACAACTAAGTGACAAATGTTAACTAAGTTTGTTTGTTAGTTTCACGTTTTTATTAAAAACGATAAGAAAAACAGATGGTTACCAAGACAAAAACAATGGGCTTCTGCGTAAGCCAAACAAAGCATATTTAATATTGTGTAACTGTCATCACCAAAATAAAGAATTGAAAGAAAAAAAAATAATACCAATGTGCAATTAGTATAACACAAAGTGCTGTGGTTGAATTAAAGTGATACGGTGCAATGTTAACACCAACAAAGACATACTATATCATCCACATAAAAATAATGTTCAAACACATACATATAATTTCTACATATGAAAACTTTATCTATTTCCCTAAGGAAAATTCTCAATATTACCATAAAAACAGTAGTAACAAGCTGACTTATACTAAATAAATGAATGGTAGGTGATGGTCTCATTAAGCCCCATAGGAGTCACAGTATTTAATTGGTGTATCCAAAAAGCCTCTTTCTGGAGCAACATCTTACCCCTATTGCCACTTCTTCTAAGGGGGGGATATAGTCTATACCCACAAATTTATGGGATGCCAGCGGGTGTTTTTTATCCAAAAAGTGTTTGGCTACTGGCTTGTCTGAATGCCCACCCCTATATGTTAATCTAATACTAGAGCGATGGCCTCTAATCCGCTCGCACAAAGGTGTCTTCGTTTTCCCCACATAATAGAGGCCACAAGGGCACATTAATTTGTAAACTACAAATGGGGTTTTACAAGTTATAGTGTGTCTTATCTCATACGTTTTGTTAGTGTGCGGGTGGTTAAAGTTTCTAGCTGGACTCATGTCACAAGTCACACATCCTAAACATCGTATGCATCTCCGTGTGTTGTGCTTGACATTCTTGGAGAAGCTTTCCACAGGGTCTGTGTGCATCAACATGTCCCTGAGACTCTTGTTTCTCCTGAAACAAATCAATGGTGGTTCCTTGAAAACCTTGGGCAGTGTGTCATCCGTAGCAATCATCTTCCAATTTTCTGTAATCACAGCTGATACTAGATTCGAAGAATTATGAAAAGTCATTGGAAATACTATTCTTTGTATGGAGTCAGCCTTTCTGTGTACTGGGGCTGATCTAGCCTTCAACAGTGCATCCTCCAGTACGCGGCTTTCATAACCCCTATCCAAGAACTTCTTTGTTATAGCCTTCAACTGTGTTTCCGCCTTACTCTCGTCGGAATTGTTTCGGATTACCCTCAGAAATTGTGCCTTTGGGATAGATTTCTCCAGGGCAGTAGAATGTGCACTACGTGCATGCAAAAGGGTATTGCGATCAGTAGGCTTTGAAAACAATGTGTATTGAATCCCATTGGACCCATAAGACAACTCCAAGTCCAAGTATTGAACCCTGTCATTACTGATATTAGCCGTAAATTTAATAGGCGGCGAGAGTAGGTTCAATTTTTGCACTTGGTGCCGGTGGAGGTGGGTGCAGTACATCTGGGTGAGTTATTTTAATTAATTGTATGGTTATATATTGCTTATGTATGTATGTATTATTTGTTGTCCTGTTGTTGACCCTGAAGAAAGTCCAGAACGGGGACTGAAACGTTGGTCGTTTTTTTTTTTTTTTTAACTTTATCAAATAAATATTTGCATTTTTGAAAGACCGGTGAGCAGCCATTCTATGTCGGATGTTGTGTTATTGGAGCTCAGGCTTATGCACCCGGCAGTGAAGGAGTTAAAGTGTGAGTGCAGGGGATTTTTGCTTTTATATATATGTATACACACAATACACAGATCCAGCGCACTCACCTATCCACTAAACAGCAACTTCAATGTTGACAGATTTTATACATTTTTTTAAAAACACCTGGTCTAGGCAAAAATAATGGTGGTTTAGTTACATTATATGATCATACATTGCATAAGCCTTCCACAATGTCAATGTACCCCAATTTTGGCAAGTCCTACTCTAACACCCTAATTTCTGCTCTTATGAGATTAACCCACTTACTTGGGGAAAAAATTCCATCTAGGGCTCTCTGCAGTACAAGGCTAAATAGGGCCCTGGGATGAGGCACCTGTGACAGGGAGGGGTGCAAAACCAAGAAGATGGCTAGACTGCCAAATATATATATATATATATATTTATATATAAGGACACTGAGAGAGCCTCTGCTAGAAAGACCCCCTTCCAAGCCTATTAGACTCCATTTTAGTCTCTAATGGGGCATGGAGGGGATTCGGCTTTGTCTGTTTATGATTTGTAATACTCTGTCTGGCTTTGTCTATTTATGATTTTGTAATGCACTTGTTTTTGTTTGTCTATTTATCATTGGTAATGCAATTGTCTTTGTGCATGTGTTATTTATTTTTCACAGTTTGGTTTTTGCATTCATTAATTAAATGACACTTGTTTAGAACATATTGCACTTTTGTTCCTTGTGTCTAAAGATTGTGTAGGGTGTGGCTGGAGGTGGGGCATGGAGGGGGGACAAGGGTGGGGCTTGCGACAGAATGTGGGTGGGGCCTGTAAGGGGGCCCTTGATTTATTTGCCCGGGGGCCCTGAGGGTTCTCAGTCCGCCCCTGGTTGCATAACTTATACCTTATGATAACATAGAAAATATGAACAGTCGGTTGTGGTGTGCCGAAACCGATGATGCGGCAGGCCTGTAATAAAGAGGGCAAAAAGAGTATGCCATGCAAGATTTTATTCAGCTTACAAGGACAGTCATATAGCATATATCACATATTCAGGTTACAAAATGCTTCACGTATTTCCTGTATTGGATGAGGTATGTATATGGTATATGCTGAGGAATTCCACCGTCCCAATGTCTTGATAATATGTACCGGTATGTTTTTGCTGGAAGCAGTGGTGGCTGCTCCAATGCGGAAGGAGTGTCCTGAGTAGTGGGATGTTAAGACCTAACTTAGTCAGCAAAACTCTTATATACAGCATTAATTTATTGGTAGTGAGAGCCTTACCATGTAATGTGAACAGAAGTTGGTTTGGAGATCCTGGAATAGTGGTTAGGAAGTTATCTAGGACTTGAACCGGGCACCATTTGTTGCTGGTAGGGTAATAAGGTATCTTTACCAGCTGGTCCCTTGGTGTTGTTTTTGTGTGTTTTGAGGGACAATATGTAGTGGTCCTGTATTTTTACAATTTGGGATCTCTTAATGCTATATTAGGAAGTGATGTTTGTGGTGGTAAACTCTCCGGGTCTGAGGAACCCATAGAAAGCTAAGTAGATAGCGGTTTTAATGACATGATTGGTGTGTGATTCAAAAGGTATTGTATCCATGAGGTCTGATAATGATTTGAAGAGTTGACTATGAATAGGTGATCTAGAAGATGTTGGCATGGGTTTTGAGTTTTTAATGCCTTTAACTATGGTTTTGATTTGGTAAGAAGATAGAAAACTGTGGTTGTTTGGCCAAAGTGTAAGTATATGGTGTTGTCCCTGTCAGATATAATTTGATGGTGTTGTATGATAATTTTAATT
Source organism: Pelobates fuscus (assembly GCF_036172605.1). NCBI lineage: Eukaryota > Metazoa > Chordata > Amphibia > Anura > Pelobatidae > Pelobates > Pelobates fuscus. Next base: position 103,691,779 of record NC_086325.1, read on the forward strand.
TAAGGTGGCAAAAAGTGAAGGCTACAATAGTTTCCATTGAATGTTTATTTACAACCTGAAAGTCCAGCAAGAATTTGTCATAAACATGGAAAGCCCTGTCATATGACTTCCTAGTATTGTCAGACAATGCTAGTTGTGAAAGGAGTCTGCAATGCGTTAACAGATCTCCGAATCCAATGTCATGTCCTGCCATGACGGAGCCGGGGTAGCCACCAGGGCTGCCATTGGTAATGCATTGTGGAATTCCTGAAATTGAGAGCGAGATAAATGGTCAGCTGCTACGTTCTGAATGCCTGGAATATGCACAAATTGTCACGTATTCATCCACTTATAAAAATGAGATTAATGGAATTAACTGTTTAGACAGGAAAAGTTGTGCCAAACAACATTACTGTCCTGAAAGGAAAAGTTGCGCCAATCAGCAATCAATCCACAGGAGGATTTGTGCTGAGCAGCAATCATGCAAATAGGATCCTGGTAACTGCCTTTGGGGTCAAAGGCCAATCAGATCCACAGGCGGGGTATTTAGACCCAGTTCTCCTCTTGCTCAGTGCCCTATCATGGTTTCCCTTGTGGTTGTCCGAGAGCACGTTATTGATTCTGGTAATTCTGGTTATTTGACTTTGGCATTGTTTTTGACTTCCCTGTTTTCTGGCATCCCTGACCCCTGGCTTTTTCCTTATCGTTGTGTCTCTTTCTGTATCCCTTGACCTCGGCTATTCCTGACTATTCTTTGGTACGTTAGTCCGGCCATTCTAAGGTCCGGTATACGTTGCCTATCAGTCCTCTGTGTTACACAATTTTAAGTGCTGGATCATACTGTAATTCTGACATTACGACATGGCCATAGAACCTGTAGAATTGTGTAAGCACATAGCTGCTTCCGAAAAGAAACTGGAGGATAATGATGACCGCATGGATCAATTTGCCCAGGCCTTCAGTACGCTTCTTACCCAAACAGCGCACCTGCAACCTGCGGCCTCACCTCCACCTTATGTACCTCCACCTATACTACACAAGGCACCTATTATCTCCCTATCTCCTCCCCTGCATTTTGATGGTAATATTTAAGAATGCCAGGGATTTCTTTCCAAATGGAGTATCATTTTGAGGCCCCACCAGGATCTTTTTCCACAGACAGAGCTAAAATTGGTTACCTAATGAATCAGTTAAAAGGTAAAGCATTAGCTTGGGCCAATCCATTATGGGAGAGTAATAGGAGTGTGGCACACAATTACCAGGAGTTCCTTACGGAATTAAAACTTACGTTTGAACCTTTAGGCAGAGAGGATGATGCCTCTACTGCCCTGATGCATATCAGACAAGGGAACCGGTCTATCTTGGAATATGCAATAGAATTTCATACCCTAGCTTCCGAGGTAGACTGGACTAATAGTGGGTTAATCTCTGCATTTAAAAAGGGATTAGCTGAAACTATGCTAAATGAGATTGCAGCCAAAGACTTACCCGAAAAGCTTAATTAATTTATCACTTTTGTCAATGCAGATTGAACAGTAGACTGAGAACCAGAGAAGCTACTAGAAACAAGACCAGACGCATGAATATGCATTTTGCACCCCATTTCTCCAGACCTATTGTCCCTGAAATTCCTGTACAGTCCAAACCTGAACCTACTGCAGTAGGAAGGGACATATGAGAAACAATTGTCCCATACGTCCAGAAAACTACCCCCACCTAAGCACCTTAAGGGGACAGGTCTTAGGTGTAATGGAAACGTCCTCTGTAAATACAAATAGGTTTCTCCTTATCATTTCTATCGCCTTTGACAAAAATAACTTTTCATGCAAAGCCCTGATGGATTCAGGTGCTGTTGGAAAAGTCATCGACGTTCAATTTGTCAAGGGTAATACCATACATATCAAAGAGAGACTATCACCCCTAGTTGTTAAAGCTATTGATGGGAGACCACTCTCACAACCATTGATAACGCATGAAACCTTACCCATTAATATTTCCATTGGTGCTTTACATAAGGAAGAGATTACATTTCAGGTGATTTCATCTCCTACTTGTCCTATCATATTAGGATTCCCATAGTAAATTGGAAAAATGTATCTTTGACCAGTCTGAAGTACAGTTTTTAGGATATCATATTTCTTCCTCTGGGTTTCAGATGGATCCTAAAAAACTAGAGTCTGTTCTACAGTGGCCTTTACCCACTGAATTGGAAGCCATTCAAAGGTTCATTGGTTTCGCCAATTATTACAGAAGATTTATAAAGGGATTTTCTTCAGTAATAGCCCCCATCACCAATATGACACGCAAGAGGGCTAGTAGTACGATATGGTCTAAGGAGGCTATTTAAGCCTTTAAATCTCTCAAACAGCGGTTTGCCTCCCCCGATACATCCTGACACCAGTAAGCCTTTCATACTCGAGGTTGATGCTTCAGAAACAGGGGTAGGGGCAGTTCTCTTCCAGAGGGAGAGCCAGAAGACTCTGTTACATCCTTGTGGTTACTTTTCTAGAAAGTTGTCTCCTGCTGAGCGCAATTACGATATTGTCAATAGAGAACTGTTGGCCATTATTCTAGCTCTCAAGATGTGGCAACATCTTTTAGAGGGTTCTAAGGACCCCCTTTTGATCGTTACTGATCACAAAAACCTGGCTTACATAGGAGATGCTAAGCGATTATCTTCTAGACAAGCTAGGTGGTCTCTATTTCTTTCTCGCTTTAATTTTCTTATCACTTATAGACCTGGTTCTAAAAATGTCAAGGCCTATACGCCTAATATACATTCTTAAAGGCCCTTGTGGGCTCTTATATGTGGGTCAAACAACTCAAAAAATGAAGGACAGATTTTCAAAGCATAAATCCACCATTATGACGGGCCTATTGGAGTTGCCTATACCTTCACATTTCAATATAGCTCATAATAACATTTCCCAATTGAGATTTCAAATAATAGAACATGTGCAGACAAATATTCGACGGGGAGATAGATTAAGGAGACTCCTTTTACGTGAAGCCTTTTGGACCAAAAAGTTGGATACTCTTTCTCTGAAGGGCTTAAATCAGTAACTTGATCTCATCTCGTTAATCTAATTTTATTTTAAAAGTCTTTTTTATTTAAAAAAAATATTTTGTTTTATGTAAAAAAAAGTCCTTTGTCTTATGTAATCGATTGTTATTTTTCCCTTTTTGTCATTACAGACATTCCTCAATTGAGGGGATTGTTGCTGGTGTTAGTCTTCCAGCAACATTAGATTTTATAATCTGACCAGTCTTATATTGTGAACATGAAATCCCTTAACACAATAGTGAACATTACATTTCTTCATTTCATAGTATAACTATATGATCAATGTGTTTTTTATACTTATATATCTATGTGTTTATTAAGTATCCAGGTTATAGTATTTATTGGTAATTTAACTGAGATGACAGTCTTCTATTATATCCTTTGTGGATATTTCTTTAATTTAATTATACTGATGTCATCTCTCTTCATTATCTTCATCTTTTCGCACCACTTTCTTACATGTTTGCACTTTTTTTACATATGTGTATATATCTTTAATTCATAATATACTTCCTTATTTTAATCCCATCATTAATTCATTCTTCAGTCTAATTGTATAGCCATTCATCTAATTCAAACACAGTTGAACACTGGTTTAAATCCCATACACCTTGCACTTTTCTATCACTTACAGTGATTATAGTCGAATCTTTGTCTCTTTAAAAGTTTTAGATCATGCAGATATTATATATACTTCGACTCCAAATGAGTCGTTCTAGTCTATTTAAGGGTACTTCTTTGTATACACTTTACCTTACACATAAAAACTGTGAATTTGATGTGCTTTATGTGTTAAGGATACTTTATATTAATACTCTGTAATTTTGATCAAGGATTTTTAATTGATAATGGAAATAACCTACTTAAGGGCATCTCTTTATACACATTTACTTCTATATATGAAAACTATTTGAACTTGAAGCGCTTTATGTGTTAAGGATACTTAATATTAATACTCTGTGATTTTGATCAAGGATTTCTAATCGATGGAAATTTCTGTACTCATATACTCTGGTCTTATCTTTGTACTGTATTTATGTTGCATACCGTATATACTTGAGTATAAGTCGAGTTTTTCAGCACATTTTCTGTGCTGAAAAACCCCAACTCGACTTATACTCGAGTCACTGTCTGTATTATGGCAACTTACATTGCCATAATACAGACAATGGGGCTGTGTAGGAGGGGGGCTGGCAGAGAGCTCTTACTTACCTCTCCTGCAGCTCCTGTCAGCTCCCTTCTCCTCCGCGTCAGTCCAGTCAGCACCTCTGTCAGCTCCCAGTGTAAGTCTCGCGAGAGCCGCGGGGTCATAGTGCGGCTCTCGCAAGACTTACACTGGGAGCTGACAGAGGAGCTGACCGGACCGGCGCGGAGGAGAAGGGAGCTGACAGGGGCTGCAGGAGAGGTAAGCGCTCTCTGCCAGCCCCCTCCACTGAACTGCCAATGCCACTGGACCACCAGGGAGTGAGAGCCCCCCTCCCTGCCATGTATCAAGCAGGGAGGGGGGACGAAACAAAAATATTATTAAAATTATTTAAAAAAATAATAATAATAAAAATGCCCACCCCCCACCAAGGCTCTGCAACACACACACACACACACACACTGCATTCATACACACACACTGCACTCATACACACACACTGCACTCATACACACACTGCATTCATACACACACTGCATTCATACACACACTGCACTCATATACACACACTGCATTCATACACACACACTGCACTCTTACACACACTGCACTCATACACACACTGCATTCATATACACACCATGCATTCATACACACACTGCACTCATACACACACTGCATTCATACACACACTGCACTCATACACACACTGCATTCATAATATACACACACTGTAAATAAATATTCAATTAATGTAATTTTTTTATGATCTAATTTTATTTAGAAATTTACCAGTAGCTGCTGCATTTCCCACCCTAGTCTTATACTCGAGTCAATAAGTTTTCCCAGTTTTTTGGGGTAAAATTAGGGGCCTCGGCTTATATTCGGGTCGGCTTATACTCGAGTATATATGGTATGTGTATTTTATGTTCTATATACACTTAGATGTTATGTCAATATCCATATAAAAATAATGTATACATTTATTTTTCAAAGCTTGTTCATTATTGGCAATTAAGTATTAGACTCTTTTTCTAATTAATATAATTAACAAAGTATTGTTGATAAGTAATATACTACCACCAGCTGTTACACTACTTGCTTAGGATACTGATTCACATGTGTATTTTATAATTGTGATTGTTTAAAGTTTGTTATATACACTGCTCAAAAAAATAAAGGGAACACAAAAATAACACATCCTAGATCTGAATGAATTAAATATTCTTCTGAAATACTTTGTTCTTTACATAGTTGAATGTGCTGACAACAAAATCACACAAAAATAAAAAAAATGGAAATCAAATTTTTCAACCCATGGAGGTCTGGATTTGGAGTTACACTCAAAATGAGGCTCAGTAGTGTGTGTGTGGCCTCCACGTGCCTGTATGACCTCCCTACAATGCCTGTGCATGCTCCTGATGAGGTGGCGGATGGTCTCCTGAGGGATCTCCTCCCAGATGCCAAACGTCCTGCACAGTGTTGGGCTGTAAGCACAACCACCACCTGTGGACGTCGGGCCCTCATACCACCCTCATGGAGTCTGTTTCTGAGTGTTTGAGCAGACACATGCACATTTGTGGCTTGCTGGAGGTCATTTTGCAGGGCTCTGGCAGTGCTCCTCCTGTTCCTCCTTGCACAAAGGCGGAGGTAGCGGTCCTGCTGCTGGGTTGTTGCTCTCCTACGGCCTCCTGATGTACTGGCCTGTCTCCTGGTAGCGCCTCCATGATCTGGACACTACGCTGACAGACACAGCAATCCTTCTTGCCACAGCTCGCATTGATGTGCACTACCTGAGCCACTTGTGTGGGTTGTAGACTCCGTCTCATGCTACCACTAGAGTGAAAGCACCGCCAGCATTCAAAAGTGACCAAAACATCAGCCAGGAAGCGTAGGAACTGAGAAGTGGTCTGTGGTCACCACCTGCAGAACCACTCCTTTATTGGGGGTGTCTTGCTAATTGCCTATAATTTCCACCTGTTGTCTATCCCATTTGCACAACAGCATGTGAAATTGATTGCCACTCAGTATTGCTTCCTAAGTGGACAGTTTGATTTCACAGAAGTGTGATTGACTTGTGGTTACATTGTGTTGTTTAAGTGTTCCCTTTATTTTTTTGAGCAGTGTATTTCAAGAATCACGCTTTCCGTTTCAAGCAACCAGCTTGACATATTATAATCAACATTGTAACGACATATAATAATGGTATAGGATGCTGATCAGCATTAGAACTGCTGCAATATTAGAATTCAAATGAAATTAAACTGGTGTTATGAAAAAGCAAACTGACGGAATTTCTTTAAACAATGCTGCAACACTCCACTACATTGTAATATCCAATACAGAACACATATACAAAAGCCACACAAGCTGAATCCAGGAGAAATATAAAATAATATTTGGTATTGACACCTAGGCAGAAAACAGTGCAAGGGATTTTCTTTTGTTAAAACCCTACAGAGAAAAAGTGTGTATCCAGAAGCCTCATTTTGAAGGAGAGAATTTGTCCTGCTCCCAGCTCCTGAAGGTATCCGAACATGCTTAACGTTCACAAATCTCAAATAGGGAAGATGTTATTTTGATAAAATGAAGTGACAAGCCACTGACTTAACTGACTTCCCTTCTAAATAGGCAGTCCATGTAGGTCAGGGATCAAAAAATACCCGCCCTAGGGACATTTCCATCCCCCTAAATATCAACGGTGGAATAAAATAAAAACTGAGAATGAGTGCTGCCCTTTGTCAAAAGTTTCCAAAATGTATTTCACCATAACCCTTAATTCCATACTGTAGGTATGTGCAAATGTAGACCTCATGTCTTTTGTGTGTGTCAAACTCACTCTTTGTCATGTCTTTTCAAGTGTCTTGATTAAGGACTTTGTTGCCATAAACCTGTTCTAAAAACAGGAAGTGCTAGTCCTCTGACTTCTATTAATTTGACACATCCAAATTGTTTTGTAAAATCTTTGTAAATTAGGATGAAAATTGACGGCCAATTATAATATATTATGAACTTCATGATCATTAACAAAAAAAAAGCAACATTTCTTAAGAATTCTATTTGTGTGGTGCTGCTTTTCAACATAAAACATGCAGAATTGTGTGATTCAATACTTTCACCATAGATGTTCAGACCAAAAACAAATTGTCAGTGAAACAAGCATTACTTTTAATGTGACAACAAAATGTGGATATAATATTAGTGGTGTTGTAATAATACGTAAATGGTTTGACACATTTGGGGACTATGGCTGCCCCATGGATGTTCCAATGCATTGTAAAAATATTTAGGCTCCAAACGAACATATTTCAGAGTAAGCATGAGTTCCAACACTTGTATAGTAATTCCATGTGTGGATCTCTTACGTATTCACCTTGTCCTACCAGGACATCCCTTGCTGCCTGAATACCCTTATTGGGAGGAAAATTCCTGTAGAGGCTACACACATCAAGAGTTGTAATGGTTACTGTTGACCTATCACAATTTCACGTAAAATTTCATTGCTATGCGGTGTATCCTTTAGTTTACATAACTTGGCAATGACTTAACAGGATACTTGAGAAGTGAGTCCAACCACACACATTGACAATGGCTCTAGAAATCATAAACTAAAATAATCTCTTGCTCTGTTTGTCTAAATAGGCACTGATAGTTCAACAAACAAGATAAATTGAAAACCTATATGGTCGCTAATATATAGTCTAACTAGATCAATGAAAATAGTACCCAAGGTACCCTATGAGGGACAGCTGCTGAAACAAAAATTATTTTCCCATGAAACATCTTCGGACAGCTCACCTGAGTGCACGAGGTGCTCTGGGGAACCGGACAATCCTTCGGGACTACAAGAGAACGAGCAGCCACAAGGATTTTTTTGCATGGTCCTTAGTGATAAGTACCACAATTTTAACTTTGAATTTCCAAGTACACTTCTGGGTCCCTATTTACTATTACAGAATTTGGACTCTCCCCCTCAGGATCTTACGTGTTAATCCAATAGACTTTGGACTTTTTAGAGACATTTATTTTGTTTTTTACTCAGTTTTTTTATTACAGTTCTTCTTTTTTAGAGTTTTGTATTACAGCTTTTTATTGCAATATAATTTCTATATATATGCACCCTTGTTATAGTTCAAGGGGATTATCTTCTAAGCGCTGACAATATATACAAGCAGGCACTGATAGTTATTGTAAGATAATTGTAGATTATGCTAGCTTTAGTGTACCTATAATCTTAATTTTATTAATGACAGGAGGCGAGTATTTGCTGAAGTCTCTCTTTACTAGAACTCCACAGCAGCACAGAAAAAACAACCAATCAGAAAAAAGTTAGGTACTATAAAACTCCCCTCCCCATGCATCATTTCCTCTTTCAAGCTGTGACAAAAACAGAAAAAAGGTAGAGAACATCATGGGGAAGAAACGTAGTCCTAGATACGATGAATATAACGATGTCCACCATCCAAGAGGAACTGTCAAACCAGATAGTGTTGATGGACTGTAAACTGAAACGAGAGAAAAAACAGAATCGAACAGGTTGATTATCCAATGAAATGTACTCTGAATAAACATGTAGGTACCCAATGTAGCAATCAAATTTACCTTAATATGTAGATATCCCAACCCCACTTATGAAAAACAGGCATAAGAAACAAGCGACAGGTAGCAGAGACAACAAGCAGAGTTGCATACGTACCTGATTAATCTAAACTATAACATTAAACAAGGGAGGGATAAGAATGGGTGGGAAATACTCGCCCCCTGTCATTAATAAAATTAAGATTATAGGTACACTAAAGCTAGCATTATCTACAATTTTATAACATGACAGGAGGCTTCGTATTTGTTGTTTTAATGCTCAGTTCACCAATCCAACGCTGTTTGTGTCGCTGGTACCTATTCCAGGAGATATCAGAGTAATCCTAATTGGATTTTCCAAGTACGATAAATGACAGTAGACGGATCAATGAAGATGCCAGCCGATGAAGCATCTCAAATACGGAAAAAAACACCATCCGCTGATAGATCCATTGTACGTGGTGTTGCGACCTGTTTCCAAGCAGTCGGTCCATGAGCTGGCAAGCTGACCTATCAGCCATAATCCTGTAGTTGTAAAATATCGAAGGCCATTTGCGGACTTAGGGCCGCGAGAAGAAACTGCCACCATGTCTCAACTCATGATCAGTAAGGCGGCTCCTCCGATCGTGCCAGGGTCATTCGGCGATGTGGCCCTGCGGGTAGATCTCCAATCTCAAGGAATGCGCCTAAGTCCACCACCAAAATCGCAAAAGAGGGGGGCGGGGCCTGACTGCCATGGAGGGAAGACGTGCCTAGCTAGAGCTCCTCACTGGCAAAAGCTAAAACGGCATTTCTCACCCACAAAACGCACTAAAGATAATTTTGAGCGACCCACCTGTTATCAATCCCCACGGTGAACCGGTAATGCGGCCCGTGAGCGGACATCGGACAGTCAGCACTACCCACGAGGGCAAAAGGCCCGGTGCATACCGGACGGGAGAGGCGGCCGACCTCCCAGCCTGGGGCTCCCCGGAGACCGGCTGCTACAAACCAGCAAACCCCCCCCCCCCCCTGGTCCGGCGGGGGTGATCCCGGTCCACCTCGGAGGACCCGCCACAACACGGCAGTACCCTTAGGGGGGCGAGCCGGAGAGCCGCAGGGCCTACCTAAGATGGCGGAGACCACGCAGGCCCCAAACAGCCACGAAACGCAACACGACCCAAAGTCCAGTCTGGACCGAATCTTTGCAGACTTTTGGCGCAAACTCGAGAGCAAACTGCACCAGGGGGCCCTAAAAGCAACGGAAAACCACTTACCTCGACAACCTCCACACGCCCCGCAGCACAAGTCAGCTACTCCAGCAACCAAAGTCACAAGATGGCGGCACAGAGCTCCACACTCACCTCGCGTACGCAAAGCAGCACAGCGGAGGGGCCTGTTGAAACCAGGCATAAAACCCACACAAGCACCCACCACATTGGGGGTGACCCTGCCCCAGCAACCCGATCCAGCTATCCGACCCCACCAGCACCCGTCGGTGAGCGGCACCACAACGAGGCAACAAGAACACTCGCAGCAGAGAACAACGACCAAAGCAGCTCCCAGCCAGCATCATGGTCCCTCGGTGCCAGCCTGGCGACAGGGTATCGGCTAAATGAACTGCCACGCATGGAGCCCTCTGCATCCACATCCTCTCAAGGGACTGTCATACCCAGCAAAGGGACTTTACCACAGCGATGCAAAACCAGCGTTGATCGGCACAACAGAACTCACACTATATGTAACTCTTTAATCAAAGCCACGCTGATGCAGCATGACTATTATTCAGTTGTCCAGTTGATTCTATGTTGACTATTTGCCTAATACAACATATAGATCCCAGCCTTATGTTTAGCACGTTAGGTTGTAGCATCTCACCACATGTTGAATATGTATGTATTACCTGCTAGTCCCATAGCCCATAGGCTTCCCCATGTTACCAAGTAGGGAAACAGGGAACTACTTCCAACTCAGAAGCCAACTACCAGCACCCAGTAGGCTAACAACAGCATTGTTTAACATTTAAACTGCGGTGTGTATTTTCAGAGACTACCTCTCTTCGAAATTAACTAAGCAGCTAATTCCTCATTATGTTTCATGTTTATAAGTTTAAGGGTGCCCTCTTGCACCTGGGAATAGTAAATCGACACCCCACCTCCTTGGCTAGAATGGAAGGATTAGCTGGAATTTAGAATCAAAAGGTCCAAACGTTCTGAAGGGCTTTTCTGGCCTCTCTCAGCATACTTAGCTTGTGTATAGCAACCTACCATCACCTATCATACGTCTCACAAGCATGAATATCTTGATGTTATAATGTATAAAAAAAAAAAGTGCAGTGAATCAGACATGTAATGTACTCTACCAGTTAATATTGTCTAATACCGATTACAATGTCTTTGTTAATCTGTAAAATTTGCAAAGCACTACAAAAATAAAGAATAAAAAAAAAAAAATCGCAAAAGAAACCGAGTAGGATCTTTCGTTCCCTCCTGTCCTACCCGGTGGGATGTCTCATCCGAGAATAAATTTATAATGCAGGCATTATAGCCGTATCCTAAATGATTCCAATATTCCAAATGGACTGTGTAATACTCGGACGCAGTAGAGAAAAGATTCCAAAAGGACGTCCATTCAGGGTTCCGAACTGAACTTGTGTGGAGGAACGGTGGTCGACTATTCTGGGAATAGTGATTCTCAGAAATCTGCAAAGGGATGGGAAGTGCAAACCGGAACGCAGATTTCCATCTAGATATGTCCTTGTCCAAGAGTGAAAGATGTCTGTGTAGGAGTCGGGGCACACCAGGTATCTCCCTAAAGCCTCATAGGTCTCCTTGACGGTAGTTGAAAAAGTGGGTTAGCAGGAATCCAAAACAAAAACGGCTTCCGTGATGGATAAATAGAGTATAGACGGAGGGCCCACCATCTCCGAACCCTGTTCACCAGGCATGCGCTCCGAGGAGACGGGGCAGTCCTGCCATCTTATCCCAAGATCGTAAAGACCGGGGAACTCAAGATAACCGGGGTTTCCGGTCTTACCATGTGATCCATGCGTACGGTTTACCTTCAGACCGGGTAATAGGCCTTCCTCAAACTTGTTACCCGAGCAAGGCAGTGCCCGTTTGCTCCATGAAGGCCTCCGTATCACCTGTCATCTTGATATGAGGGAAACTGTCTGCGCAGTTTGTTCATAATGGTCTGGAGATCCAAAACAGAAAGCAATTCTCTGTTTTCTATGGCGCAGAAAAAAACAAAACCTGCACTCTCGTAATACCTGACGTCCATCCGTTAGCCGTACCATCTCCAGGAATGTGTGTAAATACGTGGGAGTCTCCCCCGTTACACCTCTGTGAGTATCTCCTATTTTTTCTTTTTTTTTTCTTTTTTTTTTTATTCAACTTTTATTTCAGACAATACCAGCCAAGAGATTTTCAGATACATCATTGTATAAGGCTTTGGTAAAAAGTCATCATCAATATTATGTTCCCTACTCCTATCTCTTTTGACTTCTTCATATTTTAGCCTTATCTTTCCTCTCTTCCCTCTCCTCCGTATCTTCTCTTCCCCTCCTCTCTCCTCTCCACCTCCTTCCTCCACTATCTTTCTCTCCTCTCTTCTTCCTTAAGTTATCACCCGTTTCTTAAGGTTCTACATTTCGATCTTATAGGAGACTGTGTCTATATTGATAAATCAAATAATAGTAAGTAGTTGACATCTCCATTTATAGAAGAAGAGAAGAGAGAAAAAAAAGAGAGAGAAAGAAAGAAAGAAGGAACAGAAGGGGAGAAAAACAAGGGAGAAAATTCTCTATCTACATTCATTCATCAATCACTCATACATTTTCTTGGTACAGTGGTGGTGTCCCATTTTCTAATCTCTAATTTGTGGAAGTATATATTGGATATTTTATCTTTTTCTTATGTCAAATTCTTTTCCTCTTATTCCAACAATTTTAACCAGTTAGTCCAGATATCAATCTCTTTAAAGTTACTTCGAATTTGATCTACTCCCATTTCCATTCACATCTGAAATTTTACTTGTTGTATAAACCTCACTTTGGAAAATTCTTGTGTCTTTTTCCAGTTTGATTATTTTTGACGCTATCAAGCAATGAGTTGCCAATATTTTTTTTCTTTTATTTAAGGTAGGCCATCTTAAATGAAGCAGCATCATATCTGGACTAGTCTCTATTTTAATATTATCCAATTTAAGTAACAAAGTTCTCACCCAGCTCCACAAGGGGGTTACTTTTTTACAATTCTACCATATGTGAAGATAATCTCCTCTTAATTCTCCACATCTCCAACATAGGTGATCATTATCTGCTGAAATTCTAAACATTCTTGCAGGTACCAAGTACCATTTATGTATTACCTTATAATGGATTTCTATTAAATGTACAGAGAGTGCAGAATTATTAGGCAAGTTGTATTTTTGAGGATTAATTTTATTATTGAACAACAACCATGTTCTCAATGAACCCCAAAAAACTCATTAATATCAAAGCTGAATATTTTTGGAAGTAGTTTTTAGTTTGTTTTTAGTTATAGCTATTTTAGGGGGATATCTGTGTGTGCAGGTGACTATTACTGTGCATAATTATTAGGCAACTTAACAAAAAACAAATATATACCCATTTCAATTATTTATTTTTACCAGTGAAACCAATATAACATCTCAACATTCACAAATATACATTTCTGACATTCAAAAACATAACAAAAACAAATCAGTGACCAATATAGCCACCTTTCTTTGCAAGGACACTCAAAATCCTGCCATCCATGGATTCTGTCAGTGTTTTGATCTGTTCACCATCAACATTGCGTGCAGCAGCAACCACAGCCTCCCAGACACTGTTCAGAGAGGTGTACTGTTTTCCCTCCTTGTAAATCTCACATTTGATGATGGACCACAGGTTCTCAATGGGGTTCAGATCAGGTGAACAAGGAGGCCATGTCATTAGATTTTCTTCTTTTATACCCTTTCTTGCCAGCCACGCTGTGGAGTACTTGGACGCGTGTGATGGAGCATTGTCCTGCATGAAAATCATGTTTTTCTTGAAGGATGCAGACTTCTTCCTGTACCACTGCTTGAAGAAGGTGTCTTCCAGAAACTGGCAGTAGGACTGGGAGTTGAGCTTGACTCCATCCTCAACCCGAAAAGGCCCCACAAGCTCATCTTTGATGATACCAGCCCAAACCAGTACTCCACCTCCACCTTGCTGGCGTCTGAGTCGGACTGGAGCTCTCTGCCCTTTACCAATCCAGCCACGGGCCCATCCATCTGGCCCATCAAGACTCACTCTCATTTCATCAGTCCATAAAACCTTAGAAAAATCAGTCTTGAGATATTTCTTGGCCCAGTCTTGACGTTTCAGCTTGTGTGTCTTGTTCAGTGGTGGTCGTCTTTCAGCCTTTCTTACCTTGGCCATGTCTCTGAGTATTGCACACCTTGTGCTTTTGGGCACTCCAGTGATGTTGCAGCTCTGAAATATGGCCAAACTGGTGGCAAGTGGCATCTTGGCAGCTGCACGCTTGACTTTTCTCAGTTCATGGGCAGTTATTTTGCGCCTTGGTTTTTCCACACGCTTCTTGCGACCCTGTTGACTATTTTGAATGAAACGCTTGATTGTTCGATGATCACGCTTCAGAAGCTTTGCAATTTTAAGAGTACTGCATCCCTCTGCAAGATATCTCACTATTTTTGACTTTTCTGAGCCTGTCAAGTCCTCCTTTTGACCCATTTTGCCAAAGGAAAGGAAGTTGCCTAATAATTATGCACACCTGATATAGGGTGTTGATGTCATTAGACCACACCCCTTCTCATTACAGAGATGCACATCACCTAATATGCTTAATTGGTAGTAGGCTTTCGAGCCTATACAGCTTGGAGTAAGACAACATGCATAAAGAGGATGATGTGGTCAAAATACTCATTTGCCTAATAATTCTGCACACAGTGTATACTATGCACGTATTTATTCACCTTAATTAATGTCCCATACCATGTTTCTATATCTATATTAATATGTAGAAGTTTCTCCCAACTTTTTATTGCTGTTGGATAATTTTCTGTTACCCTAGTGTCTAGTAATCTAATACTTTTTGAAAAAAAATATTTTGTTTCATCATTATCAAATATAGTTTTAATTACGTTATACATATCTCCTTGATTCATAAATTTATATTTTTTCAGATAGCTGTTTACTCTTAAGTATGAAAAGGCTTCTTGCGATGGAAGAGACGCTTCATTTTTTAATATATTAAAGGGTTTCACCTTATCCTCCAGATATATATTTTCTACCTTTAGAATATTTCCTTCTTTCCATTTTTTTAGAGAGATATTAGGTATTTATCTTTCAAGATGTTCAATATTTTGGAAACCAAAAATTTTGTTTTTAATATCTAATTTCTTTTTTATCTTTTTAACTAAATTACTTAACACGTAAGAGGTAGAATATTCACATATTTTGTTATTCCATATTATATTAGCTAACTTCTTGGTTTGACAAATTTCAGATTCTAGCCAGAACCAACCCTCTTTATATGTGGCTTCTTTCTGCAATATTGTTATATGATAAATTATCCCCGCCTCATAATATTTTTCTATATTTGGATAACTTAGCACACCTTTACTTGTATGTTTACATAGCGTATCTATTTTTATTCTAGGCTTTTTGCCTCTCCATACAAAATTATCAAATGTTGATTTAATCATTTTTATCCATGGGGAGGGATTGTTAATGGCAACATTCTAAACAGGTATATCCATTTAGGAAGGACGTAGGACCTTAGGGTGTTGATTCTTCCCCACCATGATAGTTCTAGTTGGCGCCATTCCTTTAAATCTTTATTAGTGTTTTTTAGAAGGTGTAAAAAATTTGTTTCCATTAGTCTATTTATATGCTTGTTTATTCTGATCCCTAAATATACAAATTCTTCTGGTTGAGAGAAGCTATATTTGGTTTGATAATCCATTATTTTACTTGTTTCTACATTTTTATACAAGGCAATCGATTTAGTCATATTTAATTTATAGTTTGATATGGTGTTATATAACTCGATTTCTGCCATTAATTGAGGTAGAGAATTTTCTAGATCTTTAACATATAGAAGGGTATCGTCTGCGTATAATGATATTTTTAAGTCTCCACTAGATGTATTAAGGCATTTATTAGATCTTTTGTATGTATTAGATCTTTTATTAACTGATTTTGTCTTATTTTTAAAGCAAACATTTCCACAGTAATAATGTATAGGATTGGATACAGGGGGCATCCCTGCCTCGTTCCATTTTCTAATCCAAACCAGGAAGAACAAATATTTTGGCCTACAGATCTTGCTAATGGGTTGGCGTACAAAGCTCCTATCGCATCCAACATCCACCCAGAGATATTGAATGCTTCCAAGGCTTTAAACATGAATCCCCAGCTGACCCTGTCGAACGCTTTCTCTGCGTCTAAAGACAGGATCAGCAGGGAATCACCGTTTTTGTCTGACATATCCATTGCATCTATTAGCCTCCTCACATTATTACCTGAGTTTCTCCTGGGGATAAATCCACTTTGATCTGGATTAATGATTTCAGCCAATATTGTTTTTAATCTCTTGGCTATAATTGATGCAAACAACTTGACATCAACATTTATTAAAGAGATTGGTCTATAATTTTTCACTTCTGTTGGTATTTTTCCAGGTTTTAATATTGGCAAGATGTTTGCCTTCCACATTTCTTGTGGAAACGCTCCCTTTTTTATAGCATCATTAAAAGTCTTAGTTAATGGATCTGCTATTATGTCCTTCATTCATTTATAAAACCTATTGCTAAAGCCGTCTGGGCCTGGAGTTTTATACTGTACTAATTTATTTATTTGTTCCAATACTTCTTCTTTTGTAATATCTTTATTTAGTTTTTCTCTTTGTTCTGTAGATATTTTTGGTATTTTCACCCCATTATTATAATTATCTATTCTCTCATCTGAATTATTTTTAGGTAAATTATACTATATCTATATATTTATAGATTTATAGATTTATAGAATTGGTTGAAAGCTTCTCCTATTTCTTTTTGTGCTATACATGTTTTTCCTTCATATATAATTTTATCTATTCTATTATCTGCTTTTTTTTTTTTTTTTAGCTGATTTGTTAGGATTTTATCCGCCCTATTTTGCCGATAATAATACTTGATTTTTAATTTAAATTTTTTTTTCTTTATTTTCTAGTATTTTATTTTTAATGGTCTGTTTAATTTTTCCTATTTTATTTGACCTTCCTTATTTGGATTTTCCTTATATTCTTTAATAGTTTGATATAATTGAATATATAACGTAGCTAACCCCAATCCTTCTGTTCTTTGAACATTTTTTTTAATCTTTATACAATGCCCTCTGATCGTTGCCTTGTATGCACACCATATTGTTAAATCTGATAACTCTAAGGAACTATTCTCTATAAAAACATATTTTGAGGCTTTTCTCAAAAGTTCTTGATTTTCTTTATTATATAGAAGTGACTCATCTAATTTCCAGGTTGTCCTGGAATGATCTTCCCTTCTTTTAGTTTCATTATAATACTATTGTGATCGGACCATATCATTGTTTTAATCTCTATCTGTTCTACTTTTTCTATTATTCTTGAGTCTCCTAAAAAAAAAATCGATCCTTGAATAAGAATTATGGGGCCATGAGTAAAAGGAATTTTCTTTAGTTGTGGGGTTTCTTATTCTCCAAATATCATACAAATTATTTTTTTTAATAATATTGGAAAAGGTTTTAATGTTTAGTTTTATCTATATTTATATTGTTTTTCCTATGTATATCCATTTGTATGTCTAGAACACAATTGAAATCTCCCACAAATAATATAAAGCCCATGGCAATTTTATCTACACGATCTAGAACTTGAGAGGATAGTTTCATCGGATTGGTATTGGGAAGATATACGTTTACTAATGTGTAAAGGTCACCATTAATTGTACAAACTAAAATTAAAAACCTTCCTTCTATGTCGCTATCCTGGTGTTGTATTTCTACTTGTATATATTTTGAAAACATAGTTGCCACCCCTGCCCTTTTTTCTTCTTTTTTAGAGGAAGTAATTACCAATGGGAAAAATCTTTCACACCAACTATTTTTTTCTTTATGGGTCCAATGTGTCTCCTGTATTAGGGCCACTTGAATTTTCTCAGATACTAAATAATCATTAAATGCCGATTTTTTTTTGAGGCGTGTTTAGACCCTGGATATTAATTTAAATGAATTTCAACATTTAATGACTAATAATCCATCCTCTCATACTTCCTCAGCGATTATCCCTAATCACATTGTCATTCACCACTGTACCTAATTCATTCATACTACTCATACACTCTTCCATTCTGGCGTCTTCTACTAAGATCTCTATATTTTAGGGATCTATACTTTCATCAGCTTAAGATGCCTTTCTTCTAGGCAATCTCTAAGTCCTATTAAGAACTCATGGGCGGAGTAATTTGGGCGTTGTGGAGGTGGAGATATATTCTGTAAATTTATAACTATCGTTTACTTTATATTTCTAATTCTTTTTTGTACTTTTTATTGCCCTTCTTGTTTTCCCCTTTTATCTACTTTTTATTAACTTCTCTCTTTATTACTATGGAAGAGAAGGGAGAAAAAAAACCAAAAAAACAAACAAACATATATTTCACCTATTTTATCCCTGTAACCCTCACCATTCTACTTTTCCTCATTTATGCTCTAACCTAATTTTCCTTTCTTTTCCCCTTTTTCTTCTTTTATAATATTATAATTTTGTGCCAGTGTTATCTATTTTATTTTCTTTAATTATTTATAGTATCAAAAGTTAACTCTTTCTACCTTTTTCTTACTTCCCCTCTTTTATATTAATCCTATTCTTTGTAAATATTGTGAGAAAATATATATATATCAATAGCTATTCTATTTTTCCATATTGCAATCTTGTGTCTTTCTCCTATCATTTTCTTTTCATTACGTGTTTTAATTTAATCTTTGTTGTGGTTTTCTACAAGTGTTACTTATTTTATATAAAGTGTCTTATATTACATTATTGTTCCGTGATTCTGTTCTTTCAGAATATTATTATTAAATCCTTTTTTATATATATAGTGAGAGAAAAAAAATAAATTTATTTTTCGCTTTTCCCTCTCTCTCCTCCTTTGACCATCCATCATAATTATTTTATGTTAACTGTTTCTCTTTTATCCAAGATGTTATTTTATCAACTGAGTCAAAAACCTCTAGGTGGTCTTCCGTGAAAACTTTTATAGCTGTTGGATAACTCCACGTATATTTTATGTTATGTTTTTCTTAATATAGCTGTTGCTGGGACATATTTTTTCCTTTGTGATCTGGTAAAAAAAAGACAAATCTGGGAAGATTTGTATATTCTTGAATTCTTCTCCTTGTAGCTCTTTTTTTCTGCTTATTTTCAATATTATATATTTAAATTGAAATGATTGAAAGCAGCAAATTATATCTCTTGCCTTGTTGTCTGGTATATTTTTGGGTTTAAACACCCTATGGTATCTTTCCATATTGTGATTGAATTTTTCCAGTTCAATCCCCCAGGCTTTCCAAAGATTGTTTACATAATCTGGTATACTCTCTTGATCAATCGATTCTGGGACATTTCTTATTCTCAAATTATTCCGTCTTGAACGATCTTCCAAATCTCCCAGTTTCATCTCTAGTACATTGATTTTCTTTGTCATTTCTTTATTTTGTTCTATTAATAATTTTTCTTGAAATTCCATGGATGTAATTTTTTCTTCCTCCATGTTTACTTTTTCTGTCAGCTGTCTTATCTGGCCAAGGATCTCTTCCGAACTCTGATTGATGTGTTTCATTAAAGTTTTTGATTGGGATTCTAGGCATCTTTCTAAAAAATCTGCAGTTATCTGCTTACTAGATATACTCTCTTGACTGCTTGGTGATTCTTCAATTCTTGAGGTCACTAAAGATATATTTTCTATCTTTTTCTCTTTGGTTGTTTTATTAGGAGGTGAGAAAAAGTTTATAGTTTCTTTTTCTGGTTTGGGATTTTTTTTCTCCTTCTTGGAAGTAATTTTATCCTGGGATCTTGATGCCATTTTACTATTCATGTGATTTTAAACTTCAGTCAAATTTTATTTATTCCTTCCCTTTCTCCTTTTAGTTTAGCGGATCCAAATTTTATATTTTATAAAGAGAGCTAGTACTATCAGCAAACACGTCTATTGACTCTTCTTTTACACATGACATTTTAGTTGTGCCTGGTTACTCTACTTAATTACCATTATTTTCAGACCACCTTTTAGGATATGACTCTCTTTTCTAGAGCTATATGCTGTGGTAACATAATTGAGAGTTAGTTATTAATTAATTAATTAATTAGCCACATCCGCGTTCTCCAAAAAAACAAACAGAAACAAAACCAGAGCTTTCGACCCAGTTTAGCAACTAAACAGCGGTATTCGGCTTGTATACAAGTAGAAAAAACAGAAAGGGGTTTTAACTGCACTTATCTCTGCGGGTAGGATCTCGTCTTTTCTCTGCTGTCCCTCTCTTCGCTTCTTCGGTTTACACCGTCGGTTAGCCGTCGGTTTGCTTGCTTTCGTCTCCAGCACTCCACCCGACCGCGTCTCCAACCTCCAACCTCCACCCGCCCTCCTTAACTCCGCCCTTCGGTACGTGCGTCCGTACCTATGTCATCCGCCCTTATTCCATAGTGCAGAGCCCCAACATGATCACCTGCATGTACTCAAAGTGACTAGCACGGTTTATGAGCAAAATTCATGTTAGGTGCTTCTTTTCTCCCTTTCTTTTGGTCTGTGAGTATCTCACGCGTGTGCTACAGTGGTCCGGATCCAGTAGATCCATTACAGGAGATAGAATAGAGGGATCAAGACTAAATACGTATATCTTGCATGACCAGGCAGTCCTCTATAACGAAATCAGTAGCATGGACGTCAGATCTAACTGAATGCAGGAGGGGCGCCCCTCTATGTAGTCATCGATGTCTTGCACAGGTACAAGCCTGTGTGGTGAACAAATGGCCGGCACTGTAGAGCGTCGAGTGTATGAGAGAGCCGCGCTCTCTACCAATGTGATCGCATACCGTGATAGCGTCCGGCTGATAGCCTGAGCGGGCCGCACCCGTTAATAACCAAACAGTAGAGTCTACATAGGTGACCGGTTCTCTCTATGAGAATGTGTCCTCTAAACATGACCTCTGTATCCAGCTCAGTATCTGGCTGAGGTTGAGGGAGGGCTGAGCACTCTAATAACAAATCAGTGTCCGGTTCTGCATATGAGAGGGGTTCGCTCTCCGTTCTTGAAAATGAAATATTCTCGGATCGAGGAGATGGAGGGCCGCCCCCTCCTGTGATCAAAATTAGAGTCCCTAGAGACTCCGGGTGACCAACTGCAGGTACACCAATTACTAATATCAGCGTAAAGGCTGAGGGCAATCTTCGGAAACAACGATGGAAAACTACCAACTGACGGTCCGGATCCCGTGCGTGCGCGCGTGGTCCAGGATGACCATTGATAGTCTGAGGAAAGCTGGAGACGTTCTCCGCAATCCACGAGCGCCTGGGATGTCGGAGGAGGTCAAGTCAGGCCTCTCGACGACCCGAGCGAAAGGAAAAGGAAGTCACAAAAACAACAAAAAACGTAGATAAGATTAAAAACGCAAAACCTACCTCAGATAGCAGGCAAATAGCAGGCCGGAAGGTAAGACAAGTAAGTCCCACTGAAAGGGCCAGGAGCTAACCTTACGCAGGAATAACTACCGATACCTATATGGGTACCGGGAGGCAGATACGGAGTCAGTTGCTAAAGAACAAGGAAAACACTGTGTTCTCCTGTAGGTGTCTGAGAACCGGTCCTTGCCTGTGCAAAGTTCTCCTTGGAGATGTGCCGTCGCCGGTCTGGTGTAAACCGTGGATTTGTGCCCGGGGTCTTCATAAGAAAAGCTTGCCCTTCAGGCATGAGGTTTAGGGCCTACACCCTTCCCACCATATTCAGATGGCTGTATACTGGTGTCCTCTTGGATAGTATGGCAATGGTGCTTGTCTGGACACCTGCCTATCTCCATGTCACTGGTGGGTACTGGGTTTTCCTCAGTGATATTCCCCCAGGCCTGAGGCCAAAAAGGGGTTCGGCACCAATAGAGCAGGCCCGTACGAAGGACACAGGCGCAGCAGGCCAAACGAATGGACACAGAATAGTTGGCCAAGCAAATAGGCACAGACATAGCAGACCAATAAATGGGGCACAGACATAGCAGGCCGTTTAAATGGGCACAGACATAGCAGGTCGTTTCAATGGGCACAGACATAGCAGGCCGTTTTAATGGGCACAGACATAGCAGGCCATTCTAATGGGCACAGACATAGCAGGCCAATCAATGGGGCACAGACATAGCAGGCCGTTCTAATGGGCACAGACATAGCAGGCCAATCAATGGGGCACAGACATAGCAGGCCAATCCTGGGTTGTGTATTATTATTATTATTATCATGTTATTTATATAGCGCCCTCCAAT
Organism: Pelobates fuscus; assembly: GCF_036172605.1. Taxonomy (NCBI): domain Eukaryota; kingdom Metazoa; phylum Chordata; class Amphibia; order Anura; family Pelobatidae; genus Pelobates; species Pelobates fuscus. Next base: position 103,714,070 of record NC_086325.1, read on the forward strand.
TCCGCAGCGCTTTACGATGGGTATGAATGAGTAATGGGGACATCTGAGTTTGGGTAGAGGTCCCTAAAAAATTGTAGATCCTCAGAGCATCCTGTGACATAGGACCCCTAGACACCAACCCTTTTAGACAGCGTAATGCCGTGTGAATAACCTGAACCGGGACCGGCAGTCCCTAAATGCCCAGCAGGCAAATAGTGGTATTCCAGCTGTAGTGGGTATGAGCAGAAGTTGTTCCAGTGACTATCATGTCCATGAATGTAAGATACACTGAGCGATACTCTCCTTAAACTGAGAATTGGTATGCTCATGCTCACGCAGATCTGTTGAAATTTCTTAACATTATTATAGATTATCATCATCATACCACCTGAAGGGTATTGTAACCATGGACTCTTCCAGGAGTAGGGCTAAACAATAGCCAACTCTATGAATCTCCCCAAGAACCTGATAAAATTGTATAGTATCAGCGTAGACTGGTCTCCCATACCAGTTAGAGTCATACCAGAGTAGTCTCATCTGAGGCCTCATAGCTGGACCAGAAAAAATATATACTGTGAAGCACATGAATCCTAGAGTTAGCTGGCACTGTATACACCCTGTACAGAGCCTGTATAACTGAGTTTCCAATATACCTGTAACTCACAGTAATCTGTGATATATCCTGTCAGTAGAACTCGCAGTAATCTGTGATATACACTGTCCTGCAAAACTCACAGTAATCTGTGATATACACTGTCAGCAAAACTCACAGCCATCCGTGAAATACACTGTCAGCAAAACTAACAACAATCTGTGAAATACACTGCCAGCAAAGGTTACAGCATACTGTGATATACACTTTCAGCAAGGGTTACGGCATACTGTGATATACACTGTCAGGAAGGGTCACAGCATACTGTGATATACACTGTCAGCAAGGGTTACATCATACTGTGATATACACTGTCAGCAAGGGTTACAGCATACTGTGATATACACTGTCAGCAAGGGTTACAGCATACTGTGATATACACTGTCAGCAAGGGTTACAGCATACTGTGATGTACACTGTCAGCAAGGGTTACAGCATACTGTGATATACACTGTCAGCAAGGGTTACATCATACTGTGATATACACTGTCAGCAAGGGTTACAGCATACTGTGATATACACTGTCAGCAAGGGTTACATCATACTGTGATATACACTGTCAGCAAGGGTTACAGCATACTGTGATATACACTGTCAGCAAGGGTTACAGCATACTGTGATATACACTGTCAGCAAGGGTTACAGCATACTGTGATATACACTGTCAGCAAGGGTTACAGCATACTGTGATATACACTGACAGCAAAGCTCACAGGTAAACTGTGATATACACTGTCTCTGAAAAATAAAATAAAATGCCATATGAGAAAACTATGGAAAAAAAAACTGCAGACATCCGCTGGTGAATCCCAGCAGGGCAACAATGGCCGAGATCCGACCGTGGATGAAGGAGGGGTCGCGAGTAGGCGCACCTTCCTCGAACCGGTCGGACGCCCGTGGCTCTAGAGGGAGCCATCGCAGTGAGGCGGCCACGTGCGCAAGCGAAGCCGGCCACCGTGTACTCGCGTCCGACCGCGAGTACCCCGGATGCCGGCAGTCTGGCAAGTGAGCTCGGGGATCAGAGGAGGCAGCCAGGTGATTTGTCTCCTGAAACCCCGAACGGACAACTAGTAGCCCGCGGAAGAAAGGGCGGGAAATAATAGAAGGGTGAGAGAGAGTGGGTGAAGGGGGAAAAGGGTAAAACTAAGAGGAGAGCAAAGTAGATAGGTATCTCCAGGGATCCCCTTAAACCACCACAATCAAGGAAAATCTCCCCAAGTAGAAGACAGGGGAAGCAAAGAAGGGCTAAAAGGCACATGAATCCCAAAAGCTAAGCATAATTAATATAAAACTAAGAGGAGAGCAAAGTAGATAGGTATCTCCAGGGATCCCCTTAAACCACCACAATCAAGGAAAATCTCCCCAAGTAGAAGACAGGGGAAGCAAAGAAGGGCTAAAAGGCACATGAATCCCAAAAGCTAAGCATAATTAACATAATTAATATAATAATATAATCATATTGCGATCACAACAAAACATAATCAATCCCAATAAAAAACACAATAAATCATAATTAATCCTAATAAATCAAAAGCAATCCCAAAGCCACCCACTAATAATAGCAGGAGGCAGTGGTACTCTGACCTGTACTGTCTTCGGAGCAGCAAAGAAAGAGGAAATGATGCATGGGGAGGGGAGTTTTATAGTACCTAACTTTTTTCTGATTGGTTGTTTTTTCTGTGCTGCTGTGGAGTTCTAGTAAAGAGAGACTTAAGCAAATACGAAGCCTCCTGTCATGTTATAAAATTGTTATTAATATTCAATTCTTTAAACAGTTTTCCCGTATTAAAGGACCACTATAGTGCCAGGAAAACATACTCGTTTTCCTGGCACTATAGTGCCCTGAGGGTGCCCCCAACCTCAGGGACCTCCTCCTCCTCTCCGCCTCCGATCCTCCCTTTCGGCTGAATGCGCATGCGCGGCAAGAGCTGCACGCGCATTCAGCCGGTCTCATACGAAAGCATTTACAATGCTTTCCTATGGACGTTTGCGTGCTCTCACTGTGATTTTCACAGTGAGAATCACGCAAGCGGCTCTAGCGGCTGTCAATGAGACAGCCACTAGAGGATTTGGAGGCTGGATTAACCCATTTTTAAACATAGCAGTTTCTCTAAAACTGCTATGTTTATAAAAAAAAATGGGTTAACCCTAGAGGGACCTGGCACCCAGACCACTTCATTAAGCTGAAGTGGTCTGGGTGCCTAGAGTGGTCCTTTAAACTTATCTGCGTCAGTATTTGTGTTTTGTACTGAATTCTGCATGTAATTTTGTGTTAAAATATATTTTGAGGAAATTCTGACATGATGCCATTTCTTAAACGAAGTTAAATTCAATTAGAAACCTTACAAATGTTTCAGCTGTAATGGTGATCAGCAGGATTAATTATACTATGTGAAGACCCATGATCGCTCTTTCCTTTTGCTGTCTGCAAGTTTTCACTGAAGAGCACACCCAGGCAAGAAAACAATTTATTTTGAAGTCATGGCTTGCAAGGCTTTTTTGAACTATATACATGGAGTGTGCATGATGTTTCCACGCTAATATAGCTGGAGTGCTGGCTCGAAGACATTGCCCCAGCAAGGGAAATCAAAAGATCTCCCTGACCATTCCTGAGTCCCCCATTCATACAAAGAAGCCCATGTGTCTCTGTTACTGAGGTGGTGTAGTGGTTATGTTGCCAGAAGAGCCCTGACTCCCACCCAGAGTAAAAGCACAGTTTAAGAATAATTTCACAACTTACCTGGATCCTGCTTGGTATACGCCTCTGCCTTCTCCCCTTCCCTGCTGCCGAAAGCTCCTGTCACTGAGCTAAACCTGGCAGCACTCGCTGGTCTGTCTGTCTGTCTATCTATCTTACTGGGCAAAGGTTCTAAGGACACTATAAGCACCAAACAACATGCCCCTGCAGTCTAACTGCTCAATTCATTACATTTTAGAAGAAGTGGTAAAGTAGCTGTGTCAAGGTATTCTGTTAGAAACAGTCGAAGAAGAAGTCAGATCCTGCAAAATGTAGTGAGACTGTTTACTGAAACTGATATAGAAATTTATGATGGATCAATTATCCAAGAGAGATAACCAGAGGCTTCAAATTATATGTACGAGTGCTCAACAACGTATATATGAAATGGCAATTAAACTACTGCGCATGTGTGTATAAAAAAAAAAGAGACCAAAGCAACAATGGCATATTTCAGAAAGTGTTATGACTTACTTGAGAACATCTTGTCTACAAGGTTAAAGCAAACATTCTCTTTCATGAGAAGAGAACCAGCCGCAGAAATTGCTAAGAGAAACAATTTAGCTTTTAACCCCTGCGTGGAGGGGTGGAGGGACTTAAACTAAGACAAAGACTGAAGACTGTAACCCTTTATTTACCTTTATCTATGACAATTCCCCTCTTTTGGTGCCACAGGTGAGAGTTCTAGGCAAGGTATATACACCCGATTACATGGCACGTACATTTCCTGACCTTTCTGCGTATACTCAAACGATATGTCGTGTATACAGAACACGGTCCCAACATCTCACACTTTCAGGATTGAATCACACTTTTGGTTTAACCTCTCATACGTCAACTTTTTCTGCATATGGTCAATTTTCATATTTTAACTCATACTCCCTGCACCATGCTTACTACAGTAGCACGGCCATATATATATTTTAAAGTTGGTCACCATGTATACACATTATACGTAGCCACTACAAGCTAATCCTGCGTTATGGTTTTTCTCCATAACAAATCAGGCGGGGTACTTCCTTACTCTAATTGTTCCCCTTCAACACATACGGTTAATAAAATCAACCACAGCATATCTAGTCTACGTTAGTATCACAGGATCCATTTCTCATACTATCATATCTATTTCTACCCTTTTAGGTTTATCCAGGTTTTCTATACCTTACGCACCATATACGTATACATACTATCAGGTACATAAGCCTGCTCACGTGTCACATACGTTCTCCCTAAATAGGACATAGAGTACTGGCAAGTTAGGGGTATAGGCCCAAATAGGTATCTCCCCTCTTGGCATACCGCCTATAGTTTAGAGGTCCGCGAGGCCAACACCCCGCCTCAAACGTTTCGGAGGCAAACACCCCTCGAGCCACACGTTAGTTAGCCGCCTCGCAAAGTTTAGAGAGGGCGTCACCTGTCACTCCCTTCCCCTGTTTTTCTTTTATTGTCACCGAGAGGCCTACGAATTCCTGCCACTACATGGGTGGCCTCAATATTCCCTCGCGCCAACGCATAGATAGAGCCTCTCATAGCCACTTGGCAAATAGCAGGGCCTCACCTGTCACCAAAGGACAAGATTAATTTTTCGCCTCACACGGCATAATTAGCCCGCCAGTACATCCCCTGGGTTTCAACACTAACGGTATATTTTCTCATCTAGTATGTCTCAAGAAGGGGTAGAGGATTTCTCCATCCCGAGCACTCTGGCTAGACCAAACTCCCCACCACCGGAAGAAGACATGGCTAGTCCTGCATCATTCAGGTCCTGGACAATCCCTCGCATAACTAGCGAACTCAGGAGGCGACACTTTCCTTTCCCCGCTACTGCCAGGAAAGCGGAACTATACAAACTGTTGCACACCTCAACTGATAACTCTGCTGCAGGGGAAGGGACTAGCCAGTCTAACCCGACACATATACAGGGCATGCTTACATCCCTCATGTCATCCATGGGCAAGGTAAACTCCAGGCTGGAGAAACTGGAATCGGTCACCACAGCCCTTACCTTGGCTGGGTCAGCCACTGTGACCCCTCCGCCACTGGTCGAGTTGCCACTAGTTTCTCCAGCCACCACCTCTGACGAGCAGGAGGTTAACCCTGCCCATATGATACCTGAGCACCTTAAGAAGACATCCTGGAAGGTAAAGATGTCAACTTAGCTGCACTACTAATTGCCTCCCAGGGTGTGGTGGAGAATAAAACTTATGCGTATGAGGATATTTCTGTGGTGGTCAAGTCCAGGGATGCACGCCTAAACAGGAAACTCCATCCCGGAATTTGTGTTGGCTTTTGGCATCTACCGGGATGTCATATGTGCCGTTTACCCACACAGGCGTGAGGAATTTGCCATGTATATGCACAAGCTGGTGGACCTGGGCAATAAATATGGTGGATCGGCATTCTACGATTACCATAGATCTTTTTCTGCAAAAGTGTCAGGCGCCTTCTCACAGTACGGGACAAGGTCCAACTGGAGTAAGATAGACACAGTGATTTTCTGCAGACACTTTGCAGGGCTAAGGACGCCGGCTTGTGCATACTGCTCCTCCATGTCTCATTCGGCAAATTTTTGTCCCACCACTGCTAACGAGCAAACCCACGTGCAAGGACCTAGCTCCGCTGGTCCTACGGAGAAAATAGCTAAAGACAAACTGGGTAGACCTATCAAGTTTCTGGGCAAATCCCAGATATGTAATAACTTTAATGTTGGTACATGTAATTACAGCGGTTGTCGTTTATGGCATATATGCTCAAAATGTTTCAGGGCACATGCAAAAATCATGTATCCCAATAAAATGTATCCCAAACAGTACCTAACGTCTATCAACATATCCCTACTTGCGACATTTCTGTCACAGCATCCATCTACACATTTAGTAGATTTCATAATCTCTGGTCTATCAGAAGGATTCCACACAGGTATCATACATATGCCTTCAGGAATCCTGGAATGTCCAAATCTACAATCCGCCCAACACAACCCTACAGCTGTTGACACACTCATAGCTAAAGAAGTGTCAGAAGGTTTCTTATTGGGACCTTTTCAATCCCCTCCTTTCACTACATGGAGGACAAACCCTATCGGGGTTGTCACAGGAAAATCTTCCAACAAGCAGAGACTTATTATCGATTTGTCGGCACCACACACCTCTACCACTCCTAGCCTCAACTCCCTCATACCATCGGAGGAATTCTCCCTGCAATATTCCACTATAGACCACGCCATTACGGCTATCTTACAGGCAGGAGTCGGTGCAGGGCTCAGTAAGACTGAAATAACAAATGCATTCAAACCACTACCAATCCACCCCACACTGTGGCACCTACATGGCATCAAGTGGGAAGGGAACTACTACTTTTTCTCATGACTAACTTTTGGTTCTAAAGTAGTCCAGCCATATTTGACACATTTGCCGAAATCCTATGCTGGTTACTACTCAATATATCCAGATGCCCTACAGTCATACATTATCTGGACGATTTCCTAATGGTCGAGGAGAATTCTTCCCCTCCCAGTAGCCTCAAAGAAACTGTCAGCCTATTCAACCAGTTGGGGGTCCCAGTCTCCCCTACCAAGACCGAAGGCCCAGATACCATCATCACTTTCCTGGGCATCATGCTAGACTCAGCCAACATGCAAGCTAGCCTACCACGCACCAAGGTAGAAAACATCCTGACAAACATCAACCTCTATATACAACTACGCACTTGCAACCGCAAAGAATTACAATCTTTACTGGGGTCACTCAATTTTGCCATGCGTATTATACCTCAAGGCCGTGCTTTCATATCACGTCTCCTCAGCATGTTCCCACGGTTTCTACATGATGCACACAGATTAACCCTAGATACCCAAGCCACGGCAGACCTTCTCATGTGGAGAAACTTTTTAAACTCCTGGAACAGAAAAAGCATGTTCCTCCCTCAATTGTCTGACACTTCTCCTACTGTTTGGACAGACGCGGCGTCTACCACAGGTTTTGCAGCGATTTTTGGGAACGAATGGCTTTGGGGTAGCTGGCCTTCAGAGGTGCAGGACCTGGAGTGTTTTTTCTCTACCTCAGCTCTTTTCGAGATATATCCCATCGTGGCGGCTGCCGTGGCATGGGGACATCTATGGACAGGTTCATCAGTCTGGTGTTACTCAGACAACCAAGCAACCTGTTACATTATCAACAAAGGTCGCTCCAACTCCCTTACTATCATGAGATTTTTGAGGAAACTCACTTGGTTGGCAGCATGTCATAATTTTTTCTTGCATTGTGTTCATATTCCAGGTATTTGTAACGAGGCAGCTGATAATTTGTCTCGTTTTAAATTCCAGGCCTTTCATCAACTTCTCCCATCAGCCGCGCCCACAGCCACGGCCACTCCACTGTTCCATCAGCTAACAATGGACTAGACGTTATCATGCAACATTGCAGAACTTTGTCCCAACTAGCTCTATCTACAAATACCAGGAAAACCTACAACAGAGCTTTCAGTTTATTCAAAAGATTCCTTTTGGAACACAACATATTACAACCATTCATCATGACATCTTTTTTAGGTTTTGCCTCTTTTTGCCACATCAAACTCAAACTTTCTTACAACACAATCAAACTATATCTTACAGGCATCCAACATCACATGCTGACCTTACAACCCAACAACTCAAGTTTCATGTCATCATACCAAATCAAGAACATCCTTAGGGGTATACAAAGATCCGAACCCCCGCATACAGCACAGAGGCTTCCTATAGATTTTCATATCCTTAAGGAATTATCTCAACTACTAGATCTAAAACCCTTCTCCTTCAACACAACTCTAGTCATCAAAACAGCTATTTACGTGGCTTTTTATGGGTTTCTGAGACCTAGAGAGTTCCCGCCATCAATACAACACAATCCACTCACATACTGCTTCATTCGCACTTAACCAAACACATGGACTATTATATCCCGACACTACCTCATTCCAAAAACAGTCAACACGCTCCACCCGTAGAGGTTAAATACTATCCGACTCACAACAGATGGTGCCCCGTCCAAATACTGAACTCTTATACAGAGAGTCTCAAGGCACCACCATCACAACCACTTTTTGTTCTACGAGGTTCAGTTCTCACTACTACCAACTTCATGACCCACGTTAGGTCATTACTAACACAGCTGGGACTCAAGCCAGCTAACTATTCAGGCCACTCCTTCCGCATAGGAGCGGCCTCCACAGCCTCCAGTGTTAACATACCGGTTCATGTTATCAAGACACTGGGGCGCTGGAAATCATCCGCTTACACACGATACATTCCTAACCCTGTACAAGAAGTAAGAAATGCTTTTCAGAACATGTCTTGTTAAAAGTATGCTATTGGTAGTTTGTATTAAATATTGAAATTTCTATTTTTGCCCTCTTTATTTTCAGGCCTACCTCATCGTCGGTTTCGGCACACCACAACCGACTTGCTACTTTTATACCATCCTACACTTATTAGGTCTTATTTCTCTTTGCCATCATGAGCCCTTCACACAAATATATATATATATATATATATATATATATATATGTATATATACAGTTGCAAGAAAAAGTATGTGAACCCTTTGGAATGATATGGATTTCTACACAAATTGGTCATAAAATGTGATCTGATCATCATCTAAGTCACAACAATAGACAATAACAGTCTGCTTAAACTAATAACACACAAATAATGAAATGTTGCCATGTTTTTATTGAACACACCATGTAAACATTCACAGTGCAGGTGGAAAAAGTATGTGAACCCTTGGATTTAATAACTGGTTGAACCTCCTTTGGCAGCAATAACTTCAGCCAAATGTTTCCTGTAGTTGCAGATCAGACGTGCACAACGGTCAGGAGTAATTCTTGACTATTCCTCTTTACAGAACTGTTTCAGTTCAGCAATATTCTTGGGATGTCTGGTGTGAATCGCTTCTTGAGGTCATGCCACAGCATCTCAATCGGGTTGAGGTCAGGACTCTGACTGGGCCACTTCAGAAGGCGTATTTTCTTCTGCTTAAGCCATTCTGTTGTTGATTTACTTCTATGCTTTGGGTCATTGTCCTGTTGCAACACCCATCTTCTGTTGAGCTTCAGCTGGTAGACAGATGGCCTTAAGTTATCCTGCAAAATGTCTTGATAAACTTGGGAATTCATTTTTGTGCCCCCTCGTATGCGAACCTCCACCTGGGATGGTGGGAACAAAACATTGTCTTCAGCTCAAAGTTTACCGAATACCACAATTGCATTTAATTATGGAAGCGCTATATTGATGACGTGTTGATTGTATGGACTGGACCGGTTGAACTATTTAACAGCTTCGTTAAAGCTTTAAATATAAACGATATCAATCTCAGATTAACTCATGAGATTGGTGGACACAAACTACACTTCTTGGATATCACGCTAGAAACCACGCAGGATAATTTTCTTTCTACCACGCGCTTTAGAAAACCCACAGCCACCAATAATGTTCTAAATTGGGATAGCTACCATCCCACTTCCTTAAAGAGAGGGATACCCATAGGCCAGTATCTCCGAATTAGAAGGAATTGCTCCACATTAGAAGAGTTTAAACTTAAAGCTCAAACACTTAGGTCGCAATTCAAAATGAAAGGCTATTCTAACAGATGCCTCAAGACAGCGTATCAGAGGGCACTCCTAACTGAAAGAGATTCCCTCCTTACTGAAAACTCTGGTAAGGATACGACTCAGAATATCATTAGATGCATCGGCACCTTTGACTCTGGGTGGGATCCTGTTAAACAAACTCTTGAGAGATTTTGGCCTCTTATATACCAAGATCAACATCTTAAAGAAGTCTTGACTCCCCATGTTTCACTTACAGCTAGAAGGGGCCGCAATCTTAAAGGACCACTCTAGGCACCCAGAGCACTTCAGCTTAATGAAGTGGTCTGGGTGCCAGGTCCAGCTAGGGTTAACTAATTTTTTTATAAACATAGCAGTTTCAGAGAAACTGCTATGTTTATCAATTAGTTAAGTCTTCCCCTATTTCCTCTAGTGGCTGTCTCACTGACAGCCGCTAGAGGCGCTTGCGTGATTCTCACTGTGAAAATCACAGTGAGAGCACGCAAGCGTCCATAGGAAAGCATTATGAATGCTTTCCTATGTGACCGGCTGAATGCGCGCGCAGCTCGCGCCGCGCGTGCGCATTCAGCCGACGGGGAGGAACGGAGGCGGAGAGGAGGAGGAGAGCTCCCCGCCCAGCGCTGGAAAAAGGTAAGTTTTAACCCTTTTCCCCTTTCCAGAGCCGGGCGGGAGGGGGTCCCTGAGGGTGGGGGCACCCTCAGGGCACTCTAGTGCCAGGAAAACGAGTATGCTTTCCTGGCACTAGAGTGGTCCTTTAAAGACCTCCTGGTACCAAGCCATCTCTCATTGCCAACAAGTCCCACTACATGGCTAAAATCTCCAGCAATAGGTACCTACCAGTGCGGCCGATGTAAGGCATGTAAATGTATTAGAAGGCAATCAAAAACTTTCTCCATTTCGACTAATACTGAGACACATGCAGTTAAAACTTTTTTTAACTGCCAAACCTCTGGAGTAGTCTACCTTCTTACCTGCATAGTTTTATTTCCCTCTTTAGTGAAGTACACACAGCAGCTACTGCAGTCATTCCTTCCGTTCAAGCATCATCAGTGCATACACACAGCACTGATCTAATTGGCGTCCCTCTATCACCTAATTCACTAAGTATAAATTTCAAGTTCTATAAAAGTATCCTTTTCGGATACTTTTAAGGGAGCAAGCCCTTGTTTAAATTGTTTATAACTATATACGTATAGGAATCTTGAACACTAATTATTTTCATTAGCTGGAGCTGCCTTTTATCGTAGTATGACCTTTAGTATAATCCCTCCACGCTATCATAAATTTTACATTTATCCGCATATAGGTATTTTTTCTACAAATTACATACAAAACTTTTCAACAATAACCAATTAGCTGGAGTGTACCAGCAGAGATCAAGGCTAGCCAACGGATCAAAAACCGATAAGGGGAATTGGTTACTTCCTCTTTAATATACAAGGACGAAATAAATTAGTCTGTAAGCTTGGTATCATATAAATGCGCTACTAGTCATTGTAATTAAACATTATAATTTATCAAGCTTAGGTTTGGACTCAATTATACTGTAATTGTTTTGGAACTGGTCCCCCCCTTTTTTCCGTGCCACTGTTGCTAAGTGTGATTTCTTTGGAATGGATGTTTGGCATTTTCACTAAGTGTTCTGGCACCTAAAGTTTCAATTATTATCGGCCATACACTCTAGTTACAAGAATGTAACGACCTTGCTCCGATACTATACAATGTTTCTTTTAATACCTATAAAGCCAGATTACATCAATGAGGTACACAGATGAAATAGATCTTGGTGATCTTTATTATAAGGAAATTGTCTACTTATCATTTATCCTTATCGACCTGTATATCGTTATGTCATTTCAGCAGTTCAATGTCTATCTCGTCTATTGTCTTAATATCGGTACATAGCTTTTTGTATGAGATCAACCTCAGTATGTACAGCCAAACAGGGCACCAGTTACAAATTTGTCACATATATTGCACTGGATTTAACAACGCAAGGCAATGTTTGTAGACGCTTTTTCCGGCACTGCAAAAGTTAATAGACACAGCCACTGACGTCAGATGGCAAGCAACGGGATTGGTTGATACCGAAGGGCTCATTAACATAATGAGCGTTCGGCTGTTTGGCGCCCAAAGAGTTCTTCTTGCTTGTTACGGATTGGTTCAACCCAAAGTAGCAGCTAGCTGTACACATATAAATGGAGACCAGAGGTCAGTCTCCCTCCAGTCCCTGACGAAGGTGCATTGCTGAAAACACCGAAACGCGCGTCGGGTTCCTTCCTCCTTTCATTCTATTCTTTTCACTAGGGCACTCTGTCGCTATGTGCAGGCAACCAACAATCTAAGTATGGTTCTGCACATTAGTAAACTTTAATTTTTTACTATTATTTCACCTCTTTACACTGGCCATGACTTATATGTGTGGGTAGCCGAACTTTCAGACCTACACATATACACCTCTTACTTATTCATTTTTGTTAGACACACTGCGAGTCTTAGGGATTTTTGATCCTATTACGGTGATCTAACTCTATGATATATGGGGGTTTATGCAGGGCTTTTGCTGGAAGTCTGTTACGCTACCTAATATAGTTGTTTAATTGATTTTAAGGACATCTAGGCTCAGTTCGATACTTCTATAAGTATCACAGGTAGCCACTCAGGAATTCAACAACTATAATTTCTAGTTTAGTGACCAGTTTTCCTAGTTGCATATGATACTAAGTGCCTTATAGCTAAGACACTTTACTCTCTGAGCTTTCAGACTTGACCTCACACGATTAAAGTCTATAATCTGTAGCTAATCAGAGATTCAGTTATTAGTATTTCATTTACTAGGATATTTAGAGGTGTGCCATTTAGGCTAGATTTATACCCAGTTTGGGTTTTGACCACCAATTTTGGTTATCTATGTTATACTACTATTTACTCTTCAACAATTTTTAATTATTTTGAGGATCTCACTTCAATAATTCCAGAACATACTCCCTACATCTGGGTACCTGTCAGGGTACCTGTGGTCTCTACCTCCGAAAGAGGTAGAGACTTAGCTGTTCCTCCATCCAGACGGTCTGATGGCTCCCTTCCCCGCGGTCTATCCGGTCATGCTAGGCCGGCCGCGAGGGAGTGACTGCCTTTTACAGCATCTAGGCAGGAAGTAGTCATCAGGACACTCCCCCAGAACAACCTGTCAGTCAATGGCTGCAGGACCAATCAGGACGCCTTGGAGGCGTGGTTACTGCTCTGAACAGGGTATTTAACAGAGCTTCTTTCATTAGCTCATTGCCCTGTCGTGGTTCTAGCTTGTTCTAGTCACTCAGTGCTTGTGTATTCTATTATCCCTTTTGGTTTTGACCCGGCTTGTTTACCTTACTCTGCTTATCTCTGTTACCCTTGATTCGGCTTGTCTCTCGCTTACCTGTCTTCTGTTACCCTCGACCTCGGCTTGTCTTTGACCATTCTATACTGTACTTCTTACGTTAGTCCGGCCATTCTAAGGTCCGGTATACGTATCTGGCTACTGTTTGTACTCTGCGTGTTGGATCCCTGTCCCGATCCTGACAGTACCCTATCCAGATGGTCAGAGTATTTTTTGTTGTTTCTTGTAAAGGGGTTAAGCCCCAGGACACCTCTGGAGTGTCCATTTAGGTGTATTTCTACCAGTGGAGAGGGGTTCCAATCATTGGACCCACCGACACGGGTAGATTTTCTCATTTTTGTACATACCCACTAAACCCTGGATAATAATGATAGATGATTATATTAGTGATATAAATCCGGGTAATAATGATATATGATTATATTAGTGATATAAACCTGTGTAATAATGATAGATGATTATATTAGTGATATAAACCCGGGTAATAATGACACCCGGGTAATAATGATAGAGGATTATACTAGTGATATAAACCCGGGTAATAATGATAGAGGATTATACTAGTCATATAAACCCGGGTAATAATGACAGAGGAGTATACTAGTGATATAAACCCGGGTAATAATGACAGAGGATTATATTAGTGATATAAACCTGGGTAATACTGATAGATGATTATATTAGTGATATAAACCCGGGTAATACTGATAGATGAATATATTAGTGATATAAACCCGGTAATACTGATAGATGATTATATTAGTGATATAAACCCGGGTAATAATGATAGAGGATTATACTAGTGATATAAACCCTGGTAATAATGACAGAGGATTATACTAGTGATATAAATCCGGGTAATACTGATAGATGATTATATTAGTGATATAAACCCGGTAATACTGATAGATGATTATGTTAGTTATATAAACCCGGGTAATAATGATAGAGGATTATACTAGTGATATAAACCCTGGTAATAATGACCGAGGATTATATTAGTGATATAAACCCTGGTAATAATGACAGAGGATTATATTAGTGATATAAACCCGGGTAATAATGATAGATGAATATATTAGTGATTTAAACCCGGGTAATAATGACAGATGATTATATTAGTGATATAAACTCCTGGTAATAATGATAGATGATTATATTAGTGATATAAACCCTGGTAATAATGATAGAGGATTATATTAGTGATATAAACCCGGGTAATAATGATAGAGGATTATATTAGTGATATAAACCCAGGTAATAATGATAGAGGATTATACTAGTGATATAAACCCGGGTAATAATGATAGACGATTATACTAGTGATATAAACCCGGGTAATAATGACAGAGGAGTATACTAGTGATATAAACCCGGGTAATAATGACAGAGGATTATATTAGTGATATAAACCCGGGTAATACTGATAGAGGATTATATTAGTGATATAAACCCGTGTAATGATGATAGAGGATTATATTAGTGATATAAACCCGGGTAATACTGATAGAGGATTATATTAGTGATATAAACCCGAGTAATAATGATAGAGGATTATATTAGTGATATAAACCCGGGTAATAATGATAGAGGATTATATTAGTGATATAAACCCGGGTAATAATGATAGAGGATTATATTAGTGATATAAACCCGGGTAATAATGACACCCGGGTAATAATGATAGAGGATTATAGTAGTGATATAAACCCGGGTAATAATGACACCCGGGTAATAATGATAGAGGATTATATTAGTGATATAAACCCGGGTAATAATGATAGATGATTATATTAGTGATATAAAGCCGGGTAATAATGATGGAGGATTCTATTAGTGATATAAACCCGGGTAATAATGTTAGAGGATTATATTAGTGATATAAACCCGGGTAATAATGGTAGAGGATTATATTAGTGATATAAACCCGGGTAATAATGATAGAGGATTGTATTAGTGATATAAACCCGGGTAATAATGATAGAGGATTGTATTAGTGATATAAACCCGGGTAATAATGACAGAGGATTATATTAGTGATATAAACCCAGGTAATAATGACAGATGATTATATTAGTGATATAAACCCGGGTAATAATGATAGAGGATTATATTAGTGATATAAACCCGGGTAATAATGATAGAGGATTATATTAGTGATATAAACCCGGGTAATAATGATAGAGGATTATACTAGTGATATAAACCCGGGTAATAATGATAGAGGATTATATTAGTGATACAAATCTGGGTAATAATGATGGAGGATTATACTAGTGATATAAACCCGGTAATACTGATAGATGATTATGTTAGTGATATAAACCCGGGTAATAATGATAGATGATTATATTAGTGATATAAACCCGGGTAATATTGATAGAGGATTATATTAGTGATATAAACCCGGGTAATAATGGTAGAGGATTATATTAGTGATATAAACCCGGGTAATAATGATAGATGATTATATTAGTGATATAAACCCGGTAATACTGATTGATGATTATATTAGTGATATAAATCCGGGTAATAATGATAGAGGATTATACTAGTGATATAAACCCGGGTAATAATGACAGAGGAGTATACTAGTGATATAAACCCGGGTAATAATGACAGAGGATTATATTAGTGATATAAACCTGGGTAATACTGATAGATGATTATATTAGTGATATAAACCCGGTAATACTGATAGATGATTATGTTAGTGATATGAACCCGGGTAATAATGATAGAGGATTATACTAGTGATATAAACCCTGGTAATAATGACAGAGGATTATACTAGTGATATAAATCCGGGTAATACTGATAGATGATTATATTAGTGATATAAACCCGGTAATACTGATAGATGATTATGTTAGTTATATAAACCAGGGTAATAATGATAGAGGATTATACTAGTGATATAAACCCTGGTAATAATGATAGATGATTATATTAGTGATATAAACCAGGGTAATAATGATAGAGGATTCTATTAGTGATATAGACCCGGGTAATAATGATAGCGGATTCTATTAGTGATATAAACCCGGGTAATAATGATAGCGGATTATATTAGTGATATAAACCCGGGTAATAATGACAGAGGATTCTATTAGTGATATAAACCCGGGTAATAATGACAGATGATTATATTAGTGATATAAACCCGGGTAATGGGTGGATAGCGGATTTCTGCAGATCCCTCATTAACCCCCTCCGCCCCGGACGCTGGGTGCCGTTTCGCGCATGCGCAGTCCGGAAGTGATGTTCCGTAACCTGGATAACCCGCAGCTCCAGTGAGTGCGCATGCGCAGTGTGGGCTCCGGGCCGGGTGTGTCGGTCCCGCCGTCTCACGGTCCTGGTTTCCGGTCAGGATGTCGGACGCCACAGTGGCGGATACTCGCCGGCTAAACTCCAAGCCGCAGGACCTGACAGATGCCTACGGGCCGCCCAGCAACTTCTTGGAGATCGACATCTTCAACCCCCAGACGGTGGGAGTGGGACGGAACCGGTACACTGTGTACGAGGTCCGCATGCGGGTGAGCTATGTCCGCGATCCAACCACGCCGGGCCCCCGGGTGTCAGTGTGTGTCAGAGTGTGTGACTGGGGCCATGCAGGGAGCCTGGAGAAAGGACCACACTGTCCCTTTAATTACACATTTATATACAGTGTGTCCATCTGTATTAATACACTGGATATATCTCCCATGTTGCATGGATTATAATGTGGGAATAACATGTATATTTTCAGCAACCCTGCTAACGTGATCTTTGCCTTTATTGCTACATGATGGCTGACCTTTGAACCCCCAGCTGATGTGCACCAAGTTGCCCATTGTGCCTGCAAAGCCTTATGGGAAATGGAGTACACAGAAATTTGGAGTGCAATGAGATGGCTATCAGTGCTGCAATTTATAAGCATGGGGTTGTGTTAGTTGTCAGTGATTATAGGGATGAGCTGTGAAGGAACATGACTAGTTTCCTTTAGTCTAAATGGCAATAGCTGGACCTGTTATTTAAAAGGTGGGCAAGAAGATGTACAGCACTGCAGAATTTGTTGGCGCTATCTAAATAATCATGTAATAAACTCCTGTGACATTGCTGTTTGGTCTACACAGCCGCCTACTGTCATATTGGTACACGACAGCGTAAATCACCTAAAATATTTTTTGTTCTTCTAGGAATATTAGTGAAAATAGTTGTCACATTTCCTATTTTCTTCCACAGAAGAATTACTTGTGACGTTTGCTCGCGACCATTTACCTCAAACTAATACCACTTCCGATATTACTGGTTTAGGTGATGCAAGTCTGATCTATAAAATCCTTAGTGTTTGATCCTTAGCTATTACATCATTGTCTGTTTGCGCCTAGTTGGCCATATACAAATATGGGCCCTTTGTGAGATGAGATCACAATAATTGTTCCTGCTAATGCCTCTTTTGAAGACTCAACCACTTAAGCAAATGAGAAATTCTGTATCAATCCTGTTGCAAAAATAACCCTAAAGAACACTTATTGTAGGGGAAAGATTTTATCTTCATGATCCAGTTTATTTTGTTGACTTGATATCACTTGCCAGTTATGTTCTTCTCACATCAAATTTTTTTTTCTCTGCTTACTGGCTTGAATATTTTGCTGCTGTTTTACAGTACTCCCATAAAGATGTTTCTGGAAAGGTTATTTAATTGGGTACACATTTGGGGTTTATATGTTAAACCGCATCTCTTCACGAAGTACCATATTACATTTTGCGAATTCAGCTGGTTGTGTTCGCCTCAATGCTTCTCTGTTTGATTGTTAGAGGGACACTCTAAGCACCAAAGTACTACATCTTAATTTAAGGAAAGATGAGGGAAGAAGAGCATTTCTATTAGAAGGGAAAAACCTAACCGCTCAACATTTACGTGGGATAAACGGACAACGCCAAACTTATTCAGGCTTAAAGGGACACTCCAGGCACCCAGACCACTTCTGCCCATTGGAGTGGTCTGGGTGCCAACTCCCATAACCCTGCAAGTGTAATTATCGCAGTTTTCATAAACTGCAATATTTACTTTGCAGGGTTAAGTCCTCCTCTAGTGACAGCCACTAGAGGATACTTCCATGTTCATAGAACATGAAACGTGTGTTATAACGACGCTGGACGTCCTCACGCTGTGTGAGGACCTCCAGCGTTGCCGAAATACCCATAGGAAAGCATTGAAAGCATGTGCATTAGTTCTTCCCCGCCGCCGGCCGCGCATGCTCTTTAGGTCTCCCCCGCCGGGGGACATCGGCGCTGGATACAGGTAAGTCACTGAAGGGGTTTTAACCCCTTCAGCAACCTGGGGTGGGAGGGAGAGGGGAACTGCAGTGCCGGGAAAACGGTTTGTTTTCCTGGCACTGGAGAGTCCCTTTAACCCCTTAAGGACCAAAATTCTGGAATAAAAGGGAATCATGACATGTCACACATGTCATGTGTCCTTAAGGGGTTAAAGCTGCCTCTCCGGTTTATGTTGTTTCATAAAGGTGTTCTGTGATTTATCCCTTTACTGGTCTGCAAATGGCTTAGGAAGCTGCTAGCATTCCTGTTGAGCGGTCCTTTTATTCCTGACATAATTTGAAGTCCTGCTTTTTCAAACGACTTTCTAATCATGGAAGTAAGCAACCTTA
Organism: Pelobates fuscus; assembly: GCF_036172605.1. NCBI lineage: Eukaryota > Metazoa > Chordata > Amphibia > Anura > Pelobatidae > Pelobates > Pelobates fuscus. Next base: position 103,733,083 of record NC_086325.1, read on the forward strand.
TTGATGATGTGGATGCTGCTTAATGGAACACTACAGTGTTAGGAATACAGAATGTCTATACCTTATGCCAGGGGTAGGCAACCTTTTAGCAGCACTGTGCCGATATAGGATTGTGATGTCCCGTAGCGTGCCGGTCCTATTTTTTTTATAAATCGAGGTGTGTATGCCGACGTATTCTGCTTGTTATTTTTACTGTAATTTCTTTGTATCGTTGTATTTGTGCGTATATATGCAGGGCTGTCTTTAATAATGACTGGACCCTGGGCAAAGCATTTGCTTAGGGCCCCCTGGACCCTGTCCCCCCTTCCCAGGCATGCAATCACGTCCTCCACTTTAACACAGTGGCGGACCTAAAGTAGAGAGGTGCAAGAATTCTTGGCGGTCTCCCTGTTGCACGGGTGATTAAAAGGTAGATCCCCATCTGTCGTGCAACTCCAGAATAGCATTGACAGCTGGGGCTCGACCATTTACTCATGTTTGCAGGTCTGTTTTTAGCACTAAGCAGTTTTTGTGTGTTTTTGTGGAATATGTTTGTATGTGGTGTTGGCGTGATTGCAAACGCCGGCACACAGGCATACCGACACACCGACACACACACTGATACAGACATACACTTTAAAACTCACCCTCCAGTTTCCTACCTTTCCTGCTGGTGGCTGAAGGCGTTGGGAGTTGGGGTCTAGAGCTCTTGGCCAGCCCCCCTCCAATCTGCCTACTCTTCTTTCCTGCGCGCTCCTCTCTTTGTGGGAGGAAGTGATGCAAGGCCGTCACTTCCTCCCAGTCTGCTGCCGAAAAGCAAGGGGCCCGCTCACGCTGTTAAAGCACCTCAGCGTGTGACCGGGTCCCTGCTGACAGAAGCCCAGCGGGTGGTCCTTTGTGCATGGGCCACCCGGTGGGCCTCCTTAGTGTGCAGATTACCAGCCAGAGGGTTAGAAATAGTTGAGGCCAGCAGGGCTCACGGTGCAGCTGCCCAGTTTGCCCCGCGTTAAAGAAGGCCCTGCGTATATGAGCTATTATATTGTTTATGTTCATGAGTAGTTTATGGTATTGTGTATGATACATATGAATGTAAGCTGTGTATGGGTGCTGCTTGTGGAATTGTGTGTGTGTGGATGGATATGTCAAAGTGTGTGTTTGGTAGTGTGTGGGGGCTGTTTGGGGTATTGCATGTGGGGTTGTGTGCATGTATGTGGATTGTTAGTGGTGTTTCGTTTGTGCGGATTGTGTGTATGTTTGTGTGTGGGCTGTCCGTATTATTTGTATGAAGGGAGGGTTATTCTGCATTTCTGTGTATATCTAGCAGTGTGGGTGACTTCCCTGGGTTCCAGTGGGGACTAGTCCGGCAGGTACATGTCAAGGACAGGAGCTGCAACAGCAACTGCGAGCTGCTCTACTACAGAGTGGCTTCCTATTCACAAGTGCTGGGAGGAAGTAATCGGAGATCACTACCTCTACGTGCAGCAATGCATAAATTGAGGATTGTCCTTCACCACCTTTTCGGATTAGCAGATATATGAAGTTTTACTGGGACTCCTGATAGGCCAGAGCCTGTTTGGCTCTAGCAGCCTTGAGTGCCGTGCAAAGACACCTCGAGTGCCGTGCATGGCACTAGTGCCGTAGGTTGCCTACCCCTGCCTTATGCTATAGTGCCCTGGTGGCCATTTAGGTTCCCCCACTTGCAGGGAAAATAAAAAACTGAGATCAATGATCTCAGCTATTCTAATCCTTTCTAGTAGGAAGCATTGGGGGCTATCTGCACCAATCAAATAGTCTCTCTAAGAGATGATCAATCACTTTGGCATGAAATGTGGAACTAATTTCAGATTTGCTCTATCTGGGAGACATAGTGAGCTATAGTGTCCTCTGGTCCCCCTCCCTCATGGCACATAAAGGGTTAAAAACACTTTATTCACTTTCCCGATTCCAGCGCTGATTCCTTGGCGATTGGTCGGCACTCTGCCTCCTGTAACACCATCTGAGAGGTAGACCTAATGCGCATGTGTGTTAAGCACTGCAAGTGCATTAGGCCCTATTGAAATAGATTTTTATTTTTTTAGTCCCCATTATCATTGTAGGCATATCTTCGGCTGTAACATAAGACTTTTTTGGAGGTCTGATTCAAAGAGCTCCTTTCATGAATCCTTTAATTACTGGATCTATCCGTGCAATATTGGTTATATTAGAAAAGGCTGATGCTTGAACTTTTAGATAAGTATTGGAAAATATTAAAGGACCATTCCACAGCCCAAAAGCACTTCAGTTTATAAAAGATCTGATTTTCTGTGAGAAATCATCAGGTTTTTATAAATTAACTAGGGAACCCCCCCCCCTCCCCCCCCCCCCGGCTGTCAATCAAACAGCCAGGAAGGATTCCTTCTTACATCTGTTTTCTCCACTGAGCTAAGGGAAGTGGCAGGCACACTCTCTACTTGACCTCAGACCAGCTCCTCTGCTCCAGACATGCAGCTGTACTCCCAATGTATACATACATAAAAATATGCATGTATTCATTGGGGGTATATCTACTAAACCTCTGCGCATAATTTATGCTAAATAATTAACAGGAGAAAGACCTACATATGCTAGCAATGTGTAGATAGCATAATTTGTACCAGGCATGACATGTACAGTTTAAAGTCCAACTTTAACATCAAAACTGCACTACATAGCTGGCTTCTGGTCACTGATCCTTCTGGATCATAGCCCATGCTGTGCTTTAAACAAATAACATTTCTAAAGCTATATGAATTTTAAAACACAATGCCTGCCTGTGCTCATTTGCTGTCAAACTGGGAACAATTTCTTGAGTTTTTGTGCCAATGGGGGACTTTCCAAAGTCCAACTTCAGATATTCAAGTGATGCATAACAGTAGTTTTCTATTTGCACTGTGTGGAGTTTTGTGTTTAATATCGCCACAATTGTTTTGGTACCTAGCTATGTATGTATGTGTATATGTATTTTATGTATGTGACGCATTTGGCTAATTAAAAAAAACAAAAAAAAACGGCTATTGAATGTATTTTAGATTAAGATTGTGCATGAAAATATCAGTGGTTCATTGTATTAACAATCAAATGTTAATCAGATTTAGCCTAATGGATCCTTGCTATTTTCAGATTTATCTAATTTCTGCAGAGAGATTCGTATGAAAATAGCTCAGCCAAATAACACCAGAATCTCCATATTATAGTTGGGAGAAAACAAAGCTGCCACTTAAAAGGACTCTATGGTGTCAGGAATACAAACATGATCGCTCTCGTAAGGGTATTTTACTCACTTCCCCCCCCCCCCCCTTAATGCGGTTGGGACTGCCTGGTACCAGCTCTGGCCTCAGCCAATCCAATGCTTTCCCATAGGAAAGCGTTGGGAGGGTATTGTGCATGCGCAGCAGAACGCTGCTCCAATCATTGAGTCAATGAATCTCTATGGTGAACGTTCAGCACCTCCATGCATGGTGTGTAGACCTGAACATCAGTGCTAAATCTGTGCAGCACTGGACTAGGAAGCACCTCTAGTGGTGTTACTCAAGTTATTTCTAGGCAGCAATATACACACTGGCTTTTATCTGAAAAGGCTGTAGTTCGTCTTAAAGGGACACTATAGTCACCAGAACAACTACAGCTTATTGAATTTATTCTGGTGAGTAGAATCATTACCTTCAGGCTTTTTTTGCTGTATGCACTTTCTTTTCAGAGAAAATGCAGTGTTTACAGCCTAGTGATAACTTCACTGGCCACTTCTCAGATGGCTGTTAGAGATCCTTCCTGGGTCATGGCTGTCTAAAATGCATCCAAACATTCAGTGTCTCCACCCTCTGCATGCCAACGCTGAACTTTCATCATAGAGATTAATTGATTCAATTCATCTCTATGAGGAGATGCTGATTTGCCAGGGCTGTGTTTGAATTGTGTTTGCTCTGCCTCTGATCTGTCTTTGTCAGTCTCAGCCAATCCTATGGGGAAGCATTGTAATTGGATCAGGCTACCACTTCTTCTGGTGGCAGTGGGCAGGTCTAAAGGAAACAGGCACAAAGCAAGCAGCTCTAGGCTTGCATACAAGTAAGATTTTGTATATTTAGGGAGGCATGAGGGCACCAAGATGGCTAGATGGTGGTTTTAACCCTATAAGGTCAGGAATACATGTTTGTGTTCCTGACCCTATAGTGCTCCTATAAAGGGACACTCCAGGCACCCAGACCACTTCTGCCCATTGGAGTGGTCTGGGTGCAAACTCCCACTACTCTTAACCCTGCAAGTGTAATTATTGCAGTTTTTTTATAAACTGCAATAATTACATTGCAGGGTTAACTCCACCTCTACGTGCTGTGCTAGAGCGTCGCTGGATGTCCTCACGCTATGTGTGTGCGTATGTATGAATAGGTTTTAAGGAGAATTTCATATCATTACACATTTAAGAGGTGGTGGAGGTAGTGTTAGGCTGTCTTAATATCATGGTGACTTAATGGTGCAGTTTTTCTAGTCTGTATCAGGGAAATATTAACAGAAGGCTAAATTATGGCTAGTGCATATGTTTGAAATACCTGACTTTACAATTGTTTTGCAAAACATGTCAAAAGGTTGAATTGTGAGAACCAAACCGTATTTGGCTGCAGAGAATATATATATTTTCACAGTGGCAGCATAGGTTTATGCTGCTGGAGTAGAGTGCAACGATTTCCTTTTTTCTCTCTGGCTACTTAATCCACCTCCCTCGATGATGTGCAGACTAGAGGCCCTTTTTTGTTGGAGAGGTGACTGTCCGCAATGAACCCTGGCTGTAACCTCATGGCTCGGTGAGTTACAAGCGATTTATTTTACTCCCTGATTAAAGCAGCTCTGCCACCTTCTGCGAGAAGATCTATAGATATTATCTCGTGATGAACAACATAATGCTATATTCCCACAGCTGTTGCTAGCAATTGCTGTAGTAAGTGACAAAAAGGATGGCAGTAATTCCGCTTTTCTTCTGATTAAATCCTACTTAGACAAAACTATTCCCTACTTTGTCTTATATCTTCCCCTGGAAGAGCCAGTTAGTGGCGAAACGTGCGTCAGGACAGTTGTGTATGTTGACGGCTGATTTAGGACGATGCTGCACCATATACTTTAGTTTGAAGATTGCCACCACATACTCATTTAATATCTACTCTTTGATTATTTTTATACCTTAATTTTTTGCATTTCGATTTTTTTTTTTTTTTTTTTAATTCTTTATTTTTGTTGTGCATGTAGGTACAGCTGTGCTTGAATTGCCACAATGGCATTCTCAAGCGCGTTTTGTAGAAACATAGTATAATATGAATATGGCATGAGTACAACTTGCACATTTTACTTAATTAGTGGTTCAACATCATAACGGTGTAACATAAGCTTACGAAACAACAGCGTTCACGTATATGCATACTGGCTTATCGTTGGCTTGAGTGTGTGTCCTGTTTTAGAAGCAAGTTGAGCAATAACAGGCTGAGTTTTAGTGATGAGTTACTGCGGTGCTATAAGTTGCTGCAGTTTAGTAAGTGCTTGAACCTGCTTGTCGGTGGGGAGACATAGGCCTGTGCTACAGAACCTACGAAATGCCTGACATGTATATTGTGAAACGAGTAAATGACTTGAGATTAGGCTCAAAGAGTGAAAGTATCTCTCAGTAGGGCGATAGAACTGAAGACCAAAAGCAAAAAGCAGAATTAAAAGAAAAGCAGTATAGAACATAATGTGTTAAGGATGGTAGGCTTTCTCGCTCTGTCCCTACAGTCCTCCCATCCCCTGCTTTTTGCCATTCTGTATTTTGTTGTGTAATGGTACAGATATAAGTATGCAGTGGCGTATGGCAGAAATCTAAGCATTGTATGGGAAACAGAGTTGCTTGTCTTGGTACGTTGCACATTTTGAAATAAAACAAGAAATGACACAAGATGAGGGTGCATGAATGGGTTGCATTTCTGATCCACAATACCCAGTATCCCCGGTTGTGCCAACGTAACTGATATTCCGAGGTGGGATTAGGATGTTACGTTGCCCCCCCAGGCCTAAGTGGCCTACGGCAGTTCATTTAGGTCCCGTCCACCCACTACTTCACTTCTGTCTCGTTTTATATGTACACCGGTGGTATCGTACGTCTCATACCTGTGGGGTGTTGGTGGGTTTGGTGGTCTTGTCTGGGGGTACCTTTCTTCCCTCCCTCGTGAGTTGGATGCAGAGGTTTTTGCGTGGTGTTGGCTGCATGTATGGGTTCCCTGGGCAACATTGTGATCTTGTCGTGTTAGCCGTTTGTTTGTTTGTTTTCGACATGTTTATTGCTCATTGACAGGTGAAGGGTCGGGGAGGGTGGACCAGTGCTGTCGGGTTTGTGTTGGGGGGGGGGTCTTTGCCACTGTGTGGTTGTTCGGCCTGGATCATCTGTGTGTGGTATGTTCCTCCAGAGTGGAGGGGTATTGCTTCCAGTATCCTGGAGTGACGGAAGAGGGTGAGGAGGAGGGGGTCTGGTCTGGAGGCAAAGGATGGGATCTAGTAGGAGAAGGGGGGTGTCAGCGGGTCGGCTCCGGGTCCCCTCTCCCGCCACCGCCATGCGTGGGGAGGCATCCGGAGGTGGCTCCGCCGTATGTGGTGTCCTTGTTTGCACTATGGGGGCTATTCTATCGCCGCTGAAAGTTGTGTAGTTCCGGGTTGGGTAGATTGTTGTTTAGCCAATGTGTCCAGTGGTACCAGATTTTCTGGTAGGTTTGGCTCTTTCCCTTTGCCATCAGGATGATTTCCTCTATGTTCCTGATGTCTTCCACTCTAGTGATCCAATCCTTAGTGGAGTCGGGACGAGGTTGCGCGCAGCGTTTATCAAATATGGAATGACGGTTTTCTTGTAGGTCTTCAGCGGTATGGGGGTCATGTGGAGCAGATAGGTTTCTGGGGTGTATTCAACTGAGTCGTCCGTGAGTACCGAGATGATCCGGTGTATCTCTTACCAATATGGTTGGATCTGGGTGCACGACCACCATATGTGGAATAGCGTGCCCAGCTCCTTGCCGCATCTCCAGCATTCCGGTGCGCAGGTGTTGCTAATAGAAGCGAGTTTCTATGGGGTTTTGTACCAGTGAGAGATTAGTTTGTATCCGAATTCCTGGTATTTCGTGCTGATTGACGACTTATGCGTCAGCGTAAAGGCCTTGGTCCATTGTTCTATTGTCAGAGGGTGGCCTAAGTCTCGTTCCCAGTGTTTAGTGAAATACGGAAAGTTCTGATTTGTTGGTGGTGTCTGCAGTAGCCGGTAAAGCAGCGATATGGCATGTGGTGGGGGGAGTGGTTGGGTGCACATTGTCTCAAACGTGGTTAGCGGTCTGTCGGACGAATTTATGTTAGGTACTTGTTTGAGTCTGAGTGTGATTTGGTGATGTCTAAATCTTGTCAGTAGATCTGGAGGTTCCGGCGTGGGCAGTTCAGGGAGCGGTGTAATGGCTCCATTTGTGAGCAGGTGGTGTAGGTTACATTGTGGCGGCAGTCCCAGGCTGGTCATTGTACGGGCGGTGTCCAGGCCCCTAACTGCCGGGTTACCCGTGATGGGGTAGAGGGGGGGAAGTCGGTGGGGAGAGGTCCGCCCCTGCTGATATTTTCTTCCAGATGTGGAGGGTGGCGGCTATTGTGGGGTGGCTTCGGTCTCCCCTGGTCACTGGTGTTGTGTGTTGCCACGGGAGTGTTCGCAGAGGAAGTGTCGTGAAGCTGGCTTCTATGTTTGTCCAGAGTTTATCCGGGGGTGCTGTTGTCCATTCGATCACCCATAGTAAGTGGATGGCTCGGTGGTATGTGGCTAGGTCAGGGAGCCCAAGGCCGCCCTGCGGTTTGGGTTTGATCAGGATCTCATATTTAATTCTGGCCATCCGGTTGTTCCATATGTATGTTGTGAAGGCTCTGCGCACCTGGGCGAAGAATGTCTGGGGGATTGGTATTGGCAGTGTCTGCAGAAGGTACAGGAACCTTGGGAGCACGTTCATTTTGAGGACACTCACCCGCCCCAGCCAGGTGATATGAGGCACCGTCTCCAGTAGGGGAGGGAAGTTGAGTCGGTAAGAGGTGCGAGATATCAGAGGTTATCCAAACTCCCAGGTACTTGATTGCTTCCTTGCTCCAGCAGAGTGGGAAGCGCGTTTTAAGTGAGGGTATCAGTTTGCGGTCACATCCGATGTGGAGGATTTCCGGTTTTGTTTAGTTGCGATTTATTATTTTTGCTTTTTCAGCTACCTTCTATTCAAGAAACAAGTACTCCCTAAGAGAGAAACCTAGTAGAGAGTACAGAGAAAAGGGGTTATAGGGGTGGCAAAAAGGGCATAACCCTATATATAGCACAAGTAAAGAGGAAAAAAATGAGGCAGGATCACCCCGTAACCAACCGGGCTGATCCACCTCAAAAACCACCCCAATAGGAGCGTCTAAGAACTTAACAAAAAAAAAATGAATAAACTTTGTTAGATATGTATACTGAGCCATGCAGATAATCATTTGTTTTATTATCCTAGCGAACTCATTTTGCAGTCTCTATTGTGCTATAATGAGACTTTGGTCGGCCAGTTTCTGAGACAGGAGGAGCATTGGGCTATATACTAAGGGTTGTTGGAAGTTACTCTTTCTCCCTTTATCTTTTCCACTATATACTCTTCCCTGTCCTTTCGATTTCTGGTACATCTTTGTAGCACAATATACTGTTTCTGTTGGTTTCTAATGAATTATCTGCATGGCTCAGTATACATTGTAACATGTGTCTCCATTACTAACAACTCTGTTATGAGTTGTATTGCTACATTCTTAAGAAATTGATACTAACCATTACAGTCATTTGCCTGCCGTAATCAAAAACCTACTTATTTATAAGTTTCTAGCTTTTTAATTGGATTTTTTCAATAAAGTTTATTCATTTTGTTTGGTTCTGTTTGGTTAAGTTCTTAGACGCTCCTATTGGGGTGGTTTTTGAGGGGGATCAGCCCGGTTGGTTACGGGGTGATACTGCCTCATTTTTTTCTCTTTACCTTCTATTCAATAATGGCTTAGGAGAGGGGTTGGATATCAGCTTAGTTTTCTAGATTTCATCACATTTGCTAGGAGGGAAGGGGGAAAAGTCTTTTTTTTTTTTTTTTAAGGGATGCCCTTGAAGGCACGGTAGGAGTAGTATACAGTTCCTCTCTCACCATATTTCCCCCTTTCCTTTTTATTTGTACTTTATAGCTACGCAAGATACTCTGCAGGCAAGCTGTTTACCCACACATTTCTCACATTTTCAGAAGTTTTTTCTTCTTGTTTTGTTACAATTTATTTAGGTAGCGGTTACATTTGAATGCTCTTTTCTCTCTAAGAAATGGTCATGAAGCTACAATATATCCAGCATCTTAGCTTCTATTTCTCAGAAGATTTGACATTAGATTTATTATCCCATTAAGTCTTTAGTCGTAAATATGAAAATGTGTGTCTACTTGTTATGCTTTTACACACTTTAGCCCAGGTTTACATTCTATTTTTATTTTATTTTAATAGATCTTAAAGCGGCACTGTCATGCCGAATTCCGTTTTTTTTTTAACCCCCCTCCCGCCTCAACTACATCCAATCGACCCCCTAGTCACCCCCAAATGCCCCTATGCCCCCCACATTACCTATTTTTTATTCTTTATTTTCTGCCCGATCTTTATTCAGGGCGCCGCCATCTTTGTGTGGGTAGGTGAAGTCCCTATGGGACACGTCATCTACCCACACTACACAGACTGTGAGATTCCCGCACATGCCCAGTGAAACACCTGGACATGCGAACGGGAATTTCACCTATTCATTCATTCATCAGACAGACGAATGAATGAATAGAAAAAATCAGACGAACAAACTAACACTGAGTATCAGTGTTAGTTTGTTCGTTCAGTTTATTACAAGGAGGGAGCTACCGGCGTGCAGCTCCCTCCTTGTAATATGTAACTATAGAAGCGGCAGGGAGCAGAGCTCCCCACCACTTCATAAGCCCCCCAGGTCCCCCCCTCACTCTATGGGGGTCAATATGACCCCCATAATAGCACAAGGGAGATTAAAATCTCCCCAATGCCCCTACTCGCTATATCGCGAGTAGGGGCATGTCCACTAAACAGTGAGCAGCCTGTAGCTGCTCACTGTAAAAAAAAAAAAAAAAAGGGTAATAAGGGGGGGACGGGGGGCCTACTGTCCTCCCCCGCCGGCCCCCACCCCTGGACGGCGGGTGGGGGCCATAATGGGAATGAGGGGGGACCTACTGTCCTCCCCCGCCGGCCCCCACCCCTGGGCGGCGGGTGGGGGCCATAATAGTAATAAGGGGGGGGGGACCTACTGTCCTCCACCCCCCGGCCCCCACCCCTGGGCGGCGGGTGGGGGCCATAATAGTAATAGGGGGGGGGGGGGACCTACTGTCCTCCACCCCCCGGCCCCCACCCCTGGGCGGCGGGTGGGGGCCATAATAGTAATAAGGGGGGGGGACCTACTGTCCTCCAGCCCCCGGCCCCCACCCCTGGGCGGCGGGTGGGGGCCATAATAGTAATAAGGGGGGGGGGGGTCTACTGTCCTTCCCCCCCCCCCGGCCCCCACCCCTGGGCGGCGGGTGGGGGCCATAACGATAATGGGGGGGGAACCTACTGTCCTCCCCCCGCCCCCACCCCTGGGCGGCGGGTGGGGGCACTAAGTAAATTCCCCCCCCCCCCCATCAAGGTGACTAGGGGTGCCCAAGCCCCTAGTCACCCACCCCCCACCCAAATAAAAAATGCCCCTACCTACCCCCCTCACCCTAAAAAATAGTGAGGGGGGAATAAAATTGCTAACCTGTAAAGTAAAATTAAACTTACCATTCGACGTCTTCTTTTTTCTAAAATCTTCATTTTTCAGCCCCAAAAAAGGCCAAATAAAAAACCATCATAGCCGTCGAACTAAAAATAAAATAAAAAACCCGTGCGCAAAAAAAAAACCCGACGAAAAAGAAAAAACCCGAGCGCACACAAAAATAATCCATCTTCACCCATGGAGGGCTCCGCGCAGACTGAGCTCCGCAGGGCGGGGCAAGGCTTATAAAGCCTTGCCCCGCCCTGCAATTAGCCTAAGAACACTCTGATTGGTGGGTTTAAGCCAATCAGAGTGCTCTTTGTCATTTTACAAGCGTGGGAAAGTTCTTTGGAATTTTCCCACGCTTGTAAAGTGTCACAGAGCACTGTGATTGGATGGCTTGAAATCCATCCAATCACAGTGCTCTGTGTCATTTTACAAGCGTGGGAAAGTTCTTTGGAATTTTCCCACGCTTGTAAAATGACACAGAGCACTGTGATTGGATGGATTTCAAGCCATCCAATCACAGTGCTCTGTGTCATTTTACAAGCGTGGGAAAGTTCTTTGGAATTTTCCCACGCTTGTAAAATGACACAGAGCACTGTGATTGGATGGCTTTAAATCCATCCAATCACAGTGCTCTGTGTCATTTTACAAGCGTGGGAAAGTTCTTTGGAATTTTCCCACGCTTGTAAAATGACACAGAGCACTGTGATTGGATGGATTTCAAGCCATCCAATCACAGTGCTCTGTGTCATTTTACAAGCGTGGGAAAGTTCTTTGGAATTTTCCCACGCTTGTAAAATGACACAGAGCACTGTGATTGGATGGCTTTAAATCCATCCAATCACAGTGCTCTGTGTCATTTTACAAGCGTGGGAAAGTTCCAAAGAACTTTCCCACGCTTGTAAAATGACACAGAGCACTGTGATTGGATGGCTTTCAAGCCATCCAATCACAGTGCTCTGTGTCATTTTACAAGCGTGGGAAAATTCCAAAGAACTTTCCCACGCTTGTAAAATGACAAAGAGCACTCTGATTGGCTTAAACCCACCAATCAGAGTGTTCTTAGGCTAATTGCAGGGCGGGGCAAGGCTTTATAAGCCTTGCCCCGCCCTGCGGAGCTCAGTCTGCGCGGAGCCCTCCATGGGTGAAGATGGATTATTTTTTTGTGCGCTCGGGTTTTTTCTTTTCGTCGGGTTTTTTTTTTTGCGCTCGGGTTTTTTATTTTATTTTTAGTTCGACGGCTATGATGGTTTTTTATTTGGCCTTTTTTGGGGCTGAAAAATGAAGATTTTAGAAAAAAGAAGACGTCGAATGGTAAGTTTAATTTTACTTTACAGGTTAGCAATTTTATTCCCCCCTCACTATTTTTTAGGGTGAGGGGGGTAGGTAGGGGCATTTTTTATTTGGGTGGGGGGTGGGTGACTAGGGGCTTGGGCACCCCTAGTCACCTTGATGGGGGGGGGGGGGAATTTACTTAGTGCCCCCACCCGCCGCCCAGGGGTGGGGGCGGGGGGGAGGACAGTAGGTCCCCCCCCCATTATCGTTATGGCCCCCACCCGCCGCCCAGGGGTGGGGGCCGGGGGGGGGAGGACAGTAGATCCCCCCCCCCCTTATTACTATTATGGCCCCCACCCGCCGCCCAGGGGTGGGGGCCGGGGGGGAGGACAGTAGGTCCCCCCCCCTCATTATCTTTATGGCCCCCACCCACCGCTCAGGGGTGGGGGCCGGGGGGGGGGACAATAGGTCTCCCTCCCTTATTTTACTTTACGGCCCCCACCCGTCATTTAGGGGTGGGGGGCAATATTTTTTTTATTTTTTTTCTACAGTGAGCAGCCACAGGCTGCTCACTGCTTACTAGACATGCCCCTACTCGCGGTATAGCGAGTAGGGGCATATTATTTACTAATACCAAGTCATTTTTACTTGGTGTTAGTAAATTTGGCTGAAAGACCAATTTAGGTCTTTCAGCCTTTTAGTAGATAGCTCCCTGATACCGTGGGAATTAGGGAGTTATCTACTAAGCGGCTGCAAGATGCAGCCACAGCAATGAATAGGATCGGAGTTTCATTCATTTGAATGAAATTCCGATCCGAACAAAGTACCGAATTGCATCCTAACACCAATGGAGAAACGGTGCTCATTCTGTTAGGATGCAATTCGGCAGTTTTGCCGGCGTTCTGTCTAAGTGACAGGACTTTCGGCAATACTGACAGGAAGTATTGTGGGAACTGGGAGGAAAGCTAGGGATCATGGGAAAATTGCTCTGACCAGCGGAAATGAAGCACACTTTGCTCCTCCGCTGGTCAGAGCTGGTCAAGCGGAGGAATCCCATAAGACAAAGAGTCCCTACTTTGTCTTATGGTTTTAAAGAAAACTAAAGAAGACAGGAAGAAAAGAATAACAGATCCTGAGAGAGGGGGAGAAGAGGAAGAGATTGAGGAAAGGTAAGTTCGGCATGACAGTGCCGCTTTAATAAAAGTTAAGTCTTACATATGATTTGCTTTCTCCAATGAAGGGTTCATTTAGAGTTGATTTTATTCCTCAACTCTTCTTCCCCTTCATACTTGAATTCGGTCTTTAGGTCTTTCAATCTATATCTTTTGACTGCACTAGAATTTCAATGAAATTCTGACAGTCTTTATGAGCATTTCGTAAAGTAAATTGGTTATGGCAGAGACCAGAGTAAGGCAATGTTTATTTATATTTAATACATTTATGCTGTGCTTCTACAGCCTGGCTTTTTCCACTACAAAAGTAAATTACTTTAACACCCTCATAAGTACACTGTCCCATCAACCCAAACACCTATGTCATACTTTTGACGTTCTTTTACTCCCCCTCCTTCTACCACCTTGTCTGCCACAATCTTTGCATCTCACTTCACTGAGAAGATTTCTACAATCAGAGAAGAGATCACTAATTTCTCTCCTTCCCCTAACAATACATCAACCAAGATCCCTCCCTCCACCATTCTACACTCATTTGCACCTGCTACAGCAGAAGAGGTTTCTGCTCTGCTCTGGTCCTCCTGCCCCACCACCTGTTCCCTCCATCCTATTCTGTCATATCTCATCCGCACTTTGTCTCCCTCTCTTGCTCTTCCTCTCACTAAAATTTTCAATCTCTGCCTTTCCTCTGATACATTTCCCTCACCCTTCAAACATTCAACTGTAACTCTGCGCCCCCCCCCCCCCCCCCGGTTCTGCACTCTGCCCCCTACTGTTCTCTATCTATACTGCCTCCCTTGGTAAACTCATCAGCTCCTTTTGGCTTCCATTATCATTTCTATTCGGATGACACGCAAATCTACCTGTCCTCTCCTGATCTCTCTCCACCCATCTTGACTCGTGTCTTTGACTGCCCCTCTTCGATTTCCAAACTCAACCTGTCCAAAACAGAACTTCTGGTCTTTCCTTCCTCAAGGGTTGCTACTCCTGTGTCTGTCTCCCTCTAAGTCAACGGCGCTACCATCACCTCTACCTCGCAGGCTTGCTGCTTGGGTGTTCTTTTTGACTCCAACCTCTACTTCACCCCTCATCTCCAATCAATTGCCAAATCCCGTCGCTTCCATCTAAAAAACATAGCGCGCCTCCGCCCGTATTTAACCCCTGATGCGGCTAAGGTGCTGGTCCATACTCTTGTTCTCTCTCACCTTGACTGCTGCAATACCCTTCTCAGTGGTCTTAAATGTTCCCAGATTGCACCGCTGCAATCTATAATGAATGCGGCGGCGAGGCTCGATTTTCCTGTCCGCTCGCACCTCCCATGCCTCCCCGCTCACAGTCCCTGCATTGGCTTCCAGTTAGATATAGGGCTCAATTTAAAATTCTGGTGCTTGCTTACAAGTCGATACATATTGCTGCTCCAACCTACCAAGTATGTCCCGTCAAGGCCCCTATGGTCTGCTTCCAAGACTTCTCAAAGGGAACTCCCTTCCCTTCTCCGTAAGACTTTCACCCAGTCTCCACTCATTCAAAAAATCATTGAAAACTCACTTCAAGAAAGCATATCAATTAAACTGTTAGCAGGTTTTTATCCCCCACCCCCCCATGACTCCTCTCCGGCAACTGTGAAAAATTACCTACTAAGCCCTCAGTGAATACTTTTCTAAAAACCTACTTCGTACCCCTACTTTTACCCTTTGTGTCACTATACTGCACTCCCTCTAGCATGTAAGCTCATTGTACAGCACTACGGAATCTGATAGCACTATATAAATAATAAAATAGTAAGGATTCCTAGATCTGAATAAACCTATGTATTTTCATAAGAAGGCATGAAACTTCATTACAACTGGGTGTGTCGAATGTCCTTAAAATGTATTGCTAAATCTCTTGTCTGTGCTCCACCTATATAACAATATTTAACTCTTTCCCCTTCATAGTGGAAGAGACCTCTTCTTTGGAAACACATAGTGATTCAACACCCATTTCATAATGCAAGGCTCTGAATAACACCCTTTAGGGCATCGTGTTGGCTTTAGTTTTAACCTTGACTGTGACAAAAGCACAAGCTCACTTTAAAGGCTAGGAGTAAAGGACTGTATAAATTATGTCCTACTCTTCCCATGGCCACTGGGTGTGTTCTCTACTTACCTAATATTTCTGAATTTCAGGGCTGTTAAAAACTTGAATGTAATGTCACCATGTGTGTAAACACACATTTAAAGTGTGAGAGATGATGGGATATTGATATTCTTATATTTCTTATAGCGGCATTTTCAAGGGCTGTATTATTGCGCTATGTATGTTGCATAGGATGGTTGCACAATGCCTCACTGGAATTAGAGCCCTGCATTATAACCAGGGGTCATGTTTAAACTAGGGATTGCATATTTATTGCCAATGGAAAATTATTGATGGTGAAATCATGTCCATGCAAGGTCTTGATTTAATACAGTGGAATGAAAACTGAATGTGCACTCTAAATTGGCACTTAAAGATCCATACACTTTGTGATGTCTTAGATAAATGCTCCAGATTTGGTGAACGCTGCCGGGGAAAGTCACATTCTACGTCTGACTTGCTCCTCTATAAATTTATGCTATGCGCGTGCAGTTTGGCTCCTTCTTCCGCAAAAGAAAGCTGCTTCAATACCCACATAACCACGCTTTCGCGAGAATCCAAGCTCTCTTTCACACTTTTAACTCTCTACTTCGCCCTCTCGCTGCTCCTCCTTTGACATCTACAAACTTCGCTACTCACTTCACTAAGATTTCCGCAATCAGGGAAGAGATCTCTAATCTCTCTCCTACCCCTATCAATATTTTTCCCAACCCCATCACTCCTCCTCTGTTCTATGCTTACTCACTCACTCTTACCATGCCAGAAGAGGTTTTTGCTCTGCTCCAGCCCCACCACTTATCTCAAATCTGATTCACACTTTGTCTTCTTTTGCTCTGCCCCTCACTAAAATTTTCTATCTCTCCTTCACCCTTTCAACACACATCCGTTACCCTGATTCTTTCGAAGAAAAATGCCCAACCTTGACTGTGGTGTCCCTTTAACCTGTCAAAAATAGAACTTCCCATCACACAACTTGTCCACTGAAACCTCCCTCAAGCATTGCTACTCCCATGTCTCTTGCTCCATGTCAATGGCACTGCCATCAGCTCTACTTCGCAGGTCCACTGCCTGGGTGTTCTCTTTGACTCCAACATTTCCGTCACCCTTTATGTCCTGTTACTTGCCAAATCCTGCCGTATCCGTCAGGATTCACAAACATAGCTTGCATTTGCCCCTAACTAACACTGGATAAGTTGCTGGTCTATGCCTCTATCATCTCTCATCTTGACTACTGTAATACGCTTCTCAATGGTCTTACATGTTCCCAGCTTGCCCCATTGCAGTTTTTATATTGAATGCTGCTGCAAAGCTCAGCTTCCTGTCCGCCACTAGTCCTATGCCTTCCCCTTGTCACACCTTCGACTGGCTAATAGGATTTAATTTCAAATTCTGTTGCTTGCTTCCAAATCTCTACATAACTCTGCTCCTACCTATCATCTACATGCCTATTCTCACTATAAACAAGTATGTTCTGTCCAGGATCCTATGCTTTCACGAAAATCTGCATCTGTCCTCTGTTCATATTTGCACCACTGACACCCACCTTCAAGACTTCTCTAGGGCTGTGCCGTACCATTGAAACTCCCTTCCCTGCTCTAATAGACTCTCACCCAGTTTCAGTTCTTTCAAAAGATTATTAAAAACTCACTTCTTTAGGAAAGCACATTAAAATGTTAATTACGTTGCCTCCCTGCATTGTGGTAATCCAACTTGCATCCTCTCCTGCAACGGTGTCATAAAAACATAATGTAACGGATCGACGGGCACCCAGACTGGATACCTCCGTTGAAGGATGCTCCTAGCGCTTCCTGAGGACTCCAGGCACTGCAGCAGACACCACAACCACTGAACCGGAGCAGCATATGAATGCTGTAAACAGCTGAACAGGAAAAGCATACAATCAGCTTACACTCCTGGCAATCAGCATACAATCCAATCCCCTCAATAACGAGACACTTCGTTTTCAGGTCAAGCAGAACTGACTGTACTGGCACATACAGCCTCTTTTATTCACAATCTACACACATAGTACTGCCCACAGGGTTTTACAGAACAACCAAAAAAACACGTACATTACAGAAAACACTCCCATAATTATCACAAGCATGAAAAATACAGTTTTTATACATGTACTATAACTTTAAAACCACACATCCAATCTCCACATATTATTAATCAGCACACTTTAAACATAAACACTCTCTAAAAAATCAGACAAATCCATCCAGTAGATCAAAAGTTAGCTGGGAGTCCTTTAAGCACATTTTCCTGCCCAAAACAGTTCCATAGATTTAGGCTGTGCGGTCGGTCTATTTTACACAGAAAAATGACAAAGTCCCAAAAGCACCAGGAGGGATTTGTGAGCCTGTACAACCCCGAGGTGATCGACTGCCTGAGAGCAGAGGCGGGCAGTTGGCTCACGGAGGGCTGAGGGAGGGGGTTGCCGGCTCATGGAGAGCTGAGGGAGGGCGGCTGACTTAGGGTGGAGGCGAGGCCTGCTCTCCCCACATTGCAGATGCCTACTCTGTTAAAATTTACCCGGCCGGGGGAAAGGATGCTGACGTCAGCGAGGGAGCTCAGTCTTCCTTATCCTCACTGCTCCCTCGCGCGCCCTCTGTAATGATGCCGGGTGCTGGAATATGACATCATTCCAACACCACTAAACTGCGCGTGTAAGGAGCAGGAAGACTGAGCTCCCGATAGAAGATCCCCACTGGACCCAGGGAGAGGCCCCACACCAGCTCCCTAAGGTAGGGAGTAATAAAGAAAATTGTGAGTGTCTGTCAGTGTTGCGATGGCCACGGCTGGACAGTGGAGGGCCTGGTGGTGCACCGAGGCATGCGACGCCACGTCACATTCCAACGTGACGTCAACGTGCTCCACCTGCACAGGTTTTCAAGGGAGGATCCGCTTTGGCACAGGGTGCGGACTCCAGAGTCGCATACTTTCAGCGGCAATGTGAGTGGAGTCTGCTTGTTGGCTAATATTAATTTTTAATGCTTGCTCTACACCCTCTTTTCCTGTGCGTCCAACTTGTCTTGTTGCACATACTTGTCTGTTAGTCCACCTATTGTACAGATCTGCTGAATTTGTTGGCACTTTATAAATACAAATATTAAATAAGAGCTGCTAGCTAACATATGAGGCTCCATGAATTCTCTCATCTCTAATTTCAAAGATTCTTCCTTGTCTTTCCACATGAAATGCTGTAATCTAGAGACAGATTTTGATTGGCTTCAAACGTTACGTGTGTCCTGTGGATTTTATAATTCACATATTCAAACTGACCATATTTTATGGAAATTGTGAATTTGAATTAGAAACGTGCTAAAAATATTATTTAACCCCTTAAGGACCAAACTTCTGGAATAAAAGGGAATCATGACATGTCAGACATGTCATGTGTCCTTAAGGGGTTAAAGAAAGAAAAGAGAAATTTCTAGCCCATTTGTTGCTGAATCATTTTTGTGGAATTTCTGATAACAGTGCTAGCTAGGAGTTATTTGTTCAAAGAGCTCAGTGCATTTTCTGGTTTTGCACAAGTTCTTATGTACAGATCCTGAGGTGCGACAACCTCTTTCTAATGAAGACATACCTTGTATGGAAAATGAGTTAATAGATGAGTAATGAGGATGTGTATGGAGAATTTTTGTTAACTGCGGGTTTATCACAGAGCATTACGGAATAAATTAATTAAAACATCCACCAAGTTCCCTGTTAGAAAGGGAAATGGTTTGTAAATGTTTAAATTGCATTCCATAAACTGAGTGTGCATGTAAAGGAACAGTTTAGGCACCATAACCACTACATTGGGAAACAATTTTACATGCAATGTGACAAATAAAAAACATTTGGAATACATGCTTTAACTTTTAATGTAAATCTTTGTGATAGTTTGTTCCCCTTAACGACGAATGCAATGTCCAACATCTGAACCAAAACAAAACCTTAGATTTATTATCTTTATGTGCTCCTTCACACCCCCTCCCCATTCACATTATAGATTGCTTTTGGGAGTTTTTTTTATATCCTACATATACCTAACACATATCAATAAAATGTTCATTTTTTTTTTATTTCACCCCTTTTTTTTTTCACATTTTTACTTATAATTTTTACACATCAATTTGCCACGAAAGAAAGATCTTAAAATAGATGCACATATTACTCATGACTTTTAAATGATTTGCCTTTGATCTAAATTATTTTTTGTTAATGTTAACCCAATACCAGCCCTAATCATATCCTTTACATTAGCTGTAACCTTGTTACTACCCTAATCTTAAAGGGACACTATAGTCACAAAAACAAGGATTCTCCTACTCTCCCTTTATTAATGATCTCTGAGAAATTTTAACAACTAGACTGAAGCAGTTATGACCAATGTATTTTTTCACTGTAAATATATACACTCTTTATTAAACTTTTTTCGAAGACGTCTGGATAATTTTATTATCGGAATTTTGTAATTTGCAACTCTAATTTAACTGGTGGTTTGCATCTTACATTAAGAGGCTGGGTATCTTGTATAATCGTAACATTTATGTCAACACATAGCTTAGATATATATACCTATAACTTGTGAATTAGGAGGGAATGCAAGAGCATAATATAATGAAATAGATTTATAAGATGCAATCCACACCCCACAGCATGAGGACGTCCAACGATGCTCTAGCACAGGTTTTCTGGGCTATGGACAAGGAAGTGCCCTCTAGTGGCCGTCTAGTAGACAGCCACTAGAGGTGGAGATAACCCTGCAAGGTAATTATTGCAGTTTATATTAAAAAAACCTGCAATAATTACACTTGCAGGGTTAAGGGTAGTGGGAGTTGGCACCCGGACCACTCCAATGGGCAGAAGTGGTCTGGTTTCTTGGAGTGTCCCTTTAAGGTTAACCCTGACGAAGGTGCCATTAGCAGCACCGAAACGCGCGTCGGGAATTTTGTCTTCTCACATTTTTAGCACTATGCACTCTATATCACTTTAGTTTTCTAGTTTGAGGGTTTTGATGTTTGTCTTGGTAGGATTTGGAGGGAAGGACGGGCTGTTAATATGGGTCAGCATTCTAGCTTAGAACACCCCTGAAGGTGTTGTTTAGGAGCTGTAGCCCTATTTGGAATTGCAAGTTGGTTAGGTAGCAGGACGTCTACACAAACTTTAGCATTGAACACCCATGAAGGTGTTTTCCTAGAGGCTGCAGACCGTTGTGCTATTTGATAGTGAAACTGTTGTGGCTTATACCATTTTAGCTTTCACACCCAAGTAGCTATATCCTAGGAGCTGCTCTGACTTACCTACAAGTAACAAAGAGATTTATATCTATTTGCACAGTAGTTGTGGACGCAAACAATCTGCTCCCTTTGGAGATTTCACTTTACATCATCTCCAGACTTATTCCACCTCTTAATCTAACGTCCGCCACCTACACTTTGTGCAGCTTTTTTTTTTCTCTCAGTGGATACTACCCAGCCCACTGTTTAGCGAATAGTCCCCCTGTGACAATTTTGTACCTGTTTAGGCAGAAATATCTAGATGCATTTAAGAGTATCCAGAAGTTGCACTGTCCATGATAACAGTCAAGGGTAAATTATCCACATATGTTTAGAGTTAATTGCTCACCACTCCCCAGCTGGGAATCTTAGAACAATTGTATAGTTTTGTTTTTTTTTTCATTTTTATGCACAGCAATAAATTATTTTTTTCATTTGGATACATTGTGTTTAATAAGTTCCCTGGAGAATTTATGGTGGTTTATCCTACCAAGTTGTTGTAGATATATTGGTTAGCTCTGTTTATTAAAGGACCACTCTAGGCACCCAGACCACTTCAGCTTAATGAAGTGGTCTGGGTTCCAGGTCCAGCTAGGGTTAACCCATTTTTTTTTTTTTTATAAACATAGCAGTTTCAGAGAAACTGCTATGTTTATAAAAGGGTTAATCCAGCCCTCAAATCCTCTAGTGGCTGTCTCACTGACAGCCGCTAGAGGCGCTTGCGTGATTCTCACTGTGAAAATCACAGTGAGAGCACGCAAGCGTCCATAGGAAAGCATTGATAATGCTTTCCTATGAGACCGGCTGAATGCGCGCAGCTCTTGCCGCGCGTGCACATTCAGCAGAATGGGAGGAGGATCGGAGGAGAAGAGCTCCCCGCCCGGCGCTGGAGAAAGGTAAGTTTTAACCCCTTTCCTCTCCCCAGAGCCAGGCGGGAGGGGGACCCTGAGGGTGGGGGCACCCGCAGGGCACTATAGTGCCAGGAAAACGAGAGTTTTCCTGGCACTATAGTGGTCCTTTAAGTATTGGCTGTTTATCTACCAGTTTGGTATCCCTCACTCTAGCTGAGTCTGGGATCCCCTTCTCTCTTTTCTTATATATTGAATACTTTAAAGTGGCACTGTCATGCCGAACTTACCTTTTACCAATCTTCTCTTCCTCTTTCAGAATCTGTTCTTCTTTTCTTCATTTCAGATCCAGTTTAAAAAAAAACAAAAAAACGTAATAAAAAGTAGGGACTACTTTGTTTTATGTATTTTTTTTTTATAGGCTTGGCGTTCCTTGACACAAGAAGGAGCTTAAGAGAGCTCAAATTCCTGTTTCAAAGAAAGTTTTCCCACAATACTTGTTCTTCCTTCATGCTTTCGCATTGCATCCTTTCTGTCATGTGGACTAAGGTGTCGCAAAAATGACCAAATGTCGTCCGAACAGGATGTCGACAATTTTCTATTTGTATTCAGATGAAATTCGGACATTATTTTTGGTTTGGAATTTCGTAATGAAAACCAAAGAGAAAAGTTATGTGCGCACTTTTCCAAATCCCTTTACATATTTATATAAATGTAGGGTTTTTAGTTCCACTCCAATGACCATTAGATGTAAGCCTACCTGCCATGTGTTCCCTGTTAAGGGTATGTAAGTAAAAAAAAAAATACCCCTTTCTGTCTCATTAGAGATTTTTTATTTGTTTTGGCCTGAGGCTGGAGCAAGCAAGGTGAATTGTTAGTGTATGGTTTGCCTTGACGTGGCAGGTAGGCTTACATCTAATGGCCATTGGAGGGGAACTAAAAACCTCAATTCATATAAATATGTGCAGGGATTTGTAATAGTGCGCATGTAACTTTTTTCTCTCTGGTTTTTACTTTGCATAAACTAATAACCACCGTAGTATAAAAAAAAAAGTGACATAATTTAGGGTGTAATTAAAAGGTGGGTAATTTTTGGTTACACTCACAGTTTAAGATTCAGAACCGGTTCCACCTTTAAAATGAAAGTAGTAATTTATGTGTTGCACAGTGCTTTAAATTGTGCAGTGTATATAGGTGTAATATTGTTATGTAAAAAAGCATAAAACGTATTGTATCTGATTGTGATGACACATCCGGTTTTAACCAGAATTAAAAGAAAAAGACAATTGTAATCGTTATAAAGAGAAAGCCTAACTACAGACAACTTTACTCAAGTTTGGTTGGCTAAACAAAAAACCCAGGGTGTCCTGGAAACTCCTATCTAGAACAGTAGAGGACGGAGGCTTGGGGTTCCCCGATATGAAAGAATACCACAGAGCTACGCACCTGGCTAATGTCTTAGGATGCCACCAAACGGCCCAGCCCCCTCAGTGGCTAGCACTGGAATCCAGTAGACTAGAAGGGACCAATTTAACTCATCTCTTATGGGCATTCAAAGACATAAGACCCCGTACCCCCAAGATGTTGCCAACCACCAAGCTAATGCTATCCATATGGGATAAAAATAGGCACAGAATATGCTCAAAACAAAAGTGGTCCCCGGCAACTAGGGATCGACCGATATTGATTTTTTAGAGCCGATACCGATACCGATATTCTGTGAACTTTTAGGCCGATAGCCGATATAATTTGCCGATATTCTGTACATTTACCATTTTGTAAAATAAAAACTATTTCTAAAGGTAAATGCACAAAATATACATGCCACTTGTAGTGGATGCAGTGTGTTTAGACAGGAGAGCTGTGTATGTTTGTGTAGTGTGTGTGTAGTGGATGTAGTGTTTGTGTAGTGGATGCAGTGTGTGTGTGTGTGTGTAGTGGATACAGTGTGTATTTGTCTAGTGTGTGTAGTGGATGCAGTGTGTATTGTGTATTTGTCTAGTGTGTATATAATGAAAACAGAGTGTTTGTGTAGTGTGCGTAAAGTGAATGCAGTGTGTGTGTGTAAAGTGAATGCTGTATATACTAAATGCAAAGTGTGCGTGTTTGTGTAGTGTGTGTGTGTGTGTATATAAGGAATGCAGTGTGTGTATTTGTGTAGTGTGTGTATAGTGAATGTAGTGTGTTTATATAATGCAGTGTGTGTTTGTATAGTGTATGTATATAATGCAGAGTGTGTGTGTAGTGTGCATTATATAAACACACTACACAAACACACACTGAATTATATAAACACACTACACAAACACACTGAATTATATAAACACACTACACAAACACACTGAATTATATAAACACACTACACAAACACACTGAATTATATAAACACACTACACAAAGACACTGAATTATATAAACACACTACACAAAGACACTGTGTATATAATGCAGTGTTTGTATAGTGTGTGTGTATAATGCAGTGTGTTTGTATAATGTGTGTTTGTAGTGTGTGTGTGTGTATATAATGCAGTGTGTGTTTGTATAGTGTGTGTGTGTGTGTTTATATAGTGTGTGTGTATATAATGCAGCTTGTGTTTGTATAGTGTGTGTATGTATCTAATGCAGTGTGTTTGTATAGTGTGTGTGTGTGTGTTTATAATGCAGTGTGTTTGTGTAGTGTGCATTATTATACACGCACTATACAAACACACTGAATTATATACACAGTGTGTTTGTGTAGTGCATGTGTATAATAAGAGTGTATGTGTGAGGGGGCATTTTTTATTAAATTATTTTTTTATTTTTATATTAATTTTTTTTTATATATATATTTAATTATTATTATTAGTTTTTTGTTGTCCCCCTCCCTGCTTGTTGCCTTGCCAGGGAGGGGGGATATGTTAATCCCTGGTGGTCCAGTGGCATTGGCTTAGATGTGGGAGGGGGGGCAGCAAGCGTTTACTCACCTCCCAGCAGCTCCTCCAGCTCCCCAGTGTAAATCTCGTGAGACCAGCGGCCGTCAGAGCTGGCCGCGGGTCTCGCGAGATTTACACTGGGGAGCTGGAGGAGCTGCTGGGAGGTGAGTAAACGCTTGCTGCCCGCCCCCACCAGGACCGCCGGGCTTGTAATGAGCTTGGCGGTCCTGGGAGGTATTATCGGCAATATCCGTATCCCTATTGGCCGATACCGATATTGCCGAAAATACCGAATATCGGCCGATTATATCGGTAAAACCGATAATCGGTCGATCCCTACCGGCAACCCCCCTGAAAACGCTACACACTCTGAACCCCTCGTTTAACTATAAATTATGGGCACAACACAACATAACCCATATACACCAAGTGACCCACAAAGGCTCCATTAAGAGCTTCCAAGGCCTAAAAATACAATTCCAGATACCAAACAAGGCCCAATTCTCCTATATACAACTATACCACACTCTGCGACCAGAGGGCACAAGTACACAGGAAACGGTGAGGCGAGACTGACCCACTTTGAATCTAAATGCCTAGACACAAGACAACGGAGTAAAACTCTATCTATGTGCTATAACCTACTAATAAGAGAACCACAAGCACAGCTCTGGAGATTTCAGAGAGAATGGAATAGAGATATAGGAAGGGACCTCACACCTCAAGAATGGAGCTCGGCATTCACAGCCCATAAGGGAACAACCAGGTGTGCGTCCCACCATGAAACCGCTAGAAAGGTATTATACCGTTGGTACCTCACGCCAGATAGACTCGCAAGAATTTATAATAACATAGACAACATATGTTGGAGGTGCAAGGGACCAAAGGGGGATATGCTGCACATATGGTGGAGCTGCCCGCAGATACAGCCGGTATGGGAGTTGGTGGGAGACATTATAAAACAAAGCACAGGAATGCTTGTTACACCTTCTATAGAAACATACCTTCTGCACATCTTCCCAAATCGCTTCCCGAAACACATACGCAAAACGATATATCTTACAATCATGGCAACAATGACTATCATAGCAAGGAATTGGAGATCGACAGCAGTTCCCACTAAACTGGAAATATTGAACCTTGTATCCACAAACGTGGCCTATGAAAAATTCACAGGACCACAGGGTCAAAAGAGCCGTATAAGTGCGGACTCATACACCTTATGGCACAATTATATAGCCAATTCCCACACAAGAGATCAGAATAGCAACCATGACTGACCCCCCTTGAGGGCGGGGAAACACAAAAACCAGAAGAGAGTGGCACAGACATGAGGCAAACGGACGTCCAAGACGAGACCCCAAACAGAGAAACAAAGAAGGCCATGAATGGCCCAAGGGACAAGCCCCCATAGAGCATACACCACTAGAGACCTGGACACATAGACGTAGGAACCATAGGATGTAAATAACACATGTAAATAGTTTTCATTGTTCTACTATTGGAATATACCATACATACAACCCTACTTCAGGGGATATATAGATATAATGTGCCTAGGCGCCTAAGACTAGACCGAAGTAATTACTGAAACCATGGTCGAATGGTTAAGATGTGAAAATTGCAGGCAAGTCGGATATGTAAACAATGTAAAAAAGAAAAAGAAAAACTGCAATGTTATCCCTGTTCCCCCCCCCCCTTTTTTTCTTCATTCTGTATCCCTTGAAATGATTCTTTTGATGCAAACAGAAAATAAAAACTGTTATTTATAATAAAGAGAAAGCATTCAGTGCTTTATCTTGCCCTCTTTTGTTTCTTGGAAAAAAGGAATACAGAACCATGATGAGCCTTTGACCCATATAAAAAAAATCTATAAATAATGGTAACAGACTGGGCACAACAGAGCAATGTGTCTTTGTTTGCTTTTCTTTTGAGGTTTATTTTCCCTTTCTATAGATTGTCATTTTGGCTCCCTATAAACCTCTCTCAAGACCTCAAATGTAATTGTTTGTGTGCTGAAATGTCACTTTTTTGAATTACAATATAACTCCCAAAAAAAGGATTCTTCAATTGTGCTTAGCTACCCATATATTGTACAGCATTTATGGGTTAAGTTGCCACATGCATAATGTTAGAATTCAGATTCAAATAGCTTTGGACTGTAGACTAAATGAATTTTATATCCAGATCACCTTTTTTTTCCCCTTTTTAGATATCTGTTCAAGTTGAGCATCTTAAAGCGGCGCTGTCATGCCGAACTTGCCTTTCCCCAATCGATTCCTCTTCTTTCCCTCTCTCAGGATCTGTTCTTCATTTTTTCCTGTCTGCTCTAGTTTTCTTTAAAAATTAAGACAAAGTAGGGACGATTTCTCTTCTGGAGGTTTCCTACGCCTTGACCAGAGGAGGAGCAAAGTGTGCTTCGTTTCCGGTGGTCTGAGCAATTTTCCCATGATCCTTAGCTTTCCTCCCTTCTCCCCCGATGCTTCCTGTCAGTATTTCCGAACGTCCTGTCACTTAGACAGAACACCGGCAAAACTGCTGAATTGCGTCCTATCTGAATGAGAACATTTTCTCCATTCGTGTTAGAACGCAATTCGGGACTTTGTTCGGATCGCAATTTCATTCGAATGAATGAAACTCCGATCCTATTCGTGCTGCAGAAATCGGCACAGAAGAGAGAGTCTGTAAAAATAGTACATACTACTTTTTTCAGTGGAATGCCAGTTATGGGGATTGGAGTGTTTGCTCCTTTTTTGTGTGTGTTTTAAAATTTGATAACGACTAAACTTCGCAAAGAATTCTATAAAGAAATTGTGCATCTTCTCTACATATAAAAAAAAAAAAAAACACAAACTTACTTGCAATGCTAGGTTAAGGCCAAGATCTCCTTGCAGCCCAATCCTCCTCGGGTGATGTCATAACCTTTCACTATAGAGGTGGGGGAAGCTGAGGGGAGAACCATGGCAGCTTAGAGAAGGTTACTGCCACCACTGGTTATCTATTGCCAGCATGCTATGCATATTCATTAGACTCCCAATTTGCATAGATTTAACATTAACCATCCTGGACCTCTCGTTCTAGGCAGGTAAATGACACAGTATCAGGTGGAATTACACCAATAGCAGCAACCTCCAATATTTCTGTATGTGCAGCGTTTAAAACTGAATTGCTACACATACATACTTCAAGCACACTGACCACCTCAAAACATGGAAGTGTTTATGGTGCTTAGAATAACCCTTCAAGAAGTGATTGTTAGAAATTATTATCCTGTAGTAGAATGTAAAAGTAAAACCAAATAAAAAGAGCATCCAGCAATAATATCAATTCATGGAATTCGTTGTAGACCGATGTTTTATGTGTGCATATAGTGCAATGTACATTTAATAATTAGACATTGATTGCAAGATAATGTAAAATATGGTGAGCTTTCTTAACATGCTTCAGCAACCTTAGTTGAAAATTCTGCAGTTTCAGCTAATATTTAAACTCGCATGGCTTTTTATTACTCCTCGGAGTTGCTTCATAGTGTGAGTTAAATAACTTTTATTAGCTTGCCGTTCACAGATAATACATATAGAACTGCAAATAGATTTAAAGGTAAAGGTCAAGAGAGCCATAATATGTGTGTGGTATTTTTGTTGTGGTTTGTTTTTTTCTTTCAAGGGATGGGAGGTGGAAAATGTATACATTATTTTAGAGATATTTAGGTTCAAAAAGCAAATGTGCAAATAAATGCGTAATTCATGGTGAAATGTTAAATACACACTGTAGGCACTATAAGATCACTTGTGAATATGCAGTGGAAGTAAAGATTAGATTTTAGGGACTATACATGGATGATAGAATGCCTGAAAAACTTTGGACCGAAGTTTGCAATATTATCCAGGAAACCGCAAGAACAAATATCCCCAAAAGAAAGAAATCTAAGAAGGCAAACTGACTATCTGATGAGACTTTAAAAATAGCCCAGGAAAGCGGAAGGTAGTGGAGATCGGAAACAGAATTCTAAAGGAAAGCAAAAACAGACAGATATTCTACAATAAGCAATGTAAAGAGATAGAAGAAGATAACAGAATGGGAAAGTCAAGAGATCTATTCAAGACAATTGGGGATCTAAAAGTTACCTTTCATGCCAAAGTGGATGTGATAAAAGACGAAAATGGCAGGGACTAAGATCAGATAAAGAAGAGATGGCAGGAAGGATCTTAACAGCAGTGATGACCTCAATAGTTGGTCCAATGAGATTGAACCAGAAATCTTGGAGAGCAAAGTGAGATGGGTGCTAGGATGCCTTGCAGATAACAAGGCTGCAGTAGTTGATGAAATCCCAATTGAACTATTCAAAATTCTGCAAGATGATGCTGTGAAATTTCTGCTTGCGTTATGCTAACAAATTTGGAAAACTCCACAGTGGCCAAAAGACTGGAATAGGTCCGTCTACATCCCAATTGCCAAAAAAGGCAATGCCAAAGAGTGCTCCACTTATCGAACAATTGCACTAACTTCACATGCAAGCAAGGTAATGCTTAAGATCCTACAAGCTAGACTCCAGCAATATATGGACCGGAAATTACCAGATGTACAAGCTGGGTTCCGCAGAGGACGAGGCACAAGAGATCAAATTGCCAATGTACGATAAATAATAGAGAAAGTCAGAGAGTTCCAGAAAAACATCTACTTGCTTCATAGATAATTCTAAAGCTTTTGACTGTGTGGATCACAACATGTGGCACGTTCTTAAAGAGATGGGAGTACCGCATCATCTCATCCGCCTGAGGAATCTGTATGTGGACCAAGAAGCCACAGTCAGAACCGAGCATGGGACAACAGAATGGTTCAAGATCGGGAAAGGAGTGCGACAAGGTTGTATATTGTCACCTTATTTATTCAACTTATATGCGGAATACATATTGCGTAAGGCTGGGCTGGATGAATCCAAAGCTGGAATCAATATTGCTGGAAGAAATATCAATAACCTCAGATACGCAGATGATACTACTCTGATGAGGGTAAAAGAAGAGCATACAAAAGCTGGCTTGCTGCTTAACGTTAAAAAGACTAAGATCATGGCAATCAGCAATCTTAGTTTGTGGCAAATAGATGGGGAAGAAGTGGAGGCAGTGACAGATTTTATTTTCCTGGGATCCAAGATCTCCTGAGATGGTGATTGTAGTCATGAAATTAAGACATTTGCTTCTGGGGAGGAAAGCTACGGCAAGCTTGGACAAGCTGGTTAAAACTAAAGAGATCACACTTTCAACAAAGGTCCGCATAGTCAGAGCTATGGTATTCCCAGTAGTAACATACGGATGTGAGAGCTGGACTATAAAGAAGGCTGTGCGTCATAGAATTGATGCCTTTGAACTGTGGTGTTGGTGAAAACTACTTAGAATCCCTTGCATTGCAAGAAGATCCAATAAATCCGTACTACAGGAAATCAAGACAAACTGTTTACTGGAAGCTATGATCTTGAGGCTGAAGCTCAAATATTTTGGCCATATAATGAGAAGGCAGGATTCTCTTGAGAAGACACTGATGTTGGGAAAGATTGAAGTAACACGAAGAAGGGGACGACAGAGACTGAGATGGATAGATGAAGCCATGAAGATGTTGTTGGAGCTCAGAGGGGCAGTGACTGACAGATGTACCTGGTGTGCTGTGGTCCATATGGTCGTGGAGAGTCGGACACAACTAAACATCAAGGCACTATAACCATTTTATCTCATTGAGTTGGTTATAGTCCTTGGAGTCCCCTGGCACTATTATTCCATTCAATGTTAAATCATATTCAAGTAGTATAACACTGACTGAGAGTCCCTGGCCATCAGGAAAATGCTATGTGGGCCGCGGTGGTTATGGGCCAATACCTTCCCGCCCCTGTAGGTCTAGCACTGCTCCAAAACCAGGGGAGAGTTTAAAGATCTCTCTCACCTGCCAAGTCACCCTGA
The DNA here is from genome assembly GCF_036172605.1 of Pelobates fuscus. Lineage (NCBI taxonomy): Eukaryota > Metazoa > Chordata > Amphibia > Anura > Pelobatidae > Pelobates > Pelobates fuscus. The sequence continues at coordinate 103,763,445 of NC_086325.1, forward strand.
TGCAAATGGAGAGAAAGTAGTCCTTGATGGCAAAAAGACAACAGTGTCCCTTGTAAATAAACATGTTTCCAATTTTTTTTTAAAAATATACATTTATTGTGCCCCATCAGTTTTGATGTCATCCCCACAAGTAGTCTCCCTCCAAATGTATGCAAACATTACAGGGCACACACCGCGCCTTGTCCTCTGATGGTCAGCTTTTGGGGACACCAGAGACAGGGCACCAGCAAATGCAGAACAAGTGTCATTAATTTGCTTCACTGTGGTCTGTACATGAATTGCCCTGGAGAGGCATCAAACTGACATGCCCACTTTCATCATGTCACTCTCGCCCTTATTTTGTCTTATAATCCTGCTTGTTTCTGTTTTGTTGTGTTCTTCACGAGTATCATCTATATTGAACTAAGATTAGTTAATTATACCAGTGTTGTCTTCTAAAGTGTCATTGAAACAGGTTAACAACCACATCTGGTCACGTACAGAACCTAGAGTAGAGATGGGAGAGAGAAGAAAGCAGGTTGAAGATTGGTTAGTGTACCATGGGCCCCTCAATATAAATGTTTAATATTTGATATGACATTGCCTAGCATAAATAAGGAACGTTTTGTTGGGCAGAGAAGGAAGCAAATCTGGATTCGCTATAGAAGTAAGTTTTGCAGCTAATGTGATGCATGCATTAGTTGGAAATCATTTAAAGGACCACTATAGTGCCAGGAAAACACTTGTTTTCCTGCCACTGTAGGGTCTTTAGGTCCCCCCTCCCACCCTCAAGGTCCCACTCCCGCTGGGCTGAAGGGGTTAAACTCTTACCTTACTCCAGCGCCGGGCTCCCTCTGCGCTGGGGAACTCTCCTCCCTCTTCCGACGTCGGCTCAGATCGCACTTTCAATCAGTCCATAGGAAAGCGTTTCTCAATGCTTTCCTATGGACATCCAGCGTCTTCTCACTGTGATTTTCACAGTGAGAAGAGCAGAAGCGCCTCTAGCGGCTGTCAATGGGACAGCCACTAGAGGCTGGATTAAAGGACCACTATAGGCACCCAGACCACTTCAGCTTAATTAAGTGGTCTGGGTGCCAGGTCCCTCTAGGATTAACCCTTTCTGCTGTAAACATAGCAGTTTCAGAGAAACTGCTATGTTTACTTTAGGGTTAATCCAGCCTCTGGTGGCTGTCTCATTGACAGCCGCTAGAGGCGCTTCCGCGTTTCTCACTGTGATTTTCACAGTGAGAAGACGCCAGCGTCCATAGGAAAGCATTGAGAATGCTTTCCTATGAGACTGGCTGAATGTGTGCGCGCCTCTTGCCGCGCATGCGCATTCAGCCGATGACTGGAAAGGAGGAGGAGAGTCTCCAGCACCTAGGGAGCCCGGCGCTGGAGAAAGGTGTGTGTGTGTGTGTGTGTGTGTTTAACCCCCGTCCTCTCCATCCAGCCCGGCAGGAGTGGGACCCTGAGGGTGGGGGCACCCTCAGGGCACTATAGTGCCAGGAAAACAAGTAATTTTTCCTGGCACTATAGTGGTCCTTTAACCCTAGTGTAAACAGCAGTTTCTCTGAACCTGCTATGTTTACAGCTGCAGGGTTAACACTAGATGGACCTGGCACCCAGACTACTTCATAGAGCTGAAGTTGTCTGGGTGCCTATAGTAGTCCTTTAAGAAAAACTAAGTGCATATTCACAGTAAAAACGTGCATTTGGCATCTTGTAATTTACCTTTTAAATTGCATGTATAAATCTGCATTTACAAGAACCAGAGTCTTGTTTGCAATTTTTCTTACCTACTATTTGTGATGTAACAAATTTACATAGATTTGAAATTACCGTATATACTCGAGTATAAGTCGAGTTTTTCAGCACATTTTTTGTGCTGAAAAACCCCAACTGGACCTATACTCGAGTCAATGTCTGTATTATGGCAACTTACATTGCCATAATACAGACAATGGGGATGTGTAGGAGGGGTGCTGGCAGAGCGTTTACTTACCTCTCCTGCAGCTCCTGTCAGCTCCCTTCTCCTCCGCGCTGGTCCGGTCAGCTCCCAGTGTAAGTCTCGCGAGAGCCGCGGGGTCATAGCGCGGCTTTCGCGAGACTTACACTGGGACTTTCAGAGGGAGCTGACCGGACCGGCGCGGAGGAGAAGGGAGCTGACAGGAGCTGCAGGAGAGGTAAGTAAACGCTTTGCCAGCCCCCCTCCACTGAACTGCCAATGCCACTGGACCACCAGGGAGTGAAAGCCCCCCTCCCTGCCATGTATCAAGCAGGTAGGGGGGGCGAGAAAAAATATAATAATAAAATAAAAAATAATATAACAAGTTCCACTGCTCATCCTCAGGCGAGATTTACCCCAGCCATAACCAGCCCACGTAAAGACATCTACCACCTGACAACAGCATACACACTACACCTTACAAACTCTCACGCACACGATAGCCTAAATGACACGCCGGGTAATCACACTGAACGCCACCACCATAAGCACACTGACACATAACTCAAAGTCAAAGACATCGCCTGCGAAAACCTTAAGCAGCAATGGGCGTTTAGTGGGCATGTCCCACTGCAATACCGATAGCACACCGGACGGCTCCATCTCGGGACAGAGACAATGCAAGCACCGCCCAACTACACTCAGCAACGACTAGCGGGTACGACACCGGGGATTATAGCACGGCTTCCCACTCACACAAAGGGCGACACCCCTCTAACACTAGATTACTCACGATGGGCATGGAATGCACACATACTGTGAGAAACACACTTGGAAGACCACGACGCTTTCAACCCCCAACAACCAGCAAAATTGCGCATTGTCGACACTCATGATACTCACCCGCAGCAAGTGCCGAAGCAGAAAGGTGGTAACCTCTCCATTCCTTTCCCCCCCCCCCCATTTTTTACCTTACCCTTTCCCTTATACCCAACCCCTCTGAACAAAACCTTACCCATCCCTACCAATGAGACAGCGATAGACATTCATGGTAACGCTGACTACCACAGACTGAGACTCGAGTGTATCATATATCAATTATGAGAGGGAACAAAAACGCTTCCAAAGCTGACCTACAGCTCATATCCACCCCGTGAAGGCAGACGACTAATGCGGAAATGCGTTCCCCAGACACTTAGTCCTATTGTGACACACAGTGTACAGTCTGCATATGTACCTATAATACCTTATACATTGTAACTAAAAATGTCTTGTTGAAAAATGTATCCAACATGCTTCTGCCACGTGTTATACTTACTTACTATGATACGCTTGGAGGCCTGCAAGCCTCATGCCTTTCATGTTACACACCAATAAAACAGATTTGAAAAAAAATATATAAAAATTTTTTTTTATTAAAATAATAATTAAAAAAAGTAATAATAAAAATGCCCACCCCCCACCAAGGCTCTGCATCACACACACTCACACTGCATCACACACACTCACACTGCATCACACACACTCACACTGCATCACACACACTCACACTGCATCACACACACTCACACTGCATCACACACACTCACACTGCATCACACACACTCACACTGCATCACACACACTCACACTGCATCACACACACTCACACTGCATCACACACACTCACACTGCACTCACACACACTCACACTGCACTCACACACACTCACACTGCACTCACACACACTCACACTGCACTCACACACACTCACACTGCACTCACACACACTCACACTGCACTCACACACACTCACACTGCACTCACACACACTCACACTGCACTCACACACACTCACACACACTCACACTGCACTCACACACACACAGACACTGCACTCACACACACAGACACTGCACTCACACACACACACACAGACACTGCACTCACACACACACACAGACACTGCACTCACACACACACACACACAGACACTGCACTCACACACACACACACAGACACTGCACTCACACACACACACACAGACACTGCACTCACACACACACACACACAGACACTGCACTCACACACACACACACAGACACTGCACTCACACACACACACACAGACACTGCACTCACACACACACACAGACACTGCACTCACACACACACACAGACACTGCACTCACACACACACACACAGACACTGCACTCACACACACACACACAGACACTGCACTCACACACACACACAGACACTGCACTCACACACACACAGACACTGCACTCACACACACACAGACACTGCACTCACACACACACAGACACTGCACTCACACACACACAGACACTGCACTCACACACACAGACACTGCACTCACACACACACAGACACTGCACTCACACAGACACTGCACTCACACAGACACTGCACTCACACACACACAGACACTGCACTCACACACACACAGACACTGCACTCACACACACACAGACACTGCACTCACACACACACAGACACTGCACTCACACACACACAGACACTGCACTCACACACACACAGACACTGCACTCACACACACACAGACACTGCACTCACACACACACAGACACTGCACTCACACACACACAGACACTGCACTCACACACACACAGACACTGCACTCACACACAGAGACACTGCACTCACACACAGAGACACTGCACTCACACACACACAGAGACACTGCACTCACACACAGAGACACTGCACTCACACACACACAGAGACACTGCACTCACACACACACAGAGACACTGCACTCATACACACACACAGAGACACTGCACTCATACACACACACAGAGACACTGCACTCATACACACACACAGAGACACTGCACTCATACACACACACAGAGACACTGCACTCATACACACACACAGAGACACTGCACTCATACACACACACAGAGACACTGCACTCATACACACACACAGAGACACTGCACTCATACACACACACAGAGACACTGCACTCATACACACACACAGAGACACTGCACTCATACACACACACAGAGACACTGCACTCATACACACACACAGAGACACTGCACTCATACACACACACAGAGACACTGCACTCATACACACACACAGAGACACTGCACTCATACACACACACAGAGACACTGCACTCATACACACACACAGAGACACTGCACTCATACACACACACAGAGACACTGCACTCATACACACACACAGAGACACTGCACTCATACACACGCACAGAGACACTGCACTCATACACACGCACAGACACTGCACTCATACACACGCACAGACACTGCACTCATACACACGCACAGACACTGCACTCATACACACGCACAGACACTGCACTCATACACACGCACAGACACTGCACTCATACACACGCACAGACACTGCACTCATACACACGCACAGACACTGCACTCATACACACGCACAGACACTGCACTCATACACACGCACAGACACTGCACTCATACACACACACGCACACACTGCACTCATACACACACGCACACGCACTGCACTCATACACACACGCACACGCACAGACACTGCACTCATACACACACGCACACGCACAGACACTGCACTCATACACACACGCACACGCACACTGCACTCATACACACACGCACACGCACACTGCACTCATACACACACGCACACGCGCACAGACACTGCACTCATACACACACGCACACGCGCACAGACACTGCACTCATACACACACGCACACGCGCACAGACACTGCACTCATACACACACGCACACGCGCACAGACACTGCACTCATACACACACGCACACGCGCACAGACACTGCACTCATACGCACACGCGCACAGACACTGCACTCATACACACACGCACACGCGCACAGACACTGCACTCATACACACACGCACACGCGCACAGACACTGCACTCATACACACACGCACAGACACTGCACTCATACACACACGCACAGACACTGCACTCATACACACACGCACAGACACTGCACTCATACACACACGCACAGACACTGCACTCATACACACACGCACAGACACTGCACTCATACACACACGCACAGACACTGCACTCATACACACACGCACAGACACTGCACTCATACACACACGCACACACACTGCACTCATACACACACGCACACACACTGCACTCATACACACACGCACACACACTGCACTCATACACACACGCACACACACTGCACTCATACACACACGCACACACACTGCACTCATACACACACGCACACACACTGCACTCATACACACACGCACACACACTGCACTCATACACACACGCACACACACTGCACTCATACACACACGCACACACACACACTGCACTCATACACACACGCGCACACACACACACTGCACTCATACATACACACGCGCACACACACACACTGCACTCATACATACACACACACACACACACACACTGCACTCATACATACACACACACACACACACACACTGCACTCATTATATACACACACACACACACACACACTGCACTCATTATATACACACACACACACACACACACTGCACTCATTATATACACACACACACACACACACACTGCACTCATTATATACACACACACACACACACACACTGCACTCATTATATACACACACACACACACACACACTGCACTCATTATATACACACACTGTAAATAAATATTCAATTAATATAATTTTTTAGGATCTAATTTTATTTAGAAATTTACCAGTAACTGCTGCATTTCCCACCCTAGGCTTATACTCGAGTCAATAAGTTTTCCCATTTTTTGGGGGTAAAATTAGGGGCCTCGGCTTATACTCGAGTATATACGGTATGCCAGTTTCAGTCGTATCCGCTTGACTGGAGCAGAACATCTCAGTTTTAGTACTTTATTGCATAATATAGATTAATTGTATTTGACAGCATGTCTGATTTCCCCCAGTGACATTTCTATGGTATATTTATGCACCTGATAAGTTTTCTCACGTTATATTTGCATCCTTTATAGACAAACCTACCAATCTTCAAACTGAAGGATTCATGTGTTAGAAGGAGGTACAGCGATTTTGAATGGCTGAAAAATGAGCTGGAGAGAGACAGCAAGGTAAGTGTGGGGCTGTATGTACATTATTCAAAGCAAAGATAGAAAATCTCTTCTGAATTTTTAACCTGTGCACTTAAATTACATACCTGGCGTTAGCTTGGAGACGAATGCTTCATTAAAAATTACGTGAACCATTAACCTTGGGTAATATGCAACAAAATTAATTCAGATTTTTCACAGTTTAAACAGTTCATCCCTCTGCACTTATGATTGCAGATCTGCTACAGTAAACAATTTATTGTGTGCAGCAGCCTTTGGCATTTTTAAATAATATGCATTTTCAACTACTGGTGACTCGGAAGTAGCATTGGGACCCGTTGTTGATTTAGTGGCTAACAAGGCTGCCTTCGAGATTCTTTTATATAATGTTAAATGATTATATTTCAAACAGCAGTGTTATAGAGATATTGTGGTAGTCTGAGGTCTAATTTCAATTTGCATATCTGTGCTACAAAGTAAGGAGATTTTAAATGTTTTCTTTAAAGATATCTTAATCTTTAGCGGAGCTAGGCAACCTGCCGCACTCCTATTCAGATATAATGGACTACATCTCTGGTGCTTTTCCAGGTGTAAGAGAATTATGGAAGATGCAGTCTACAACATCTGGGGTGCTGAAGGTTGTATCCTATTGATCTATACATTGACTAGCACATGTATATGTCAGAAAAACGTTTCAATTGATTTAAAATTACAATCTTTGACCATTGCAATGACAGTCGCATAAAAACATGAAACTGGTTCATTTTCATATTTGAAAATATGAAGCATAATTGTAAACTTTTTATATATTTTGTCAAATACATCTAATTTCAGAAACACAACTTGACAAAAAAAACCACATTTTGTATCAAAAAGCCTTTATGAAACCAAATGGAAACAATGCAGTGTCCACAAGGCCTTAAAGGGACACTCCAGGCAGCCCTTTTTACTCAAAAAAGGGGGATGATCTGCTAACCCAAACACAAATAAAACAACATAGCGTATAACTGTGTATAAAAGCAAATTGTAAAAGTTGCATTCACAAGTGGCCACTCACACTTTTACTGAAGTTTGCAAGCCTTGAATATATTTATTTTTCAAAATGGAAATTCCAAATCTTCTGTCTGGGTTAGAATCTCCATAGATGTATTAGCATATATGTGCTCAAGAAAAAAATATATATATAAAAAATGAGATGCACATTCAGAGTGAAGTACAAAAAAAGTATTTAATAACTTACATCAAGATTTAAAATCATCAGTGTAGTCCCTCTATGTTACCACCAGGGGTCCTACGCGTTTCATCCAACCAAATAGGACTTCCTCAGGGACTTGTGTGGTGTGTGATCAAACCGGTACAATGAACAAACCATAAACAATAAAATCCCCCTCCCTCCCCAATCCTTATATATCCCTCAGTGTCCACATAATGAGTAGTTTCCTGCAGGTGTCTCTACTCTATTTTCCGGGTTAATTTCACGATCTCCTCACATGCGCCGAGTGTTATGACGTCATCACGTCCGATGACGCGTGCGTTCCAGCATGCGTTCCTGTGCCGAAACCCGGAAGTTAGCCGAGAATTGCTGTCTTTCTGCTCCCTGCTCGATCTCAGTCAGACATATATTTATAATTAGTGGAAACAAGGGACAAGAGGAAGGGTTAGTAAATACCGTATATACTAGAGTATAAGCCGAGTTTTTCAGCCCATTTTTTGGGCTGAAAAACCCCAACTCGGCTTATACTCGAGTCAGAGTCTGTATTATGGCAATTTGCATTGCCATAATACAGACTGGGGGAGAGGGGTGCTGGCAGAGCTGTACTTACCTTTCCTGCAGCTCCTGTCAGCTTTCTCCTCCTCCGCGCCGTCCGTTCAGCACCTCGGTCAGCTCCCAGTGTAAGTCTCGCGAGAGCCGCGGCTCTCGCGAGACTTACACTGGGAGCAGACAGAGGGAGCTGCACAGACCGCGCGGAGGAGGAGAGAGCTGACAGGAGCTGCAGGAAAGGTAAGTAACACTCTGCCAGCACCCCTCTCCCCCCACTGAACTACCAATGCTGGACCACCAGGGAAGGAGAGCCCCCCTCCCTGCCATATATCAAGCAGGGAGGGGGGACGAAAAAAAAATATAAATAAAATAATAATAAAAAAATTATAATAAAAAAAAAAGGGGTATAAGGACCACTATGGGAGGGGGGGGGTATAAGGACCACTATGGGAGGGAGGGGGTGGGTTAAGGACCACTATGGGAGGGAGGGGGGTATAAGGACCGCTATGGGAGGGAGGGGGGGTATAAGGACCACTATGGGAGGGAGGGGGGGGGTAAGGACCACTATGGGAGGGAGGGGGGGGGATAAGGACCACTATGGGAGGGAGGGGGGTATAAGGACCACTATGGGAGGGAGGGGGGGATAAGGACCACTATGGGAGGGAGGGGGATAAGGACCACTATTGGAGGGAGGGGGGGATAAGGACCACTATGGGAGGGAGGGGGGGTATAAGGACCACAATGGGAGGGGGTGGGATAAGGACCACTATGGGAGGGAGGGGGGGTATAAGGTCCACTATGGGAGGGATGGGGGGGGATAAGGAACACTATGGGAGGGAGAAGGGGGATAAGGACCACTATGAGAGGGAGGGGGTGGGATAAGGACCACTATGGGAGGGGAGGGGGAAGTAAGGACCACGAGGGGAGGGCAAGGACCACTAGGGGAGGGGTGAGTCAGGACCACTGGGGGGGGGGGGAGTGAAGGAACACGGGGGTGGGGAGGTAAGGACCACTGAGGGAGGAGGAGGGGAAGTCAGGACATATGGGGGGGGGAGGGGGCGGCAAAAAATGTTTTGCCTACGGCGGCAAATATCCTTGCACCGGCCCTGCACACACTGCATTCACACACTGCATTCATGCACACACACACTGCATTCATACACACACACACTGCACTCATACACACACGCTGCACTCATACACACACACATACGCACACACTGCATTCATTATACACACACTGTAAATAAATATTCAATTAATATATTTTTTTTAGGATCTAATTTTATTTAGAAATTTACCAGTAGCTGCTGCCTTTCCCACCCTAGTCTTATACTCGAGTCAATAAGTTTTCCCAGTTTTTTGGGATAAAATTAGGGGCCTCGGCTTATATTCGGGTCGGCTTATACTCGAGTATATACGGTACTTCACTCTGCATCAGAAAGGATCATTACTTAAAAACGTCCTACATCAATCTATATTATAAAACACATACATATAAATAAAAATAAATACAAAAAAATATATAAAATATAAACAAATATACAATTTCTTTCAAGAGCACAAACATTGTTATGGTGAACAAAAGGTGCATTACCCAAATATATATTGCATTCTTCCCATTGCTTTTTAGTACCTAGTATAGACCATTTAAGTGTTTTTTACAGCATCCATTTTAAAAGGAATACTTTCTCCACTCTGTAAAATTTTAATGTTATAGGTCTATATTAGAAGATTAAATTTTGTATTTATTTAATTTTCATATGGGTAGAAAGGGGGGTGGTTTTTACAACCTACCTCCTCAATTTCTTTCAACTTCAAGGCATGCCATTTACAAATTCCACGAAAATATGCAATTTGTCTATTATAAGTTCCATTCTTTCAATTTATTAAGCCCCAAAAATGTCATTGATTTGGATCTATTGAATTCAAAATATGTTAATTTAATTTTTTTATGGATAGAGATAGTAGCCTAGATCTACATAAGAGGTCCTATTATGATCGTATTAGCCATGGAAAAAAATGCAATATTTACAAAGTAAGTATAGAGAAGAAGGTACACAAAAAAAGTTTTTTAATCTTCAAAAAAAACTCCACAAGTCTGTCCAAATTTAATCCATAGGGCTGCAAAGTTTTTAATTTATTAATCCAAAAGGTCTCTTTGCGAGAGTCTCTTGGCAAGATTACCCCTTCTCCAATAGGGTTCAACATGTTCAATGCCCATGAAGGAAAAACCTGACCAGTTGAACTTGCTGCAGTTGTTACAATGAATTGGAACAATATGTTTGGTTGCTTTTTTTCAGATGTTGTTCTGATGTCCTAATATTCTTTCTTTTAATTTTCTGCAAGTTCTCCCTACATATTGTTTCCCGCATGGGCATTGTAACATGTACACTACATTTTTAGTATTACAATTTATATTGGATTTCACTTTAAATTTTTCTTTAGTGATTGTACTGTTAAATTCTTTTTTCTGTATATATCTTTGGTTCTTACAGGCCTTGCATGAGTTACATGGGTTAAAACTCTTTTTATATTTGTTTCGTTCTTTTTTCGCTGGACCTTTAACGCACAACTTGGGGCCAATACATTCTTTAGATTTTTTTTGTTTTTCTAAAAATAATTGGTGCCTTTTCTGGTAGTGCTTTTCCCAATATTGGATCTTTACGTAAAATGTCCCAATGTCTATTTAGAATCTTTTTTATTCTCCAATGATTAGTGTTATATTGTGTGACAAATGAATATTGGTAATTATTTTTAATTGCCTTTTTTGGTTTAGATGTCATTAACTTCTTCCTATCCTGCTTTCCAATTTCTCCAATTTCCTTTTCCAATAATGTTGGCTCATATTTTTTCGTTCTAAATTTATTTTTCAGATGTTAAGCCTGCTCCTGGTAATCTAGATCTTTCGAACAATTTCGCCTTACTCTCATAAGTTGCCCCTTTGGAATAGACTCCAACCATTTTTCCCGATGGCAGCTTTTCCTATGTATATAGCTATTACCTTCTGTTTTTTTTTTTAAATAACATTTGGACTGAATGACTTGATCTTCTACAAAAAAACATATATCTAAAAAATTAAAAGCCCTTTTTACTCACCTTGTTCCAGCGCGGGGAGCCTCGTGAAGCCGCACCCCCTATTTTGTCAAAATGACGAAATAGGCGGGCATGAGCAGGGAGCAATCAGACGCGCCCGATTAAGTCCTGAGTGCACTACCGCGCATGTGCGTGGCCGTGAGATGAGCTGACTGACCGCTCAGCTCGCGATCTTTGCCCGCCCCCTCTCCTCTGCTGACAGGCAGGAGAGAGAAGGTGCGCACACAGTGCCTTCTCTCTCCTGCACACGTCAGACATATTTTAATATGTCTGACGTGTACATGGCCTTTTTAGGGCCATACATGATAGGAAGTCCCTCTGGTGGCCGTCTGAGTGACGGCCACTGGAGGTATTCCTATCAATCAATGTAAACACTGTATTTTCTCTGAAAATACAGTGTTTACATTAGATTGCCTGCAAGGAGCTATAGATCTCACCTGAACAACTACATTAAGCTGTAGTTGTTCAGGTGACTATAGTGTCCCTTTAAAATAACTTGCAGAAGTGGAATAACAAAAACTAAATCCACTTGGCCAAGGGACTAAAGTGTTAACCCACTCTACTGGTCCAGACACAAAATAATTCAATGATTAACCCCTAAAGACCGGAGGGCGTACTATTACGCCCTATTTTAAGCGGCTCTAAACGCCGCCGGGCGTAATAGTACGCCCTCCGTTTTTTTTTTTTAATTCCACGCCGGCGATCGCGGTTGGGGGACTCCATCCTCCTGGGGGCCCCCCGGCCATGTGAGAGTGATGTCCCTGAGAGGACCTCACAATCACATGGCCGGGTTAGCTGCCTGCTGCATTGCCAGCAGGGGGACTAACTGTAATAACAGCTAGTCCCCCTGCTTGCTGGAAATCAAATAAATAAATGTTAAAACAGTGTAAAAAAATATATATACTTAGTATATCTAAGTATATATATATTTACACGTATACATACACACACACACTGTTTAGGTGTATTTTACTATTTATATATATATATATATATATTTATTAATATCAAATTACACGTAGACTGATACTGATTAAATATATATATATAATTATTGTTATATATATATATATATATATATTTATATATAATATAAAAAGTACGATAAAAAAATTAAAAAGAAATAATTAAAAAATATATAGATGTGTTATATCGTTCTAACTGTATTGTGATATTTATATCAAAATACATGTAGAACGAAATAATATATACGTATATATCACTATATATAAATAAAAATATTTTTAATTAAAGGGACACTATAGTCACCTGAACAACTTTAGCTTAATGAAGCAGTTTTGGTGTATAGAACATGCCCCTGCAGCCTCACTTCTCAATCCTCTGCCATTTAGGAGTTAAATCCCTTTGTTTATGAACCCTAGTCACACCTCCCTGCATGTGACTTGCACAGCCTTCCAAAAACACTTCCTGTGAAGAGAGCCCTATTTAGGCTTTCTTTATTGCAAGTTCTGTTTAATTAAGATTTTCTTATTCCCTGCTAGGTTAATAGCTTGCTAGACCCTGCAAGAGCCTCCTGTATGTGATTAAAGTTCAATTTAGAGATTGAGATACAATTATTTAAAGGACCACTCTAGTGCCAGGAAAACATACTTGTTTTCCTGGCACCAGAGTGCCCTGAGGGTGCCCCCACCCTCAGGGACCCCCCTCCCGCCCGGCTCTGGAAAGGGGTAAAAACTTACCTTTTTCCAGCGGTGGGCGGAGAGCTCTCCTCCTCCTCCGATCCTCCTCTTCTCCTCCCCGTCGGCTGAATGCGCACGCGCGGCAAGAGCTGCGGGGGCGGAGCCTAACACCGCACCGGAGCAGACGCCATTTCTCGGAGCTCCGAGAAAATAAACGGCAATCCGCCGACATCGGGTCCACAAAACGACACCCGTGGTCTTAAACGATACCGCAGCATACGGGCAGACCTACCAGCTAGGCTGATGCCATTTTTCGCGGCACCCGGAGTGAAATCCCGAAAACGAGGCGTTAAGGCCTACCGCACGGAGACCGAGTGGAGTGGGACTGGCCGTGGCACTTACCTTCCACAGCAGACCAACAGATCAGCCAGCATAACGCAGGTGAGATGGGACGGAAAACCCCAAAACCGACCCCAGTCACAACAAAATCACGGCAGGACATTGGCCAACTGCTACAAACACCCAGGGTGGTAAAAGCACCCACTCCCCGTGAGGCCTCACCTGCGCCCTCAGACGAGGACTATATCCATGACAGTCCCCCACCAGGCCCATATAGACCAGAACCCTCACAGACACCAGAGGACAGCACCCCAGCCACGAAGGGAGACATCCAGAATATGCTGTCAGGCCTCCAACGTAATCTTAAACAAATGTGGGAAGCAGACTTGGCAACGCTCACCACACAAGTGCAAGCAGTGACAGCACGCACTCAAGCAACAGAGGGGGACATAACGGACTTAAAACACAGCATACACACAATGGACAACAAGATTCGACAACTGCACACCGCCCAAGAAAATCTCTCCAACCAAGTCCATTTACTGGACGACAGGAGCCGACGCAAAAATATAAAAATCAGAGGGGTACTGGAGACCGTACCACTAGAGGAACTGCCCCACTACATTAGACGCCTGATGTCAGAGGTATTGCCGACAAGGCAGGCTAAATCTTTTTTATATTTGATGGGGTATACAGGATTTCCAAATCGCTACAGGCCCCCAGCGCAGCCCCAAGGGACATTATACTCGGATGTCAAACAATGTCAGACAAACTTGGGCTGCTGGCGGCACTTCGGGGGAAGACCCCATTGGAATTTGAGTCTTGCCGACTCTCATTTTTTCAGGACTTAAGCAGATCCACACTCCTGTGGCGCAGGGACATGCAACCGGTAACCAAACCACTTCACGCAGCTGGAATACCTTACAAATGGGCAACCCCCAGAACCTTATGGGTGACTGTAAATGGAGAACAACACAAGGCTACGACCCCCCAAGATGGTCACACTATACTGGGCATACTGGGACTCTCAAGTCAAAACGACACGACAGCTCCACATCCTCGCCCTCAACCGAAGACAGCGGACAAAAAGACAGTCTTTCGACCCAGAACAACGGGGCCTCCACAGACATGAAATGGGCCACCTCTTCAGCATCGCCCGTGCGATCCACTGGTCTAATTCCGACCATACAGAACTGCTCTCTCTCTTAATACTGTTTAATAAGTTTACTTTAATTTTCATTATGCTTTAGAAACTGCAAACACATTGCTCCCCGAAGGCGGAGAAAACACCCTCACAGGGCTGACCTTAACTGCTCCGGTGATAACCCCCCCCCCCCCTCACCCCTAGCTAACCCACTCCATGCCGCGACTAGCGCTATAGCGACTTAGCGGCGTGCACCCCTAGGCTCCACATTACACAGGGTTGACATAGATGTACCTTTTCAAAATCGACAAACAGCGCTAACACATAGCCCTAGTAATTCACGAGGACACACCGACCCCAACGCCATCACTCGTTATGACATTTCAGTATGTACTGTTACGCTCTCTGTTATGTTAATATGTTATATCTCTTGTTTTATGACGTGCCACACACACAGAGAAGTCTCTCACCCTAACCAGCCCTCACTCTAAGCAGCATACATATACTCCCTATAATAATGTAAAGCAGACGACGCTAGGCCACTTCATCACGACCTGACCTCTCCTGTGCACACGTACAAGCTCTAGAAAGGTACGCAGAAAAGTACCAGGTAATAAGTTGACTCATATGTTATGCTGTATCATGTATCTTGAATCTATTATATACCAAAATGTGCCATATTTACTCACGCTACACCACTGTTGTATCCTGATGTACACAAAAGAGTATGTGTTAGTTGTTGTGGCAACGCAGACTCTGATGTATTTCCGTGCACGAAAAAATAAAAATTTATATAAAAAAAAAAAAAAAGAGCTGCGCGCGCATTCAGCCGGTCACATAGGGAAGCATTCATAATGCTTTCCTATGGACGCTTGCGTGCTCTCACTGTGATTTTCACAGTGAGAATCACGCAAGCGCCTCTAGCGGTTGTCAGTGAAACAGCCACTAGAGGAAATAGGGGAAGGCTTAACCCATTCACAAACATAGCAGTTTCTCTGAAACTGCTATGTTTATGAAAAAATGGGTTAACCCTAGAAGGACCTGGCACCCAGACCACTTCATTAAGCTGAAGTGGTCTGGGTGCCTAGAGTGGTCCTTTAAGGTAAATTACATCTGTTTGAAAGTGAAACCAGTTTGTTTTTTTTTCCCATGCAGGCTCTGTCAATCATAGCCAGGGGAGGTGTGGCTAGGGCTGCATAAACAGAAACAAAGTGATTTAACTCCTAAATGACAGTGAATTGAGCAGTAAAATTGCAGGGAAATGATCTATACACTAAAACTGCTTTATTTAGCTAAAGTAATTTAGGTAACTATAGTGTTCCTTTAATTACAATTAGCGGGACCTGCCTGACAACCCATGCTGAAAGTAAAGGGAATTTAATTTGCTAGCACTATATTTAACCCTATAACCAGGGGTCAAGTCCTGGGGGAAAAAGTGTGGGAACTCCCCCCCCCCCCCCCAAAAAAACCAAAACACTTGTATGCATATATAAACGCGTGCACACACATACTCAGACACTCACACAGTGGTGTATTTTAATTTTGTGCTGCCCTAGGCATGACTATACCTGAGCACCCCCCTAACCTAAATTTACCACCCCTTCCTGGCAAGGGCGCACCGCTTCCTGATTAAGAACCCACCCCTTCCTCTTAAGACTCCACCTTTTCCTGCTCCTTTTAAAGAAATACTATAGTGCCAGGAAAACAAAGCTGTTTTCCTGGCACTATAATTCCCTATAGTGCCCCCGTCCCCCACTCAACACTGAAGGGGTTAAAATCCTATGGGTAATTAGCAGATGCTGGATGTCCTCATGCACAGGGTGGGGACGTCCAGCATCAGTTAGGCGACTTTTGGTCACCTAACCACCCGAAAGTCCCTCTAGTGGCTGTGTACCAGAGGTGGAGTTACCCCTCAAGGTAATTATTGCAGTTTCTGAGAAACCGCAATAATTACACTTGCAGGTTTAAGGGGACTGGGACACTGCACCCAGACCACTTCAATGAGCTGAAGTTGTCTGGGTGCCTATAGTGTCCCTTTAAGCACACTCTCTGACAGACACCCACACTGGCAGATACACACTGACAGTAATACACACACTCAATGACAAACACACAGACGTCACTGATTTGACACGCACACATTCACTGACACACACTCATTCATTGACAGAGAGACACACACACAAACACACTGACAGACACACACACTAAATGACAGACTCTCACTGATTTGACACACAAACACACTGACAGACACACACACTAAATGACAGACTCTCACTGATTTGACAGACACTTACAAACATACACTAAGAGAAGCACATACACGCAAACATACACTAACTGTTCTACTCGGGAGACTTCGCTGAACACAAATATTAGTGTTTTAAAACAGTAAAATGTATTACAACTATGATATCGCCAGTAAAAGTGACGTTTTATGCATTTTTCACGCACAAACAGCACTTACACGGACGATATTATTGCTGCAATACTTTTTACTGTTTTGAAACACAAATATTTGTGTTGAGCGAAGTCTCCCGAGTACAACAGTACCCCTCATGTACAGGTTTTATGATGTTTTCAAAAGTTACAGCGTCAAATATAAGGCTTGTGTTTCATTTTTTTCACATTAAAATTTGCCAGATTGCTTACGTTGCCTTTATGACCCTATGGTAGCCCAAGAATGAAAATTACCCCTTTAATGGCATACTATTTGCAATAGTAGAACCCAAGGTATTGCAAATGGGGTATGTCCAGTCTTTTTTAGTAGCCACTTAGTCACAAACACTAGTCAAAATTGGCGTTTTTTGCATTTTTCACACACAAACAAATACTAACGCTAACTTTGGCCAGTGTTTGTGACCAAATGGCTACTAAAAAAGACTGGACATACCCCATTTGCAATACCTTGGGTCGTCTATTATTGCAAATGGTATGCCTTTATGGGTGTAAATTTTATTCCTGGGCTACTATACAGTCCCAAAGGCAACGTAACCAATCTGGCGAATTTCAATTTCAAATGTAACGTGTTATATTTGACCCCGTAACTTCCCAAAACACCATAAAACCTGTACATAGGGGGTACTGTTTTACACGTGAGACTTTGCTGAATACAAATATGTGTATTTTATTGCAGTTTAACCCCTTCACGACGGGTGACGGACGAGGTCCGTCATCCAGGGGATACCCTTAACGACGGGTGACGGACCTTGTCCGTCACGCGGTAAAATTAACCCCAGATCGCCGCAATCGCGGCGATCGTGGGGTTAATGGTGCTCCGGTCTGCCTCTGCATTAGAGGCAGACCGGGAGCACCGGATCGGGCTGTCCCAGTACATGTGCCCGCTCTGACAGCATGTCTGAGCGGGCACATGTGCTCTGCATACTCACCTCCGCCTCCCTGCACTTCCAGGTTCAGTGTGAAGTGCAGGGAGACGGATCAGTGCTGATCCTGCCCCCTGGTGTTCAAAAAATAAAGTTTATTTAAAATCCCACCCCCCTTTACCCCCCCTTTACCATTTTAATAAAAAATTAACCCCTTCCCTGCCAATTGATCACTGACTACAGTGATCAATTGGCAGGGATTACATTTTAATTTGATCTGATTTTTTTTTTAACCCCTGAGGGTTAATTCTTTTTTTTTTTAACCCTCAGGGGTTAAATTTATTTTATTAATTAATTTAAATATTTTAAAATTATAAATTTAGCTAGCTGGGGAGGGTGGAAGTTAGTGGGGAATTGGGGGATTTAGTGTTAGGCTAACTAGGGGTTAACGTTAAAAAAAGTTTTAAAATAAGCTTTAAAAAGTTAAAAAATTAAGTTAAAAAAAAGTTTTAATAACGTTTAAGTAAAAAATTAAAAAAAAAAAACCCTTTACCCAGTCCAAATAAAAATTAACCCCTTCCCTGCCAGTCTATCACTACCTACAGTGATCAAAATACAGATCACAGTATTATACTGTGATCTAATTTTTTTTTAACCCCTGACGATTAACTTTTATTTATTTTTTAACCCTCAGGGGTTAAATTAATTTAATTAACTAATTTAAATATTGTATAATTAAATATTTTGCTAGCTGGGGTGGGTGGGAGTTATGGGAAAATGGGGAATTTACTGTTAGTGCTGCTTACTGCTAGTTAGGGGTTAACGGTAAAAGAAAAAGCTTAGAAAAATGTTAAATCTGTAAAAAAAAGTTTTACGAAAGTTTAGGAAACTTTAAAAAAATGAATAAGCAAAACAAAAGTTGAAAAAATAGTTTTAAAAAGTAAAAAAGTTTGAAAAAGTTAAAAAATTAGTTTAATAACGCTCATTACCACTACACCTGGTACAAGCTAGCGGAAAAATGATCCCACGCTAAGGTTCAAAATATGCCTTTTGAAATACCCTGGGATGTCTTCTTTAAGAAATGGTATGGCTTTATGGGGTATTTGGATTATATAGCCTGGTAAAATACTCTAAAATGGGACATGGGCACAGCGTAAAAATTTAAAGTTTGAAAAATAATGGAATGGCTGTGTCCCAAATGTGCCCCTCCGATGTCCACATATACCTGGCAAAGGTACATACGGGGGTATTTTTGTACTCAGCCGACATAGCTGAGCAACATATGAAGTATTATACAGTCGTAGCACACATAAGGTTTGCAAAATATACTGTGCAAACTCACTTTGTGTGTCAAAAAGGCAGAAAAAACGCTCATTACCACTACACCTGGTACAAGCTAGCGGAAAAATTATCCCACGCTAAGGTTCAAAATATGCCTTTTGAAATACCCTGGGGTGTCTACTTTAAGAAATGGTAGGCCTTTGTGGGGTAGTTTGAATTCAAAACTTACGAAGATGCTTGGAAATTGCACATAGGCCCAGCGTCAAAATTCAAAGTTCTGTAAAAACTGATATGGCTTGGTCTCCAATATGCCACTGTAGCTTCACAAAATAGTGCCAAAGACATTCATTGGGGATGTCTTTTTACTCAGAAGACTTAGCTGAGCATAATTTGGAGGTTTTGAACTTAGTGGCACATATGAAATATACAAAATGCCCAGAAAAAATGCAATCCGTATGTCAAAAAATGCACAAAATTATTTTTTACCACATACTTTGGCATATATTGGTGAAAAAATGGGGGCATGCTAAGGCACAATATGCACCTTATGATATACCCTGGAGTGTCTACTTTTACAAATGGTAGGCCTTTGTGGTTTTTTTTTGAACATTCAAACTGTTATAATACCCCAAATGGAAGCATAGGCTCATTAAATCCGTCTCTCAAAATTCTACTGTGAATACTGAAAAGGACAGGTCTCCTGTATGGCACTGTAGCTTCACGAAATAGTGCCATAGACATACAATGGGGGTGTCCTTTTACTCAGAAGACTTAGCTGAGCATAATTTGGGGGGTTTGAACTTAGTGGCACATATGAAATATACAAAATGCCCAGCAAAAATGCAATCCGTATGTAAAAAATGCACAAAATTATTTTTTACCACATACTTTGGCATGTAATGGTAAAAAAATGGGGGCATGTTAAGGAACAATATGCACCTTATGAGATACCGTGGAGTGTCTACTTTTACAAATGGTAGGCCTTTGTGGGGGTTTTTGAACAGTCAAACTGTTATAATACCCCAAATGGAAGCATAGGCTCATTAAATCCGTCTCTCAAAATTCTACTGTGAATACTGAAAAGGACAGGTCTCCTATATGGCACTGTAGCTTCACGAAATAGTGCCAAAGACATACAATGGGGGTACCGTTGTACTCAGCAGAAGTAACTGAACACATAATAAAACTTTGTACAGGAATAGCACACACCAACTTTACAAAATACACATGAGAAGTTCTTTGTTATACGTTTGTGTGCGAAAACCCCCAAAAAACACAATTTTACTCCAATATTTAGCAGAGGTTGGCGGTAAAATGGCTACGTAGAAAGTGTCAAAACAACCTTAGGTAAATAGCCTGTGATGTCTACTTTATATAAATATATACTTTTGTGTGGCAATTTTGTTTTATTTTATGGCTATTAGGCTTACAAGACAAACATACCAAATTCTAAAATCGCTCCACATTAAAATTTTATTTTACTCCTTGTGCTTTGTGACCTGTAACTACCAAAAAAAACTTAAAATCCCAGACACATTATATATTCTGTAAATCAGAACAAATAAATGAATTTATTTTTAATTACTTTCCTTAACCTGCACTAATTATGCACACATTATGATTGCAAAAACTGTAAAAAAAAAACCAATATTTTTCTTTTTTTTGCATTTTTCTGTATTTTTTTTATAATAAGTAAGCATTTATATATATATATATATGTTATATCAAATTAAAGCCCTTTCTGTCCTTTAAAAAACAGTATATAATATGTGTCGGTGCAATAAATGAGAGAGATGCAAAATGCAGTTGAACGCAAACAGCAAGAAAATGCAAAAATTGCTTGTGTCATTAAGCGTAAGTCAAGCTTCTGAAGCTCTGTCCTTAAGGGGTTAAGCAAACAGTATTATGACATTGACCGTTAAAATGTCATGTAGAACTAAAAAAAATATTAAATCGTATTTTCTCCCATTTTTTTCATATTAAATTATGTTTCATAGCTAAATATTTGATATTAAATGAAAGCCCTGTTTCCCCTGAATAAAATTATATATAATAAGGGGGGGTGCGTTTAATATGAAAGAGGTGAATTACGGTTGGACAGACATCTAGCGCAAATGCCAGGTTTTGTTTACGTTTTGTTTTGTTCACAACGTGTACATTTGGCTCAGTCCTTAAGGGGGTTAAGCACCTGCTTTAAGCCCTAGACCAGGGGTAGGCAACCTTTTAGCAGCGCTGTGCCGATATAGGATTGTGATGTCCCGTAGCGTGCCGGGGGACATCTATTTTTTTAAATTTAGGTGTGTATGCTGCCGTATTCTGCTTGTGTTATTTTTACTGCAGTTGCTTTGCATCATTGTATTTGTGCGTATATGAGCTATTATATTGTATATGTTCATTAGTAGTTTATGGTATTGTGTATGATACATATGAATGTGGGCTGTGTATGAGGGCTGCTTGTGGAATTGTGTGTGGATGGATATGTCACATTGTGTGTTTGGTATTGTGTGTGGGCTGTTTGGGGTATTGCATGTGAAAGGCTGCATGTGGGGTTTGTGTGCATGTATGTGGATTGTTAGCAGGTTACGTTTGTAACGGATCACCTGGCACCCCGACTGGGTACCTCCGTTAATGGATGCTCCTAGTGCTTCCTGAGGACTCCAAGCACTCTGGCAGACACCACAATCACCGAATCCGAGAAACCTTTAAATTCTCCCAAGCATATGAATGCTGTAGACCATTGAATAGGAACCATACGAATAGGCTTGTACTCCTAGCAGTCAACTGGAACAGCATGCAATAAATCCTTCCCCCAATAATGAGACGACACATCACTTTGAGGGTAAAACAGGAACTCTGGACTGGCTCATCCAGCCTGGCTTTTATTTCCAACTCACACATACAGGCCACACCCAAGGGGAGGCATAAAAGAACCAATTACATAGATGTTACCTCCCACACATCCCCTCCCCTTAGTGTGACACATAATCCCATTATGCATACAGTGTAAAATATACTTTTACACAACTTTCCTAACTTTAAAACCATACATCACATTCACATAAAAATACATATCCACAATCAATCCATTCAAGGGAACAACATATTAAAAAATGGCATGGATCAGACCAGGGGTTCAAAAGTTACTAAAAGTATCTTTTAAAACCCCTAGCTTTCCAGGTTTACAGGGCCTTCTCTGTGCTGGAGAAGTAATTCAATTATCTCCCATCACAGAGACAGACTCCATTAAGCACATGGGGACACAAAGACAGTAAAACACTTTAAAATACATAAATTCACCTTTTACACATAACACACAGACATTTCACCTATCCCCAGATAGCTGGGATCTGCGCGCACAAAACTACCGAATAGCGCGCAGATCCTACTCACACAGTACAATTGCCATGGAGCTAAAGTCTTTCCCATAGTCTTTCATTATATGAATAGGCTCCATGGTATAGCTATCTGGGGTATCACATTCCCATAAGGTCTGGTCCATAGTCCAAAGGCAAGAGGCGGGCAAGCAGCCCCCTCCAAGGACACGTGGCGAGTTCGGTTTCGCCACACTTCTCCCCTTTACCCCCCAGACTAACAGGGTATCTGACCTCCTGCCGGTCAGTGCCCTGGTTAGTCCAGCAACCCACCCATGAATCACAAACAGCAGTACCTCCCACCCACAATAACTGGTTACTACACCTGGGTAGAGGAGAACTTTGTCCAGGTCCAGGTGCCTCACCACGGCTGTGTGGGGGACTGGTAGTCTGCCTTGGTGGGTTGCTGAGTGGGCAGAGACCAGCGGTACTCTGCCCTGGTGCCAGCGCTACCACTGAAGTAGCCTGATTGGAGCCTGGTTGTGGGAGGGGGAGACCGACCATCTCCCCTCTGGGTACACAGCTCTGCTGCTGGAGACAGACTGTCTCCCCTTTGGCTAAACAGCCCTGTCGTGGGGGGGCAGGACCGACCATCCCTACCCCCTGTGCTGGAAGTGCAGAGACCACTGTCCCATCTGCACAGGTGTGGGGCTTACAGTCTCCCCCTGGTACATTAAGCTGCCGCTGGGGAGAGGTGGTAACCAGCTCCTCTCCCATTAGAACACTCTGCCGCTGGGGAATGGAGACTGGGCTCTCTATTCCCTGTACATTAATGATCCGCCGCTGGGGAGACATGGTAACAATCTCCTCTCCCATACATACTTCACGTCTCTGCGGAGGGAGACCGACTGTCTCTCCTCCCAGCACAGAGTCCTGCTGAGGGGGAAAGGGGGCTGGGCTCTCCATTCCCTGCTGGATACTCTGCCGCTGGGGAATGGAGACTGGGCTCCCAATTCCCAACAAATCACACTGCCGCTGGGGAGGGAGGACGGCCCCTTCAGCTCCCTGTAACTTGGGCGCAGAGACCACGGTCCCATCTGCGCTGGTGTGGGGCTTACTGTCTCCCCTTGGTGTGCTAAGCTGCCGCTGGGGAGAGGGGGTAACAAACTCCTCTCCCTTACACACTTTCAGCCGCTGGGGAGCAGGGCTGACCCTCTGTACTCCCTGTAGGCAGGGCGCAGAGACCACGGTCCCATCTGCGCTGGTTAAGGGCTTACTGTCTCCCCTTGGTGAGCTGTGCTGCCGCTGGGGAGAGGGAATAACAAACTCCTCTCCCTTACACACCTTCAACCGCTGGGGAGAGGGGATAACAGGCTCCTCTCCCTGCACCGTAGACTGCCGCTGGGGAGCAAGAACGGCACCTTCAGCTCCCTGTAACGCACACTGCCGCTGGGGATCTGGGCCGACTGCCCAGCATCCCTGTAGGGCCGGTAGAGAGACCGCAGTCCCATCTCCACCTGCCATCTGTGGGTCTTCCCAGGACCAATCCGTGAGGCCCCTCAACATTTGTGAGTAAGGGCCACCTGCTTCCCCACCTGGCAACTCTGGCTGCTGCTGGGGATCTGGGCCGGCTGCCCAGCATCCCGGTGGAGAGACCTTGGTCCCATCTCTACCTGCCTGTTGTGGTTCCTCACAGGACCAGTCTATGAGGACCCCCACTTCGGGTTCCTCCCGCCGCCTCAGGGAAAGACGGCTAACCTCCTCGGATGCAGCCTCTACTCGGCTGCTGTAACGCTCGTGCTGCTGAGCATACTTCCTCTCTTTCGCCAACCGGAATTCTCGGTCCAGCCTTCTGTTTCGCTCGGCCATGACCTGGTTCCAGATCACCCGGCGTGTCTCCATGGGTATATCATCCCCATACTCGGCCACTCGCTGCCTCACCTCGGCCAGCCAATCATCTCCAGAGCCAGAACCTTCCATACTAGTCTGCTCGCAGGGGCGCTGCACGAGTGCTAGCGTTGCCCTCAATTTGTAAATCCAAACAGTGTCTCTGAGCTGCTTTACCTCGCACTAGGACGCCATCCCACCGCTTGCCACCAATGTAACGGATCGCCTGGCACCCCGACTGAGTACCTCCGTTAATGGATGCTCCTAGTGCTTCCTGAGGACTCCAAGCACTCTGGCAGACACCACAATCACCGAATCCGAGAAACCTTTAAATTCTCCCAAGCATATGAATGCTGTAGACCATTGAATAGGAACCATACGAATAGGCTTGTACTCCTAGCAGTCAACTGGAACAGCATGCAATAAATCCTTCCCCCAATAATGAGACGACACATCACTTTGAGGGTAAAACAGGAACTCTGGACTGGCTCATCCAGCCTGGCTTTTATTTCCAACTCACACATACAGGCCACACCCAAGGGGAGGCATAAAAGAACCAATTACATAGATGTTACCTCCCACACATCCCCTCCCCTTAGTGTGACACATAATCCCATTATGCATACAGTGTAAAATATACTTTTACACAACTTTCCTAACTTTAAAACCATACATCACATTCACATAAAAATACATATCCACAATCAATCCATTCAGGGGAACAACATATTAAAAAATGGCATGGATCAGACCAGGGGTTCAAAAGTTACTAAAAGTATCTTTTAAAACCCCTAGCTTTCCAGGTTTACAGGGCCTTCTCTGTGCTGGAGAAGTAATTCAATTATCTCCCATCACAGAGACAGACTCCATTAAGCACATGGGGACACAAAGACAGTAAAACACTTTAAAATACATAAATTCACCTTTTACACATAACACACAGACATTTCACCTATCCCCAGATAGCT
This sequence comes from Pelobates fuscus, assembly GCF_036172605.1. Classification (NCBI taxonomy): domain Eukaryota; kingdom Metazoa; phylum Chordata; class Amphibia; order Anura; family Pelobatidae; genus Pelobates; species Pelobates fuscus. The sequence continues at coordinate 103,789,256 of NC_086325.1, forward strand.
GGGATCTGCGCGCACAAAACTACCGAATAGCGCGCAGATCCTACTCACACAGTACAATTGCCATGGAGCTAAAGTCTTTCCCATAGTCTTTCATTATATGAATAGGCTCCATGGTATAGCTATCTGGGGTATCACATTCCCATAAGGTCTGGTCCATAGTCCAAAGGCAAGAGGCGGGCAAGCAGCCCCCTCCAAGGACACGTGGCGAGTTCGGTTTCGCCACAACGTTTGTGCAGATTGTGTGTATGTTTGTGTGTGGACTGTTCGTATTATTTGTATAAGGGGAGGGTTATTCTTCATTTCTGTGTTATGAATGTAAATTAGTGATAGTAAAAATGTCTATTTACTGTGTATACCTGTATTCAATATCTACTCAAAATGGCTGATAGAGCACCCGCTCCCACCGACTAACTACCTTGTGTAACAAGATGGCGCCATCATCCGGAGTAAAATCCCGGGATGATTGTGACATCACGCCTCGTAGGATGTGCATTAGATAAGACACTTAACACCTAACCAATTAGAGATGTATTCTCTCTGTTATCTACATTTTTACATATGATGTATTTTTGCCTTTATAAGGGGCTTGCCGCCCCCTGAGTAAACATTCCGAAGTTTTTTATTAACCTGATACCTGTGTCTCAGTGTAATTTACTTCAAAACATGCACGCATTTATTTTAACAATTTGGAAAGGAGCAGTGTAACAGGACCGCTGGCACCCCGACCGGGTACCCTCCGCTGACGGATGCTCCTAGTGCTTTCCGAGGACTCCAAGCACTCTGCCCGACACCATAACCACTGCAGACCCCACGAAACGCCGCAGCTTGGTTGGGGTCTCACCGTCTCCACCCACTCTGGGCCCAAGACCAGGGTCCAGCTTCCAGTAGGTGGACCTCTCCGAATTCCAGAGAGCAGGAACAAAAACAAGCTCTTAGCAGAGCTTAGTGATTATACCCTGGGGAGTACAGTGATTATAGCAATCCCCAGAGTGTAGTTCTCCAATCCCCCAAACATGAGCCGAAACTTCATGAAGGTCCAAGATGATCTGAGGTGCTAGCACACCCAGTCTGGCTTTTATTACAGTTGTTGAAAATACAGGACCGCCCACAGGGAGGGATAAAATAACCAATCATATCACAGTTACATCCCACATATTCCCTCCCCTTATCCTGAGAGGAAACCCAATTATATATACAGTTAAAACATACTTTTTACCCAACTTTCATAACTCTAAAACCATACATCCAGTCTCCCGTTCGAAGTGTTGCCGGTACTTCGACTTTAGTCGAAGTGTCGAAGCGGAGGCGATGGTAAGGGTCGGCGGTGTTCGATGGTAAAATGGCCGCCGCCACGTGGTCCTTTGTCCGATCACTTCGACGACTTCGAAAACTTCGGCTTTAGTCGAAGTGTCGACGATGGTAAGGGTCGGCGGTGTTCGACGTTAAAATGGCCGCCGCCACGTGGTCCTTTGTCCGATGCCGGTCACTTCGATGACTTCGACGACTTCGACAACTTCGGCAGCATCCGAAGTGCCATATAAAAATTGCCAGTCCTTCTCCCACAGTAATTAAAGGGCCAGAATGAGTGACATGCACTCTGTTAGGGCCGAATACGGTTTTTAAAGGGCCCAATCTCCCAGGGCCATAGTCCAAAGGTAGGAGGCGGGCAAACAGGCTTCTCCAATGCCCAGTGGAGAGGTTAGTTTCGTCACAAGCAGATACTCAGATAAACAATTGGTTTGATCCACAATATCTGTGTATATCTAGCAGTATGGTTGGCTTCCCTGGGTTCCAGTGGGGGCCAGGCTGGCCTGGTACAGGTCAAAGACAGGAGCTGCAACAGCAGCTGCAGGCTGCCCTACTACGTTGTGGATTCCCATTCACAAGTGCTTGGAGGAAGTGATCTGAGGACATTTCCTCTATGTGCTGCAATGCTTAAATTGAGGATTGCCCTTCACCATCTTTTCGTATTAGCAGATATTTGAAGTTTTACTGGGACTCCTGATAGGCCAGAGCCTGTTTGGCTCTAGCAGCCTTGAGTGCCGTGCAAAGACACCTCGAGTGCCGTGCACGGCACTAGTGCCGTAGGTTGCCTACCTCTGCCCTAGACCTTGAGTAGGTTTTTTAAGGAACTTTGAATTTTCCCAGGAGTAGACTACAGTACTCACTCACTTCCTTGTGTTCCTGGTGTTCACAAAGTCGGTCCTGGCGGTCGCACTCTTTCTACCTCTAGAATTACCAGATTTTACTAATTACATGACGTAAAGTCATGATTTTATAAAGAACACGGAGGCGAATATTATGCTTATCTCTTTCTTTTATTATACCTCAGCAGCAAAGAGAAGGTATAAACATTCATAGAAATTTTTTTTTAACAGGTTCTCCAAGGGTTAACACAACATTATACCCTTAACCAATAGGAACAGTCCATCTATCTATAACTACTCATGTGACCTTTCCTCTCCCTCTTTCTTTGGTCATGCCGAAGCTGTATCTTTATAACTTGAGAAGACACTGGAACACTCTATCCGTTGTGTCGAACTTTCCCATTTCCCGAACTTGTAAAACTTGTCATCTAGGGCGTCGATTATTGTGAATTAAGCTGTAAAGGGATAGAGAAAAAAGTGGTAAAATGTGGTCTTAGGAACTGTTTGTCACAGTGGAAGTGACTAAATCTTACTATATGCATTATTTTCTACAGACTCACTAGTATATAGTATCTGTTGTTGTTGTAATCAATCTTATCCTATATAATCGAATTAAATCTAGACAAAAAAACACCACGATGACCCTTATTCTACGGTTTATTGGGTGGGATTTCCACTCTTTTTCTCTCGCCGATATAGGCCTGAGATACTTACCGGGTGGGCCAATATTCGCCTCCGTGTCCTTTATAAAATCATGACTTTACGTCATGTAATTAGTAAAATCTGGTAATTTTATTAAAGGACACGGAGGCTCATATTATGCTAGTTCAAAGCTGTGCAATGACTGTCGATGATACCGTGGTCTGTAGGGTGAAAATAATATTCCTTAAAGGTGGATTCACAAGACCAATCTGCCATCCGTAACAGGTCTTCCAACCTGCATCCCAAGTTGAATACTTTAGATGCCATAGCTCCTCTAGTGGAGTGCGCTCTGTATACGGATGTATCTATGTTTGCGGAGGTCATTATCCACTTCACCCATCGGGCTATCGTTATTGAAGATACTGGCTGGTGTGGTGAATTGATGGCCAGAAATAATTCATGATGTCTAGAGTTTCGAAATGCCTGTGTCCGTGTCTCATATTCCTTGAGGCAGGCTATTGGACATAGGTTTATGTTTGATGTCGCTGATTTGGTACGTCTGGAAATGTTGAAAGTCACTCCCATTGGAGTGAACGTGCGTGCGTCGACGTCCAATGCCCGGACATCTGAGACTCTTTTGCAGGATATTAGGCATAAGAGCATGGCCAGTTTCGCTGACAATTGTTTCAGCGTGAGATCAGGGTTCTGTGGCCATTGTTCCAAAAGGTTTAAGACCAGGTTCACGTCCTATATTGTACTATATCGGGGTTGTGGTGGTCTTGCCAATCGAACTCCGCGTAGGAGTCTGCACACCAACAGGTGTTTACCCGCTGGGAATCCTTCTATACCCTTGTGTCCAGCGGATATCGCTGACCTGTATACATTGATAGTTCCGTATGCTAGTCCTTGGTCGTATAGGTGTGTCAGAAAACGTAACAGGTGGTTTACAGAGGCACATACGGGATCCACGTGTTGTTCCATGCACCAACCACTCCAGATGTTCCAAGCTTTCGTATAGGATCTCCGTGTTCCAGGAGCCCAGGCTCCCGCCAGAAGTTCGAGAGTTCTTTGCGAACATTTGGCACGACCCAGGGTCCCCGGAAAGAAGCCACGCCAACAAGAGTTGTCTCTGCGTCATCAGAGGGTGTGGGTTCCCATCTGGGTCCGAAAGGAGACTCGGGTTCTCGGGGAGCATTCTGGGAAGGTCTATGGACATCTCCATGAGTGAAGGGAACCAAGGCTGTGCTGTCCAGAATGGCGTTATGAGGACTAGGGATGTCCGTGCGTGGTCGAGGTGTACTAGTGTTCGTGCCAGCAGAGCGAACTGAGGGAACGCGTACAGTCGTTTGTTCGGCCATGGTTGTAGGAATGCATCCATAGCTAATGCGTCTGGATCCGGTCTCCAACTGAAGAACTCTGGGAGTTGTGTATTCAACCGTGACGCAAACAGGTCTATTTACATCGGACCCCATAGTGTTTGTAATCGTAGGAACATCTCTCGGTTCAGGCGCCAATCGCTGGTATCCCGTAGGTGTCTGGAGTTCCAATCTGCTACGGTATTTGAAAGTCCCAGGATGTATTCGGCCCGTACTGTTATGTTGCGTTCCAAGCAAAATTGCCAGAATTCTGTGGCTAGATCTGCTAGGATTTTGGACCTGTTGCCGCCGAGGCGGTTGATGTACTGTACTGCTGATACGTTGTCCATCCTCAAGACTCAAGATGATGGAGCAGTGCGTCGCGGGGCCCAAGAGACTCTTTAGCGCGAATGATCCTGCCATAAGTTCCAGGCTGTTGATGTGTAGTGCCCTCTCTGATTGGGACCATCTTCAGCCTGTGGAGGTATGCCCACAGCGCGCTCCCCAGCCCCGTGTGCTGGCATCTGATTGTATTATGCAATCTGGGTTGCTGCCGAAGATTGCTCTGCCGTTCCACTCTTCCATGTGCTGTAGCCACCACCTGATCTCCTCCTTGGCTGTGTGATCGAGTGCCACAGAGACTGAGTAGGAGTGCCCTGAGCGTAGTTGTGCGGCTTTTAGTCTCTGCAGGGCCCTGTAGTGCAGGGGTCCCGGGAAGATCGCTTGTATGGAAGCGGAGAGGAGTCCAATTATTCTGGCTAGTTGTCTGACAGTGAGTGTTGGACGAGCCAATGTTCTGCGGATCTCCTTCTTGATGATTTTTATCTTTGTGGGTGGTAAGCTTAGGGTCCCTAAGACCGCCCCTATCTCGAATCCTAGGAATTCTAGGGACTGGGAGGGCACTAGTACCGACTTCTCCCAGTTGATTAGAAATCCCAGGTTTTGTAGGAGTGTTATTGCCCAAGATAAATGTTGTTGCAGTAATAGGGCGTCTTGCGCCATGATCAGCATATCGCCCAGATATATGATCATGCGAACCCCTCTGCTGTGTAGCAGCGCAACCACTGGTTTCAACTGTTTTGTAAAGCACCATGGTGCTGATGATAGGCCAAACGGTAGGCACTGGAACCTCCACATCTGAGTGTCCCAACCGAATTGAAGGAGATATTGACATTCCTTTGCAATGGGGATGGTGAGATATGCATCTTGGAGGTCTAGTTTGACCATTCAATCCCCCAGCCTGAGAAGGTCTTGTAGGCAATGAATCCCTTCCATTTTGAAGTGGTGATATCGTACAAACGCACTGAGCGGGCGTAAGTTGATCACTGGTCTTACCCCACCGCCTTTCTTGGGGACCAGGAACAGATTGCTCAGGAAACCTGGGGAGTGAGGTGCGACCTGATAGATCGCTCCCTTCTCTGCCAGTGCTCCGATTTCCTTTGACACGAGTTCTCTGTCCTGTGGGGTGAATACCATCCGCCGTGGCATTACGGATTGGGTTGGGTCTTTTACAAATTCTATGTGGTACCCTGCCACTGTGTTGAGAATCCAGGCATCGGACGTGAGTCTGTGCCATGCCCCGATAAATTTGGAAAGTCTGCCTCCCACGTGTGAGGTACGAGAAAGGGAGTAGGGGAAAGCACTTACCATAAGGTCGTCGGCCGTATGTGGAACCCCTGTGTCCTCTGGGCTGCCACGATCTGCCCCTGACCGGGAAGAAAGGTGCGGGGGTTCTGGTTTCCGTCTGTGGGAACCTTGGTGTAGTGGGGCCTCGGTAGCCCCAGTGGGAGCCCCGTGATGGACGGCTGGACAGGCGGCCCCGGTATCTGCCAGCCCCCCCAAAACCCTTTGGGGAGAACACCCGTTTCAGGTTTGTTTGCGCCTTATCTAGGGCTGTAAATGTGGTCACGTGATTGCCCAGCTCTTTTACAAAATTGTCTCCGAAAAGGAGACCTTTTGCCTGGAGTCCAGGCTCGGTTATGGCCATTTTGACCAGCTTAGGGTCTATTTTCATGAGAATTGTTTTCCGCCTCTCAGTACTTAGTGCGGCATTAGAGTTGCCGATGAGGCAAATGGAGCACTGCGCCCACTCTCGGATCTCTAAGGGATCTAACGGTGCGCCACCTGAGAGTGTCGCTTCGACCAAGTCGAAGATTTTTGCGCTGGGGCCCAAGGAGTCAAGCACCTTGTCCTGGCAGTGGCGCAGGGAGTAGTCCAGCCCTTTTTTGGCTTTCCAGCCAGCTTTTCCCAGGAACTGGGCAATCTTAGGGTCCACCTCCGGTGTGGCGCAAGCCATATCAGGGACCGTTGGGCGTGGGCACTCCGCTCTCAGCTTATTCCTAGTCGTTTTATCCAGGGGTTTCCTGATCCTGGCCGTTATATATTGGGCCACATGGTCAGCTGGGAACCAGTCTGACCTAGGGTGTTGTAGGTCGTCCGGGTTAAATAGGGGCTCGCCCTGAGGGTCTAGGATGATGGAGTCATCTGTGGCCACCTTACCCGTGCAAGCTGGTGTGATTACCAGGCTGCGCTCAGGAGAAGAGTTCCCCGATTCCAAAGAGCCGATTTCCTCGGACTCGCTCATTACCTCCTCTAGGTCCGAACTAGAGTCGGATGTCTCTGTCTGAGCTTTTGGCCATTTCCAAGTCCTCACCGTTTTTGCCCGGCGGGTGGCTCTTTTACGTGGGGGCCCCACATCCACAGTAGTGACAAGGCGTAACCTGTCCGTCATGCTGGTTTTGGAGGTGTGTTTGCCCATATGGTGGGTCTTTTCCGTAGCCTTATGGCCGCTGAGGGGCGCAGGCTTGTCAGCTTGGGCCTTGGGGCGGAGGCCGCTGGGGTTGTTGCTAGACGCCATTATGGCGTTACTAATAGATTGTGTCAGGTTCTCTGACATCGCCCCCATTGCCGTGAAGATGCCTTGGGTGACCGATTTGGTCATGGTCGCATCCAGAAGAGTGGAACTCCTCCGAGTTCAACTGCTCCATGGATGCCACGTCCTCTCTCTGTGGTGAGCGTGGACGGGTGACAGGGGTCACGTGGTGCATGGTGTCCTTACTGGCATCAGCGGGTGTGGAAACACCTTGGTCCCTGAGGTGCTGCATTACAGTCAAGTTACTCAAGCACTCTGGAACACTGAGCTAGCAGTCAGAGCAGGGTAGACTGATTGCGCACAGGCAATATCTTTGCACAACTTGATAGTGTGCCTAGAATACTGCTGGTCCTTTAAACCTTATGTGGGGAAGTAAAAAAAAAACAAAGTGGGCAGTGAGCTCTGCTGCTATGGGATATAGATCAAGGCACAAACAAAGGCTGTCAGCTTACCGAGTGTTCCCTCCGGAATGGCCGCCAGGGAGCACTGGTAAGCTGACAGCCAATGCCAGTAGCCAATCCGCGCGCGTCCGCCCTCCGAGTGCAGGGGGCGGGCGGGGAAAAAGCGCGGCAAAGACCTGACAGTCTGTCGCTGGAAATGGCCGCCGCACCGTGCGGCCATTATTGCGCATGCGCGAGCGGTCTCTGGGTTCAGAACGCTCGCGCCGGGAAACGCCCGCTACGGTTCGCTTGGGGGGGGGGGGCGAAATTATGAACGGGTAATAAACTACCCGGGTAGGTGCGGGAGGGGGGGGGCGGGAAAACCCAGAGAATACTGTACCTGCACCAGAAGTAGGTAGAGCCGAAAGTAGTAATAATACTAACACATATGCAAAATTACAGTGAAGCAATAAAGGCATAAAAGGCTCTAACAATCTAAATATAAGTTGCTCTGAGGGGAGCTAAAATTAGATGGTACTTAGCTGAGGCAGCAGCAAAGAAAGAGGAAGAGGAAAGGTCACATGAGTAGTTATAGATCGATGGACTGTTCCTATTGGTTAAGGGTATAATGTTGTGTTAACCCTTGGAGAACCTGTTAAAAAAAAAAAAAATTCTATGAATGTAATCTCTTTGCTGCTGAGGTATAATAAAGAAAGAGATAAGCATAATATGAGCCTCCGTGTCCTTTAATAAAATAGTTAAATGTATTGTACTATTTGCAGCTTCTAAAAGCTGGTCAGGGGAGTTGTTTTGATCTCCTCTATCAGGGAGTACTTTTTGGTGCCAGATTCCATTCTACTTACTTAATGGTAAAATATAAGTGAGAAAACCGAATGCTGTAATCTTGAAACACCTTCATGCAACTTATTAATAAATTGAAATTCCACCATGTGCAATAAAATAGAAAATATTAATATTTGGATTATTCTATAATTCTTGTAATGCAATAGAGTTGCAGATTCTCCATAAAAAATATTTTAATGGTCTCAAATATACCCTACAATGAAATAAATGTATCTTAAAATGAAATATGCACATTTTATAAAAAATACTGATAAAAATGTATTTAAAAAACAATTGGGTTCTTTAAAATAAAATTTTTTAAAAGTTGTACATTTTAAATAGAAATTTTTAGTTTAGGTATCTGTATGTGTATATTTTGTTCTTCTCCTTTAACCTTTTCTCGCTGTGTATTTTGAGGGCAACAGCTAGAACTGTGAGAAATGCCAGAATGTGTTATTTAGTTGGTGCAGGGCTAGTAACCCATCTCGTAATTTTTATTTTTTTGTTTTTTCAGATTGTAGTACCTCCACTACCAGGAAAAGCTTTAAAGAGACAGCTTCCATTCCGAGGAGACGAGGGCATTTTCGAAGAATCCTTCATAGAGGAAAGACGGCAGGGCTTGGAACAGTTTATTAACAAGTAACCTTACTTTTAAACCTTTAACATGTCTTCATTTATTTATAAAATATTTTACCAGGAAAGATACACTGAGATTTCTCTTGTTTTCAAGTATGTCCTGGGTCCACAAATCCTTGCATTGTTACATTAGGGTACAATAAAATACAAAAACAATATTAATACACAATAAATACAAAATTTTACATAGAACAGGTAGGAAATATATAATCAACCATGACGGGTGCATTCTTCTTTATATTTCTTTTTAAATTACGGTACATCTGCATCAATCACATTTTATAGTATGTTAGAAAGTAATTTTGTAAGAACATCAAAGTATAGTAATGACATCTACCTATTTATATAGATTATAAATCTGTATTTTCATCTAATGCCAGCTCTTATTTTTTTTTTTTAATTGTGGGATTGCGGTCTGGTTTGTAAATTACACAAAACAATATAACACTTTTTAAAATATCTCAATAAATGTTTTCTGTGCTTAGTTTTTTGTTTTTGTTTTTCCCTTCCAGTCCCTTCCTAATTTTTGGAAGGAGGAAATTACATTTAATTATTCATTTTCTTAGGTTAAGCCCTGATGCCAAATAAAAGTTGTGTCAGTTTCAGTTACTTCTGTATTGTAGTAAGAACAGCCTAGCATTCAATGCAAATTAAAATAAGTTGTATAATATAATTAAAGGGTACTTGTTATGCAGCTACTGCATTTTTGGAATATGTGACTTTTAAAAATCTTTTTTATTTCATTTTGATATGTTGTGATTATATTTTTATGGGAGTGGCCCATCTATCAACTACCCTCGAATTTAAGGGGCCACTATAGTCACCAGAACAGCTAGAGCTAATGTTTGTTCTGGTGAGTATAATCAGTCCCTTCAGGCTTTTTGCAATAAACACTGTTTATTCAGAGAAAAGACAGTATTTAGATTACAGCCTCGGGATACCTCCACTGGCCACTCTTCATATGGCTACTTTAGGTGCTTCCTGGGGCAGTGCTGCACACTGTGCAGCACTGCCATTCAATGTCTCCACCCTCTGCATGGAAATACTGAACTTTCGTCATAGAGATGCATTGATTCAATTAATCTCTGAGGAGATGCTGATTGACCGGGGCCATGTTTGGCTTGATGCTTTGCTTCCTTGACAAGCTCAGCCAATCCAATGCTTTCCTATGGAAAAACATTGTGATTGGCTTTGATCAACACTTCTTATGATGTCAACCAAGAAGACCGATCAGGAGCAGAGCCAGCAGCAGGCTGGAATATAAGTAAGATTTTACTATATTTAGAGTCCAGGGGAGCTAGACTGTGTTTTTAACACTATTGGGTCAGGAATACATGTTTGTGTTCCTGATCCTATAGTGTTCCTTTAATATTATTTGCTTATTTTAGATTGGTTGTCATCCTCCTTTTGTTTATCTGCTGCTGTATTCCCCTTTTGTAAAATTGTAGAACAATGTGAAGTATGTTGATTTTTTAGCAAACTAAATCCAGCTATTGCGCTTTTCCCAGATACCACTGCTGTGCACACACTTCTGCTTGCCTTTTCTATTTTAACAGGCTATCTTTCCTCATAAATGTGCATAGCAATGCTTTTGAAGTATTTCCAACCTAGTATGTTTTGTTAATCTTTTTATTTTTAATTTTTTTGGTCATCTTATGTTGGCAGATGAATATGTTGACCCTCACTACTGCATAGCAATTAGCTTTTTTTCATATAGTTTTATACAGTGTCTCCATTTTAATCTTCTCTAAATTTGCTTACTTTGCAGGATCGCTGGACATCCCCTTGCACAGAATGAGCGCTGTCTGCATATGTTTTTGCAGGATGAAATCATTGATAGAAATTATGTGCCAGGCAAAGTGCGCCAATGAGTGATCTAGGCATTTCCTCAGCCCTCCTTGCCCTCACATCCCCACTGCCTGCTAAATTACATTTATTTTTACACTAAGTCTCCCATTTTACCCCATTTCTTAGTTCCCTGGTGTCCTTAAAAAGCTCACTCTGTGTTCAATGCCTGTCTGGGCACTCCCTCTCAGAATGCTGCCTTTTGAGACTGCAGATGGAAGCATTTTAAACAAGCCTGGCTGCCATCAATAACCTTCCCCTGCTTGGAATTTGGAGAGGGTGCATCCCAAAGATTATTTTTGGTTTTTTTTTTTTTAGTTTTTTTGATCATTGGGATGAAGGTAATCTGACATGCAGGTAATTATCGAAACTGAATATTCATACTTTTACTTTTTTTAATATTATCCTTCAGCTCTAGTGAACATTAATTTGCACTTTGGGAGATTATCATGTCATTGGTGAAAGCACTCTTTCTCCCAAGTCCATGACTTCTGGCCCTTTACAAATGAAAGAATTCTTTAACTTGCTGTACCCCAGGTTTGGGTATAACTGAGCGAGTATGTGATCCCTATATAACTATCAAGGTATTTATTTAATATTATGAATTCTACTCAAAAACCTCATATATTGTATAAGCTGCACAATAGTACAAAATACATATTCTCTAATATGACTAACCACTGCGTTTTAAGAATGACCTATCCCACAGAAACCTAAATTTGATCTACATCATTCATTTTGAAATGCTTAATACTGTGTGCCAAGAGTAGAATGCCTGCAAAAGATGACAAATATGTGAACGATTGGACATTCAAGTGAATTTTTTTTGTGGCTGGACCTGAAGAAGAGCTTGTATTGGTTATGTCACTGTAAAAGGAGAAGAGAGGCCTCACCATTTGAAATTATGTTCAAGCTTCAGAGACATTGTTTTTCTTCATTTGGAGATCTAGAAGATGATGTTCAATGCCTGTATAACACCATAGCCTCCTGATATCCATGGGCAGGGGATGGTGGTAATGCTTAAATGAAGGGGTCGGTTATTTTTGCTGAACTTCTAGTAGGTTTGGCTTTAAAGTTGCTTCTAATAAGCACTTGATATAATGAAAAACCTGTTTAGTTAGCTCTAGATGAGATTGGGAAATTATATTTGTCTTTGATCAGCTTAGGATGCAGCAAGTTATTGATCAACTCAGTATGGGAGTCAGGGGGAATCATGGCTCACTAGACAGGGCACTGTCTCAAGTGCACAGAAACGTTTTATCACTTTATATATATATATATATATATATATATTATTTTTTTTTTATATATATATATATTTTGGGGGGCCCGGGGATCTGAATGTCTTTGCTGCCTGTGTCCTTGTGCTGGAGACCATGTCTGTGTATATAAATATCTATATCTGACATTTGGACTTGGTGTTTTCACTCGTTTGTTATAATTTATACGGCTCCTTGGTAGCACATGAATATGGGTTATGTATGGAAATATATAACAGAACCCCTCGAAACCCCTGCAAAGCAGTAACTGGTGGGGTACAAGCACATATACATCTGCAAATGTAGAATCAGCATTATTTTTATGCAGGAGTGATGTGTAAGCTACTTGTACTACAAGTGACACTTAAAATGGAACTCTAAGCAACATAATCACTTCAGTGTGGTGGTTATGTTGCCAAATGTCTAACAGTTCTTTTGTTAAACAATATGGAAGCAGTTTTAGTGGGGAGCAAGTCCCTCCTAATCTATTTATAATGCAAAATTTACACTTCTGCATTGTCATCAATTCTGTTCAACTTGGATGACTGTAACCGTGGTTTAGCTTGCTATGCATACCCTCAAATAATTGCTGGGCAGTGGATCGTGCCAAGCAAATTAGTACCTCTTCAGTCCAGAATTGTGATGGAACAACATTTTGACCTTTTAGACCTCTTGTCAAGCCTTTGTGTAGGGGACCTAGAGATGAAATCCAAGAATATTTATAACTGAAGCTGTTGGTAGATATGCATTCATATTGCTGTTTAGGCACTGCTTAAAAGTGATTAGCTAAATTAGAAAATGTTACAAGGGCAAATTATTAGCTGTAAAGGTGCAGGGACAGGATCCTAGCACCATAAACTGAAGTTATGATGGTACCTTGTGTCCCTTTTAATTAAATATTTGTAGCGATAACATCTGTAACCGGTGGATTTTGGGCTTCCACAGTCACATGCAGGTTCTCTGTAAACAGTTGTAGCATATTATTAAACAAATACTCCATTTAAAATTTCTTTTGAAATTTGCACTTTTAAAAAACTATTACAAATATAACACACTCCAGACACACACAGCACTTCAGCATGGTAGTATTTAAACTTTCTTCGGACTGGTTCAAAACATTGATGCATCAAAAAATTAGAAATTAAATTACAATGTGGTAGTAATTGGCACAATCAGGTTAAAGGGGGGGGGGGGAGAGGAACGCTAAGGGACAGGGAAGGTGGGGGGGGTGACGACTACTAAAAGAGAGGGAGTGGAGAGAGGAACATTAAGGGGGTGCACTAAGGGAAGGGAAAACACTGGGGTGGGGGGGGGGGACCATGAAGAAGAGGGTGGTTGGGAGGAGCCTTAAAGGGAATGGGGGGCACTAAAAAGACAGGTAAGTAGGGGGAATAGGAACACTAAAAACAGGGTAGGGAAGGGAAGAACACTAAGGGGGGGGGTGGGAGGGGGAGGGGGAGGGAAACACTAAGGGCCGGGGGTGGGGGGGGGGGTGGGAGGGGGAGGGGGAGGGGGAGGGAAACACTAAGGGGTGGGAGGGGGAGGGGGAGGGGGAGGGAAACACTAAGGGCCGGGGTGGGAGGGGGAGGGGGAGGGAAACACTAAGGGCCGGGGGTGGGAGGGGGAGGGGGAGGGAAACACTAAGGGGAGGGGGAGGGAAACACTAAGGGCCGGGGGTGGGAGGGGGAGGGGGAGGGAAACACTAAGGGCCGGGGGTGGGAGGGGGAGGGGGAGGGAAACACTAAGGGCCGGGGGTGGGAGGGAAGCACTAAGGGCCGGGGGTGGGAGGGAAGCACTAAGGGCCGGGGGTGGGAGGGGGAGGGAAACACTAAGGGCCGGGGGTGGGAGGGGGAGGGAAACACTAAGGGGAGGGGGAGGGAAACACTAAGGGCCGGGGGTGGGAGGGGGAGGGAAGCACTAAGGGCCGGGGGTGGGAGGGGGAGGGAAACACTAAGGGGAGGGGGAGGGAAACACTAAGGGCCGGGGGTGGGAGGGGGAGGGAAACACTAAGGGCCGGGGGTGGGAGGGGGAGGGAAACACTAAGGGCCGGGGGTGGGAGGGGGAGGGAAACACTAAGGGCCGGGGGTGGGAGGGGGAGGGAAACACTAAGGGGAGGGGGAGGGAAACACTAAGGGCCGGGGGTGGGAGGGGGAGGGGGAGGTAAACACTAAGGGCCGGGGGTGGGAGGGGGAGGGGGAGGTAAACACTAAGGGCCGGGGGTGGGAGGGGGAGGGAAACACTAAGGGCCGGGGGTGGGAGGGGGAGGGAAACACTAAGGGCCGGGGGTGGGAGGGGGAGGGAAACACTAAGGGCCGGGGGTGGGAGGGGGAGGGAAACACTAAGGGGAGGGGGAGGGAAACACTAAGGGCCGGGGGTGGGAGGGGGAGGGGGAGGTAAACACTAAGGGCCGGGGGTGGGAGGGGGAGGGGGAGGGAAACACTAAGGGCCGGGGGTGGGAGGGGGAGGGAAACACTAAGGGCCGGGGGTGGGAGGGGGAGGGAAACACTAAGGGCCGGGGGTGGGAGGGGGAGGGAAACACTAAGGGCCGGGGGTGGGAGGGGGAGGGAAACACTAAGGGCCAGGGGTGGGAGGGGGAGGGAAACACTAAGGGCCGGGGGTGGGAGGGGGTGGGAAACACTAAGGGCCGGGGGTGGGAGGGGGTGGGAGGGGGAGGGAAACACTAAGGGGAGGGGGTGGGAGGGGGAGGGAAACACTAAGGGCCGGGGGTGGGAGGGGGAGGGAAACACTAAGGGCCGGGGGTGGGAGGGGGAGGGAAACACTAAGGGCCGGGGGTGGGAGGGGGAGGGAAACACTAAGGGCCGGGGGTGGGAGGGGGAGGGAAACACTAAGGGCCGGGGGTGGGAGGGGGAGGGAAACACTAAGGGCCGGGGGTGGGAGGGGGAGGGAAACACTAAGGGCCGGGGGTGGGAGGGGGAGGGAAACACTAAGGGCCGGGGGTGGGAGGGGGAGGGAAACACTAAGGGCCGGGGGTGGGAGGGGGAGGGAAACACTAAGGGCCGGGGGTGGGAGGGGGAGGGAAACACTAAGGGCCGGGGGTGGGAGGGGGAGGGAAACACTAAGGGCCGGGGGTGGGAGGGGGAGGGAAACACTAAGGGCCGGGGGTGGGAGGGGGTGGGAAACACTAAGGGCCGGGGGTGGGAGGGGGTGGGAAACACTAAGGGCCGGGGGTGGGAGGGGGAGGGAAACACTAAGGGCCGGGGGTGGGAGGGGGAGGGAAACACTAAGGGCCGGGGGTGGGAGGGGGAGGGAAACACTAAGGGCCGGGGGTGGGAGGGGGAGGGAAACACTAAGGGCCGGGGGTGGGAGGGGGAGGGAAACACTAAGGGCCGGGGGTGGGAGGGGGAGGGAAACACTAAGGGCCGGGGGTGGGAGGGGGAGGGAAACACTAAGGGCCGGGGGTGGGAGGGGGAGGGAAACACTAAGGGCCGGGGGTGGGAGGGGGAGGGAAACACTAAGGGCCGGGGGTGGGAGGGGGAGGGGGAGGGAAACACTAAGGGCCGGGGGTGGGAGGGGGAGGGAAACACTAAGGGCCGGGGGTGGGAGGGGGAGGGGGAGGGAAACACTAAGGGCCGGGGGTGGGAGGGGGAGGGGGAGGGAAACACTAAGGGCCGGGAGGGGGAGGGAAGCACTAAGGGCCGGGGGAGGGAGGGGGAGGGGGAGGGAAGCACTAAGGGCCGGGGGAGGGAGGGGGAGGGGGAGGGAAGCACTAAGGGCCGGGGGTGGGAGGGGGAGAGGGAGGGAAGCACTAAGGGCCGGGGGTGGGAGGGGGAGAGGGAGGGAAGCACTAAGGGCCGGGAGGGGGAGGGGGAGGGAAACACTAAGGGCCGGGGGTGGGAGGGGGAGGGGGAGGGAAGCACTAAGGGCCGGGGGAGGGGAAACACTAAGGGCCGGGGGTGGGAGGGGGGAGGGAAACACTAAGGGCCGGGGGTGGGAGGGGGGAGGGAAACACTAAGGGCCGGGGGTGGGAAGGAAACACTAAGGGCCAGGAGGGGGAGGGGGAGGGAAACACTAAGGGCCGGGGGTGGGAGGGGGAGGGGGAGGGAAACACTAAGGGCCGGGGGTGGGAGGGGGAGGGGGAGGGGGAGGGAAACACTAAGGGCCAGGAGGGGGAGGGAAACACTAAGGGCCGGGGGTGGGAGGGGGAGGGGGAGGGAAACACTAAGGGCCGGGGGTGGGAGGGGGAGGGGGAGGGAAACACTAAGGGCCGGGGGTGGGAGGGGGAGGGGGAGGGAAACACTAAGGGCCGGGGGTGGGAGGGGGAGGGGGAGGGAAACACTAAGGGCCGGGGGTGGGAGGGGGAGGGAAACACTAAGGGCCGGGAGGGGGAGGGAAGCACTAAGGGCCGGGGGAGGGAGGGGGAGGGGGAGGGAAGCACTAAGGGCCGGGGGTGGGAGGGGGAGGGGGAGGGAAGCACTAAGGGCCGGGGGTGGGGGGGGAGGGGGAGGGAAGCACTAAGGGCCGGGGGTGGGGGGGGGAGGGAAACACTAAGGGCCGGGGGTGGGAGGGGGAGGGGGAGGGAAGCACTAAGGGCCGGGGGAGGGGAAACACTAAGGGCCGGGGGTGGGAGGGGGAGGGGGAGGGAAGCACTAAGGGCCGGGGGTGGGGGGGGGAGGGGGAGGGAAGCACTAAGGGCCGGGGGTGGGGGGGGGAGGGAAACACTAAGGGCCGGGGGTGGGAGGGGGAGGGGGAGGGAAGCACTAAGGGCCGGGGGAGGGGAAACACTAAGGGCCGGGGGTGGGAAGGAAACACTAAGGGCCAGGAGGGGGAGGGAGTGGTAGGGGGAGGGGAGGGAAACACTAAGGGCCAGGAGGGGAACACAGGGAGGCCTGAGTGGGGAGAAAGTTGCACATAGGGACTGGGGATGAAAGCGACATACAGAAGGGCCTGGGGTGGAAATACAAAGTGGCTGGGGGCGAAAGAAAAATGTACAAAGGAGCTGGAAAGAGTAAGACACAATGGGGAAAAATAGGGCATAAGATACATTAAAGGGGATAAGAAACAAAAAGCAGGTTAAGAGACACACAGGTGAAAATGCCGTCAAAATCATCTTCACCTGCGTACCCAAAAATCCTTGCACCGGCCCTGGGCACAACCAACAAAAAATTAAACTATGACTATGACTACAACAAAGAAAGATTAAGGTTCTGTTTAAACTTTTCCAAATAATAGGAATGGATCCACAAAATCCTAATGGTATGGACAACTTCTGAAATGGGTAAATAACCCCTGACAACAGGTGAGTAACAGTCAGTATGATAGTACGAAGTGTGGAGTTTGTTTAATCCCATAGGCAGACAAATATCACTTGGCAAATTAATAGAAAAAAAGTTTTGAAAATTAGTCTTTATGTAGTGAAGTTTCGTCATGATTAAAATAAAAGGGAGAGGGGGCGGAGCCAAGCTACCATGCCGAGAGGTCGCACAGGAGATGAGCTCCGTGCAGAAATGCTCTAAATAAGCCAAAATTGGGGCAAAAACCACAATTAAGACGGTTGGGCGACCTGGGGAAATGAGAACCAAACCGTGGGGCCAAGACTCAGGTATCCCGACCGAAATCGGAGGCATCTAACCACGGATAGATCCGAGGCCTACTCAGACCAAACGAGGGAAGCGGACGATCTCCACACCGCCTGCAGCCACGCACCTGGAGGTCTCCCGGTACAATTCCTACCCCCCCCCCCTGCCGGTGAGGGATATCCCGGCACCTAAAACTTCCAGCTTGAGACACAGCAGCAAATCCGAAACGGGATCTGCCCCACACAGCCGGACCAGCACTGGCAAATATTAGGCCACTGGGACGCAGCTAAGATGGCCGCCCAGCAAAGGCCCCAAAAGCGGAGCACGTACACCCAACCACCCACGCACCCCCTAGGGGAGTTCGACCGGTTCTGCAAGAGCCTTTGGACCATGCTATGTAACCGTGGAATGACTTACCACCGGGCAGCAAGACTAGTGGCTACATGGATCCGGCCAGCGACCCGTCGGCGCCATTATAGGCACCCGCCACAGGCACCCAGAAAGGCCGCCAAACTACGCAATCACCGCCGTTCACACTGTAATGGGCGCGGGACAACTAAATCAGCCTGCCATGCCGACTACTCACCTGTTCCGAGAAACGGCGCTCAGCAGAGCCCGACCCCTTCCCTCCAAGACTGGGGTACCACACGGTCTCACAATCCACTGATTACTGGAGACAGACCTCAAAATAAGGCCCTGCACGCGACTACAAGGAGAAAGAACAAGGCGACTGAGCAGCAAGAAGCCCCGACGCGAAGCTGGTGGAGATCAGCGACAAAGCTCACTAAGGAACAATCTTCCTGGCCACTGGGACTGTACCCGACGGGCATGGGCTGAACCACTGACTCTCCGCAACCTACCAGCCACAATGACTAGACTCCCACGGACACACCAAATAATTCCCGACCAGCGGTATTTCTCACTCTTCATGTGTTTTATTTTTTTTATTTTTGGTATGCTATCTAAATTTTCTGGGCCCTGCATGCATGTATAACCGGCCCAAAGGCTGCCTTACGCTGAAAGGAGGGCTAACCTCCGACTATTCCCGACACCAGCTGATTGGACTCGGCAAACTCGCCAGACCCAAGAAGAGAAACAAGTTATTAACATGTTATATGCTATATCATATTCACTCCGTTTTACCTACTTAATGCATGATTTTTTTTATTTTTTTTTTTGCATCTATACAAGCGAGAACCTACACCGTTATATATTATCTTTAACATGTACCTATTTAGCAAACGCCAAGACGAATAATGCTAGGTTTAACTATCTATACAAGCGAGCACCTACACAGTCATATATTGCCTTTTCTAATATTAACATGTACCTATTTAGCAAACGCCAAGACGAATAATGCTATGTTTAACTATCTATACAAGCGAGAACCTACACCGTTATATATTGTCTTTCCTAATATTAACATGTACCTCTTATGTTTACCTATCTATACAAGCGAGAACCTACACCGTTATATATTGTCTTTCCTAATATTAACATATGCCTATTTAGCAAACGCCAAGACGAATAATGCTATGTTTACCTATCTATACAAGCGAGAACCTACACCGTTATTATGCTATGGTTAACAAAGTCTTAAAAAAAAATGTGCCTGTACCTCAATGCCGCATATGTATAAACCTGTGAACTTACTGTGATTATGTCTGCTGTTGTGGCAACGTACATCATTTTGTCAAACCATGCACAACAAAAATAAAGAATTAAAAAAAAAAAAAAAAAAAAAGGGAGAAAACAATGGTATAGGTTGCAGGAGTGGTGACTCTGCACTGTGTAAAATTTCCTTCCGGCTAAATAGTGAAATAGTTTTATCACTCATTGTTGATCTCTACCTTTACCCCCTTCCTCCCAAATCCTGTGAATTCTCACATGAAATTTTATGTGAAAATATTCCCCATTTAGAAAAGTCATCATAAAGGGACATGCTCACTTTCATATGCAAATCGGGGTTAGCATACTGTACCATTTTAAGGGTTATCTCTGAAAATGATGCCACAGGTAAATGTTTATTAAAGTGGAACGGTCATCATTTAAGGTTTTGGCATATTATGTGACTGTGCAGCTTTGGTGTTTAACATGGGAGCTACAGTGCATATTACCTGATGCTGTCCGTCGAAGCCGCTGCCATCTATTATTATGTTTTATTTTTTTTTTGCTCTTGGTGCATCAACTGTATGGAGCCCATGTCAGTGCTCTACTCTTGCATGTACAAGAGTACAGCACTGATGGCTTTGAAGGAGATTGCGGACACTTCAATAGATATTGCCTCATGATCAGCGAGACAATGTCTTTTTCCAACAGGGACTTGACAAAACTTGATGGCAGTAGTGCTAACTTTTGTGAAGCATAGGAAAAATGCAGAAGACAAAATAGTCACTGTATATTCTTATATCTTTTGACTGTGTTGGAATTTCAGTGAAGGTGGTGTATTGGGAGACAGACCCGCTTTAACTATGAAAGTAACGTTAAAGGGAATCTCCAGTGCCAGGAAAACAATCCGTTTTCCTGACACTGGAGGGTCCCTCTCCCTCCCACCCCCCAATCCCCGGTTACTGAAGGGGTGAAAACCCCTTCAGTGACTTACCTGAGGCAGCGGCGATGTCCTTCATCGCTGTCTCCGCCTACGCGACGCTCCTCCTATCCATTGCATCGGCTGGTGGGCGAGACTGATCTCGCCCACCGGCTGAGGGGACCTAATGCGCATGCGCGGCAATGCCGTGCATGCGCATTACGTCTCCCCATAGGAAAGCATTGAACAATCATTTCAATGCTTTCCTATGGGGAATTGAGCGACGCTGGAGGTCCTCACACAGCGTGAGGACGTCCAGCGACGCTCTAGCACAGGTTTCCTGTGCTAGAAACCAGGAAGTTCTGTCTAATAGACAGCCACTAGAGGTGGAGTTAACCCTGCAAGGTAATTATTGCAGTTTATAAAAAAAACTGCAATAATTACACTTGCAGGGTTAAGAGTAGTGGGAGTTGGCACCCAGACCACTCCAATGAGCAGAAGTGGTCTGGGTGCCTAGAGTGTCCCTTTAACCTATGTCTTTGGGATTTAAGCTTGAGAAGGTCTGAATGCAGGTCACCAGTCCTAATCTGAATGTAAAGGCATTTGGATTTGAGAGTAGAGCAAAGGTAGTACAATAGGTAAGTTGTGTTTGATTGTTATGTATCAGTGTTGATTCTGTCAACTAACATTTGTGAGATTTAATCAACTAAAACAATTCAGATGACTAAAATGGCTTTTTATTTTTTATTTTTTGTCAAACATTGTGTTACAAATCGCTATTTGTAACTGGCCCTTTAAATGAGAAATTGCCCTGCTTCCCTGGATTGTGGAGAAGCATGTTTGCCAGCCTCCTGCCTCATGACTATGGCCCCTGGAAGATTGTGCCCCTGAAAACTTATTAACATTTATTGGGTGTGTATGGCCCTTTAAGAACCGTCTGGGGACATATTGTGACTTTGCTGAACAATGCCCCTTTAAGACTATGTCCCCAGACCGGTAAAATAACTTGTTCCTGGCTTTCCCCCACTTGGTTCAGTAAATAGGGCTTACTGAACCAAGTACCACACAGGCAGACCACCCAGAAGCTAAAGTGTGCAGGCAATTTACCTCCCAGGCTGTGAGGTTACTGCCGGTCAATTGCACGTGGCGGCGGCCATCTTGGTTTCCTCGAATGCGGTCAGCGGTGTATGCTAAAGATTCTGTGGAACTGAAATCGGCTACCCATTTTGCCGAACACCGCTGACCCTTACCTTCTCCCATACGGAACTTGCAGCTCCAGAGACTAAGTCCCGTTCGAAATGGGACTTAGTCGTTTTTTTCGCATGAAATTGACCGACCGCACAGCCCAAATCTATGGAACTGTTTTGGGCAGGAAATTGTGCTTGCGGTCGGTCATAAAGGACTTCCAGCTAACTTTTGATCCACTGGAGGGATTTGGCTGATTTTTGGAAGTGTTTATGTTTGATGTATGCTGAGTCTGAATATGCAACTTTTATTGAAATTGAATGTATGGTTTTAAAGTTACAGTGTGTATGTGAAAACTGTATTTTTACTGTATGTAATAATTGGTTTAACTGTTTATCTGAGGGGAGGGAACCTGTGGGCTGTACTATGCTGTTATTGGTTAATTTCATCCTCCCCCTGGGAGTGTCCTGTGTGTACCTTATCCTAATAAAAAGCAGGCTGGGTGTTCCAGTCCTCAGACCTCTTCTGACCCTCAATACGTAGCCTTGTCTCGTTATTGGAGGGAACTGCTATATCACACTGGGGATTGCTATGCGCTGCATATTCCCCTGAGCTCTTAATCACTTAGCTCTTGTAAGAGCTTGTTCCGGATACGCTCTCCTGGAGGAGAGGTCTTCCCCACACGGTCCTGGAGGACAGAAGCCGATCCAGGGTGGAAGGAAGACGGCGCGGCTCCAGTTAAGCTACGGCGGTTGTGGAGCCTGCGGTGGTTGTGGTGTCGTCTGCAGTGCTTGGAGTCCTCTGAGAGCGCTAGGAGCATCCATCAACGGAGGGTACTCGGTCGGAGTACACGGAGCTCCGTTACATTGGTGGCAGCGGTGGGATGGCGTCCTAGTGCGAGGAGAAGCAGCTCAGAGACACTGGTAACGTTTGGAGTTACAATTGAGGGCAACGCTAGCCATTGGGCAGCGCCCCTGGCTACAACAGGATGGAATCAGCTGGTTTGCGGACAGCGTTCCATGATGAGGAGGAGAAGGAGGCCGCAGATTACAGGGATGCAGCCAGAAGGGAACTCTGGTATGATGCCCTGGAAGATGCCCAGTGGCGGCGAGGTGAGGGCCTCCCCAGTGATGAGCAGCGGCTACAGAAGCGTGTGGCAATGCGAATATGTCTATTGGGGGAGCAGCCCCTAGATGAGTGGGTGGCAAGACTGGAGACCCTGGTATGGCGAGAGATCGGGCTAGACAACGCATACCAGGCCCTCTGGTGGCATACCATTCGACTTACTCCCTGGACGGCCGAGCACGACCTACCGGAGGGGGATGATTATGATGGTCCTGGTCTACTTCAGGATGCCATGGAGGAGGATCTTGATTTCGGCAGCACGGAGGAGTCTAGGTTTTGGGACATCTACGACTACCGGATGGGCATGTATGTCTGGGCTGACGAACGCGAGGTGAGAGAAGACATGACCCACCTGGTAACAAGGGAGTGGGAGCTGGAGCAAGACTACCTACACCTGCTCAGCTCCGTGCAGCCCCAACCTACCCAACAAGCAGAACCAGGTCTAGAGCCCTTCAGCTGGAAGGATATCGTAGAGGTTTACTGGGAAGATCCCCAACCCCAGAGTGAGTGTCAGGGAGCCGAAGGTGCCGTCCTTCCCCCCCCAGCAGCAGTGTGTCCTACAGAGAGCAGAGACAGTTGGTCCCTCTCTACAGCAACAGGACAATGGTAAGGGAGTGGAGACAGGCGGTCTCCCTCTCCAGCGGCAGTGTGTACCCCAGGGGGCCGAAGGTGCCGTCCTTCCCCCCCAGCAGCAGTGTGTCCTACAGAGAGCAGAGACAGTTGGTCCCTCTCTACAGCAACAGGACAATGGTAAGGGAGTGGAGACAGGCGGTCTCCCTCTCCAGCGGCAGTGTGTACCCCAGGGGGCCGAAGGTGCCGACCTTCCCCCCCCAGCAGCAGTGTGTCCTACAGAGAGCAGAGACAGTTGGTCCCTCTCTACAGCAACAGGACAATGTTACGGGAGTGGAGACAGGCGGTCTCCACTCCCTCTCCAGCGGCAGCCTGTGTTTCCGGGAAAGGAGCACAGCACCCCCTCTCCCCAGCGGCAGCTTACCCTAACAAGGGGAGACACCAATCCCCCAGACGGCGCAGATGGGACCGTGGTCTCTGTGCCTGACCTACAGGGATGCTGGACAGCCTTTCCAGATCCCCAACTACCCTCACCGGGACACCCAGAGGAGGGGGTAAGTACAAATTCCCCTCCCCAGGTAACTCCTAGCGTGGCACCAGAGTTAACAGAGGCAATGTTAACCCCTACTGACGTCCATGTTCCCTTGGCTACTGAGCCGGACTATGACCCAAGCATCCCAGCAGACGAGCTGGCAGCTGGGCAGAGTGCAGTCGGCCTCTGCCCTACCTTTGTCCCTGGTCCAGAGCCTGATGTCCTGCAGGCTACCCCAGCAGAAGAGCTGGCAGCTGGGCAGAGTGCAGTCGGCCTCTGCCCTACCTTTGTCCCTGGTCCAGAGCCTGATGTCCTGCAGGCTACCCCAGCAGAAGAGCTGGCAGCTGGGCAGAGTGCAGTCGGCCTCTGCCCTACCTTTGTCTCTGGTCCAGAGCCTGATGTCCTGCAGGCTATCCCAGCAGAAGAGCTGGCAGCAGGGCAGAGTACAGTCGGCCTCTGCCCTCCCGCAAGTCCCCACAGCATGTTACCACATCACCACAGCAAAATACCCAGGTGCAGTAATTGTGTCTTGTGGGTGGGTCACCCTTGTACCTGTTTGTTGTGGGTGGGCTACTCTGGCATTTGGTTATTGTGGGTTGGTGGATCGACTAACGGAGGCACTGACCGACAGAAGGTCAGGTGCCTGGTTAGTCTTCCCCCCAAAGGGGAGATGTGTTACAAATCGCTATTTGTAACTGGCCCTTTAAATGAGAAATTGCCCTGCTTCCCTGGATTGTGGAGAAGCATGTTTGCCAGCCTCCTGCCTCATGACTATGGCCCCTGGAAGATTGTGCCCCTGAAAACTTATTAACATTTATTGGGTGTGTATGGCCCTTTAAGAACCGTCTGGGGACATATTGTGACTTTGCTGAACAATGCCCCTTTAAGACTATGTCCCCAGACCGGTAAAATAACTTGTTCCTGGCTTTCCCCCACTTGGTTCAGTAAATAGGGCTTACTGAACCAAGTACCACACAGGCAGACCACCCAGAAGCTAAAGTGTGCAGGCAATTTACCTCCCAGGCTGTGAGGTTACTGCCGGTCAATTGCACGTGGCGGCGGCCATCTTGGTTTCCTCGAATGCGGTCAGCGGTGTATGCTAAAGATTCTGTGGAACTGAAATCGGCTACCCATTTTGCCGAACACCGCTGACCCTTACCTTCTCCCATACGGAACTTGCAGCTCCAGAGACTAAGTCCCGTTCGAAATGGGACTTAGTCGTTTTTTTCGCATGAAATTGACCGACCGCACAGCCCAAATCTATGGAACTGTTTTGGGCAGGAAATTGTGCTTGCGGTCGGTCATAAAGGACTTCCAGCTAACTTTTGATCCACTGGAGGGATTTGGCTGATTTTTGGAAGTGTTTATGTTTGATGTATGCTGAGTCTGAATATGCAACTTTTATTGAAATTGAATGTATGGTTTTAAAGTTACAGTGTGTATGTGAAAACTGTATTTTTACTGTATGTAATAATTGGTTTAACTGTTTATCTGAGGGGAGGGAACCTGTGGGCTGTACTATGCTGTTATTGGTTAATTTCATCCTCCCCCTGGGAGTGTCCTGTGTGTACCTTATCCTAATAAAAAGCAGGCTGGGTGTTCCAGTCCTCAGACCTCTTCTGACCCTCAATACGTAGCCTTGTCTCGTTATTGGAGGGAACTGCTATATCACACTGGGGATTGCTATGCGCTGCATATTCCCCTGAGCTCTTAATCACTTAGCTCTTGTAAGAGCTTGTTCCGGATACGCTCTCCTGGAGGAGAGGTCTTCCCCACACGGTCCTGGAGGACAGAAGCCGATCCAGGGTGGAAGGAAGACGGCGCGGCTCCAGTTAAGCTACGGCGGTTGTGGAGCCTGCGGTGGTTGTGGTGTCGTCTGCAGTGCTTGGAGTCCTCTGAGAGCGCTAGGAGCATCCATCAACGGAGGGTACTCGGTCGGAGTACACGGAGCTCCGTTACACATTTATACCTAAACCTAAATTGAAATTTGCTGCCAAAATTAACACTGGCATGTAAGATACATGGGGATGGGAGAAGATGAAATGAGACATATGGGGTGGGGGTTGGGGTAGGGGAGAGCTGAGTGAATGATACATAAGGGGGAGTTGGGGGATTGAAACACATGGGGAGTGCTGTGGAAGGAGCAAAACATACAGACCAGGGCTTTGGAGAGAGACATCCAGAGGGGATGGGGAAGGGCAAAAGAGACCGCTTTAACCAGTGATGGCGAACCTTTTTGAGCCCGAGTGCCCAAACCGCAATACATGCGGTATATGCGCAATACAACATTATTTTCTTCAAAGTGCCAACACGGCAATTAAACCTGAATACTGAGGTTTAAGTTTAGAAAAAAACTCTGTTGTCCGAACTAGTTAACACCTTTTGTTTTAAAAGAACACAACAAAGTTCAATTATACAAATTTTAAATAATGATATAAATAGATAAGATTAGGTTATATTTATTAGTATCTCCAACAAATGCACTGCATACACACAGACAGCTGAACACATTCACACACCGACTGACTGCTAAATACACACACAGTCCATTAAATACTCAAACATACACACACTGCTGAATACATACACACTAAGTCTGCTGAGTACACAGTCTGCTGAATATAAAGACTGCTGAATACACACACACACACACTGCATTGAGGTCTGTCTGTCTGTCTGTCTGTGTTGGGTGGGTAGGGGTAGGGGTGCTCTGTTGGGGGGGGGTTGAAGATACATTAAAAACTTTTATTTATTTTTTAAGCATATTGGTTCAGTATCTACCCCCCCCCCCCCTCCCTTCTTCTTACCTTTGGTGAAGGGAAGGGGGGTAAACACAGCCATCCCCAGGAGGACAGGAGAGCTGCTTCCTAGATGCCTTCCCCTTGCTTCTGGTCCTGCCGACAAGAAAGCAGAGTAGGCAGGCAGGTGCTTACTCTGAATTGATGGCGAACCTATGGCCGCGTGCCATAGGTTCGCCATCACTGGCTTTAACTAAACCCATTTGATTTTAGTTATGTCAACTGGAGATCTAGTTAACTAAAACTAGACTAAAACAACTCAGACTAAAATTAAAATGGCTTTTTAGTAAAAAAAAAAACCTAAAACTAAATAAAAATTAGTAGCTGAAATTAACACTTGCAGAATGTAATGAAGTTAGCTGAAGTAGGGTCAAGTTGGTTACTAAGATCTAATATTGGTGGGGCAGATTGTCTACAAAATTCTAAAGATGTTATCTGCAACAGCACAGAATAATCAATGCAATCTCAGAGGTTGGTATAAAAGAATGACCAAATGGAAATCAAACAGGTCTTTTCCTGAGGGTGTGGTTGTAACCCTTATTGAGTCCACTGCATATCTGTACAATGCTGCCACATTATAGTATATAAAGGCACAGATTCCCCTGAGAAAATAGAGCAAACCAAGGCTCTCCCCGTGGAGGGCCGCCGCTATCCAAGTGCCAGCCCTGCTGTGTGACTTCAAAGAGCTACCTCACAAGCCCTTAGCAGGGCAGAGGAGGGGGAGCTCTAGACTGTATCTCCACCGGGTTCTCCTCTTGCGAGTTCTGAGTGTTGCCACGGTTACCTTGGCAACGCTCCATTCTCGCAAGAGTGAAATCTAGGCTCACCAGTTGCAGGCTAGAGTTCACTCCCCACTGGACCACCTGTGAGTACAAGCAATGTCTCCCCCTCCCAGGTAAGAAGGGAGTGGAAATATTCAATATATTTATTTTCTTTTAAACAAAAAAATTACTTACAAAAATTACACCACCACACACAATAACTCCCTACACATTCTTCTTCCCTCCTGTAGTGATTATTGTGTCTGGATTATTTATTTCAGTATGTATATGTGTGTATGTATATATGTATATATATATATATATAAATAATCTCTTGTATACAACACATCATCATGCAAGTAATTACAAATAGTAAAGGTACAGCCCTTTAAAACATTGCCTGTGTAGGCCGAAACAAGAAGCAAAAAAGGAACAACACTTTAGGTAAAGTACAATATGCTATTGCTTGTGACCGCCCATTAAGGCTTGCCTAACCCTCGAAAAATGTAATAGTGCCAAATATAACAATATGAGCTTCAGTAGGAGTATGTAATATGCGTACGATGTGAGGAACTGGTGAAAAGGGATGGGAAAAAAAGGGGGGGGCATAGAAAAAGAGAGCCCATGTGAAGGACCCTCCAAGCAACCAGTAAAAAGGTGTCCGGTCTCCTCCCAAGGTCCTGTACCAAGCACGCACAGTTGGGAATAAATATTAATGTTATTAACAAAGGAGGGAATAAAAACAACAACCCACAAATGACTTTATTACAACACTGTCCCAGAGCCATCGGTTAACCGAGATCAGCACCTCTGCTCCCCCTAAAGTGCAAAGCGTATACCCTCAAGGGTGCAGGACACCCACAAGCCTTCTCTCCTAGCTGTTCAAAGCCTGCCCACCAAGAGTCCTGCAACACAGTGGGCACTCGAAGATGCAGCAAGTCGCTACATGACTCTCACTCTGGGTAGAAAGCACACGGGCCCCCGCAAATTGGCCTAGCGGGGGGTGCCAGCTCGGCAGCATGGCCCCGCCGCCTAGAGTTTTTCCTTTAAATAATTTACAAGTGCCTTTCCCGAGATCAGGCTCTGAATCCGCCTTAGTGCCAATATTAATTCCTTAAAGACGGTGGGCGTTATATGCCTTCCTTGGGGACCCGGCACTAAACACGAGCCGCATAGAACACCCAAGCCATCCTATGTACCCGGCAGGGCCGGACTGGGATAAAAATTCGGCCCAGGCATTTTTTTTTCACAGCGGCCCACTAAGAAGGGGGCGGGGCAGAGAAGGTGTGTTTTGTCATCACTAATGACAAACACGCTCCCTCTCAAAGTGCAGGCCAGGGCAGACCATGCGCAGAGCTCTGCTAAAGAGCTCTAGCATGAGAAAAAAGCCCTGTATTTGTTCTGCACAGTGCAAGCAAATTTAATAACATGCTTGCACTGTGTTTCCTTGCAACTTGTCTCTGGTGTCTCTATAAATGGATACCAGGAGACAAAAGGGCCAGGAAAAAGTATTGTGCATGTGTTTGGAGCCTGCTTGTGGGATTGTGTGTGTGTATAGAGTGTGCTGATTGTGGTGTGGTATTATGTAATAAGGTCGGTTTTAGTCATGTTGTGTTTGTGGTGTAATGTAATGCATATGTGGCTAGGGGCTGTAGAGAATGTGTGTATAGGGGATGTAGCAAGTGTGTGCATACAGGCTATAGTGTGTGTGTGTATAGGTGATGTAGTGTTTGTAGAGTGTGTGTGTTTAGGGGTGTAGTATGTGTTTGCTTACAATGAATCTAGTGTGTGTATAGGGGGTCCAGAGTGTGTATGTCAGGAATGTAGTGTGTGTGTGTGTGTGTGCGTATGTGTATATATATATATATGTGTGTGTGTGTGTGTATCTATATATATATATATGTGTGTGTGTGTGTGTATCTATATATATGTGTGTGTATATATATATATATATATATATATGTGTGTATATATATACACATATCTATATATATATACACATATCTATATATATATATACACATATCTATATATATGTATATATATATTTGTGTAAGGGGCAAATAGCCGTATATGGAGTAAGGATCCAGCATAAGCGTAGGATAGTATAAAGGGAGCAAGTCGGTTGTGGTGTGCCGAGACCGACGATACGGTAGGCCTGTAAATAAAGAGGGCCCACCAAGGAGTAAGAAAGTAAAGTAAATGGAAAGAAAAGAGAAAGTGTTGAAATGAGGAGTGGGTGGGAGGGTCATTCTGCTGCTGACCTCAATCGATATGAGTCAAGTAAGGGGTGTCCCTTATATAGGGGAGTGAATTAATTTAAGCCCCTCCCACAAATACAGGCCAAACGGCCTTAATACTTGTGTAAGGGGCAAATAGCCGTATATGGAGTAAGGATCCAGCATAAGCGTAGGATAGTATAAAGGGAGCAAGTCGGTTGTGGTGTGCCGAGACCGACGATACGGTAGGCCTGTAAATAAAGAGGGCAAAAATGAATAATCAAAGATTTAATACAGTCAACAAATATATACAAATTAACCAGACATTTCCTTAAATGCATTACAGTATTTAATTCCTGGAAGAATTTTGAAGGTAGGAATCTAGGACCGAAAGTGGACACCATTTGTTGTGGGTAGGATAGTATGTTATCTCTACTGTTGGTCCGTGTTGACTCGTTTCGGAATGTGGTAGAGCCAATAGGTAATGATATATGTGTTTACGTACGTGGGATCGTTGAAGACAATGATCTGTCTGAGTGGTGGTGATGGTAGTGGATTCTCTGGCCCGAGAAAGGCATAAAAGGCAATGTGCATGGCTGGTAATGGCCGACTTGGTGTATAATTGAATGGTTGTAGATCTAATAGGTCCGATAAGGATGAAAAGTTGGATGGCTATTGGTAATCTCTGACAGTATCATGGGGGAATGGATTCCTGAAAACCTCAGAGTATATTCTTGTCTGGTATGATAGCATGAAGTTATGGTAGTTTTGGCCATAGGTTATCCTGTGTTGTTGAATGCCTGTAAAATATATAATTAATGGTGTGTGAGATAGTTTAAGGTGGCAAAAAGAAGCAAAACCTAGGAGAAATGTTATGACACAGGTTGAGCTATGTTGTGTTCCAATGAGATTCTTTAAGCCAGGTAAAAAGCTGTGTTATGCATTCAGACAAGTATGGGACGAAAGTGCTAGGTGGGATAGTGCATGCTATGCTGCATGAGTATGTCTAATCCATGATTTTGTCTCTGGAACGAAAGAGTGGCCGTGACTGTATGGGCGGCTGTAGGAAGCGTATGATGAACATGCCTGGAATATAAATGAGACAATTGTCGGCAGGGATGTATACATCTGGTACATGAAAGTGAAATGTGATAAGTGGCCAACCAAGTGAGTTCCCCAGAAATATCGTGACCTTATGGATGAGTAGTGGCGTTTGTTGATGATATGACATGTGCCTAGTTGTCTGAGTAACAACGGATTGATGACCCTGACCATGATTTACCCCATGCCACAGCAGCGGCTACAATTGGGAAGTTCTCCCAAAGTGGCTGAGGTGGTGGGAAAATTTCCAAACCTGGATGCCATGGCCAACAGTCTAGGGACATCCTCTGATCGTCATGTTGGAAGTGTGGAAAAAAGGGGAAAGTACTCTGGATGTGAAAGCGTGGTCTTGTGGTATGATTGGCATGGCAAAATTAAGGAACCTGGTAGGGATTGTAGTTCCTTGCAGTTGTAAGTACTAAGCAGGAGGTAGTGATTGATGTAGTTGAGAATGTTCCCTATTTGTCTTGTGGTAACTTGCGTGTATGGATGCCGACTCAAGTCATATGCCCAGTAATGTGATGATAGTGTCTGAGCCTTCTGTTTCTTATGGGGTACTGGGACGCCCAAGTGGTCAACCAGACTAAGCTGCCGTGAGGCTTCTAGTGAAAAATATGTTATCTTTGATCAACAAGAAGTCTTCTAGATAGTGTATGACTGTAAGGCCTCTGGATATGTTATCATAACCAGCACAGAGTATCTGCGAATATCGATAGTAGGCTAATCTGTAGCTCGAAAGTTGAGCAGGGAAAGGATTGCCCAATTTATGCCATGTAAGTGCCAGTGTGTAGGGTAGATGGTAGCCGTTTACTGCGTTGATGATATTGGTCTTCCTTAACCAAGCTTCAACCCATGCTTGAGTGATAGCTGTAAAGGTAGATCAATGGTGTTGTATAGTAAGAAAACTCCTCGGAGGGTATGAGGGAGTTGAGACTTGGGGTAGCCGAGGTGTGTGGTGCCAATAAGGCTACGGTTAGTCTTTGTTTAAGGGAAGATTCCTTGTGACAATACCAATGTGTTTGTGTTTGGTGCCATGCTGTAAATGGTGGAGATTGGAAGACCCTTCTGCAAATCTTTGCTATGAGTGTGTTTACAGCCAATGGTTTTGTTGTGCTGACTGTAAGT